>NC_064629.1:900141888-900766888 GCF_023864275.1 Schistocerca cancellata
GGTTGGACCTATGACGTAGCATGCTTATGCTACATACAGATTTAGCTACACTGCTGGCCATTAAAATTGCTACACCACGAAGATGACGTGTTACAGACGCGAATTTTAACCGACGGGAAGAAGATCCTGTGATATGAAAATGATTAGTTTTCTACAGTATTCACACAAGGTTGGCGCCGGCGGCGACACCTACAACGTGCTGTCATGAGGAAAGTTTCCAACCGATTGCTCATACACAAACATCAGTTGATCGGCGTTGCCTGGTGAAACGTTGTTGTGATGCCTCGTGTAAGGAGGAGAAATGCGTACCATCACGTTTCCTACTTTGATAAAGGTCGGATTGTAGCCTATCGCGATTGCAGTTTATCATGCCGCGACATTGCTGCTCGTGTTGGTCGAGATCCAATGAGTGTTAGCAGAATATGGAATCGGTGGGTTCAGGAGGGTAATACGGAACGCCGTGATGGATCCCAACGGCCTAGTATCGCTAGCATGAGATGACAGGCATCTTATCCTCATGGCTGTAACGTCTCGATCCCTGAGTCAACAGATGGAGACATTTGCAAGACAACAACCACCTGCACGAACAGTCCGATGACGTTTGCAGCAGCATGGACTATCAGCTCGGAGACCATGGCTGCGGTTACACTTGACGCTGCATCAGAGACAGGAGCGCCTGCGATGGTGTACTCAACGACGAACCTGGGTGCACGAACGGCCAAACGTCATTTTTTCGGATGAATCCAGGTACTGTTTACAGCATCATGATGGTCGCACCCGTGTTTGGCTACATCCCAGTGAACGCACATTGGAAGCATGTATTCGTGTTTGGCACCCGTGTTTGGCTACATCCCAGTGAACGCACATTGGAAGCATGTATTCGTCATCGCCATACTGTCGTATCACCCGGCGTAATGGTATGAGGTGCCATTGGTTACACGTCTCGGTCACCTCTTGTTCGCATTGACGGCACTTTGAACAGAGGACGTTACATTTCAGATGTGTTACGACCCGTGGCTCCACCCTTCAATCGATCCCTGCGAAACCCTACATTTCAGCAGTATAATGCACGACCACACGTTGCGGGTTCTGTACGATCCTTTCTGGATACAGAAATTGTTCGACTGCTGCCCTGGCCAGCACATTCTCCAGAATTCTCACCAATTGAAAACGTCTGGTCAATGGTGGTCGAGCAACTGGCTCGTCACAATACGCCAGTAACTACGCTTGATGAAGTGTGGTATCGTGTTGAAGCTGCAAGTACACGCCATCCAAGCTCTATTTGACTCAATGCCCAGGCGTATCAAGGCCGTTATTGTGGCCAGAGGTGGTTGTTCTGGGTACTGATTTCTCAAGATCTATCCTCCCAAATTGCGTAAAATGGTAATCACATGTCAGTTCTAGTATAATATATTTGTTCAATCAATTCCCGTTTATCATCTGCATTTCTTCTTGGTGTAGCAATTTTAATGGCCAGTAGTGTACATACTTGTACTTTTCAACCATCTATAAGAGTCAGTCAAATGTAAATGAGACAGATGGAAAAAAGTAAGCAAACTGGTCATCGTTTCGAAAGGAATTGCCATAATGTTAATACATTTACCCCACTGAGACACAACAAGACCAACGCGTTCTTAGCAAAATGTTTGCAGTTGCCCATGGGATCATGATTTTACCCAGGTGTGCCCCTGTCCGTACGAAGCAAATCGGCACGCACGAACATCTTTCTTCAGAGATCCATAACTATGGAAATCACACGGCGAGAAATCGGGACTCTATGGAGGATGTGTTAGGATTTCCCAGCCAAACTTCTGTAGCGCAGTCGAAATGGCCTGCCAATAAAATGCCCTCTCACATGTTTCCAAGGTTGTTTCGACTACAAGTTCCGCTGGGAAGTCCTTATACGTCCTTAATACATTCCAGATATCTCACGATGCGATTTCCATATTTTTCGAGCTCTGAGGAAAGACATTCGTATGCGTCGATTTGCTTCGGACGAAGATGTGCACGTCTTGTATTCTACCTTTCCTTGAAGGCATTGGCCGTCGTGTTTCGTTTTAATTTGACTGTCTCTTTTACTTCAAATACCGTGACCTCGGCGTTAGGAGCTCAATGCGTTTGTACTCATGCTGTAGTGAGCTTATTTTAGCTTGATTTGATTTTGATTTTTTATTTGTCGTTTCCAATTAATGTCACTTCACGGAATGGGGGTCTCATGTATGATCTTTTGAGTGATGCGGTGCCATATTTGCAAGTACGTGTTGATAAGAGCGTTGTGAAGCCTGTTAATTAGCTCATTAATTCTCTTTCATGTTGAAGACTGATGTGATACAATTCCGGGATTAGTAGTTTGTCTCTCATCTCTTATCGGTATCTCAGAATTTATTGATTAAGCGTTTTTGTGACTTTGAAAGTATATAACCAAATTTCCCGTCTAATTATGATTTATAATCTTTTCATGCGAACTTCACCACAGAAGATGACCTTTAGAAACTTCCAAAGTGCTTAAGGCCATTATCTCTTAATCGGACTTGCTTTCAGCAAATACATAAGTAGCTTGCAGTATGGACGCGCTGTTGTTGCAGAACTAAGATACAGTCGAAACCGTGGTGCACAATACGGCTAACTAAAACACTAACCCGTTACAAAAAAATGGTTCAAATAGCTCTGAGCACTATGGGACTTAACAGCTGTGGTCATCAGTCCCCTAGAACTTAGAACTACTTAAACCTAACTAACCTAAGGACATCACACACATCCATGCCCGAGGCAGGATTCGAACCTGCGACCGTAGCAGTCGCGCGGTTCCGGACTGCGCGCCCAGAACCGCGAAACCCGTTACATTTTGGTCTCAGTTTTGACTAATGAGGACACATGCACGTGGTCACTTACAATAACCAATTATCCTAATAGCCAGCTTTGATTTGGCGATCCCTGTTATACCCCATGGGAAAGCGCGAAGAATTAAAATAAAGCCATCTCTTAAATTTTACCATTTCATCATTACAGTCCATGGGTAAAGGGATTTGCTAGATTCATGACCAACTAGTGACGTCCCTAGCAGAACGTTTCATCATACAGCAACCTATTAGTCAAAGGAAACTAATCAGTTATTGCGAGAATGGAAACAATTGTTTTATAATAACGTGTCACAAATGAAATGGCTTTCTCATAGAATACACTCGTGCCTCCAGATTCCTTTCCCTGGATGTCCTGCTTGACACTTGCCAGCCGGGGTCGTGCGTCGCATCACCACACGCGAATTTCCACACAGTTTTTCGGAAGACGCGTCGTTAGGGAAGCCCCTGGGCGTGGCATCCCCGAAGTTTCCACGCCTGTCCCGTGTCGCCGCTGTAGCCATCGATTCATGAACAGGACGTGAATAACAATTGCGAGCCCCCGCCGCACTTTACCTGTGCCCTCCGTCGCTTTCTCCTCGCCTTCCTCTTTTTCGGCGCCCTTTCGCTCCGTCGCCCGTATTTACATTTATGACGGCGCCGCGGCTGCAGACGCAGACGGTATTCCCCGCGCAGCTGATGCCGCTGCCGCCCCCGCGGGACGCTGGCCAGTAAAAGTGATGAAGCTGCCGCAAACAACGTACGCGTCTTTTTACGTGCTCACATCTTCTCACGCTGGTAGTCCTCCTGCCACCGAACGTTGCGGAAACAGCGCATGGAATATCACATTGTTAGACGCCTAAATTTACGACATATCATTCCGGTTGTGATGGGTCACCGTTCACCGTCATTGCAGCAGGTGCAAGTTGGAATATTGGTGGGAGTAGTTGTTAGCTGTAGTCATACGTTTGCAGCTTGTAAACGATAAACGGCATCACCAACGGCTAAAACTGAATGAAAATGATTTTCAAGTGGGTAGATGAGCCTACGCCAGCTTCCTTTAAGTTTGTCAGTGTGTAAGACTGTATATTTCTATACAAAGTATGTTTAAATGTGACGACTGTAAAGGCCAAGGAAGAATACGTGGCCGAAAAATGCACTACCTAACATAAATTATAAATGTGTTACGGTTGGGCAAAACCTTAACATTTGCTTGAAACAATGTATATTAGGACATGCCGTACTTACAGAACCTTATTAGTTAGAGTAGAAGTTCCTATGTTGTTGTATGTTCTTACCCTATACGTAACTGATGTGCAAACGTGGATTTCCAATGAAGTAGTTAAGACACAGACTTATGGGATGGATGTGCGCTGAACAAGGGAAGCATTTGAAGATACAGCAACACGTTTGGTTTATACTCACTGCAGCTGTCGAATATCAAAAGACACAACGATAATATTATCCGTAGCTTTGTCACTAGCTGATCCATTTCCCTGTGCTATGATGACTTCGTCAAAAAACCACATATTCAGTTCTATGACAAACAAGGTGTTATGCCATATCTCCACAGTCCCAAGTTTAAGATTGCCATGGCCGACTTACAGGCAGATATCATAGGAAGCTGATGCAGCAAACCGCATTACAAGTGCCATTTAGGTGTTTTGGTGTCAGATGCTTAAGTGGGTTATGCAGACACCACAGGAAACGTTCCTGAAAAGTGAACTTGCTATGGCACAGCCAGGGCTGTGAGACCGCTGACGCAACGGAAAAGCCAGGGCAGAGAAATCGCTGTTGTCTAATAGCCACACTTGGCACCTCAACTCAGTTGTGCCTAACAGGGAAATGCTGTCGATGAAGAAAAATTTGCTGACGAATCTCGCATTTATACTGCCCATTTTGGACGGGCAGTAGCAGTTGCCACCAGCAGCCAGCTGCAAGGGGAGTTCTACGCCAGTGTAGAACTATAAATGGGTCAATAAGCTGGCACCGTCAGACGCTGTCTGCACTATCTTAGAGTCTGCTCTTGGTGCTAAGTCCGAATGCTGCTGACTTGATGCCTTGCAAGCGGTGGGCCTCCTACTGGCCATCTTCAATACCTCGATAGCCCCCTACACTCGGGATCTATAAATGCCTGCGCCACCTAGTTGTGTAGATGCCATCGCCAGTTGGCACCATGGCCTGTGGGGAACACATTACCATTATGAGTTACTGCCATCTGCGCTGGAGTCCACAGTTTGCTTTACACTAAGGTGTGCTGTGCACTGATTTATATTCGTACCAGTCGACGTAGCTGCCCACTCTGGCTGCCAGTCTCCCCCCCCCCCCCCCTTGCTTCGGCTCCTGAGTCAGGGCCACATCGCTAGAATGTTGAGTACTTCGCCTCCTCTGGCTACCACCAGCTGGCCGTGACAAAATTCTGTTAGGCTTCACCGTACGAGTCTGGCCAGTGTCTTCAGGGCGTGGACCGCCGAGCAATACCACCATCAGTGTACTTTGGCATGGTATAAATTATTATATGTAAAATCTATTTTCATGACGAAAGCTCTGGCATCTATATGGTGAATACCCACAACAGCGCTGCAGACAAGCATAGGGTGGTGAATAGCCACCCAGTTCAACCACCCGCTATACAGATCATTTACCCCCAACCTCTGCATGGAGATTAATGTAGAACAGTTTCTATTTTGGAAGAACAACGTACATGCTAAATATGTTAACGTACATTGTATCAGGCAAATGATCCGCTTTTCACCTAATAATAGCTGAACAGTGTCCTTCCAGATGCTCTGCAGAGCTGTGACTTCCATTTTATTTATAGGTCACTATCGGTCAGTCGTGCCGAGAAAAACTGAGAAATCAATTAATACACACTGTTGTTGCTGTTGTTGTCTTCAGTCCTGAAACTGGTTTGATGCAGCTCTCCATGCTACACTATCCTGTGCAAGCCTCTTTATCTCCCAGTACTTACTGCAATCTACATCCTTCTGAATCTGCTTAGTGTATTCATCTCTTGGTCTCCCTGTAACCTCCCCCTCACTTATCGACCTTAATGACAGTGAAAAATTAAACCGCGAGTACCTAATGGGAATTTGGGAAAAGCAATCGTCACCGAAGTTAATTTGTCGGTAAAGAGGGAGGAAAGGGTTACATCTAAATGAAAGGAAAAATGCTAATGAAACTGGTGGAAATTAATTTTGAAAAGGGGTAAAGTTAATAAAGAAAGTAAATGTGCGGCCATTACGTTAACAGTTAACTAGCGGTAATTAGATATTTGAGATTTGGGGGAAATTACGGTCGCCAGTCCTAAGGACAATTACTATAGTAACTGAAAAAGAAAGGTTATTACAAATATAATTAGCACTAGAAGCGTGGCAACTGAAGGTTGACACGTGTAGTGTGAAAACTGAAAGTTTGTCAGAGGTAATAAATTTCGCTACACTCTGACTTAATTAAGCAAAATAATTAATAAAACCGGAAAATCGAAAGTTAATTTAGTGACTGAAGTTAATAGTGAGCTTTCTTTCTGAAGCACATCGAAAGTCAGTAAAATACGGTTAGTCTTGGACTACCTCAACAATCATTTCAAAAGCTACTTGAATCTACGCAATTTAGAGGTAAGAGATTTAACTTTGAACTTGAATTAAATGATTCTGATCAATTAACAATAGAAAAATTTAGTACGTACCAAGCTGAGCTGCAGTCCCAGGTAAGCTAAAACACGGTAACAAAACTCGCACTCTTAATTTGTGTTTGTGTAATCTGAATAATGTAGCCAGCTATGAATACTTTAACTGAACTTTGAAATTAAAGTAGTGAAATGGAAGGATTGTACTTTAATGCTGGCGTCTGAATTTCAACGACACTCGGTTTCATTTCGGAAAAGGTTGTGACCCTGCTTGGCAATGCAACTGGGACAAGGAGCAACAAAGGTTGATACTAAGTTGCTGTAATTTTGTGATGCAACCATTTTAAAAGTTTGAAAAGCTGAGGTCTGTCATACAGTTCTAAAACTTTACGTACTTCCAGTCTTCCTTGTTGGTTGATTGAAGGTTTGAAGCCGTCGATCGAGGAGGTGGCGACAGTCACTCACTGTCTGCCGTCGCCGTTGCAGAAGCTGGATGTTGGCGCGCCTTCTTCTCGACACGGTCACCAGACGAAACGGGCTCATGATGTGCGCCAGCTAATGCTTCCCGTCCGCGACACCATGTCAGAAACTATCATCGCAAGTCGAGCGCAATTACATGCTGCCAAACCCCGAAAGCGCGGCAACTCGCGGGAGCTTCACACAACACACCTGCTCCACTGCACCACCCCAGCCAGACCCTCCTTGCTCTGCCCGCGCTCCACGCGACTGCGTTAACACTACCAAAGATCCTAAACACTCTGGTTCTCCACACGACCTATCGACGTATTCGTTCGATAGCATAGTTATCCCTAGGCAAGACCCAGCGTCAAAATACAAATAATATTTACAAAACAACCAATTATACATCGACATAAATGCATAAATATATATATATATATATATATATATATATATATATATACAAACAGTAGAACAATTACAATATATAAAGAGACAGAAATGTCATATCTTGAGACAACAAAACAAGGAAAAATAATTATAGTACAATAGATGGAAACAGGAGGATACGCATTTCCGGCGTTACATCCCTCTGCGATTTTTACGCTCCACGCTGCCCTTTAATGCTAAATTTGTGATCCCTTGATGCCTCAGAACATGTCCTACCAACCGGTCCCTTTTTCTTGTCAAGTTGTGCCACAATCTCCTCTTCTCCCCAATTCTATACAATACCTCCTCACTAGTTACGTGATCTACCCATCTAATCTTCAGCACTACAGTCACATTAATGTAGCCACATGCCAAACCCTGAATAACCACCTGATGCACCGAAGGTTCTGGAGGGTACTAACAAGGATGTGGAGCCACGCTGATTTCAGTAGGGTGGCCAGTTACACTACGTACCTCGGTTAAGGATTCATGGTGTAAGCAGCCTGATGGAAATGATGACAGAGATTCTCGGCTGGGACAGAAACCGGAGAGTTTGGTGGCCAGAGGAGTATATTAAACTCATCCTGGTGCTCCTCGAACCAAGCACGTACATTTTGAGCTATGTGACATGTTGCATTGTGCTGCTGGTAGATTGCATCATGCCGACGGAAAAACAAACTGTATTTGGAGGGGGGGGCGTGGCCCCTAAGGATAGATGCATACTTGTGAGGATCCAATGTACCTTCCACAATGACGAGATGAAGTAGGGAGTGTCACGAAAATATTCCCTAAACCATAACGCTCCCTCCTCTAGCCTCGACCCTCCAACCATTGTTGCAGCGCCGTACATGCCAACAGTCATCTGTCCAATGTACCCTAAAACATGATTCATCTAAAAAGGCTATCTGTCGCTACTCCACTGACGTCCAGTTGTGGTACTGGCGTGCAAATTCCAACCTTCGTCGCCGAAGAACAGCAGTTATCATGGATGCATGAATCGGATACATGCAGTGAAGGCCCATTTCACTGCATTTCACACGTGACATCCTCGACCGTACCTAGCAACATTCTAACGGATAATTATTGAAGTTGAATAGGTGCGGCTCTCAGCCATTCTGCCAAGTCAATAACAATCTTAAACTTTGTATAGAAATTTCATTACCGAATCCTATCCTTGAGGGGTAACTTCACATTCCGAGGAGAAGCAGGAAATAACTAAAACTGCCATTGTGATTTCTCAGAATTTTTGCAAAATAAATAATAATTTTCGTTAGTTTCATGTTTTTCATACGCTAACTAGCACTACTCCAGTACCCAAGTATCCCACTGGTTACGTTAGAAATTTTGTGAATTTTTGTGACATTTCCTTACAGCGGACAACTCCAGAAGATATTTATTGCTGAAAGTTTTTCAGGAATTTCTCTTTAGAACGTTAGGAGCATCTGTCTGACGTAGTAGTGTGGGGGTGGAGATTGCATCTTGCACGAGCCACAGGGTAAAGGGTACATCTCAGATTAAGCCGTTGCACAGAATAACAGAGTAGCAACCCCACACGCTCACAGCCTTACCGGTATCGTATTCAAGAACATGGCGTCATCATATCGCTCTCCCAGCCGTCGTCAGTTTCCCAGTTTCGCAACCACCATTTCTCATTTTAGTTTCCCCTTAACTGGCGTCACAAGGCTGTACACCCTCTAGTTCTGTTCTCCCAACGAGGAATAATTCCTATCAGTACCAGCAACTAAACCAAGTGCTCTGTATGGGATTCATGCATGGTGGCCATTCAGTTATTTAGACAGATCGCGTTGGTTCAGATACTCAATGCATTCACAAAATTCCGATAGCTAATACTTTTCTCTTTTGTTGATTAATTTGTAATGTTTATGGGAAAAATGGATGTCCAACTAGCTTAATGGTTCAAATGGCTCTGAGCACTATGGGACTTAACATCGATGGTCATCAGTCCCCTAGAACTTAGAACTACTTAAACCTAACTAACCTAAGGACGTCACACAACACCCAGTCATCACGAGGCAGAGAAAATCCCTGACCCCGCCGGGAATCGAACCCGGGAACCCGGGCGTGGGAAGCGAGAACGCTACCGCACGACCACGAGCTACAGACAACTAGCTTAATTATAGCGACTTGACGACTCCAAAAATTATTGAACTTTGATGATCAGGCTTTCTTCGTTAGAAGTAAATGCAGAAGTAGCGAAATTGTGTATAGTTTCTTTGCCTTATTTGACAGTGGGAGCATAAGCGCTGTATACCTTTTTATGAAAGATATGAATCGTAACCAAAGGAGAATATATCAATATTAGTAATGCAGTGAAATAGACTAAAAAGTGTAATCCTGCAAAATATATCCCTTTCGTTTCAAAGATACTTCAGTGGCCTTCGTGTTAAAATCTTTGCTTACTCGTTGAAGAGATTCTTCATTCGGTTTTACAAGGTTGAGCAAAACCAATTCCGGTCATTGTTATCACAGAAATAATTGCGGTGGTGACCAATCATCGATACTGGGACTGTAGCATTTGTAGGTAGAAATTATAACAACTAGACGAAAGAAAACAGAAAAAACATTATTAAAATGTTTGTAATACTTCACCTGTGTACTTCTTGGATTTCTACTACAAACAGTTTCTCTCCCAGTTCACAAATTGAAACTTGAGTTTCCTTTCATGATAATTTAGATGACAAATACACTTTGTAGTAAGATGAGTAAGTAAACTTATAAATCTACAGTTTTATTGAATATAGTCCTTTTTCTTCAGTAAGCGTTTTTGTGTATTAAGAGACACTAGTATCTTAGGGTGCTGTATAGCCGAATGGTTTTCTTTAATATTTTGACCGTTTACAAGATCTACTGTAAGGTGTCCAAGCTGTGTGTGTAACTTCAGGATTGATAGATTGGCATGTAAATTTGATCTAAACATTACCACTAGAATTACCCTTAAACAATTTAAAGCAGCCTCCTCAACAGTTTTCTCGTTATCTATAATAATTGTATTAAAGTCCTCTACAAGTTACCCTTTCATACAAAAATTGTAGTTAGATATTAAATAGTTACAAATTTACTTTTTGTTAAATATTCCGGAAAAACTATATTTTATATCCAAGCGCTACAGATAATATTGTACTGTTCGAAAATTTGCTATTAAATTTGACAATTCTTTCAGAAGTATACATAATTTTGTTTTACGTTAAAAAAGGTAGGAAGACTTTTCTGTTTAGCAAATGTGGCAAAAAACAGATTACAGAGTACCTGACGGCTCAACACAAAAGTTTTGTCTCAAGTACAGATACTGTTGAAGATCCGTGGACAAAGTTCAAAACCATCGTACAGTATGCGTTAGATGAGTATGTGCCGAGCAAGATCGTTAAGAGATGGAAAAGACCCACCGTGGTACAATAACCGAGTTAGAAAACAGCTGCGGAAGCAAAGGGAACTTCACAGCAAACATAAACATAGCCAAAGCCTTGCAGACAAACAAAAAATACGCGAAGCGAAATGTAGTGTGATGAGGGCTATGCGAGAGGCGTTCAGTGAATTTGAAAGTTAAGTTCTATGCACTGAGTTGGCAGTAATTCCTAAGAAATTTTGGTTTTATGTCAAAGTGATAGGTGGATCAAAACAAAATGTCCAGACGCTCTGTGACCAAAATGGTACTGAAACAGAGGATGACAGACTAAAGGCTGAAATACTACATGTCTTTTTCCAAAGCTGTTTCACAGAAGAAGACTGCACTGTAGTTCCTTCTCTAGATTGTCGTACAGATGACAAAATGGTAGATATCGAAATAGACGACAGAGGGATAGAGAAACAACTAAAATCGCTCGAAAGAGGAAAGGCCGCTGGACCTGATGGGATACCAGTTCGATTTTACACAGAGTACGCGAAGGAACTTGCCCCCCCCCCCCCCCCCCTCCTCCTTTTGCAGCGTAGCGTTCCAAAGGATTGGAAAAGGGAACAGGTCATCCCCGTTTTCAAGAAGGGACGTCGAAAAGATGTGCAGAACTATAGACCTATATCTCTAACGTCGATCAGTTGTAGAATTTTGGAACACGTATTGTGTTCGAGTATAATGACTTTTCTGGAGACCAGAAAACTACTCTGTAGGAATCAGCATGGGTTTCGAAAAAGACGGTCGTGTGAAACCCAGCTTGCGCTATTCGTCCACGAGACTCAGGGGGTCATAGACACGGGTTCAGAGGTAGATGCCTTGGTTGTTGACTTCCGCTAGGTTGGTTCAAATGGCTCTGAGCACTATGGGACTTAACATCTGTGGTCATCAGTCCCCTAGAACTTAGAACTACTTAAACCTAACTAACCTAAGGACATCACACACATCCATGCCCGAGGCAGGATTCGAACCTGCGACCGTAGCAGTCGCGAGGTTCCGTACTGAGCGCCCAGAACCGCGAGACCACCGCAGCCGGCACTTCCGCAAGGCGTTCGATACAGTTCCCCACAGTCGTTTAATGAACAAAGTAAGCGCATATGAACTATCAGACCAATTGTGTGATTGGACTGAAGAAATCCTAGATAACAGAACGCTGCATGTCATTCTCAATGGAGAGAAGTCTTCCGAAGTAAGAGTGATTTCAGGTGTGCCGCAGGGGAGTGTCATAGAACCGTTGCTATTCACAATACACATAAATGACATTGTAGATGGCATCGGAAGTTCACTGAGGCTACTTGCAGATGATGCTGTGGGGTATCGAGAGGTTGTAACAATGGAAAATTGTACTGAAATGCAGGAGGATCTGCAGCGAATTGACGCATGGTGCATGGAACTGCAATTGAATCTCAATGTAGACAAGTGTAATGTGCTGCGAATACATAGAAAGATAGATCCCTTATCATTTAGCTACAAAATAGCAGATCAGCAACTGGACGCAGTTAATTCCATAAATTATCTGGCAGTACGCATTAGGAGTGATTTAAAATGGAATGATCATATAACGCTGATCATTGGTAAAGTAGATGCCAGACTGAGATTCATTGGAAGAATCCTAAGGAAATGCAATCCGAAACAGAGGAAGTAGGTTATAGTACGCTTGTTCGCCCACTGCTTGAATACTGCTCAGCAGTGTAGGATCCTTACCAGATAGGGTTGATAGAAGACATAGAGAAGATCCAACGGAGTGCAGCGCGCTTTGTTACAGGATCATTTAGAAATCGCGAAAGCGTTACGGACGTGATAGAAAAACTCCAGTGGAAGACTCTGCAGGATAGACGCTCAGTAGCTCGGTACGGGCTTTTGTTGAAGTTTCGAGAACATACCTTCACAGAGGAGTCAAGCAGTATATTGCTCCCTCCTACGTATATCTCGCGATGAGACCATTAGGATAATATCAGAGAGATTATAGCCCACACAGAAGCATACCGACAATCCTTCATTCCACGAACGAAACGAGACTGGAATAGCAGGGACAACCGATAGAGGTACTCAAGGTACCCTCCGCCACACACCGTCAGGTGGCTTGCGGAGTATGGATGTAGATGCAGATGTAGATGAAGTATCAGAGTATCCAGCATTGCCATCTATCTAGATATTTCTTCTCACCCCTATCTGCCCCCCTCATACTCTTTTCATACTCTCCTTCTCTTCTCTCTAAACAATATCACCTCCACCTCACTAGGGGGGTGCTGGTTCTTACCCACACGGTATTCCATTCCAGATAGTAGTTAATATCTACATCAAGTTTACCTGAAATCGATCCAAAGCTTTTGGAGGTGTTTCTGTCGAGTATGCTTTCGTCTCGTATATTTAACGCGTTTCATTCTTGTATAAACATGTATGTCTAGTGAATTTCGCCACGCTGTTACCTATCCACGAAGATCAATGTTTATAAGGTGTTATCTCATGAACTACGTATCGTACACTGGGACAGTTTTGCACAAACAGGTATGTCAATACTGCCTGCAAAATGTGTCGCGAATGCAGTGACGGAAGAAAATCGCAGCACCAAAAAATAAGTGATATGGAGTCCGATGATGTCTCTTATGTACTACACTGGATACAGAGCTGGTGATCGAGCAGGCCAAAGTAACATGTCGACAGTCTGTAGAGCTTGTTGTGCTACAACAGGTTGTAACGCCGGAAATGCATATCCTCCTATTTTCATCTATTGTACTATAAATTTTTTCCTTATTTTGTTACCTGAAGATATGACATTTCTGTGTCTTTATATATTGTAATTGTTTCACTATTTCTATGTATATTTATGCATTTTTGTCGATGTATAATTGGTTTGTTTTGTAAATACTATTTGTATTTTTAAGCTGGGCCTTGCCTAGGGAATACTATGGTATCGAACGAATACATCGATAGGTCGTGTGGAGAACCCAAGTGTTTAGGATCTTTGGTAGTGTTAACTCTGCCGCGTGGAGCGCGGGCAGAGCAGAGAGAGTCTGTCTGGAGTGGTGCAGTGTAGCAGGTGTGTTCTGTGACGCTCCCGCGAGTTTCCGCGGTTTCGGGGTTTGGCAGCATGATAGTTTCTGACATGGTGTCGCGGACGGGAAGCGTTAGCTGGCACACATCAAGAACCCGTTTCGCCTGGTGACCGTGTCGAGAAGAAGGCGCGCCAACATCCAGCTTCTGCAACAACGACGGCCGACAATGAGTGACTGTCGTCACCTGCTCGACCGACGACTGCAAACCTTCAATCAACCAACAGGGAAGACTGGAAGCACGTAGAGTTTTAGAACTGTATGGCAGACCTCTGCTTTTAAAACTGTTGCATTACAAAAATTCAGCAACTTAGAATGAACCTTTGTTGCCCATTGTCCCAATTGCATTACCATGCTGGGTCCCTTCCTTTTCCGAAATGAACCCAAGTGTCGTTGATATTCAGACGCCGGCGATGAAGTAATATCATTCCATTTCACTGCTTTAATTTCTAAGTTCAGTTAAGGTATACATAGCTGGAAACAATATTTAGATTACACAAGCACAAATTAAGAGTGCGAGTTTTGTTACCGTATTTTAGCTTACCTGTGACTGCAGCTCAGCTTGGTGCGTACTAAATTTTACTATTGTTATCTGTTCAGAATCATTTAATTCAAGTTCAAAATTAAATCTCTTACCTCTAAATTGCGTAGATTCAAGTAGCTTTTGAAATGATTGTTGAGGTACCCCAAGACTAACCGTATTTTACTGAATTTCGATGTGCTTCAGAAACAAAGCTCACTATTAATTTCAGTCACTAAATTAACTTTCAGTTTTCCGGTTTTGTTACTTCTTTTGCTAAATTAAGTCAGAGTGTAGCGAAATTTATTACCTCTGACAAACTTTCAGTTTTCACACTAGACGTGGCAACCTTCAGTTGCCACGCTTCTAGTGCTAATTATATGTGTAATAACCTTTCTTTTTCAGTTACTATAGTAATTGTCCATAGGACTGGCGACCGTAATTTCCACCAAATTCTCAAATATCTAATTACCGCTAGTTAATTTTTAACGTAACGGCCGCACATTTCTTTCTTTTCTTACTTTAACCCTTTTCAACATTAATTTCCACCAGTTTCATTTGCATTTTTCCTTTCATTTAGATGTAACCCTTTCCTCCCTCTTTACCGACAGATTAACTTCAGTGACGATTGCTTTTCCCAAAATTGCATTAGTTACACGCGGTTTAATTTTTCACTGTCATTAAGGTCGGTAAGTGAGGAGGTGGTTACACGTGGCGACTTGGTGACAGGACAATCTTCAAATTTGAGGTTGTTCTGGACACGAATTTTGCATTCAGCAAATCTCGTAACGAAGTACTGGTTACGAACAGGCCGTTACGTCAGCGAGAATAAGTAGTGGGAGTTATCCTAATTATATTTGAAATTTGGCGTTTATATTGAAAATTAATAAAATGCGTGAAGGCAACAATTACCAAAATTTGGTAGACTTGGATACGGAACAATCGGTCGAACAGCGGGAAACGCGCACCGCGGTACCCATTGTTCAGGGGCAGGCGGCTAGCATGAAAGACGCGACCGCCGAAACGCAACAAAGGGCAGAAATGGAATTCCAAACTTTAGAAAATGTTTCGGAATCGGAAGTGAAAATCAAATCTGAACCCCTTGATAACGAATACGGAGAGACAATTAAAGAGAAAGCCGCTACGGAAGTAAAACCGGTAGTTTCCGGGAATTTAACTGATTTATTGAATGTTTTGATTAACGAAATCAAGAGTCAATCGGCAGAAATTAAAGCTCAGGCTGCCAAGCAAGAAGCTCAGGCTGCCAAGCAAGAAGCTCAGTCTGCCAAGCAAGAAGCATAGTCTGAAAAAATTGAACGGAAGCTAGACAGTCAGAACAAAGCTATTAAAGTTGTTAATGTAGGAGTTGTTAACACAAAAGTTGATAAAATCAAAGAAGATATTGTTGTGAATAATACCGAAATCGGTAATCTTAAACAGGAAATGTTAGGCGTTCAGGCGGAAATTGCGAGCATAAATACTCGTTTTTATTCCGAAATTAGCAGAACAGAGAAAAGTGTAGGAGAAGCAGTTGCTCCGATCATCGAGAATAAGGTGACGGAACAAATTCAACTAGTGAAAAAAGAGGATCAACAGAAGGTGGAAACTTTATAGGCTTTGGTATCCGAAGTAGATACTAATGTGAGGAAGCCGGCTGATACCTGCGAAGAGAAAAAGAGGGAAGTGGAAACGCTTGCGACAACCACTTCCCAAGTAATTACGAGAATCCGGAATTAGAAAAGAAACTTGACGAAAAACAGAGCTATGTGCCAATCTGTGCACATAGTTCGTAATTGTTGACGAAAGAGGAGCGGTTCGACCCCTTGATAAAAGGCGGTATACACGCGAAGGATTTCATTACAAATTGTGAAAGAGTTTGACCCAGATCATGGACTAATGAGAGAAAAATTAATGCGGTTATTGACGTGTTGGCTGGTGATGCCAAGCGTTGTGGCTTAAACCTCAATATCACGAACCTGACTTTTGACGAGTTTAAAAATTTGTTTCTGGCTGAATACTGGTCAGAGCAAAAACAACAAAGTGTCTGGCACAAATTTGTCGTATCGAGGCCTTTCGATGCGAATTCGCGCGGCTGGATGAAGGAGTTTTGTGAGGGCTGGATCCGCAAGTTGGAATATTTGCGTGATCGCCGCACGGAATCCGAAATAGTCTGGGAACTCTACAAGAAGCTTCCAGATGATACATAACGCTACGTAGGAAGTAATTACAGGATTATCAATGATTTCCTGGAAAGAGTTGAGGACCAGGACAATTGGCGCAATAATCGTGACAGTGGTAGAGGCCTTGGTAACAACAACGGGTACCACAGCAACCACAACAATGATAACTATGGGAATAATGCATACCGCAATCTTGGCAGCAATAACAATAGTGGTTTGGGCCGTAATGACAATCGGTACAATGCAAATAATTACAGGAATGACGTAAACCAGTATCATACTAGGGTGATACGGGCTTCACAGAATAGTAATAACGCCAGATGGTATGATCAGCCACCTCAGCAGCATCCGGGGAACGTATCTGCTGGGACGAGACAGGAAAACCATTAGCCGCACCGGTGAGGGGCCGACCGGGCGTGGAGAAATTTTGGGGGCCCAACAACAGTAGAAAACCGAGGTGTCGTCGTTATGAAAATTCCATATGGAATAATCAACGGCGGGAGAGTGTGCCAGTGTTAGGAGAAAGGAGTGCCCCCTCAAGTAGTAGATCAGCTGTGGACACGGCAGTAGAAAATACATTCAGAAACAAAGCTCACTATTAATTTCAATCACTAAATTAACTTTTGTTACTTCTTTTGCTAAATTAAGTCAGAGAGTGGCGAAATTATTACTTCTGACAAATTTCCAGTTTTCACACTACACGTGTCAACCTTCAGTTGCCACGCTTCTAGTGCTAATTATATGTGTAATAACCTTTCTTTTTCAGTTACTATAGTAATTGTCCATAGGACTGGCGACTGTATTTTCCCCCAAATCTCAAACATCTAATTACCGCTAGTTAATTGTCAACGTAACGGCCACACATTTACTTTCTTTATTAACTTTACCCCTTTTCAAAATTAATTTCCACCAGTTTCATTTGCATTTTTCCTTTCATGTAGATGTAACACTTTCCTCCCTCTTTACCGATAGATTAACCTCGGTGGCGATTGCTTTTCCCAAAATTCCATTAGGTACACGCGGTTTAATTAGGTCGGTAAGTGAGGGGGAGGTTACAAGGTACATGTCGGTGAGCGTTTCCTGTTGGAAAACACCCTCTGAATTGCTGTTGAAAAATGCCAGAACGACGGGTCGAATCACCAGAGTGACGTACAATTTTGAATTTAGAGTGGGTGGGATAACGACGAGAGTTCTTATGCCGTCATACGAAATCGCAGACAAGACCATAATTACAGGTGTCAGTCTGTGTGTCTGGTATGCAGACAGGTTGGCTGAAGGCCCTCAGCTAGTTTCCTTCTATCACCACAGGGCCATCGCTGGCACCGAAGAGGAACCAGTTTTCATCAGAGCTCCCACTTGACACCACAAAACACGCGATCGGCGGTAATTTGGGGTCAGTGGAATTCACGCTACACGGCATCAGGTTCCGAGCTGTCCTTGAAGTAACCGATTTGTAACATTTCTTTTGTCACTGTGATGCCAACTACTCCTCTAATTGCTGCTGCAGATGCATTACGATGCGTGAGAGCCATACGCCCGCACGGTAGTGTCACGTGACCGTCTGGAGTCCGATGTTCTTGCAACCGTCCATTCTCTTGACCACCGCTGCCAGCAATGATGTATAGTGGCTACATTGCTGACAGATCTTTCCGCAGTATCGCAGATGGAACTTCCAGCTTCCCGTAGTCATATTCCAGGACCTCGTTCACTCTCAGTGAGGAGTTGATATTGACGTCTTTAGCGCGTTATAGGCATTCTTGACTAACACCAACTCACTAAGTCCCGTCTCAAAGGTAACTAGAGCTCATGTCTGTACAGTATGTCTTATAAACAAACTTGTTTTGTGTCCTCATAGTGGCACTACTAGCGCCACTCTTATGCGACTGGCACTAAATCTGAACCGAAAACATCTTTCAGATGTAGAAACACGTCTACGATCTTTTGTTTATGTCGCACAACTCCGTATTTTAAATGTTGAAGTTTTCTTATACGAATACCTCATTGACCTAGATCGTAGTCTTTTGTATAGTGATGACTACTATCGGCAAATTTAAATTGCCATTTTCAGCTCACGTTAATAAAAGCAGCATCGATAACGAAGTGTGTATCAGTAAAGTCGTTCTTGATGCTACTGTGATTTGGAAATGGCAAAAGGAAATTTGCCGAAACTGTACAAACGATTGCTATCTGCGTAAAGAAAGTGTTCGTATAAGTAGACTGTAACACTAACAATTATAGAGCGCATCGTTAAAGACTGATTATATCGTATAACTGAGGGTATATTTTCTTATTAATAGTGGTGAGACGTTTACCTATTTATGTAAGGGACATATTAGACTTTGAAAGCTTAGGAAGTGGTCCAAATATAGAGCGGAAATGTAAGGAGAATATGAAAAGGAATATATTTAATGGTACAGAGTATTCCTTATCTTATCTTTGTAAACTGAATTTTCTCTGTTATCTAAACAATAACGGATTTTTTTTGTTTATCGTCCTATTTATTTCATTCATATTTTATTTTATTCCTATTTTATCTCATTCATTTCTTAAAATATCTGTACGATTTCCAGAAACTCATTGTAAGTTTCGAATTTTTTGTGTACTAGCTTATTCTACTGTATTTTGTAAATATTTAGTAGTAATCATGAAATAATGTCTGTTTAATCTACACCGGTATCCATTTTACATTTTGAATATTGTATGAGCCAGTGAAAACTGAAATAAGTGATTATTAAAATACATGATGTTAGTTATAAACTGAAGACATCAGGCACACTTTCGAGTGGAACAGGGTATAATTCGTAAGTGGTCTCGTTCTCTGGAATTGTAACTTCTGTACAACAAGGAACTGCCATAAAGTCATATTTGATCCTACTAAAGGCACTATCTGGCCACTTGTCTGCAGTGTCTTAAAAGTAACGTAACTCCTATATCTTAAAGTTGGAAAATTCTAATTCTTCCTTCTCAAATACGGAAGTTTTGTCGATTCTGCACCTCAAAAAAAATGGTTCAAATGGCTCTGAGCACTATGGGACGCAACATCTTAGGTCATAAGTCCCCTAGAACTTAGAACTACTTAAATATAACTAACCTAAGGACATCACACACACCCGTGCCCGAGGCAGGATGCGAACCTGCGACCGTAGCAGTACCGCGGTTCCGGACTGCAGCGCCTAGAACCGCTCGGCCACCCCGGCCGGCCAGTACATTTTACGGCACGGCCACCGCGGCCGGCTCTGCACCTCACTCTACGTCACTACAATAATATTGTGATACCACAACTTACAGAGACTTCTCCAAATCGTTATTCGCTTCGTTCATCCGTGGCAGTTAGGAGAATTTTTACCACCGTTTATCAAAATTATTGTAGTTGTTGACAGGGGTATATATATATATTTTCCGAGAGTACGATTCCATATCCTTCATCTTTTATCCTTTCTGGCTGGAGCGCTGAAAACGCATCATTTTCATTGGTACATTTACATATGCACTTTCCATGTCACTTTATAGTGCATGGCGAAGAGTACTTCATACCAATAATACCGACTTTCTTTCATATTCCATCTGCGTAATTAGCGAGGAAAGAAGACTTGTAAAAGTCTCTGTATGCGAAATACAAGCTCTTATTTTACTCGTACCCGAGATATGCACTGAAGACAGTACAATGCTAACAGTCTCCTTTGATCACACGTTCTCAAATTTTACTCAACAGGGATTCGCGAGTACGAAGTCGTATTTCATCCGCGATTTCATATTTAAGTTACACGACCTATTTTATTACTACTTTTCGTGGCTGACACCATCCTGTTACCATCCCAGCAGTATAGTTCTTACTTTGAGTGGTTTCTGCTGTCATGTTTTGTTGTTTCGGATACGAAACCCTGTAGAACTATTGTGGGAATGGTCGTTCTAGTGTCCAGTGTCTTGTGTCTACATTAATTTTATGAAAGATGAGAAGAAAAATTGAATTTCAGCATTGTTTTAAGACCTGTCATGCTTTTGTATGTACTAAAAGGTTTTTTTTTGTATGTGGGCTTTTTGAATATTCCGATTCAACTGACGTGCAATACACGAGTAAGATGTACAAAATATACATGTATATCCCGTATTTAGTCCGATGCTGATTACAAAATTAATGTAGAATGGTATATCTTTCAGATATTTTCAGTGGATGAAGTCTGAAATACTTAGAACGCAGGATTCTTTCCTAAGAATGAATATCTTCCATTGAATGTGGTGAGATATGTGAGACAGCTTCACTGTTTGACAAAAATCTAAGGTATCCAGAGGTAGAGGGGGAGACACTGAAATAAGCCTACAGAAGTTGAGAAAATATGTAATGTTATTTCGGTGATTAAAATATCGATTCAAATTAGCGAATTACTTGGTAACGTTGCACCACTTCTGGCTTAGATGCAGACACTGGTATAGCTGGGAAGTATTTCATAACACTGTTGTATTCTCTCCTAAGGCAAAGTGACTCACAACTGTTGCACCTGGTGTGTGATATCCAGGGTAGCGTCACTGCGGCGGCAGTGACAACCGGGCTGGGCTGATAAGGGAATCTTGCTGAGCCCTCAGGCAGTTCATATGGACTCGTGCCCAGTGTTTACGAGAACTGTCCTTCTGAAAAATGGAACCCTGATACCGTCGCATGAGGAGCAACACATAAAGGGATGCATGAGGTCGGCAGCATATCGTGGTGCCGTCAGACTTCCCTCAATCACAAACCTGAAGTCATACGCGATGCATACTCACAGCATGATGGCACAAGTAACACCCCTTTATCTGTTTTAAATAATCGAAAAATGGACCATAAGATCCAAACACACGCACACACACACACACACACACACACACACACACACACACACACACACACACAAACGACTCAGGTCTCCGTCATTCTTGTCGACAGTGGTCGTCCAGGATAGTACAGAACAGTTAATCATCACTGATCATAAACTACATTCATCATATTCCCATGCTTTTCGCTCACTGAACCAGTCCAAACTCGACCGTTTATATTGTGAAGTTAACGTCAGCGTACGAATGGAATCGTCATTGCCTAGTCCCGCTGTTGCTAGTCTCTGACGAATGGTAAGCAAAACACAGTGTTACACGGCCTCCGATACTTGTTGTCGGATGCCAGCTGTACAAATCAAGTGCTTGCGATGAAATCAGATGATCGTATGGCATTTTTGTCAGTGCTTTGTGCAAAATACAGCCCTCCTTCGTTATCGTGGTCAGATGCGATCGAGCGGCACTTCGACGTCGACTATTACTTGTCCTCACCTTCCCATGCAGTCCAACATTTGAGCTTTTAATTTGGAACAAGCTTCTAGGTATTGTGTAGGAGACTTACAAGACAGCACTTCGATAAGTAATCTATGTCCGCAAACGCACTGCTTGTGTGTAGAATGTATTTGCTCACTTTCAAGTCTCCCGCTTCAGATTATGTTCGCAGCGAATCAAATGAGCACTGGCCAGTGTGCTCAACAGGAGCACATGACATGGGCGATGTTGCAAGTTCTCGTTGCCAGGTTTTTCTTGTGTGCGACGAAGAACGTCCTCTTCAAATTTGAAAGTAAGGCGCGTCAGTGGAGAACAGCAGTCAACCCATTAAGTTGCGGGCGTACCAGTTCCTCTCAGCCATTGTGGTAGTTGTACGAAGATAGTATGAGATGTCATAAATACAAAAGGGACTGACGAAGGCTTTCAGTTAATGTCCTACCGTGAAGCGCAAATGTAATAATGATCCAATCTTCGAAATGGTTTAATATTATTGCTATAAGAATTTCATCTTTCATTGCCGTAGAGCGATATATTTTGCTTTGCTAACAATAGTTCCTTATCTGAAAGCACTCACAAGGCTACAACCGAATGAATGTAAAATATGGGACTATCTGTTTTACGGTACTGTTTCTTCAGTGTGCGACTCCTCAAAGCCTTCAGATTTATTAGGTTTCATACATACGCTACTGGACATTAAATTTGCTACACCACGAAATTGACGTGCTACAGACTCGAAATTTAACTGACAGGAAGAAGATGCTTTGATATGCAAACAATTAGCTTTTCAGAGTATTCACACAAGGTTGGCGCCCGTGGCGACACCTACAACGTGCTGACATGAGGAAAGTTTCCAACAGATTTCTCATACACAAACAGAAGTTGACGGCGTTGACTGGTGAAACGTGGTTGTGATGCCTCGTGTAAGGAGAAGAAATGCGTACAATCACGTTTCCGAATTAAATAAAGGTCGGATTGTAGCCTATCGCGACTGCGGTTTATCGCACCGCGACATTGTTGGTCGGTTTGGTCGAGGTCCTATGACTGTTAGCTGAATTTGGAATCGGTGGGTTCCGGAGGGTAATACGGAACGCCGTGCTGGATCCCAACGGTCTCGTATCACTAGCAGTCGAGATGACAGGCACCTTATCCGCATGGCTATAACGGATCTTACAGCCACATCTAGATTCCTGAGTCAACAGATGGCGACGTTTACAAGACAACAACCACCTGCACGAACAATTCGATGAAGTTTGCAGCAGCATGGAGTATCAGCTCGGAGACCATGGCTGCGGTTACACTTGACGCTGCATCACAGAAAGGAGTGCTTGTGATGGTGTACTCAACGACGAACCTGGGTGCGCGAATGACAACACGTAATTTTTTCGGATGAATCCGGGTTCTGATTACAGCATCATGATGGTCGTATCCGTGTTTGGCGACATCGCGGTGAACGCACGTTGGAAGCGTGTATTCCTCATCGCCATACTGGCGTATCACCCGGCGTGATGGTATGGGGTGCTATTGATTACACGTCTCGGCACCTCTTGTTCGCATTGACGGCACTTTGAACAGTGGACGTTACATTTCAGATGTGTTACGACCCGTGGCTCTACCCTTCATTCGATCCCTGCGAAATCCTACATTTCAGCAGGATAATGCACGACCGCATGTTGCAGATCCTGTACGGGCCTTTCTGGATACAGAAAAAGTTCGACTGCAGTCCTGGTGAGCATATTCTCCAGATCTGTCACCAACAGAAAACGTCTGGTCAATGATGCCCGAGCAACTGGCTCGCCACAATACGCCAGTAACTACTCTTTATGAACTGTGGTATCGTGTTGAAGCTGCATGGACACCTGTACCTGTACACGCCATCCAACTGTGTTTGACTCAATGTCCCGGCGTATCAAGGCCGTTATTACGGCCAGAAGTAGTTGTTCTGGGTACTGATTTCTCAGGATCAATGCACCCAAATTGCGTGAAAATGTAATCACATGTCAGTTCTAGTATAATATATTTGTCCAATAGTAATAATAATGTCGTGTGACGAGGGCCTCCCGTCGGGAAGACCGTTCAAAAAATGGTTCAAATGGCTCTGAGCACTATGGGACTCAACTGCTGAGGTCATTAGTCCCCTAGAACTTAGAACTAGTTAAACCTAACTAACCTAAGAACATCACAAACATCCATGCCCGAGGCAGGATTCGAACCTGCGACCGTGGCGGTCTTGCGGTTCCAGACTGCAGCGCCTTTAACCGCACGGCCACTTCGGCCGGCGAAGACCGTTCGCTGGGTGCAAGTCTTTCGATTTGTCGCCACTTCGGTGACTTGCGCGTCGATGGGGATGAATTGATGATGATTAGGACAACACAACACCCAGTCCCTCAGCGGAGAAAATCTCCAACCAAGCCGGGAATCGAACCCGCACCCTTAGGATTGACATTCTGTCGCACTGACAGTTCAGCTAATGAGATCGGATTGGTATAGCAATTTTAATAGCCAGTAGTGTAGGTTTTGCCCACAAATACAGTTATGCGCTCGAGCTGTGATACTTCCCTTTTCATTTAATGGTCATCCAGTAGCTATATAATTTAGTCCCTAAAGTGTTTGGAACTGCTTCACCTCCACCTCCACAGGTAGCACACGCACCGCACCTTCAGTCTGTAATTTCATTGGCCGGCGTCGAATTATCTTCAGTGAAGAGCCACGCTTCAACTCAGCCTCGATAACTAGTGAAGACCCTTCTGGGGACGCCGCGAACAGTGGTTGAGTACCAGACCAGCTGTCGTTCGCACTAAGGCCCGATAACCAGGAGTGATAGTCTGAGGTGTCTGATCATTTGAGCGTAGGATCGCTTTGATTGTCACAACACAATGGTAAGTCGACGATATTCTAGAACCCATTTTGCTGCCCTAAATGCCAAGCATGCTTGTTTTGGCACTTGCCTAACGCTACCTTGACCAGTGAGGTCACCGAATTTCTCCTAATTGAGGGTTTTTGGTGCATTATGTGTGGGACCATCCTAACATTTAGAGATTCTAACGATCTGACCGGCAATTGAATAGAATCTGATACCATATCCCTCAGGAAGTTCAGTAACTCAATCAAGCAATACCAAACCGAGTAACTCCTTGCATAATGTCCAGAGCTGGACCAATGCTCAACATGTGAAGCCCTTTCTCTTAAATAAATAATTCAACTGCTCTGAAATATTGATTACTAATCTGTACATGAACGGTGTTTATTGACAGTCCTTAGGTTAGCTTACACAAGTGGGTGTGTCATATTCTGAATGAGTGACACATCTACTTGTGTGAAGGAGTTTGAAGACTGCGGGCCAGGGAACTTGGCAGAAAAACTAGCAGTCAGTTGACAGAATAATAGTGTGGCTATTGGCTAAGGCAAACTAATTCTTCATCTTAATGACGTATCGCAGGTGTAGAGCCTCTTGAGGGGTGGACCATACAGCCTAATTTTTGTCTTGAGATCCCTGCCATCCTCTTATTTAACCAGCATACATTAATTATGAATGATGTCAGGTTTACATATTGTTTACTTGGAAATAGTCACTTTCATGTTCACGACCTGTTCCAACAGTAGACTATTCCGAAAAACGAACGATCCAGTTGAAAACTGGATCGTACTGAGAATCGAAATCATACTTCGACATCTACCATAATTGTATTTCACGTTTTTGAGACTGATATTTTTAGGACAGATAAAAATGTATGTTACGGTACTAATGAAATAAGCCATCCCTCACCAACACAGTACTTGAAAAAAGCACGCAGTAACAAGAGGGTAGATTTGTACAATATTCCAACGGTATAGAGAATACTTTATCCCTTCGATGTGACCTAAATCTTTTTTATTGTAGAGCCTGACCCTTTGCTGCTAGTGAAAAGAGTCTTCCGTCTCAGGTTTTACTACAGCCAGGGGTAATCTCATAACTCTATGTGTGTTTGTGTAGAGTTAAAGAGGTTTCCCAGAGTTAGTAAAACCCCATACATTACTGACTTACCATGATGACAATTCCACAAAGGGTATACTATCATATTTAAGCTTTTATTTTGTCTATTTTTAACTGAAATTTAATTATCTTGTAGTAAGCCATTCTAATAGAATTCTCTCACTCCGTCAAAACTCTACACATACTTGTTTGAAGCTCTATTGGAAAGAAAGGACGGCTTCTGATGTCACTTCGACGTCGAGGTAGTTAGAGATGTCACACAAGATCGTACTGAAAAAGGAAATGTGAACGGCATAGGTCTGCTTGAGGTAACCACGCAGACATTTTAGGAAGTAAAGTTAAGCCTAAACTTTAGCTCTGATTCTATAGAATATGGTTACAACATTACGCTGCTCGTTAATTCTGTAGCGATTACTCATAATGCACTGTGTGAAGTTTTAGACCGTTTACAGTCACAAGTCTTAGACGTAAATAATGTAATGCTCTGATTAACAAACGGAAGCAGGTAAGGTCATTGTTATCAGCAATCTCCGGATACTTATAACCGTAAACAAACTTGTTAAACGACACGCAAAGACAGCATCAGATACCCGCTAGCAACCGTCTCCAAACTAGAAATTGTATCTCTTCTTATGAAATAATTATTTTATTTGCTTTGCGGAATGTGGGAAGCCACTTGTCTTTCTGACTTATTACCGCTTGTTATTTGCCACATCAGATATCACTGCACGTACGGATACCAAGCAGTAAAATTTGTGAACTGCATGCCCATAAAAAGGGTGGCTGCTGCTAAACGTAGAAATGAACGTAGTTCTAGTTTTCCCATTTTCAGTCAATGATTCCCAGGCAAACATTTGTCGTGATCAGTGTTGCACATCTTGCTCGTATCATAATAGTTCCGTATAATATCTCAGTTCTGAGATATCCGAGGGAGCATCAGATGAAACTGACAGAATATACGCATGCTTCCACATTTTGTTCAATACTCGTAGTGTTCCAGCACCGCAATAACCGGTTTGCACTCGACGGTGAAGAGCGCTCTGATATTCGTCGACATGTAGAAGATTAAAACTGGACTTTCGTCTTCTTTTGATACTAGTGGAGGATCAGCCTGCTTCGCTGTTGGAATACTTAAGAGTATTATAGAATTAAAAAATTAATGGTGGTTTGGTTGCCTAACAAACAAAAAATATTTTATGTGCATTACCGCTCATGCGGAATCTCATTGTAAACGACATGACTTAATGCTAAATTTTTATTCGAAGTTTCACAAAAATTCTATGTCAGAGTTATAAGATAAAACTGTTTATATCTACACCTGCGTCTCCACTGTCGGAATAAAACTGCAACACCATAAAATAATTAATGTAGAGCAATGAAACTTTGGGAATACTTTTGTCTAGGTAGCATATTTAAGTGATTAACATTGCAAGACCACAGGTTAATGTAGACAGGAGACAAGCCATTGCTGGTACATTAATAAGCGGTGTTATCACCAGAATGTTGAATGTAAGCTCGCAAACGTGCGTGCGTTGTGTTGTACATGTGCCGGATATCAGTTTGTGGGATGGAGTTCCGTACCTGCCTCGCTTGCTCGGTCTTTACAGAGACGGATAAAGCGGTTTGTGAATGACACTGGAGCTGTTGTCCGATTACGTCTCGTAAGTGTTCAGTTGGAGCCAGATGTCGTCATCGAGTAGATCAAGGCAACGTGTCGACACTCTGTAGAGGTACTTGGGCTAAAACAGCCGTATGTGAACGGGAGTTATCCTGTTGGAAGTGCTTCTGATGGCATACGAAATCGCATCCCAGACCATAACAAGTTAGCATCTGGATGGGAAGTGACTAGTAGTGGTAAGGAGTGCCCTCCGTCACGCGCCGTAAGGTGGATTGGGGAGTAACGGTGTAGATGCAGAGGTAGTCCACTGAATTCACAAATAGTGGTGGTTTGGTGTCAGTGGAGTGCACACTTAGTGCGCCTAGCTCTGAGCTGTCCTTGAAGTAACAGATTTGTAACAGTTGGTTTTATCACCATGCTGTCAACTCTTGCTCAAATTGCTGCTGCAGATGCAGCACAATGAGCCAGAACCATACGCTGAACACGATGGTCTCCCCTCTTTGTAGTGCCATCTGGCCTTCCGGATCGATCGTACATTCTCGAGACCACCGTTGCCAGCAATTATGTTCGGTGGCTACATTCCTGCCACGTCTTTCTGCACTATCGCAGAAGGAAAGAAGGAACATCCAGCTTCTGGTAACCCTATTACACAAACTCGTTCAAAGTCAGTGAGGTGTTAGCAAGGGCGACTTTGTCACCTTAAAGGCATTCTTGACCATAATCAACTCACCACGTCCAACCTCAAAGGTAACTAACGCTCACGACAGTTACACCCTGTATTTAAAAGACGCCTGTTTTTGATCCTCAAAACTGCGCCGCGACCGCAACTCTGATCCGACTGGCACGAAAGCAGTATGGACATCATCTTTTAGATTTATAAACACGCCTACCAACATTCATTTATATCGCTCAACTCCTCGGTGTTGCTATATTTTTCTATCAGTGTATTTTCCTGAAGCCACCTTGTGGTATGTAGAAAGGGTACAATGTCTAACGTTGCTAGTTTCATCCTTTTCCTGTTCCAGACGCGAAGAATTCGTGGGTCCAGCTGTTACTTCTTGGCTTCTGTGTGAGCTCGAATATCTTTTATCTTCATGAAAGTTTTGTGAGATGTAGGTATTAGGATGGAGTATAAGGATGGAATACATTGGATGATTCTTCTAGGGAAGTATGTAGTCGGAGTTATATCAGCTAACCAAAACGTGACGCACATCGCCTCTCCCACTCCCTACGCGTGTGCCCCTTTTGTTGGGTGAGCATCTCTATTACGATATCGCGTTTACTAATGCCACTATGACGAAATGAGCTGCTTGTCTTTGGATCGTATCTATTATCTCTATCAGTGCCTTGAGGCATAGGTCCCATACTGGCGAGCACAGTCAACTATCAGTGGAAAGAGGCTTTCGCGAACCACATCCTTTACGGCAGGACTACACATCAAGACCATTGTTCCCACGAATTTGAGGTTGGTACCTGCCTGTCTTGCTATTAACTATATGTGCCTGTCCTACGTTAAATCCCTAACTGTTTAGACTCCCTAGTATTTAATGGGTATGACTGCTTCCAGTGATTTTTCTGTAGTTTATAACTATAAAATAAGGTGTGCTATTCCATATTTTCGACTATAATACATCATGTGATTATATCGAATGTCATTTGCAAATCGAGGTCATGGCGTAAACCAGATTATCATTTTCTACTGCTTTCTAGGGCTTTTGGAAGGAACAGGGTGAGTTGGTTTTTGCACAAATATTGCTTGCAGAACCTTTGGTAGGTCCCACAGAGCAGATATTCGATCTCCGTCAATATCATAATAGTACATGTGCTCAACACGTATTCCTAAATTCGACAGCAGACTGCTGTCAGCGACATACGTCCATCATTTTCTTCGTCTGTTCAACTGCAGTACAATATGCTTTAATGAAATGTTTTGGTTCAGGGAATACAATCTGTCGCTCTCTGTTCCAATGCTTTTATAGGATGAATACCGTTGCGGTTCTCTCATACAGTTTTTGTATTTACATGGGTACATTCCCAAGTCTCAATAAACGACCGTGATGAAACTTTGCGAATGTGTTTAGGGGGAAAAGTAGTGCCATACATATATTTCTTTCGTTTGTGCCCAGTTTCACTCTTAAGGAGTAAAGCACAATTCAAACGTAGGCTATTTATAACAAAAAATGTCTGTTCACCTGCACCAAAATTCGTCACTACAACACTGTAATCAAACCTACACCAGTGAGACACTGATGTTACACACAAAGGCCGACCTTGAGAACATTCTCACTCAGGAGAGAAAAATCATTAGAAAAATAATTTGGCCAATTTGGATATGGGCTTCACTCAAGGGTCACCAGAGAGAAGTTCTCCAGCATCGCAGCAGACATTAGAATGAGGTGACTACAATTTTTTGGAAACATAAGCAGTCTCCCACAGACCAGACTCAGCAACAGAATCCTCAGGTACATCTAGAGACTCAAGACCACTTCACCCTGGATGACACAAGTCAAAATTGATCTGGAAAGAGCTCAAACAGATTCAGCAGACGCCAGGGACAAAGGCGTCTATAGACCAAAGGTATACAAGTGGGAAGTGATGTCAGAGAAAACAGCATCTAAATGCCAAAAACCAAAGTGGACAGAAAATAGGAAAACAGCCTTTAGTGAATGAATGAAGAACAGGAAGAACAAGTAGTCGTGAATGTTTCATGTAGTCTGATAAAAGGTCTGTAACATGTGTAAAAACAACAACAATAATAATAATAATAATAATAATCGATGAATAACAGTACATCTTATTAAATTATATGTAATGATAGTCAACCCAAATTTAAAGTAGGAGATAAAGTGAGAATATGTAAATTGAAAGGAATTTTGGAAAAATGTGTTCTGTAAACTGGCCAACAGAACTTTTCGAAACTGAACACATTATACTTGGCATTGCAGTTACAAAAAAACTGAAAGAAATTTAATTCAATTTTCATGATCAGTAACTAAAAAGACGGAATTTATGAATGTATACCTTGTAGAAGAACTTATAAAAAGAAAGAGTTTATCTTAAATGCTAAGGATCACACAATTCTTATAAAGTTGGTTAAATAGAACTACAATTATTTTATAAGCAATTTTTTATATACATCAATAGACTTTCAAGGATGAAGGGAGCACTCAATTTTTTCTGTCTGCATCTTCTCCAGAAGACGACGATATATCTACTTCCACACATCGACTGACAGTTGTTAAATTAATCTATGTGGTGATGCAATTTCTATTGTTTACATATATTACAAGTGAGTGGCAAATATATATCTGTTATCCTTAAGTATGTCTTTAGTTAAATTAACTTTTCGCTTCATTTTATATATTTCTGATCATTATTATATAAATGTAGTTGAAACTATGTCTCAATATTTTATATTTGTTAAGATATAATGAGTAACATTCCGTTATTGTCTGTTTTAATCCTTCCTCACTGAGATTTATAAATACAGTTTTAAGAATTATCTTGCTAACTTTAGTGGCACATTCTTGAGTGATGAAAGCACAATGAGTTAGTAGGTTGTCAAATAATCAATTTTTTATTTCATCTCGATTTCATTGAAATTTATCTATCAGTAAACTATTATCTTGGTCAACAAAGCAATCTAGATAATAATCAGTCTCATCAAATTATACACTTTTAAACTCGTGATCTTCTTCCATCATAAAATATTGAAAATCAGCTGTCAATTTTAATTGATTAATTTATAACTCATACATTTGTAGATACATAATATTAAATTTGGTTATCTGAATATTAATCACTAACCTGGGTACATAATCTTGATTTAATAAAAGTTTCCGTTGTTCCACCAAATTTGAGGAAATGAACATTCTGATGTAACACAGTTGTAAGTAAACATATTATGTTATTCAACAATATTTTGGATTTTTTGAAGTTTATCATTCTTAATGTTTAATGCTGTATTCGTTTTTTACTATTCTAACTGTGTAGCAAGGCGTTCATTTCCCTCTTCTTCTAATTTCAGTTTGTTTTGAGATTCAGTGGTAGGTTGTTCTAACTTTTTCTGTAATTCATATTTACTATATTTCCTTACCAATGCTGAAACATCCTTTGTTATCCATTTTTTTAAATTTTTTAGCTTCACATTTTTTAGATGATACAAGTAAACTAGAAAATCTTATTTCATTGATAAATATAAATGGTTTTTCGTTTCCCTCTAATATAGCCAAGTTGAATGGGTTCAAATGTAATAATATATTTATGTCATTTTTACCAGTGTGTTTATGTAGTCCATATGTTTGTTCATTCCGAATATTTCCGGAGGAGGATGATGAAATTAGGGTTTAATATCCTGTTAACAACAAGGTCATTAGAACAGGGAACAACCTCGCATTAGAAAATGATGCAGATGGAAATTTTAATATTTCAACATATTCAGCTTTAAACCATAGACCATTTTCATTCATCAGTAATCATTAACTACTGTTTATTATTATATGACATTATGTTTTTTATGACATCTCTGAGTGACTACATTCCTTTTATTAATTCTTATTTCACCTTATACTACTGCCACGTCTCCTTCTTTTAAGGAATACCTCAAAAACTTGAATGTTTAACTAATATCAATATTTTGTAAGTTACAATTTTTCTAGTAAATAGAAGTGATTAAAACATTAAAGTGTAAAATGTGCAAAAATGGGAAGTCAAAAGAAAATTTTAGTTTACAGAACTATACAGATATGTTTTAAAGACTATCATAAAGTACTGAGTAATGTTAAACAAATCAAAATATATGTGGAAAATATATTTCTAAGTGTTATTATAATGAATATTTTAGAAACGTTTACTGTGACAAATAGACAATAATATTACTATGTATGAAAAATTATGAATTAACTGACTCTCGTAGGAAAATATATTACTTGTTAAAAAATTAATGGTTTTGATTGTTTTGACACAGATTTGTTATGTGTTGTTGTGGTCTTCAGTCCTGAGACTGGTTTGATGCAGCTCTCCATGCTACTCTATCCTGTGCAAGCTTCTTCATCTCCCACTGCCTACTGCAACCTACATCCTTCTGAATCTGCTTAGTGTATTCATCTCTTGGTCTCCCCCTACGAATTTTACCCTCCACGCTGCCCTCCAATACTAAATTGGTCATCCCTTGATGCCTCAGAACATGTCCTACCAGCCGATCCCTTCTTCTGGTCAAGTTGTGCCACAAACGTCTCTTCTCCCCAATCCTATTCAATACTTCCTCATTAGTTATGTGATCTACCCATCTAATCTTCAGCATTCTTCTGTAGCACCACATTTCGAAAGCTTCTATTCTCTTCTTGTCCAAACTGTTTACCGTCCACATTTCACTTCCATACATGGCTACATACCATACAAATACTTTCAGAAATGACTTCCTGACACTTAAATCTATACTCGATGTTAACAAATTTCTCCTCTTCAGAAACGCTTTCCTTGCCATTGCCAGTCTACATTTTATATTCTCTCTACTTCGACCATCATCAGTTATTTTGCTCCCCAAATAGCAAAACTCCTTTACTACTTTAAGTGTCTCACTTTCTAATCTAATTCCCTCAGCATCATCCGACTTAATTCGACTACATTCCATTATCCTCGTTTTGCTTTTGTTGATGTTCATCTTATATCCTCCTTTCAAGACACTATCCATTCCATTCAACTGCTCTTCCAAGTCCTTTGCTGTCTCTGACAGAATTACAATGTCATCGGCGAATCTCAAAGTTTTTATTTCTTCTCTATGGATTTTAATACCTACTCCGAATTTTTCTTTTGTTTCCTTTACTGCTTGCTCAATATACAGATTGAATAACATCGGGTAGAGACTACAACCCTGTCTTACTCCCTTCCCAACAACTGCTTCCCTTTCATGTCCCTCGACACTTATAACTGCCACCTAGTTTCTGTACAAATTGTAGATAGCCTTTCGCTCCCTGTATTTTACCCCTGCCAACTTTAGAATTTGAAAGAGAGTATTTCAGTCAACATTGTCAAAAGCTTTCTCTAAGTCTACAAATGCTAGAATCGTAGGTTTGCCTTTCCTTAATCTTTCTTCTAAGATAAGTCGTCAGGTCAGTATTGCCTCACGTGTTCCAGTATTTCTACGGAAACCAAACTGATCTTCCCCGAGGTCGGCTTCTACAAGTTTTTCCATTCGTCTGTAAAGAATACGTGTTAGTATTTTGCAGCTGTGGCTTATTAAACTGATTGTTCGGTAATTTTTACATCTGTCAGCACCTGCTTTCTTTGGGATTGGAATTATTATATTCTTCTTGAAGTCTGAGGGTATTTCGCCTGTTTCATACATCTTGCTCACCAGATGGTAGAGTTTTGTCAGGACTGGCGCTCCCAAGGCCGTCAGTAGTTCCAATGGAATGTTGTCTACTCCAGGGGCCTTGTTTCAGCTCAGGTCTTTCAGTGCTCTGTCAAACTCTTCACGCAGTATCGTATCTCCCATTTCATCTTCATCTACATCCTCTTACATTTCCATAATATTGTGCTCAAGTACATCGCCCTTGTGTAGACCCTCTATATACTCCTTCCACCTTTCTACTTTCCCTTCTTTGCTTAGAACTGGCTTTCCATCTGAGCTCTTGATATTCATACAAGTCGTTCTCTTATCTCCAAAGGTCTGTTTAATTTTCCTGTACGCAGTATCTATCCTACCCCTAGTGAGATAAGCCTCTACATCCTTACATTTGTCCTCTAGCCATCCCTGCTTAGCCATTTTGCACTTCCTGTCGATCTCATTTTTGAGACGTTTGTATTCCTTTTTGCCTGCTTCAGTTACTGCATTTTTATATTTTCTCCTTTCATCAATTAAATTCAATATTTTTCTGCTACCCAAGGATTTCTACTAGCCCTCGTCTTTTTACCTACTTGATCCTCTGCTGCCTTCACTACTTCATCCCTCAAAGCTATCCATTCTTCTTCTACTGTATTTCTTTCCCCAATTCCTGTCAATTGTTTCCTTATGCTCACCCTGAAACTCTGTACAACCTCTGGTTCTTTCAGTTTATCCAGGTCCCATCTTCTTAAATTCCCACCTTTTTGCAGTTTCTTCAGTTTTAATCTACAGGTCATAACCATAGATTGTGGTCAGAGTCCACATCTGCCCCTGGTTCCTAAATCTCTGTCTTAGCATTATATAATCTATCTGATACCTTTTAGTATCTCCAGGATTCTTCCAGGTATACAACCTTCTTTTATGATTCTTGAACCAAGTGTTGGCTATGATTAAGTTATGCTCTGTGCAAAATTCTACAAGCCGGCTTCCTCTTTCATTCCTTCCCCCCAATCCATATTCACCTACTATGTTTCCTTCTCTCCCTTTTCCTACTGACGAATTCCAGTCACCCATGACTATTAAATTTTCGTCTCCCTTCACTACCTGAATAATTTCTTTTATCTCGTCATACATTTCATCTATTTCTTCATCATCTGCAGAGGTAGTTGGCATATAAACTTGTACTACTGTAGTAGGCATGGGCTTTGTGTCTATCTTGGCCACAATAATGCGTTCACTATGCTGTTTGTAGTAGCTAACCCGCACTCCTATTTTTTTATTCATTATTAAACCTACTCCTGCATTACCCCTATTTGACTTTGTGTTTATAACCCTGTAGTCACCTGACCAGAAGTCTTGTTCCTCCTGCCACCGAACTTCACTAATTACCACTATATCTAACTTTAACCTATCCATTTCCCTTTTTAATTTTTGTAAACTACCTGCCCGATTAAGGGATTTGACATTCCACGCTCCGATCCGTAGAACGCCAGTTTTCTTTCTGCTGATAACGACATCCTCTTGAGTAGTCCCTGCCCGGAGATCCGAATGGGGGACTATTTTACCTCCAGAATATTTTACTCAAGAGGACGCCATCATCATTTAATCATACAGTAAAGCTGCATGCCCTCGGGAAAAATTACGGCCGTAGTTTCCCCTTGCTTTCAGCCGTTCGCAGTACCAGTACAGCAAGGCCGTTTTGGTTATTGTTACAAGGCCAGATCAGTCAATCATCCAGACTGTTACCCTTGCAACTACTGAAAAGGCTGCTGCCCCTCTTCATTAACCACACGTTTGTCTGGCCTCTCAACAGATACCCCTCCGTTGTGGTTGTACCTACACTATGGCTATCTGTATCACTGAGGCACGCAAGCCTTCCCACCAACGGCAAGGTCTACGGTTCATGGGGGGGGGGGAGATTTGTTATATAAGGACAAATATATAAATTACTGTAAAAATTCTCTTTCAGGGTATAACGAAACAAGATCTGTAGTATTATCAGAATTAAGTTCAAATCACCAAAGTTAACAAAGAAAAGTTGAACTTTAAAAGATATTAAGAATTTTGATCATTTTCACTCAAATCGACCATGTAAAGTCCAATATACAAGTAAATGTAAAACAATATCCTAGGGTATATGAAATACAAGAAATCTGATGAAATGAATCAGGTTAAACCTAACTATAAATAATTTAGAAATCTTACTTTTAATAGAACTGTACCTTGTACTTAATTAAAGTTTTAATGATTTCATCATTCTTCTTATTTTATAAATTTTAACAGCTATACACGAAATTGTATATTTTTAATGTGTACAATCAGCACCATTAAAAGTTATTATTTTATTCAAGTTTATTATTTTATCAGCATAGTCGCAATTGAGAGTTCATGATCACTCAACTTCATGATTATTGAAATTGTAACAAATTTCTTGGGCTATAGTAATTTAAGAAAAACAGTATTTGAAAACAGTTATCGTATTCTGAAATTGGAACTAATGATCAATGTTTGAAAAACTGTGAAACTAAACAATTGAAAGAAATATTTCCATTTTCTACTTCTATGTTTGGGAAAAAAGGTGAAACAATTGATCATTATCTTGTTAATAATGCATTAGAAAACGATTTATGGACTATAAATTTAGGGATCAATGAAAACATTATCAATTTTTTGACTGCATAAAACAAAGAATTATGAACATACTGAAAAAATGTACATTATGTATTATGTTTTAAGTAAATTTTATACTTCACTGTGATTCTGAGATGACATTATCAGATTGTGAAAAAAGAATGGAATTTAAATTTCAACCACATCAGCATACAATCTTGAATGAATGAGAGTTAATTAAATGATTGGATAAAGAATATTAAGTCTATCCTTTGAAAATAACTACATTCAAACATTAAAAATATATATGTCAATTATATTTTAAAAATGAAAATTCTTCTCATTATTGTAGGATTAAGGATTTATCTCGACTTATTTCTACTCTGAAGTCACAACGTAAGAAATTGACATATATTTGTGACGTGTATTTTGTTACATTTTAATAACAGGAAAAATTTATGTATTCACAATCGACACTGTACAGTAAATATGCCTCTAACAGTTGAAGTTCCAGATAAAATATCATGTATAAATTTAAAAAAATTATGAATATAAAAAGAAAGTTCCTTTTGTTATATATGCTGATTTGAATGTTAGCTTTTAAAAGTAATTAATAGACAGCATGATCCAGAAAAAACATGTGACAATGAAATAACAAAAACATGGACAAATCACTTTTTCTGGTTACGTTAAATATATTCATTGACATTCTAATAACCCAGCTGTTTATAGAGGACCAAACTGTCATAAAAAATTAGGTGAATATGTCAAACATGAAGCTGAATGAGTTGATAATTTGTATTCCGAAATTGAAGAGGGAAATCAGTTCATCAAGTAAATAAAGGATGTTACATAACATGGAAGTTAGATGTAATCTGAAAATGTTGGAAGAATTTTGTGGTTGGAGATCAAAAAGTATACTGATAAATTTTATGAAGTTCTTGAGAAAAAAATCAAAAGGAGTTAAGAAATATGTTGCAAAATGTAAAATAAACTTGAAAGATTATATTGTTCAATTAATAATACTGAACAATACGGTACTATGATTTTAATATAAGGTAATAAACATTAATTTAATTCTTTGGAGGCTCTCAAAAATATTAAGTCCTGATGATTATAAAATGTATGTTTCTGACAATAAAATAGATACTTGAGTATATGGACTGCATAAAAGCATTATTTTATAAAATTTACATTAAACTTTTTAATTTTTATAATTTTCACATTTAATATATTACACTTTGCACATGAACATAGATCATTTGTATGTTCTTTGTTCCCAAAGCTATATTCCCAGCCATGGTAAACATCTTGCAAAACTCATAACACCACTATGAAAAATATTCTTATCATAATTATCAATATAGAATGTGTATATGTAATTAATATTTTCATAGATTTATCAAGCAAAACCTTTGATGTTTCTTTTAAGATATATTTTACAATTGAAATTTGCTAACCATTCTAAATGTTTGAAGAGACCCATTGAATTTAAAAAAATATTCTTAAGGAAGTAAATTAGTGAAGGAAGTGGGAATATTACTAAAAGTTCTACTGACACTTTTCATTTTCTTATTCATATTTTCAAGAGAAAATGATGTGAGAATAAGGGGAAAATTTGGAAGCTTTATATCTAGATTTTGAGCATGAAATGTTTTTGCCTGGAATTTCACGATTTGTCCTCGAAATGCTTGTGAAGTATTTGGACAAATGAAAGAAATGTTCGAAATTAATAATGAAATTCCTCAAAAAATAGTAAAACTGTTTGAAAAATGCTAAAAATTTAAAAATTATTCTGAAATCTTTAGAAAATGGTTGAGTTCTATGCAAAAAGTTAATTTTTTTGAGTTTGTGCCAATGTCAAGATTTTTTACTGACATTGGACTTTTTGCCAACATCGTATTTTTGACGAATTTTACGAACTTCAAGAAATTTATCTGATATAAGATGGTTTCTCAATACCGTGGTAAGCATGGTAGAGACTCGAATGTATTAGTATATCTACTTCTAGTTAAGAAAACGAGCCATGTGAAAAACTTTACCACTCATCATCCAATACCCTCACATAAACCGTCTCCAAAGATTCACACAAGCATACTAGCACAGACCCCTGAAACCCAAACATTCCACAGCAGCCTCACACACTGATCCTGTGGACTCCAATCCCATCCCATACCAAACATCTGCTTTAGCACTTTACTTCATCCTATACATATGGAATTACAAGGATTGTTGAAATATATAGAAAAATATTGTTGAGTAGCAAGAGTGATGGATTACCATTGGAGTGTGTCTATGTAGTGAGCACTGAATATCAACTACATAGATTAGGAGTGTAAAAAGGTAAAACCCAAAAGCATTGTACAATGCTTTCACAAGAAAGTGCCGAGTAAGATTTGTGACGATCACTTCAGTAGCCAGGATAGAGAGTTTCTGTGACAGGAAAGAGAGTTTAAACCCATTTTAAAAGCAATCAAATTGCAGTAGTCAAAGAAAAGCAGGAAGTTGTCAAAACGAGCATGAGGAACATGCAGCATCAATTGAATTTGAAAGTAAAGTTTTGCCAACGAGCCTAACTAAACTCCTAACATGTTTTTTCTTATGCATCATAAATCAGCAAATCAGTATCATCTCCTTTGTTGCTGAGTGGCCCTACTGGCACCAAAACAGATAATGTTCCAAACAGAGTGTGGGAGAGATTGAAAGTGGCCTCATAGTGGATCTGCATTTGGCTGCATGGTCGAATAGGGCAATATCCGGATTTTGATGGGTATTCGGATGAGGCAGTGGCTAACGTTGGACTTAATGGGGACGTGAGGGTGACCGTATTCGTCATCAACGTACTGGTCGACCACATCTAACAACCACAAGGGAGCTAGGCTGAGTCGTGGGATAGATACATCGTAACCCCTTTACTTCTGTGCCTACCATCCGAGAGCAAGTAATGAACTCCCTGCAGCAATCTGTGACAGCCTACTCCATAGCATGTGACAAGGTGCAGCCGGATCACGGAAACACCGTCCCATGCGTAAGATACCATCAGCACCACAAAAGAAACGGCTGTGTTCGAAGTGGTGCTGTGACAGGGAAGTATGAAAGGTGTCGCACTGTGTTCGATGATTAATTGTGGTTTTGCATTAGCCCTAATGACCACAGTCGGCAAGTATGGCGGTGACTTGAGGGGAGATCTAGTTCTGCAGATGGGGTATGGCGTCAGATCACGGCTGATATGGACTGAGCGACACCTCCGTATACCCTCGGCTGATGGCACAATGGTATAGTACACTGACTGTCAGTACTTGAGTGTTTCCTCTCTCGCGAGACTATTATAGAGATGGTCTTCAAAAGGAACAATTCTCGTCTAAAAATAGCAGTTTTCGCAAGTATCTGCCTGACGTTTACGTACTCCTGTGACCAGAAGAATCCCCAGATCTATCTCCGACAGTTAATGTGTGGGCCATCTCGGACATCACCTCCAGCCCAGTGATAGTATCGAAGATATCAGAAACCTGATCAGAGAGTTATGAGCCATCTCGCCTCAGAAGAATATCGATTGGCTTTATGACACCCATCCGTACCAAATCTTCCAGGTTAGAGCGCATGGAACGTTTAACTTATAATCGGGCTCAGACTGCCAAGTTATTTCTAAATTTAACTCGGTATTGTAATCACTGCACGTACCCATAAATTTTATCTCTTTCCCTCTCCCATCTCGGTGTTTCAGTTGTTTCGTGAGGCAGTCTGTTTCTGCGCAGTAGGTCGTCATTTCAGTCACCGAAAGAATGGCGAAATAAGTGGAAGGCAACCAGACCGAACGAGGTAACTATGAGATTGTACAGAAAGTTTTCCAAATAAATTCCTCACAGTCTAGCATTGATCGGAGTAACGTAGGTTACCCTGCGAGCGGGGAAAGCTTAGGTCATCCCCGCTTTTCAAAGAGAGTCACTGCACAAACGCGCACAATTGTAGCAGTACATCGTTGAAGTCTATTTGCTGCACAGTTATGCTGCGTCTTTCACGTGTAAGCATTGTTTCGTTTCCCGCAGCCGAAAATATCCTCTGTAAGAATCAACACTGATTCTACAGAGATCTTCCGATAGTAGTCTTGCTGCAGTCTTCCGTGAAACAGAGCGCCGCATTCAGAACCTCTCAGGCTGATAGCGCGTTTCGTGGCTTCCAGAAGGCATTCAATAAAATTCCTCACTGTCCTTTAGTGAGTAAAATATGAGCTTACCGAGTACCTGATCAGATCTGTGGCTGGATACAAATCTGTCTAGCAGATAGAAACGTCGAGTTACGATGAACAAAATTGACAAATGTAAGAGTAATTTCGACAATACGCCAAGGGAGTGTTATACGAAAACTACTACTTACAACGTAGATTAGAGATCTCGTGGATAACGTCGGCGGTTTCGTGAGGCTTTTCGGGTGTGATAACGACAGGAAGTATACAACGCCGGAAGAACTGAAGTGCAGGAAGAACTGCAGACGAACGACGACTGGAGGAGGGACTGTCAGCTGACCACGAACATAAGTAACGTAATGTTTTGCACATAAACAGCCAAAGAGATGCAATATTGGAATCAGCTCACTGGAAACATTAACTACTGCAAAATAGCTAGGAGTAAGCATACAGAGCGACCTAAAGAATATTGACTACATATGACATACAGTAGGAAAGCAGATGGTGGACTGAGATTCACTGCGACGATCTTAATGAAACGTAATTCATTTGCGAAAGAAGTGGCTTACTAGACACTTGTCATGCGTTCGACCGATTCTTCGATACTGCTTATTAGTTGGGGATTTTCATCAGTCAGGATTAAGAGAAAGCTAGGAGATGATCCAACAAAAAGTGACGCTTTTCGTCAGGGAATAGTTTAATTGGAGCGAGAGCGTTTCAGATGACCGTTTCAGCTGCTCCCAAAGAGACATTGAGCACCACAGGGAGATTTACTGTTGAAATTTCGAAAGCGTACTTTTCAGCAGGAGTAGCGCAACATATTACCTCGGCCGACATAAGTATCGTCAAATGATAGCGATGAGAAAATGGGAGGAATAGTGTTTCGTCTCATGTGACTGTATCGTGGTTCCATTCTTCAAGAGGACACTGCTAGTCCAAAAATAGCAGATGGCTCAGTTAACTATCTGTCTCAGTTAACTATTCGCGTGAAGCACGGCTTTATCGAAAATCATTTTTCCGAAGTGCCATTCGTTAACGGAACCAGAAAACGAGAAAAAGGTAGTGGTGCCAGGAGTCTCTCCTCCACATACCGTAAGGTGCCGTACGGTGCGTAGCCGTGGATATACATTTATATCAGATGAAAGCTATGACCGAAAACAAACATAAAGAATGATGAACTCATTGTGGTACAGAGAAACTTAGTGTGTAATTGCTAAGAATGAGCGAGAATTTCCCTTAAGGACTTCATCTCTTGCCTAGTTATAACTACTATCTCCGAAGTCTGCTTTCTTATAGATTCACGAAGAATTATTCTTACAAAATTTTCCACTTGTACCGACGTGGAATGAATTTTTATAGTCGACTGTAGCCAAATCCTTTTCGAAATTAAGATAAAATCAATATACACTCCTGGAAATTGAAATAAGAACACCGTGAATTCATTGTCCCAGGAAGGGGAAACTATTGACACATTCCTGGGGTCAGATACATTACATGATCACACTGACAGAACCACAGGCACATAGACACAGGCAACAGAGCATGCACAATGTCGGCACAAGTACAGTGTATATCCACCTTTCGCAGCAATGCAGACTGCTATTCTCCCATGGAGACGATCGTAGAGATGCTGGATGTAGTCCTGTGGAACGGCTTGCCATGCCATTTCCACCTGGCGCCTCAGTTGGACCAGCGTTCGTGCTGGACGTGCAGACCGCGTGAGACGACGCTTCATCCAGTCCCAAACATGCTCAATGGGGGACAGATCCGGAGATCTTGCTGGCCAGGGTAGTTGACTTACACCTTCTAGAGCACGTTGGGTGGCACGGGATACATGCGGACGTGCATTGTCCTGTTGGAACAGCAAGTTCCCTTGCCGGTCTAGGAATGGTAGAACGATGGGTTCGGTGACGGTTTGGATGTACCATGCACTATTCAGTGTCCCCTCGACGATCACCAGTGGTGTACGGCCAGTGTAGGAGATCGCTCCCCACACCATGATGCCGGGTGTTGGCCCTGTGTGCCTCGGTCGTATGCAGTCCTGATTGTGGCGCTCACCTGCACGGCGCCAAACACGCATACGACCATCATTGGCACCAAGGCAGAAGCGACTCTCATCGCTGAAGACGACACGTCTCCATTCGTCCCTCCATTCACGCCTGTCGCGACACCACTGGAGGCGGGCTGCACGATGTTGGGGCGTGAGCGGAAGACGGCCTAACGGTGTGCGGGACCGTAGCCCAGCTTCATGGAGACGGTTGCGAATGGTCCTCGCCGATACCCCAGGAGCAACAGTATCCCTAATTTGCTGGGAAGAGGTGGTGCGGTCCCCTACGGCACTGCGTAGGATCCTACGGTCTTGGAGTACATCCGTGCGTCGCTGCGGTCCGGTCCCAGGTCGACGGGCACGTGCACCTTCCGCCGACCACTGGCGACAACATCGATGTACTGTGGCGACCTCACGCCCCACGTGTTGAGCAATTCGGCGGTACGTCCACCCGGCCTCCCGCATGCCCACTATACGCCCTCGCTCAAAGTCCGTCAACTGCACATACGGTTCACGTCCACGCTGTCGCGGCATGCTACCAGTGTTAAAGACTGCGATGGAGCTCCGTATGCCACGGCAAACTGGCTGACACTGACGGCGGCGGTGCACAAATGCTGCGCAGCTAGCGCCATTCGACGGCCAACACCGCGGTTCCTGGTGTGTCCGCTGTGCCGTGCGTGTGATCATTGCTTGTACAGCCCTCTCGCAGTGTCCGGACCAAGTATGGTGGGTCTGACACATCGGTGTCAATGTGTTCTTTTTTCCATTTCCAGGAGTGTATTTGCGTCTGGAGGCTTCAAAAATTCTTTCTGATCAGCCTACAGAACGTTCAGTAAGTAGATAACGGTGACACGTGACATTCATCTACGGAATGTCTTTCGCTGAACTTCGTTTCTAACAAAACTTTTGCTATTTTTGCTTAAGTTCATTTTATTTCCTAAGCACACCAGTTAGCAGCTGAACTAGACTAACGTTTCAGCTACCTGTACAGCTATCTTTCGATCTGATGTTCTGTTTTGGTATCGACAACCTAAGTACTAATCTAAGAACGATCGACAAGTGACTGCTTACCAGATTTGTTACAGATAGTCCCACTCGATTTTTCTCAGTTGTATGAGATACGTATACAATTAATCTCACACAAGGCAAGAACGGTGGAGGTCTGATTTCGATATCTGTGTGTAAGTCTCTACTTGGATCAGACATAATAAAAGGAAAAAATAACATGGTCAGGTATCAAAGTACGTTTTTTGACAGAGTCTGGCAGGAAAATTGCTTGTGTATGCAGATAACTTCATATAATTTTCATAAGTTTTCCCACAGTAGCAGTTCAACGTAGTAGTAACATGCAGATCATGTTCTCATACTACGCGGACGGTAACTAGCCTGTCAAGTCTCAGATCACAGCTGGTGGCACCTGGTTTTGTGTACCAAATAAAACTATCTTAATGCGTTCTCTTCGTTTCTTTCTTCGCCTAATCACCAGTATTCATCATCCTCCCTCCTAATCCTAAACAGTTTCCCGTGAAGGAAACAAGTCTTTCTCTGCTGTCTTCTGTCAGTGTGTTCATGCATTACAGAACCAGGAGAGAACTTAACTGATTTCTGCATTTTATCCTTGTAATGAAATCATTTACAGCGCGACTCGTAACGGATTCATTACTTACTGGCCAACGGCAGCTCCCACAATTTCGACTCGTGATCGATAATTTGATAACAGTAACTGCACACTGGCAGATTCAATGATCTGGTTTACGCCAACAGACTACGGTATTTATAACGTCGTTGCTACCGCAAGATCGGGAGATTTATGGGAAGGAAGCGGAAGAAAAGGTGAAGTTTACTGTCTCAAGTTAAGGAAATTTAGGGAAAGAAAAACGAAGAAATATATTTCTACGTCCATAACATGATATTCTGTTCACCCGGATCACGGAAAGCTATCCATCTAGCACGGTAGTTAAATCTTAAATAAATAGTCGTCAATCTATGTTACATTTCGTTAGGAAATTGTAAAAGGAAAGTCCCCGACTCAATGGCAAAGCCGTGCTGTTCTCCAACTTCATATGATTGTAGCATGTTGTGGATAGGACTCGCCTAAGCAGCACACTATACAAGGAATGCAAAGAAATGAAAAGCGTCTATAAATTATTGACTCAGCTTTGGAAAGCAGCCTGTCCTAATGTCACACAAAACTCATAAGGAAACCGCTTGTTCCCTTCATCTCATCTGTTTACTATAAAAGTTACTGCTGTTTATTCGTTGGTATGCATAGAAAAATCATAATAAATCATCTACAAGATAGAATCAATACTGGAGTTCCGTACGGACACCAATTGCCGACTACTACTAGTCCCCGACCTTTACACAACCAGCGAATGACTTCGCACTGTGCATTTACTCCGACGTTACGACTACACTGATCACAGTCACTTTCTAAGACCATTAGGACACTGAAAAATACAGGAGACCGAAGTTTTGTTTCAGTAATACACTCTTGTCTCAGTCGCTAAATTCTATAAATATACTCTTTGTATCGTGTTTCCCCTTAACAATACCTCAGATAGTACTGTGGTACAAAGATCGAACGAGTGAACCACTTTCATAAAATAAAGATCTTTAGAGTAACTGTGATGACGCATAAACTGAATTACATGGTATCCAGTCAAAGCTAACATGTTACACATCAGATACCAGACTGGCTCTCGTCATGCGGCCTATTAAAAGGTATAAATGTTCAGCCACCAGATGGATGCACCGAACGGCGTGTATTCAATATGATTTCCGAAGTTAATTTAAGAGGAGGCAGTTATTACCACAACTGGAATTTTAATTACAGTCTATACATATTACTCTATGATATACGTTATTAGTTTAAAGTAAACGTAACCTGCGTAAAAATTGTTTAGGTTGAATCACATGATGCTACATTTACAGTACACTTTTTATAAATAGTCAAAACAGCAATTCACGCATGTGCAGTAGAAAACAATCACTACAGTATGATAATATAAACCATAGTTATCGGTGTTTTCTATATAGAGGAGTTGTAAACTTTATTTTGAGATCACGAACAGAAAGAGACCCTTTGCATGATATCCTAAATAGAGGACCATACAAAAATAGTAATGACAGTAATAACTAAATGATATTTAATAATATTTACAACGATAATGTAAAATGTAACGTAGCTGTTAAGTACTGTCATAAGGCTCAGATTCTTGTGAAATGTATGTAGAACAAACCAGTTACTAATACTTCACATAAAAATATATGTAATATGTGTAGCTTTGCCCGGCTATTCGACGAAAACAGAAACAAGGCATCAACAGTATACACCGTGTGAATCCACGATTTTACAAATGACAAATCACAACAAAACCCGCGCAATATGCACTCAATCATTACATGTACATGCAAACCAATTAATCCCGAAGAAAGCGCTGCTCTATAAGAGAAAGAGGCAGCAAAAATTGAGGCAAACACTATCACAGAGACAATGAAACAATTAATGTCCAAAGTAATGAGACTTGCTATTTCTTAACTTCTGATTATTCGTCCTAAGTCCAATTCATCATCAGCAGTAGCAGAAAAATTAAAACTTTCGTAATGTCATTACATTACATTTAATTATTGAAGCATTTCATATGATTTAAGGTCATAAGCAGTTATTTTGTGAAACATCTTCACAGTAATAATGAAATGAGAATAAAAGAAGAGTAATACATGACCAGTTGGCTCCTAATGTAACTCGACTGCATGAGAATTTTTCTGCCTCTTCTGGCACGCTGGTTTTGAGTACTCAAGGCTAACCTAGTATTGATTATTAACGTTATTTGTAAGTAAAAGATTCATACTTGAGTAGATTATCACGTGATAGAGCATAAGAGTGTCAATAAACTGCCCTTACCCTAACTTTGATCTGCAAACAAATAATTGCATCTCCCAGTCTTTCAAAACTCGCTAAAGGTGTAAGAAGCTCAACATTAATATACAGGAAGTCTCAAAAATACTTTTACAACCTTTGGGGCAAATTCCTTGCACCAAAGGAAGAAAAAAAGTCTAATAGACTTTGACTCTAAAATGTAAACCTTAAGAAGTAAGAGAACTGGATCAATAGAAGAGATTGGTTTCACCATAGCGAAGATGAAGTAGTGCCCATAGCTCTTAACCTACGTATTTTAGAGACCAAGTTTACGAATAATTTATCTCTTGTTTTGTGTAAGGAATCCACCCTCAAAGTTTGTAAAAGTATATTTGAAACAGACTGAATAAGGAATATTCCACATCCCGAGTGAATTATGATGTTGACACTTACTAATAGATTCTGAAAGAAAGGAATCGTTCACAGTGATTGACAACCTCCTATCTTAATTGTTAACATTGTCAAAACACAATGTAAAAGTTTTCTTTTTAAACTGATTACGTCGGCAGTTAAAACTATCTTATACGGTGTAAATGTTGTAGTCATTTATAATCTAAATAGTTTTGGGCTCTTAGTAGAAAACAGTGTACTGTGGTGTCCAGAGGACCAGAGAAAAAACTGCTAGTCAGAAAACGTACACACTAGCCCAGCTCAAATTGCTCAAATACATTAAAGTGATATTAAAATACGAAGACGTGTCAGTTCTGTTACCCACGAAAGTCTTTTAATTGTGAAACACTGAATTTCGTAGACTCGCTGTTTGAAAGTAAACACGTTAAGAGTACAACAGCACAATTCGCTGAAGAAACAGTACCATTTAACAGGATGTTACGACCAGCTGATATGTGTCATAAATGAGATACTATGTGACAGATAACTAAAGATTTACATGAAACAACGTGCGTTAACACACGCGATATTTACAGTCATATTTTCAAAACAGAAACTGGTATGTTGTGTACGTTCGTCTCTTATTTGTCATCGAGGTAAAATATAAGGTATAGATTAGTGATTAAAATAGAGAAAGTAGGAACGGCTCGAGGCAGAGATATGGATATGATGATTACGTCTTTTGCTACTGGGCTACTGCAACAGGGAAGCACTGAAAATGATGTAACACGATCACTTGTCGCCCTTGTTGATTATGCATAGTGGTACTTTGAGCAGTGTTTCGATCTTTTCTGTGAAACTTCATATTTTTATTTCGACGACGAATGAAGAAGGAACGTATAACTTCACAACAACTTCTGTCTTAAGAAATAGTTTCCTGGAAATATTTTTGCAAAGTGACAAACTTCTTAAGAGTGTAATGAATGTGATGGTGATAATTGTTATAAGGTACTGTTTCTCTAAGTTCATGTCTTCTGTAGTCTCTAGATTCTTTAAAATTCAAGCATCGACTGAGCACAGATGTGGAGTTTTACAGATAAATGGCCTTCATTCTTAGTACAACAGTGTCGCCACGTCTCCAATTTTAGAATAATTCTTACTCATTTTCAGTTGACAAAGTGTTGTGGCGCCCTCGTTCATTTATTTAAGACTCTTAATCCATGTATTGTAAGGTGATGATTGCATATTTTACTTTAAAATGGTCTATTAACATATGGACTCTCTTCTGAAGAGTTCATTTCATAAAAATGTTGCTCTACTACTAACAGTTTTGTGATATGATGTCCCTCTCTCTATCTATCTATCTATCCTTCTCTACCTTATGTAGCCTCTTTCTCGTCAGACATCATGGTTTCCTCTAGCAATATGTGAAATAGTGCTGCAGAATTCCCACATTTAAATTGGAAGTAGCCAAATAATCGCCCAAAGTGAGCAGGCAAGTATGTCGGTATTAATTGTACTAGGTAACAGCCCTTTGTAAAAGATGAAGTCCAGCTGGCAAAATTTTATTTCCTTCATACAAACTCATTTTCTCCAGGATTCTGATTAAAGTAGAACTTATGACTGACGGAGTGTGTATAAGCAGGGAGACAAAAATTTATTTACCATATACCATACGTGTCTAATTAAACAAGTAGAATGCTAGTTTTTGTGTTTCAACAGCATATGAAAAGAACTAACGTATGTACGTTTAAGACTTCATAACTACAAATAACTCCTCATTTAAATACAGAGACAATTTGGAACACAGCAACTAAAAGCAATAGTGTGCAGTTCTTTTGGTGGTTTGGAACAGACGTTTCTGTGTCATCTGAAAAGCCTGCCGTAGATAGATGCTAATTTCGCTATCACTTTTTATGTTTTACATATCTGAAAGTTTGTCCTGCGTTATATGACGCCTGAAAGCTGCTGTAAATAATTTATGAGTGATGTCCTAAGGTTAGTGAAATCGGGGGAACCATCTTCTCATACCTGAAGTTACCAACGGAATGAGAACTGATAGTTGAGATAGTGATTTAGTGCAGTATGCTGATGTGCCTATGGCATCCCATCAGCCACCGGACGCCATTTGTCCAAATATTTGTCGAACTAATACTTGGTTTACGTTCAATTAGCAGACCCGACACTGTGATAACTGTGGAGTGTTGTATCACGACACGCTACGCTTGCTGGCAGCACTTGAAGGAGACCCCGGAGACAGAACGATACTCTAGGATAAGGCGCAAACAACATGTCTCTCTTTAAAAAGGCACTGCAATTAAAAGAATAAATTCCACAACAGATCAGGGCAAGAATTTGATGATTTCACGTTACAGAAACAGTGAAGAAGTGTACCAAACCTTTAGATGTAATTGTAATAGTCATGAAAGAAATAATATCTCAGCTTTTGGAACAGTATTTTTTTCATAATTTGACGTCAGGACGAATAAATAAGAGATGTAGATGCAGTTTAGAAGCGAAAAGGAGATGAACGACTTAGTTAAAACCCAAACGTTAAATCGACTATTGGTGGAAGAGGCGAAAGCATTTACAACAACCTAATTGTCCGATATAGATCACAATATTCAATAAAAACAGTTTTGAATGAAATTTGCATGCAGTACGTTATGCGTATTACTACTTGTATTGAAAATATATAATATCACTTTTTGTGTACTCTAAGATATATATTGTGAAACAAGTATAATGAAACGTCTGCACAAGCTGATCTTTCTGTGAGCAATAAGTATCTTTCTATATTCAACGTGATCTTCCACCACGAGATACAGGAAGTATTAATACTTCTGTTTTGTCGAGCCGTTAGAAAGCATTGTCAGTCAAATTTCTGCCGCCAAATAAGTCAATCAGCTTTAAACGTCTGCAGAGGTACGAAGCAGCAAAAACATAGTTAAGAATTACATAGAATTTGCAGAACAACAAGAAGACAAATCAGTACTGAGCAAAGAAAGGGGAGCTGAAAGATTTAAGCAGTATGTGGAGGGTCTATACACGGTAGATGAAATTCAAGGCACTATTATAGAAATGGAAGAGTACATAGATGAAGATAAGTTGAGAATATGATGCTGCTAGAAGGGTTTGACAGAACTTTGAAACACGTGAGGAGAAAAAAACGCTCTTGTAGAAGATAAAATTGGTTCAGAACAGCTGACAGCCTTTGGAGATTCGGCTATGACAAAATTATTCCATCTGGGATGTGAGATATATGAGACAGGCGGAATAGGAAGAAGAATGTAATAATTCCAATTCCTATGAAAGCAGGTGGTAACAGGTGTGAGTATTACCGAACTACCAGTAAAAACTCAATTTTGCAAAATAGTAAGACGAATTAGTTACATAAGAATGGAAAAACGGTGGAAGCAGGCCTCCTATAAGATCTTTCTAGAATCCGTAGTCATGCAGCAGAATGCAAGGCAATGCGGACCTTACGACTTTTCTTACAGTAAAGTTTGAGCATTGGTAAATTTAGAGACAGATTTTGACAGCGTTGACGGGAATACTCTCTTTGAAGCTCTGAAGGAAGCAGAAGTCAAATAAAGGGTGCGCAAGGCTGTTTACAACTTGTACAGAAACTAGATGGTAGTTATAAGAGTAGGGAAGCACGAAAGGGAAGCAGTGGTTCAGAAGGGAGTGAGACAAGGTTATAGCTTGTTCATGCTGAATGGTCTTTTCGGTCAGCACTTCAGGAAGGTTTTGTGTAATAATTGTGAACTTATTTTGTAGTTATTGTAGTACCTAGACTTCACCTAAGTTTTCTAGTGAGGTAGGATGCCCAGCACTGATATCAGAAGAGAAAGCTATTGATACCACCAACATCTTGATGTTATTGAAATGGAAGAGTTGGGCTTTGAAACTACGGCAAATTATTTAGTTAAATCATACTAAAGGTAAATGTCTTTTAGGATCTGGTGATTTCAAATGTAACGGTTTTGCCGGTCGAGTTTCATGTTCTGGTCCAGCATTTCTCTGAAGAATATTATTTAGAAATTGAGTTTTGGGAAATATGGTGTTTTGTGCCACCTAACGATATGTCTTGGCATAGCTTCTGTCCATTGTAAATGCTTGTTCTGTTGAAAGTTACGTCAATTTGATCAGTATAATGAACATCAACAGAAAACAAATAATTCTTATATGCCGCGATTACATTACTTGAGGTTAAATATTCACACTGACGCCAAGACAATAGACCACTGCAAATTATCGTTTCTGAAGCAAGGTCACACAAGGTGACTGTAGCCAGAAAGTTGTAAGCAGCAGATTGAAACAAGCGGGAAGCTTTCTGCGGTAAAAGTACACTGCTGGTATCTGATACCGATGCAGAAACAAAATAAATAAATATATGTTGACCCCAGTATCGTACGGAACTGAAAGATACCCCGCTGGATTTTGGGATTATGGTGCTACCGATGGAAGTAAATATATGTTGACCCCAGTATCGTACGGTACTGAAACATGCCCCGCTAGATTTTCGGAAAAGGAACCTGAACCATTTTAAATATGGTGCTACCGATGGGCCTTAAGTACGAAGTTAGGAAGTTCTAAGAACTGTCTGATGTCTGTGCAATCACGAACTGGAGTGAATTTGTGCTTATTTTTTTATTTTAGTGTGATTATTTCGAAGTGGCATTAGGAGAGATATGATGTTAATGATAGTTAGTGTGTAGTTATCGCATATTGAAATATATTTATTTTAAGAAGATTATATGTTCCATTTTACGTTTATACGTATTTTTAATGTGTTGGTAACATTTAAAAGAATAATTTACTTCATAAACGTATCTTTGCAGCAGACTTACAGCTGCGAAACGTAAAAAATACCTTTGTTAGAATATGTGTAACACACGAGTTAACGCGTGACAATAACAGGCGAGACTGGTTGGAGGTTGAAACGATTGTCCAAATAAATCTAACTTTATTAGAATCATTCTCAGTGTGCATAAGTCAGAGAATGACGTTAAAATTGAGGTTAATTAAACACGCAGTAAAAGAAATATCTAATTTGGTCAATGTAATGAGATAGAAGTAGCATCAGTTAACTTTACAAGGTTTCAGAGAAGAAGTTGGGGCTCACAAATAATTAACTTCCCGACAAATTAATCGTGTGCAACATAGCCGCAGGTGGGTATACAGTGACTGTAGGAACACACCGAACGCAGAAACGGAAATAACATGTAACAACCCTTGCTCACCAGGTAATGGATGAACCACCAAAAGTTGAACTGTCTATCGAAAAATACTCAACTTCACTCTTTCCTAACCAGTCGATCACCATAGTCGTTATGTGGGAATACAAGCTGCGTATGATGTAGATTCCTGCCACTGCTGCTTGGCAGATTAGATTAGATTAGACTAAATTAGTACTTGTTCCATAGATCATGAATACGACACTTCGTAATGATGTGGAACGTGTCATGTTATTAAAAGGTGTCTATACAAGATATTACATTACACAAAATATTACATGTCACGTAATACTTTTAATATTTTTTTTGGTCGGTGTTGGAGAAATTACCCACTTTCTACTCGTATATCGAAAAATTCATCTAAGGAGTAGAAGGAGTTGCCATTAAGAAATTCTTTTAATTTCCATTTAAATGCTACACGGCTATCTGTCAGACTTTTGATGCTATTAGGTAAGTGACCAAAGACTTTTCTGGCAGCATAATTTACCCCCTTCTGAGCCGAAGTTAGATTTAAACTTGAGTAGTGAAAATCATCCTTTCTCCTAGTGTTGTAGCCATGTACACTGCTACTACTTTTGAATTCGTTCGGATTGTTTACATCCTATTTTCTCTACAACATTTAAAAAATGATTATTCAAAATGTTTTCGACTTCCGGCTTGTTGTTTGTCAAGTTTTCATTCGCTTTGATGGTAATACCGTCATCCTGTACTCTTGGTTGCCCTGTCTTCCTTGTAATAATATTCTAAATTGTTTCGACTTTGTTATCAGAGGTATTAATCTCAGACATGAAGCACATGCTTCTGGAATTTTTAATAACCTTTCTTAATGTAGCACAGTAGTTTTTATAATATTTCGCTGTTTCTGGGCCATTACTCTTTCTTGCTGTTATATTGAGTTCCCTTTTGTGGTTAAAAGGTATTTTTATTCCTTTAGTAAGCCAGGGTTTTTTGCATGGTTTCTTATATTTAACTACTTCCTTGGGGAAACAGTTTTCAAATTCTCTTACAAGTGTATCATGAAATGACTTATATTTTAAATTAGCCTCGGCTTCCTTGTCCGCCTCATCTGAGTCTAACTTGTAACGGAACTGAAATGATGGTGGGCTGACAGTAATTTGGAGCCCGCGCGTCGGAAATGGGCACACTGGTGTGAGACTGCCAGGGAGTGCACCCTGATACCATCTATTGGCGAAACTGGGAATTAGCGCTACCTGTCAGACAATGCACTAAGCTCTCGGAGTCAAATGTATTCTTTTTCTTGGTAATTAGAAGTTATTACTGTATAATTTAATGTTGTAAAACGCTAGTAGTAAATTATTATGACTGGTATGGACTCCAGGGTAGTAAATATAAATATTCTTAAATACTAAATGATTTCGGTAAAAAGGTGGTAGGGGAACGCCCCCACTCTTGGTGATACGAGCGTAGCTAGGGGTAGCTGGAGACACAGGGACTGAACAATGAGATGGCCTGGAGAGTGTTGACGTGATCGGACGTGCGTAACTGTGCTCACGCAAAAGTGATTGTGCAACAGCGAAGAGGCGAATATCGTCGCCGTTTTTGGACTAAAACGCGACGAATGGTTGTTGAAGCCGCCTCTATGCCACTGGGGCTGATTGTAAGAGTTCCTGTGCCCAGATTTTATGGCGGACGTGCAGTAGCTTATACGAGTGCTACAGCTCATAGTTCCAGCCGCCATTAAGGGCATGAGGCGTGAAGAGCCGCGTTAGCCACATGCATCTCACCACCAGCACCGACACGTCTACCCAAGGCAAGACTGCTTGCAATTGTTAAGTCGAACTTTGTATACATGTAAAAGGAGAATACCAGTTTTCTTTTATGCAAGTGCAGAGGACAGAATATAGTAATGAGTAAAATTACGACACATGTTGTTCATTGTAAAGTGTAGTAACCTCAAACATAGTATAGTGAAATCAGACTGAGGCCACCATCGCCTCTTTCATTTACAGTTCTTTTGGTTGTAGAATACTTTTGCGTATAAGAATGCTGAAAAGAGCAATGGTCACACCAGAATGAGTCGCCTATTTATAGTTACTTAAATTTTTCTGAGTAACCTTTCAAGTAAAGTCACTTAACTAATTCTGTATCAATTGTCCAAAGAGTAATGTCCAAAATCATTAAATAAGTTGAAGGATAGAATTTTGTTAACCCAAGTTGCATAAACTGTCTTGGTAGTAATTACCAAGCCAACTCACAGAAATTGAGAGAGTATTTACTTTGTAGAATCATCTAGAATGATCAGAAATAGTAATATTCAGAATTAAGTTTAAATTCAACTCAAGCCATTTCACTTTGAAACGAGCCAAAAATTGATTTATTCTTTTGCTCCTTCAGAGCTGGCGACCGTAATTATAAGTATTTTCAGGAGGATTCGACGGTAAGTCTGCTGCTCTCGTCGTGCTGATAGGATTATCCACTGCTGCTAGCAGTGGTGATTGGAAACATAAGCTCACTACCAAGTTAAGTGGGTCAGGTAGGCAGTGTTACCGTGTGAACTGTAGGGCACTGTATGCCGTGGATCGAACCCGTTCAATCATCACAGCTCTTAGGGAAATAGTCCGGTTAGGAGTGTACTAATCATTAGGTAAATACTGGCGAGTAACGGTCAAAAATGTATACGCAAGTGAATTTAGCAAGGTCCACGTAGCACCTAGTTAATGTGGTGCAATGGCGAGGGTAGGAGTGGAGTAAAAGTGAGCGGAGCTTGTGGCAGCTGTGCTGTATTCAAATATTAACAACGTGAATTCACTACTACCTCTTACCATTAGGACTGAGCTATTTACAGTTAAAATTCGTAGCAGGAAGCGCAAAGGCGTGACAGCTACAAGTCCGTATTGGTTTTATACATACGGAATTAGGAAGCGGGTCATTCCGTCAGTGGAGGGGGTTAAAACAACCGAGTCAGTTGAGAACATACCCCATTTACTGATGGAAAGATTCGGCAGTTCGGTCGCAAACTGCTGAAGATTTTCTCACATATTTCTAATTGTTGAGTCATTAATTGAACACAACATTGGAGGGTAGATTTAATTACTGAATGGAGCTATATCATGTACTGTAACTAGCTGAGCACCCTGATCAGAAAGGCCATTCTCAACAAGACAAGAATTTATGTTTTTAAACTTATCTTGGTCTATAAAAGTGTTATCTATCAATGTGATCCTGTCCATTACTACCCGAGTAGGAAAATTAATAACAAATGTCAAACTGAAAGAACCGAGCATGACTTCCAGGTCATTCTTCCTATTACACTGTTTCAGTGAATCAGCATTCAAGTTCCCACAAATGATAATTTGCTTTCCCATATCTGACAGATAGCACAACAAGGCACCCAAGTTTTCCAGGAATAAATGAAAGTTTCCTGAAAGGGACTATATACTGTTACGGTCATAAAAGATCCCTCCTTCAGTTTAGGCTGACAGGCACATGCTTCTATATGTTGCTCTAGATAAAACTTTTTTGTATCTAAGCTTTTTACACAGTGATAATTTTGACATATCTGGCAACTCCTCCTCTCACATTATTCTCTCTACTCATATGTGCAGCTAGTTTATAACCACTGATATTTACGTTCTCCATCTCAGACACAATGTGATGCTCAGACAGGGATAGTATATCTATTACATTATCATATTCAATGTCATCTAAACAGACCAGGAGCTCATCTACTTTATTCATCAAACCCGGAATATTTTGGTGAAAATGGTAACATTATTTTTGCTTTACTTTTGTGAGAATCTACTTTTTTCTTTAATCTACCAATATTTTCGTTAAATATGGTAACGTTATTATTTACTTTCCTGTTGTGTGATTCTTGTGAGGTTTGGACCTCTTTAGCACCTGCCTGTCTGAACTTCGCATTGGACACTGATATTAGTTTAAAAAAGAGGAACATCCATGAGTACTAGTGTCCCCCCTTATGGATTTCGCTAACAACCGTTGCAGTTTACCCTTCCGTTTCCTAATGAGGTGTAGGCCATGCCTTGTAAAATCCTCCCTATCAATAGCCTGGACAGGAACCAATACAATGTCTGACAGAGTGGCCGCCCTACGCATCTGATCCAACTCCATATTTACCCTCCTGACATAGCGGTTCAGCTGGGGCTGATCACGCCGCACGAAAGCAGGAACCAGCCCAACATTGGTAAGGGTCGTTGCAGAGGCTATTTTCACCAGGTCACACTCAATACTGTATCCCTGATCCCTATCAATACTGTATCCCTGATCCCTATCAATACTGTTTCCCACTCCACCCATTAACATCACACGATCCTGCTTTGAGAAACCCTTGCACAAGGAACCTATATCCTCTACCACCTGGCTAAGACATGCACTTGGCTTTAAAGAGTTTGCGAACTGGTACCTGTCACCTAATTTTTCCAGCAAAGTCTGGCCCACACCTCTTACATGGCTGCTACCTAGCAACAGAACTTTCCTCTTACTTTCAACTTTTTTTGAAACAGTTTGTTTCCTAGTGAGATTCTGTTGCATCTTAACTACACCTACTTTTGCACGAACCTCTTCCTTACTTAACTGTGGTAACAAGGCTAATCTATTGGTTGTGCCAATTGGGAAACTGTCAGGCACTGTCCTCTTTCTGCGGCCCCTGTTCCCAGCTACCACTTCCCACCGCTGTTTATCCTCCTCCCCCCTTAACCTCTTCAGTTCCTCCCTCACTCTGTCCAAATTAGCCTGAAGGGCTCAAATTTTCTACTCCTGTTCAGCTATAATCCTATCTCTTGAGCAAACCCTGTAAAATAGTGGAAGAGTCTCGTTTGATTCCCCAATTCCCACGCCGCTACAATTTCCCCAATGAAACCACTTGCCACAACAGCTGCACAAAACTCCTGAACTAACTTTCCTACTGCAGCTCACACACTTAGTATCCATGGCAGTTTGGAAATTAGTTAAGAGATTTACTAAGTGATAACGATAATATACTAAATACAGATGTAAAAGGACGCTAAATATGCTTTGGAAACTAATATGTAAGTAATCTATTACCAAATGCACTTAAATTTGTGGTATAACGCTAAATATGCACGACCAAAAATTAGGCCTAAACAGCTGAATGTAACCAAATCGAACTTTTTGCGATTACTGGAAGAATACGCAAATAAAAGAAAAACCTTTAATGGTAAGCTTGAAGAGCACAGTAATGAACATATTTAATTATTTAATCTATACCAAATGCACTTAAGATTGCGGTATAACGCTAAGTATGCACACTTGGAAAGTAAGAGAAAGCAGCGAAATATAAACAAAACGAACTTTTCACGATTAGTAGAACAATACGCAAATAAAAGAAAAACCTTTAATGGTGAGCTTGAAAAGCACCCTAATGAACGTAATTACACGGTTAAACTACCGCTAATGCACTTAAAATCGCGGTATAACGCTAAATATGCACACTCGAAAGATTAGCAGCAGTAAGTAAACAAACAAACTTTTCGCAATTACTAAAACACTACTCAAATAAAAGAAAAACTTTTAATAGTGAGCTTGAAGAGTACACTAAAGAACGTATTTCATCAGTTAAAAGTGTTCAACTACAATTAATTACTATCTAAATTACTTATCTTTCACGAGAGCTCTGTCTCAGTACGTGCGGCTTTGTGCAGGGCTACCAAACCAAGAGATATTTCACGGGCTAACTGTCCTGCTCCCTGCTGCATACTGTGCTGGAAATGTGAAGTATCTTGTCTTAGAACTGGCGTGTGTTCTGCTTAGAGTCTTCATCCAGAGTCATTTACACTGCATCTCCTATCTCTACCTTGAGCAGTGTCCGTGCCACAAAACATAATCCGCTACCAACACTGAGTCACATGCCACCATCGATGAAGTGATCCATGTCGTCACTAATACCACTGTTGCCGCAGCTGAATCAGCAATTCCTCGTTCCTCCGGTTGCCCCCAGCAGAAGTCAGTGCCTTGGTGGTCGCCGGAAATTGCTGCGGCCGTTAGAGACCATAGGCGAGCCCTCCAATGTCTTAAGCGGCACACCTCTCTGGCAACCATTATCGCCTTCAAACGGCTCCAAGCGCAGATTCGCCTCCTCATCAGAAGAAAGAAGCAGGAGTGTTGGGAACGCTATGTCTCCACCGTTCAAACAGGAACCTCACCCTCTCACGTTTGGATCAAGCTCCACCGACTTTACAACTGTCGGAACCCAGAAGGTGTACCTGGAATCTCCAAAAATGGAACTGTATCTTCCACTTCAGGTGTAATTGCAGAGCACCTTGCTGAGCATTATGCTGACATCTCTGTGTCGGAGATTTACCGACTCACCTCCCGTCTCCTCAAGCAGAGGGTGGAGAGACAACACCTCCCTTTTGCTCTATGCCACCCTGAGCTTTATAACGCTCGCTTTAGTGAGTGAGAATTTCTCAGTGCCCTTGCCGACTGTCCTAACACATCCCCTGACCCAGATCACATCCATTCTCAAATGCTGAAACATCTGTCAGCGGATTCCTAACTCCACCTCCTTGCTGTCTTCAACCGTATTTGGAGTGATGACGAATTACCATCGCGATGGTGGCAAAGTGTCATCACTCCAGTCCTAAATCCCGGAAAGAGCACACTAGATGTTGACAGCTATCGTCACATCAGCCTCACCAACTTTCTGTGCAAGCTGTTTCTACGTATGGTGAGCCAGCGTTAGTGTTGGCTTCTTGAGTCTCGGGACCTTCTAGCTCGGTCCCAGGTCGGTTTTCGCCAAGGACGCTATACCATCGACAACTTGGTGTAGCTGTAGTCTGCCATTCGGTCAGCCTTTTCCTGGCGACAACAGCTTATTGTCGTCATTTTCGATCTGACGAAGGCCTACGATAGCACTCGGCGACACCACATCCTCACAGCTCTGCATGAGTGGGGCCTCGGGGGCCCACTCCCGGCTTTTTACAGAACTTTTTGTCACACCGCACATTTAGAGTTCGTGATGGTGCTTCCCATAGTTGACCCCATATACAAGAGAATGTGGTCCCACAGGGCTCTGTCTTGAGTGACCCACTGTTTTTAATTGCCGTCAATCGTCTCACATTTGCAGTAGGATCGTCAGTCTCTCCCCTCCTACACTCTGCCTCTTCTACAGTTGCCGCTGAACGCCGGCTTCAGGGAGCTATACAGAAGGCGCAGTCATGGGCCCTCACTCACGGCTGTCAGTTTTCGGCCGCCAAAACTTGCGTGATGCACTTATGTCGTCGTCATACCCTCCATCCCCATCCAGAACTTTACCTCGATGACCGACTACTCCATGTAGTAGAGACCTACCGTTCTCTGGGACTGGTCTTCGACACCCACCTAAGTTACCTTCCCAATCCCGTCAGCTTAAGGACAAGTGCTGGTGGCATCTTAATCTTATTCGATGCCTGAGCCACACAGACTGGGGTGCTGATCATCCTGCACAGTTGCAGCTGTACCAAGCCCTAGTACAGTCCTATGTTGACTGCCGGAGCGTGGTGTATGATTCAGCAGCCCCCTCTGCACTGAGTCTACGAGACCCTTTCCACCACAGTGGAGTTCTCCTCGCGACGGGAGCGTTCAGATCTAGCCCCGTGAACAGCCTCCTGGTGGAAGCTGGTATTCCTCCATTGCTGCTCCAGCGGCAACAGTTGCTCGCAAATTATACCGCTCACATACATAGTTCGCCTCGCCATTCAAGTTACCGTCTTCTTTTCCATAAAACAGCGGTCCATCTCCCACAGTGGCGTCCCAGAACTGAGAATCCCTTCACCGTCCAAGTCCGGTCACTTCTTCATGAACTCGACTTTTCCTCCCTATCACCGTTCCTGCAGGCCCACATCCGTATACCTCCATGGGCCATGCCTTGGCCACAGCTTCGGCTGAACCTATTGAAAGGCCCCAAAGGTTAAGTTCCCCCTGAAGCTCTCAGTCCGCATTTTATCTCTCTTCTTGGCGAGTTTGAGGGTTCAGAAATAATCTACACCAATACATCTCTGGTCGACGGTCTTGTTGCTACGGTTACGCTCACGTTGGCCATACTGAACAACGCTCCTTGCTGAATGGCTGCAGCATTTTCACTGCAGATTTGGTTGCTATCTATCACGCTCTGGATCACATCCGCCCCTGGTCTGGTGATTCCTTCGTGATTTTTAGTGACTCCTTAAGCAGGCTACAAGCTCTCGAACAGTGCTTCCTTGTCATCCTTTGGTACTGTTAATCCAGGAGTCTCTTTATGCCCTCTGCACCAGTGGATGCCAGTAACCTTCATTGGGACCCGAGACCATGTTGGGAAACAGGGCAATGAACTTACTGACCGCATGGCCAAACAGGCCTCCAGTAAACCGTCTCAGGAGATTGGCCTACTGAAGGCTGATTTGCGAGCAGTATTCCACCGCAAAGACTTCGCGATCTGGGAAACTGAATGGCGCACCCTGAGTACACGAAACAAACTCCGTGATATGAAGGAGACGACGAATGTGTGGCGGTCATCCATGCGAGCCACTCACAGGGAATCTGTTGTCCTTTGCCGACTCCGCATTGGCCATACGTGACTTACACATGGATACCTCCTCCGTCGCGAGGACCCAAATCGGTGGCGGTGTGGTTCTCTTCTGACTGTCGTGCTCATCTTGATTGACTGCCAAATTTTATCCGCTCTGGGGCAGACTTTTAATCTTCCCATCACCCTAGCTTCTGTGTTGGGCGAAAATGCCTCAGCCGGCCGTGGTAGTCGTGTGGTTCTAGGCACTCCAGTCCGGAGCCGCGCTGCTGCTACCGTCGCAGGTTCGAATCCTGCCTCAGGCATGGATGTGTGTGTTGTCCTTAGGTTAGTTAGGTTTAATTAGTTCTAAATTCTAGGGGACTGATGACCACAGCAGTTGAGTCCCATAGTGCTCAGAGCCATTTGAACCATTTTTGAAAATGCCTCAATGGCAGATTTGGTTTTACGTTTTATTCGTGAGGTTTTTTTTATCGTACTGTCTAAGGATGGGCGTTTGGCCTTCTCTCTAGGGCTTCCCCCGTCCCTACATTTTAACTCTCTGACACGCTCTCTTTGCACTTTTTGTCTTAGTATTTGTCTTTTCCATTCATGTTTTCATCTCGCCTTGTCTGTTTGGGGTGGACATTTTAATGTGTTGCAGAGTGGGTGGTGGAAACTTTAATGTGTTGCAGAGTAGCTGGCTCATCCCTTTTTATTCTTATGATCAGCCAGACCAGGCCATCTGCTCGATGGTTTTAATACCTTCATCTACTTTTCCTTATGGTATATGTTTTCCCCATTTTTTGTTCGTGCCATTCGTTTTCATTTTAGGTGTGGTTCTGCATTACTTTCCCACTTTTACTTTTCCACACGTACTCTGGGAGTTGTTTTACCCTTAGTCTTGTTTGTGTCAGGAACAAAAGACTAATGACCCTGTAGTTTTGTCCCTTAATCCCTCAAACCATCCAACCAGTATTTCATAACTTCTAATTGAAAACCCCATTGGCAACATTATATTACTCCTACGTATTGAATAGGAGACTACTCGAGGCGTCACATTGGCGGTAGCTCGAGCCAAAACCTACTCTATTCTTCCAATTAAAGTAAGTGTTCAAACGTAGTACCGTCAACTACAATACACTTAGTGATCCGTAGTTTAAATGATTGTACACAGGACAGAGGCATATCTCCAGGAATGCCAGCATAGGGGCTTCAGATGGGGACGACCATGTCTTCATGGCATGTTGGGACTTGCTGGTATACTCTACCTTTCAAATGTCCCTATAGAAAGATAACGGGCGAGGTAAAATCCTGCGACCTAGCTGGCAAGCTAATAGGGCCACCTCAGTCGAGTGTAAATACGGTCTAATACCTAAGGTGCTTCAGTTGCTTAATGCGCAGGCAACCGTCCTGCTAAGAACACATATGTTGTCGAACGGCCTGGGCATCATCCTGCAGCAGTATAGGTAGTTTCAGTTCCAAAATCATTCGATATTTGCTTCCATTCAGAGTGCCGTAGATAAAATAGGTACCTATGAGTTTGTCCCCAATGATGCCACACCATACATCAACCGACGAAGAATGCTGATAGTCAGATTGCCGTAACCAATGGTAATTTTCTACTCGCCAGTAACTCATTTTGTGCTGGTAAACATAACGTCGGAAAATAGTACTTCAGCAAAGAATGTGAGATTTATTTGCATTAATTGACGAGCACTTTCACATAACGCTATCCGCTTATGGAAATCGGCACCATTAAGTTACTGTTACAGTGACGCGTGGTATGGATGATGCTCTATTGTGATAATACTAACAAAGCACATACCGGAGTCGCGGTGTAATTGCCTGGCGCTTACCCGTGGGATGTGTTGCACTGCCGCTACTACAGTTATTTCATTGCCTTTTCCTGTAATACCTTTGCTTCGTTTTCGTCCGCCGATCTGCACGCTGATCAGACAAACAGGAGTTTACAACTTTGGAAAAGAACGAAGAAGAGCGAGCTTTCTCTGGGAAACACTCGACATGCAAGGCAACAGCAGACTCAACATATCTCCTACATTCTCAGTAAATAAGGATCATTTCAGTTGCTTCTTCTGTGGCTGCAATATTCATCGACCTCTTGCTCGTCTGTTCTCCTAACTGTAAGTAGGTTTGCAGGCAGTAAAAACTGCACACATTTTGTAATATTTAGAGCCGCTATCAGTTCTACGTCTGCACGATACGTAAGTTCGGTCGCAGTGTACTGCATGTTAAGACTCGTCGTAGCTCACTTCACGACCACGGAGGAACACGACGTTGCGAATTTTGTTTCTAGTTAAAAGCTACGAAATGCTGGCCTGTGCTACATTCGCACCATAGAGGTGGGGTCAAACGTGCCATTGGATATTCAAGACCCATTGAGCAGCATGTGTACTCATTTCTATTCCTCCGATTACAGTGCCATCTATGGCCGAACCGAGAAAATGTTACAGACAGAACGTATGTAGAGTTTGCCGTAGATCTTTAATCCACAATAAAAAGCGAAGATTTCCATTGAAATTTTCAAAGTCTCCACCCGCCACCCACGCAAGGGGTTGAGTGGCGGGTCGAGCGTGGTACTGTCGGATGTCCCCCACCGAGGCAGGGATATCTGAATCATAACTTATTTTGATCCAGTGTGTAGTTTTCGAGATATTTCAATGTCTTCAGTTGAAATGAACTGCCTGAGTAAACAGGTGTGCAAAACTTACGGACAAAATTACAATTCACGTGGTCGGTCTTCTTAGTTACTCAGCTCGATGAAACTTGGACCACACATAGAATGAATTTCAGCTGTGTAGTAAATGGTAACTGAAAGAAATGCGTAATGAGACGAACAGCAATGACCTTTTACTCAGAGACAACAAAAACACGAAATTCGCCGCGGTTTTTGATGGTTCCCAGGACATTACAGCAAGCGGGATATGGTACAGAATAGGTTATGTGATAATCATGGAGAGAAATGAATGCCCTTAAACGATCTCCCACGCTCACCTTAAGGTTGGTAGGGAATTCTTCTGTTTCAACTTTCCGTTCTTCCGCCAGAGCATTAGAAAACTCCTGGATTGTCCGTCCCCCCGACACATCCCACATGCTCTCGATGGGATTAAAGTTGGAGGAACAACCAGGCCAGTTCATTCGCACAATATTCTGTTGTTCGAAGAGCACTTCCATCCAGGCAGCTAGATTTTGTAGCACACTGCCATCCATAATAATTACGTCATGGGCAAATGGAGACCTGTAAAGTCCACGTTGTTAAGGAGTACGGAGTGACGTTAAAGTCGAGCGCTGAGTGTACCGTGTTCAGGGACTTGGAGGTGAGTTTTCCCATACATTATGTGCCTCCCAGCTCCTGGACCACCAAAAATATGATGTTCGCCAATCCGATATTGCGGCGCCCGTTTATTAAAAAGAACGAAGCAACGTTCGTTCGGATATACACTCATGTCTGAAGGAACTAGCACTGCGGCGACTACAGCCGTTATGAAATACAATCGTAGTTGCGAATACGAACCACCACCAGCTGTATAATAGAATGACGACAGTGATAATTAGTGCCGGGTCGGGACCCTAACCCTAACTTCCCTCTTTACGAGAAAGGTCGCCTTAATTGGTTTTCTCCCCCAATTTTCCGATTTTGTTCGTTATTATTCTCATCATTTGATCTTGGTAGACGTCGCATGACACCCCTTCAAGAGCATCGCTGAATATGTCGTTCAGTTTTTTTTTTTTTTTTTTTTTTTTTTTTTAAAGAATGAACAACCAGCCCCCTGATCCAACACGCTGAGCTACCGCACCAGCAATTGTTCTGGCAACCCGTGCGCGACCCAAAATTCATTTTTTGTTCAGGTAAGTATTAACTGCGTGTTTCTGTACCCTGCACTGTTTGATCCGTACACTTTGTTAATTTTCGAATCAACATACACTACAAAATGGCTACAAAATCGAAATCATGATAGTATAAATTAAATGAACAGTTAACAATCAAATTGCGGAAATTTCTTTCAAGAAATTCTATAAGACTGTGGTGCCTCACGAACGATAAATCATGAACTTCGATATGTCATCATTCTGGCATCACAACCTGTAGTCGTACACACGTTACATATATTCCCGCACAGGGGAGGACATTTTAATTGAAAATTGATGCCTGGTATCTGGGTATAAACACGATGTTTCAGTGCCTTTGTTGTCAAGAAGAAGTACGCATTTTACCATCTGATATGCCTGCATGTCCGAAGGAACACTACATCGTATTTCTGAACGACAGAGACACTGCAAAATCGTATCCTCTATATTGTTCCGACTTGGCCTCATCCGATTTTCACTTGTTTCCAGAACTTAAAGAACACCATCGAGAGCTTTACTTTGATAGTGGCGAAGTGGTGCTAGCAGAGGTGACGTTGTTGCTCCGCCAAAAAGTCATACATTCTACAGGGACAGGTGTCTCGTTGGGAGAAACGTATTCGTCACCAGGGTGACTATGGTGAGAAATAAATATCTGGATATGAATTATAAAGACGTGGATTGTAAATAAAGTTTGTTTCACTGAAAAATCTGTAGGAGTTTTCTCATAAATAATTCGAAGGCACTTGTTCTCAACACGCCGACGTAGGATGGCAGAGGAAACTCTGGTTCCAAATTGACCTATGACCTCTGAACTTACGATTATTCACATTCTGGGTCGGGGAAATGTCATTTGGCCTCTATCCTTAAAATTGACATTGATTACGATATGTAATCATGTACCCCATCTCCCTCTCCCCTCACCACCCTGTAGTCTCTTTCCAGCGAAACACAGCATGGCATTGAAAATGAAACAGCGAATTAAAATTCGAAGATGATGCAAATGGACAGATTCTGCCAGAGGCTAGATGTAGCACCTGCTCACCTATCGCAGCTAAGTAAAGAAAGGGGTCAGTCAAAAGAAATGTAGTTTGAGTAAGTAAATAAAATAACTTTTAAAATATGCATGTAACACTTTTGTGCTTTATACGCCCGCTCTTTCCTGTCACTCACTGAACGGTATGATAATGAAGTTTAAAAGTAAAGTATCATTCCACACATAGAATTATGTGTTCATAGATGCATTTGGCATAATACAAAAATAATATTTAATAATGAGGTCAAGGTGGAAAATATGAATTTCTTCTTCTAGATTTACGTGAAACTAAGTACACACACATACCTCGGCACTGAATCACCATAACTTAGAAATCATTTATAAAACCTTCTCAATCAGAGCCTAGGAATTTAGCCACATTAAAGTCAAAGAGCCAGCTACAATTAGCTCCATCTTATCTGTGATCTAAAAAAAAAACAGGTTATTTGTCAAAAATTACTTGTGCTACATTCCCACATCTAAAATGCCTGAATACCATAAAATGCTGTCAAACACGTTTTCATTACTGGCTGCTAAATGTCGTTTGTGATCTAGCCAGCCAGTCACATCTGTGGATTGTGTAGGAAGGTATATAACATTTGCAATGGAATATATTAGATCGACAATGAAATATAGTCGATAGAAAGCAAGATATCATCGTTTGCTTGCACTATGTAATCAAGAAATTAGTAAAAGGTAGTTGTGAAACATGAGTTTTGAAATATTTTCTGCAAACGTCAAAACCTCGAAATACTGTTTTTCTGATCGGTAAACGTTTTCGCTGGCCGTAGTCCAGACTGTATCAGTTCGTTACGTACTTAACTTCGACTAGGTCCATTCATTTCTACGCTACTGGCCATTAAAATAACTACACCACGAAGATGACGTGCTATAGACGCGAAATTTAACCGACAGGAAGATGGTGCTGTGATATGCAAATGACTAGCTTTTTAGAGCATTCACACAAGGTTGGCGCCGGTGGTGACACCTACAACGTGCTGACATGAGGAAAGTTTCCAACCGATTTCTCATACACAAACAGTAGTTGACCGGTGTTGCCTGGTGAAACGTTGTTGTGATGCCTCATGGAAGGAGAAGAAATGCTTACCATCACGTTCCTGACTTTGATAAAGGTCGGATTGTAGGCTATCGCGATTGCGGTTTATCGTATCGCGACATTCCTGCTCGCGTTGGTCGAGATCGAATGACTGTTAGCAGAATATTGCATCGATGGGTACAAGAGGGTAATACGGAATGCCGTGTTGGATCCCAATGGCCTCGTATAACTAGCAGTCGAGATGACAGACATCTTATCCGCATGGCTGTGACGGATCGTGCAGCCACGTCTCGATCCCTAAGTCAACATATGGGGACGTTTCCAAGACAACAACCATCTGCACGAACAGTTCGACGACGTTTGCAGCAGCATGGACTATCAGCTCGGAGACCATGGCTGCGATTACCCTTGACGCTGCATCACAGACAGGAGCGCCTATGATGGTGTACTCAACGACGAACCTGGGTGCACGAATGGCAAAACGTCATTTTTTCCGATGAATCCAGGTTCTGTTTACAGCATCATGATGGTCGCAACCGTGTTTTCCGAAATCGCGGTGAACGCACATTGGAAGCGTGTATTCGTCATCGCCATATTGGCGTATCACCCGCCGTGATGGTATGGGGTGCCATTGGTTACATATCTCGGTCACTTCTTGTTCGCATTGACGGCACTTTTAACAGTGGACGTTACATTTCAGATGTGTTACGACCCGTGGCTCTACCCTTCATTTGATCCCTGCGAAACCCTACATTTCAGTAGGATAATGCAAGACCGCATGTTGCAGGTCTTGTACGGGCCTTTTTGGATATAGAAAATGTTCGACTGCTGCCCTGGCCAGCACATTCTCCAGATCTCTCACTAATTGAAAATGTCTGGTTAATGGTGGCCGAGCAACTGGCTCGTCACAATACGCCAGTCACCACTCTTGATGAACTGTGGCATCGTATTGAAGCAGCATGGGCAGCTGTACCTGTACACGCCATCCAAGCTCTGTCTCAATGCCTAGGAGTGTCAAGGCCGTTCTTACGGCTCAATGGTTCTGAGCACTATGCGACTTAACTTCTGAGGTCATCAGTCTCCTAGAACTTAGAAATAATTGAACCTAACTAACCTAAAGACATCACACACATCCACGCCCGAGGCAGGATTCGAACCTGCAACCTTAGCGATCGTTCGGCTCCAGACTGTAGCGCCTAGAACCGCACGCGTTATTACGGCCAGAGTTGGTTGTTCTGGGTACTGATTTCTCACGATCTATGCACCCAAATTGAGTGTAAATGTAATCACATGTCAGTTCTAGTCTTCTTCTTCTTCGCGGATGGATCACTTAGGACCACGCGTAATCAACATTTGTTGGCCTTCCTTTTCGCCCAGTATTCCTTCATAAACAACGAATGGGCTAGCTTTCGTTGCGTAGACCATGTATGTCGGTTAGTTTTTCTCTATTCTTCCTCAAAACCCCGTGTTTGTGATTTTTCTGATTTCATTTCTATCATGTAGATTTGGAGACCCTAATTCTCTCAGGTCTTTTTCCGTCTGTTTGTACCAGTTCGGTCTTGTAGTTTTGTTCTTTAAAAACGTATGGATTTTGTGCGTTAACCTGTTTGAGTCCATTCTTTCTAAGTGCCCATGAATTGGATTCTTCTCATGTGCATTGTGTCTGTTATTTTGGAGATATTTTTATATATTTCTGCATTGGGTTTTGGATAATGTACCCCATCTTTAGTTCTTGGTCCTAGGATTTTCCTCATTATCTTACGTTCTTTCACTTCTAATTCCTCTTTTAGTGTTCTGTGTTGAAGGTTTAGTGTCTCAGATGCGTAGAGAGCTTCGGGTCTAATTACTGTTGTGTAGTGTCGTATTTTGCAGTTCCACGAGAGACTCTTTTTGTTGTAAATGTTTTTTGTTAACTGAAACGCCGTCTCCATTTTCTGGACTCTTGATCAGACAGATATCTTTTCATTACAATTTTCTGCAATCCATTTACCTAAATATTTAAATTCTTTTACTCGAGAGATGTAGTTATTACCAACTTTGAGATCAGAAGGTGCATCTTTGACGTCAGCCATAAATTTTGTTTTTTCAAATGAAATTTGTAATTCTATTTTAGCTGTCTGTTCTTGTAATAATTCTAGCTGTTTCTGTGCATCGGTAATGTCATGTGCGATCAGTGCCATGTCATCAGCAAATGCTAAACAGTGTAATTCTATGCCCTTATGTCTTGGTCCCAGTCTGTGTGCTGGTGCACCTGCTTTTTTCATTCTCTAACAACTTTTTCAAGAGCACAATTGAAGTGCACTGGGGACAGTACATCCCCTTGTCGTACTCCGGTGTCTATTTCAAATTCTGTGCTCAATTCTCCCATAAATTTTACTTTGGATTTGGTCTCCGTGAGTGTTTCTTTTATGATGTTTGTTGTCTTTTGATGTAGTCCAAATTCTGCTGATACTTCAAAAAGCGATTCTCGGTCTATACTGTCATATGCTTTTTTAAAGTCGACAAACGTGATGACATTCCTTTTGTTTGAAGTACTATGTATGTATTTCATTGAGTTTTTCAAGTTAAGGATTTGTTCTACGCAAGATAGACCTTTTCTGAACCCACCTTGGTATTCGCCTAGTTTTGAATCCAGCTGAGGTTCTGCGTGGTTTAGTAGGGCTTTAGACAGAATTTTGTATGTTATTGACAATAAAGAGATTCCGCGATAGTTGTTGGGGTCTGTTTTACTTCCTTTTTTGCACAGAGGATGTATGATTGCAGTCTTCCAATCTGTGGGGATTTTTTCAGTTTTCCAGATTTCATGTATAATTTCTTTGAGCTTTGCAATAAGATTTTCTCCTCCATTTTTCCATAGTTCTGCGATGATTTGGTCTTCTCCTGATGCTTTGTTATTTTTCAGTGACTGAATTATCTCTTTAATCTCTTGTAAACTTGGTGGCTTTGAGTCTGGGTTTCGTTGTGTACGATGGAACTCAAATTTTTTCTGCAGGCTTTTCACAATTCAGTAATTTAGAAAAGTATTTTGCAAGGATTTCAAAGTTTTCGGTGTTGGTATGAGCAATTTCCCCATGGTCATTTTTGAACTGGAGTGATGGAGGTGAGTACTTTGTTAATTTTTGTTTGAATACTCTGTAGAAATTTCGGGAATTGTTTTTCTTGATATCATTTTCTATGTCTTGCAATTTTTTGTCTTCGTGTTGTGTACGGACTGTTCGTATTGCTTTTGTTACTGTTTTCCTGGTATCTTTGAGATCTTCCAGGGTCTTTTGATTTTTGTTGCACAACCAATTTTGCCACGCCTGTTGTCTGAGATTTATCGGTTGGTCACACTCATTTCTCCACCATGGGTGTTTACGTCTTCTTGTTTGCGGTGCTACAGTTTCAGCTGCATTTAACAGTCCTACTTGCAGTTGTTGCCAATTTTGTGGTTTTAAAATTTGCGTTTCTTTTGTAAATTGTTCATTGCCATTTATCTCTTGTACATCATATTTACGGTGTGGAGATTTCTTAGTGAATTTTCTTTTTTCTGGAATGACATCTAGGGAGAATTTTGTTGGGTAATGGTCGGAATTTAGATCTAGTCCATTAAGGACTTTAAGTTTCATGATTTCTACTGTATTTACGCGGGAGATCATTACATGATCCAACTGATATTCACCTAGTAATGGATTAGGTGAGATCCAAGTTTTCGTTTTCGAGGCTCTTTTCTTGAAACATGTTGATTTGAAAAATAGGTCATGGTTTTTGCTGATTTCAATGAGTCGCATGCCATTCCGGTTGGTCTGTGTATGCCCTGCCCATTTACCTAACCAATATCGATAATTCTTTTCTTTACCGATTTGTGCATTGAAATCGCCCATAAGGATTTTGACATGATTATTTGGGATTTTTTGGAGAATATTATCTAATTGGTTCCAGAGTTCTTCTACTTCTTCTATTTTGTTTTTGTTAGTGATGTTAGTTGGTGCATGACCGTTGATTAGTGTGTATATCTTATTAGCTGATTTTATTGTCATCGTGGAGAGCCGACCGGAGTAAGATTTTAAAGTTGCGACTGAATCAAGTATTGATGTATCTACTATAAATCCAGTTCCAAATTGTGGACAATTTGCCATGGCTCGTTTTCCAGGTTTTCCTTTGTATATCCTGTATCCTTCCGAATCAAAAGGATTTTCATCTGTATATCGTGATTCCTGAAATGCAATAATTTTGATTTTACGTTCTCTGGATTTGTCCAGGATGTTTTTTAGTTTTCCAATTTTTAAGAGAGAATTTACATTAAATGTCGTCAGCCAAATTCTAGATTTTGGTTTGATTTTGTTATTACGGGGTTTTGAGGTACTCCGATTTACCTCCATGCACACTTCTGTGGTCTCCCCAGAATCCGAATAGACCACTTGCGGTTTTTCAACCGTGGGATTTGACCCACTGGGGTAATTTGTCTTTGAAGGTGCTGTATCCATGTTGATTTAATTGGACTGGGTTTGTGACTGAAATTGAGATTTCAGTCTGGTTAAGCTCAGAATTCCACTTCTGAGTTCTATAGAACAGCCGCCACTAACATGTGGAACAGACGCTGTAGGGTTACCGCCACTAACCTGTGGAACCGTCGTGCCCTTTGTCCAAATAACCTTGGACGATAGCTTTTATAGTATCCCAAAAAAGCAAGGTTGCCTCTTCTGCCAGTTCCGCCGTACCGATGATCTTCATCTCCGCCTTCACTGCCGTTGAGGTCAGTTCTAGTATAATATATTTGTCCAATAAATACCCGTTTATCATCTGAATTTGTTCTTGGTGTAGCAATTTTAATGGCCAGTAGTCTATTAACTGCTGATCAATTTCATGAACTACATTTTGATACATTATCTGTGGCCTCATCCTGAACTGGTCATGAAAAACGTTAAGTTATGACAGTACACTGCTTCAAATTGAATTCCCTATTACTGCAATCTCGTCATGTTAGGTTCGATATTTTAGGCCTGACTTTGTACACCAACTGTCTGATATTTGTTATGCACTTAGCCACGTAAATAGCATACTTTAGATTTCACAGACATGCCTTATACACCAATATGCGGAAAATAAGATTGTGATACTTGATGTTAACATTGTGATATGCAATGATATGTCGCAAGTTTTTCTGTTGCTAATACATTGTTGCAGACATTTCAGATATCCAAGGAATATGAAGACAACTGAGCTCCACTACAGGAATGTATCTTAGAATGTTCACAAGTACATCCATCTGTGGGAGAAGAAAAGGAACAGGGACATAAATCAGAAGTTCGTAAATTTTTTGTTGTTTTAAGTTCTGCAGACTATTGTTTAACTTAAACTCATATTTGACAACTATATGTTACTAAATTGTTGATTACATTGTGTAATCAAATATTGGTTTTTAACTATTTATGCAGAGTGTATTGTATTGACGTTCTAATATTCCATAGAAAATCATATGTAGCCTATAAGGAAATTAGCAGGTGCTGCTGGCAGGCCGGTCAATAAACTATTTGTTTCGTTAGTAACGAAAACAGAGTTGAAAATATTTTTGGCACCCTTGTATCTAATTCAGGAATTTAGATATTGAAATAATGCAAACATATTTTTTTAATTCTTCGCTGTGATTGGCTGAAAAGGGCGTGAGGTTTTTAAATTTCCAGTAGAGAACATGGTCTACTTCTAACATCTTGTATTTTTTGTCTGTTTAATTTTTAATACTAGTGCGTGAATAATAGGGGAGTCAGGAGGAGGCAAGGAACGGGAAGTTCTCGTGAAGGGGGAGGAGAGGGAGCGTCATAAATTTGTAATGGATTCAAGGTCAACATCAAGATCAACGTCGAAGATCAAAGTTCACTAACTATGCTCCTGACTGTAGGCAACGGAAAAGTCAAAGTTCAATTTTTATCCAGAGTCGTCATTGTTGTCATTTTCATTTAACATGAATTTGCTGACACTATTGCAACAAATACAATGTATCTAACGATGCATTTGAAGACAGAACTTCATTGCTCGTGGTAAATAAATTCACAAGTTGCGACAAGGTCCCGGATTAAAATAGTAATCCAGGGGGTGCAGAATTAATTTATTTTACTTTCCGCCAGTGATCACAAAACTTTTGGTCCTTAGACTGTTATGAAACATATATGAAAATGGTCATTGGTGACTGAAACCGGCTGTCTAAGGACCAAAAGTTTTGTAAATAAGTTGATACTATATCCCAGTAGACCCAGATTTTAAATTTTCTAATACGCAGTTCAACTAAAAATAACATTCTGATTACAAGAAATGGTATATGGTTAGTGAGTCTTACCAATTTAAATTCCTAGGTGATCAAATTCATCGTAATCTGTGGTGAAATCCCATGGTCAGAAACTTGTCCTAAATGTGAATTCTCATATGTTTACAAAGCCAACAGTAACTGCAATAAGTCATAGCCCAACATTAAAGTTAGGCTACTTTCCATAATTCCTTTTGCTTATAACATACGGTATTGTTTCTGGGGTATGTGTTTCCATCTAAAAAGGACATTTTGGAAAGTTGATGGAATGTCTGGTATAAGTTCGCATTGCTCTCGTCGAACGCTGTTCAGGAGACTGGAGATTCTGACGTGTCTCTCAATAAATTGCAATTACTATCGCATGTTGTCAACAGTATAACGCTATTCGCAAGAATTTGGAAGTTTCACTCACTTCATACTAGGCAGAAATCCATTCTACACTGGGATCACACGTCCTTGATTCTTGGCAAGCAAGAGTGTCGTATTCTGCTGCATCCATTTTTTAATAAGTTACCACAAGACTTTAAAAAAAAAACTTTAGCATTAATCCACGCACTATCAAATCAAAATTGAAGAATTTCTTCAAAGCTTACTCCTTATGTTCTGACGGCAAATACAGAAAGAATTAAGCAAATTCCTGTCTTACAACCGCGATTATGCTAATATGTACTCAGAAGCTTATCGTCTGCGTTGAATTCGTGTAAATTTAACTATATTTATTATTAATTTTTCTGAAGTTAAATTCAAGTACAGATATGTTTTACGACCATGCAAATTTGCTCCTAAATTTGGTCCTGAGGAACCAGACGTGATAAATGAAACAAAATGAACATAATACGGTGGTTAGCAAATCTTAAGGACGAAAGGAATTTTTGCATTTGTGTGTCACTGCCAAGTAAAATAGCTCGATGAAACCCTGACCATAAATAGAAATAACAACTGCAGTAGAAGACAAAAATTAATTGAAATAAATTCGCAACAGGACTAACTAAAACGATTATTTTATTCGAAGACAATAATTACTCTGAAGTCACGGCGAAAGCGAATCCATTCATTCACCAGTGCGGTTGATAAGCGGTGGATGGTTGTCGGTGCATGTGGACTTGTTGCATTATGTCTCTCCAACACATCTCACACGTGATGGATGGGTTTTAAGTTCAAAGAACGTGATCGTTTTGGTGGTACCAGTGTTATAGTATGGGGAGGCATAATGGTTGTTGGGCCAGTGACCTCAAAAACTTTGAAAACCGTACATTCAGTCATTCCACATGTGCATCTTTTCAGGGATACATTCGGCACTGACTTCATTATTATGAATGACAATTCGCAACTGCATCAAACTGCACGGGTGAATGAGCCGTTGCAACTAGAGGATATTCGACAAACGGACTGACCTGCTCTTTCCGTGACTTTTACCCATCGCACGTTTGGCATGGGATGGACAGCATGTCTGTATATACCAAGTCGGCCATTCACTAGTCGTCAATCACACTGGTGGAAGAATGGATCGTCCTACCACAAGAACTCCTTACCAACATTGTGGCCAGCAAGGAAGCACGTTGCAGATCGAACACTGCAGCCCGCGGTAATCACACACACTGTTAGAAAGATTGCCCCGCCTTCTTAATGTCCACGGGACTATCGTAAATATCGATGACTTCACAGTAATCATAGCTTTTGATAAAAGTGTCATGTCTATTCTTCTGAATGTATATGTCTTTCAGTTACCTTTTAAGTATACTGCAACAGTTCTTTCTTTATTTTGTCCCAAGTGTCATAGACCTATGTAACCTAACAGCGATACATCACATGAAAGTTATTTTTGTCTTTACGTTCTGCACACCAGGGCATTTTCTGCTTTTTTTAATGGATGAATCAAGTCATATTAGTTATGTAAGTAAAATCCATACCTGGTACATAACAAGTTAAGTAAGAGACGTGACAAAATTTAGTTAAATTTTATCCATTATAGAAAATCTAGAAGACCGTGACTTTACATTAATTTAATATTTATTTGATTTTAAAGATTTCTTCATACTTTACACGGAGAAAACTTTCTTATCGAAAAATCATTTATTCTAATTTATCCACTGTCAGCTGGTGTAACGACGGTTACGTTAAGTCCTAAACCGTCCGCGTTATTACGTTTTTAATACAAGTTAGATGTATTTTTTGAAATAAGATACCATTACTTCTACGGTGAGAACTTTGGAACACTGGTAACTATCAGTCATGATTTATAAACTCGCTTGTTTCAGATAAATTAGTAGGAAATCTATGCAAATAAAGATTGCTTACGATAGTTGAGTCTTCACATCAAGAGAAGCAGACTTCTCTGAACTGAGAGCAAATGAAGGTCTCTTGAGGTAATCCACTAATTGGTGAGAATAAGGCAGTTTGTATCCACTACGTGCTGTGAATTTCCGGTGTTCTGAGCTTCTTCTCTACTCGAATAGATGAACATCTGCAGACAATGAATCTTGATTTATACCGACACAAAGTACCATTGCGTCAACGCTGGAACGTCGAGGTCCATTTTATGCATCGTGATCATTTCCATCTGGTACCGTCCGCCTCACATTCAGTTGACTTTGCTAGAATCGACATGACTCTGTGACATAACAAGCGGCGCGTCCGCTATGCAATAAATATTCAAAATAGAGTGTTTGGTTAAATATTATGTGGCTGCCAAGAAGTCGTGTACTAGCCGGGCCACGAAACTGAGCAGACGCTACGCAGCGTATGGAGTTGGTGGATCCGCCAGGCTAGCCACCGTGGCGAAACTGGTAGGGAGGAGGTGCTGACACAAGCTAAGGAATACGTTGTAATATGGTAAGAAATCAGTAAAATTATTTCTAGATATGCCAAGAAAAATCTGAAAGCGATGTCGAACTCACATTAGTGAAAAAAATCACTAAAGATATTACCATATGTATAAAGTCAGTATTAACGAAGCTGTAAGCATTTACGTTAAAATTTATAAATAAAGCAATTACAAATGATAAAACAAACCATATAGGCTTACGACACACATTTGGATGGGGTCTTATGTAAGATAGAGAGTGATATTGTTTAAACTGTTGTGAAGCAAATACACAATTTGTTATAAATCACTCACTAAATAATACTTAATAAAACATTTCTTCACGAGCACACCAATGGTCAACGCAATCTCTTTAGCTTCATGTAGTGAAATACTCTTTACTATAGATATAGACGTAGATCGTTGGCGTCCAAGTCACCAACTATACAACAAAAGGTGATCTCAAAGTAATCGTTAACTTTGTCATGGAAGTATTGATGTCCGGTTTCCTTGGTTATTACCATGATAATCTTTTGCTTTTACACTTAACAAGATTTGTGCTTTTACTCAAGATACACTATTGCTTGAATCATAAACAAAGACGCCCTGGTATACCAGTTTCCAGGTACACAACAATCCATATTTGGTTACTTACATCAATTTTTTTAATGTTTCTATACTTCAACACTTACCCAGCGGTTAACGGTTCTTTAGACCTATGATCGGCCTCTCAAACCAGTAACTATCTATCAAAGCTGTACAGCACCGCCAAGTGCTACACAAGACTACAGTTCATACTTTCATTTCAACACATTTGTTTATTAAGACTTCACAAGCTTGTATCGGGTTTCTCTGTTCACGATCACTTAAATTAAACTGCTGGCCATCAGTCATGCGGCACTGACTCTGAATCACATCGTAGACACAGAATGCCAGGGTCTAAAAGTATTAAATCATTGTCTAACGTATGGAGTATTTCAGTCATGCAGATTTCGCCAAAGTACCTCTTTCTTCTGTGTTACGTGAAACAGGTCCTTCGAAGTTATTCCTGCTGTTATTGAAACACTATAATGTAGAAAACGTAAAACTTTTTTTATGGGGAAGAGTGATCGACATATTGTACACTTCATTTGATGTTAGACGTAATCACATGTATGATAACAATAATCACCTCTTTCGGTCATACATTAACTATCTTTAGATTATATACGACATATGTGGCATTCGGTATACGATGAGTTGTTACGCTAAATTTGAGACTGATCTTTTCTCCCCAAATGCAAGCTACCACATGTACAATTTGATGACGTCCAATGTACGACAGCAAGCGCCACTGATTGTTACCATATTACTGATGGGATTTTTTCTAAACTGAAAATATGTTTACAGAAATACGACATAAGGCTATAAGTTCTATCCAGTCACATTATAATGAAATGTGGTCAGGAAGAGCATTCAGGATTACATTGTTTCATGATCATTTCCTACGTCGTAAAATATAATATTAGTCACACCAACTCCATCGCGAAGAAACTCCTATTATGTGCACCTTAATATACATATATCCCCATTAAAATGTAATTGTTTCGAGATAAAAGTTTCGGTAAGTACCCTGAAAATAAAGCTGAAATTTATTTGACACGACTCCTTTGCACACTGATCAGAGTCGTTGCAGAATCAGAATTGATGAAGTTAGGAAAATTAGAATGTTAAGACCGACGGATCTTGCTCTGAACACGGTGATAATAGTTTTGATACCTCTGTCTCACACATCAGTGTATAACTTTTGAAAAGGGATAAATTAACGGTGCAGTGGAGATATTGTGCGAAATCGTAGTTGTGAATGTGGTAGTGGACAAATACGATAGATTGTGTAGAGACAAACCACCTATTATCTGTCGGTACTGAACTGAGTCTGTGACTCTTTAACGTAACAGGAATGCAGCTACAGCAGTCGGCTGCCCTAGAAGCAACTGCCTCAGAGAGGCAGAAGGAGCCGAGTCGGCGTAAGAGGATTTGTGACGGCAGCTTTTCGTTGTGAACGCGCTACTCGCCATAGCTGTGTCTGTCTCTAACATCGTATTAGTTTGGTACCACGACTGCACAGAAATGATGAAATAAAATTAATTATAATGGCATCAAACAAACGTATCAGCTATTGCTTTCGGTGAATATAATGTCTGTCCTCGACTTCTGACTTTATACATTAATACACTCTTCGACAATGTACTAAAACGTACAGCAAAAGTAGATTCACTTATCTCAAGTAACAGTACTTACTTTATATTCAGTAGGAAGACAGTGGTATTCTATCTTAGATACTTTTGGTTTTTCTTAAATCTCGTAAATTAAATGGCGCTAAGGATCCTCTGAAAAGGCATGACCTATCTCTTTCACGATTCTTCTATAAGCTTATACTCCTTCTCTAATTACCTTGTTGTTGACACGACTTAATTCCTTACCTTCTTTATACTTCTTCTTCATACGTATTCTACCATTTGCTTGCTTTTGTCTTCAATAATTGTGGCATTTTCATTTAACGTTGCCTTTATAATAGTTAATAAAGATATTTTATTGAGTTTTGAGGGAAGAGCATTTCCTTTAAAGTTTACAACCGTTCTGGAAGTGTTGAGTCAAAAACTTACACTGTAGTCGTAAGACATCGCTCTTCATTATAAGTTTACCTCATCATCTACTAAGATATACCTAACTCTATACTCTGGTCAGCCTAAACGTTACAATCACCGACCTACTATCGATATAAAACAACACAGGTGATAGGAGAGTCACAAGGCGAGGAATCACAGCTAGTTAAACAGAAGCACGCTGCAGGTAATATCAGCGAAAAAACTGTCCGTGTGTAGAACGGGTAAGGTGCGCGATGTATCTGAATTTGCCCGAGGACAGATTCTGTTGGAGAGGAGGCTCGACACAAGCATTTAGGAAACTGCACGATTTGTAGGGTGTATAAGGACTGCTGTGGTGACCGTCTTTAAGTGGTTCAAATGGCTCTGAGCACTATGGGACTTAACTTCGGAGGTCATCAGTTCCATAGAACTTAGAACTACTTAAACCTAACTAACCTAAGGACATCACACGCATCGATTCCCTAGGCAGGATTCGAACCTGCGACCGTAGCGGAGCGTCTTTAACTCGCGGTGAAACCAAGAAGAAACCACGTCCAGGCGTCGCGGTGTTGGGCGACGACCCCTCATTACAGATGTCGTGGGCTGCGTAGACTGGAAAATTAAGACTGGCGGCGAACTGTGGGGAACTGACATCAGAGTTTAATGCTTGGCCGAGTACTAGTGTATCTGAACACACAGTGCCCAGAACACTCTTAACGACGGACCTCTACAGCCGACGACCCTTGCATGTGCCAATGTTAACACCACGACATCGGCAACTACGACCGCAATTGGCACATGACCATCGCCACTGGACATAAGCGCAGTGTCATAGCGTTGTCTGATCTGATGAATATCGATACCTTCTTCATCATGCCGATGGGAGGGTGCGAATCTGTCATCTTCCACGGTAACAGCTCTTTGACACATATAGTACGGGACGGAGACAAGCTGATGGCGGCTCTGTCATGCTATGGGGAACATTCATGTGAGCGTCCGTGGGTCCAATGGAGCTCGTGCAAGGCACCATGACGTCCAAGGAATATCGTACACTGGTTGCAGACCACGTACACCTTTTCATGGCGATCATATTTGGCGACGGGAGTTGCATTTTCAACAGGATATTGCTCCATGCGACTATGCCAGGAGTATAAGTAGTTCGAGGAACACAGTGGGGAGTTGTAATTGATATGTTAGTCCCACAACTTGCCAGATCTCAACCCAGTCGAACATACTTGGGATGTGATTGAACGTGGCTTAAGAGGTCATCGCCCGCCGCACCGGAGGTTACAGGAATTAGGTGACACATTTGTGCAGATACAGTGCCAACAATTGTGGTGCTCACTCCCTGCACAGACCTACCAAGGCCTCATTGCTTCCATGCCACGACGTGTCACCGTTGTTGTCTGTGCCAATGGTGGACAAACCGGCTATTACATAGGTGGTCATAATGTTGTGGCCAATCCAGCCACACGTTCTAAAAAAATCAAATGAAACACATTCAGTTTCAACGGTATGAAAATTTCGTAATCATCCTTAGAGTCGTATTTTCTTCAGTTTCAAAAACATAAGATATTGCAATACCTGGAGTATTATCCAAGAAGGGTGAAACCTTATGGAACCAAAAACATCAATGAAATTTATCCAACTAGATGGCGCTGTATGCGTCATAACATAAATGCGCTCGGCTTCAGGTGACAGATGAATTGCTGCGCAATAAACCCACGATACTCTTTGATGTGCACGACGAAACAAGTTAGGCATTGAATAGTCGTGGCACTGTTAGGTAAGCCTATCGACCATGGCAAGGTTGTAGGAAAAGAAAAAACTTAAATACGTTTTGAACTGTAGTGAGAATGGCGCAACACATGTTCAATGTGCTGTCCACCAGTTTCTGTCAGAAGTTGAAATCGAGATACATCATGTTCCGCAACAGATCGGAGTGTCTCAGGTGTCACGTTCGGAATTGCACTACGTAATGCGTGCGTTTAGTTAAGCTACGTTTGTGGTCGGAGCTCTGAACACAGCATCTCTCAGTTTACCCCACAGCCACAAGTCACACGGATTAAGATCTTATAATCTGGGCAGCCAGGGTGTAAGGAAATGATGACCAATAAATCTAGCATTAAAAAAAACTGATCCTACCCACTCATCCACGTTGTTGAATGGCTACAATGACGTTTTAGTGCAAAAGACTCTCACAACGTTTGACAGTGACAATACACGTAACAGGACCCGCAAAACTATCTTCCGAATAAATGTGGCCCTACGATTAACGATCGCGTCAACCGACATCAACCGTTACCTATGCGGACTGAAGCGGTACCAGTTGATGTGAGAGCGAAGTCTCCCTTGGCCCTTTTCTGCATTCTGTGTACTGTCACGTCCTCGGAGATGGAAATGACCTTTGTCTGTCCACAGAATGTACCATGGCCTTTCACTGTCCACTTCCATGCAAGGAAGAAAATCGAGGGCAAACGTTGGTTTAAATGGCAGGGCAGCACCAAGTAGCTCTTGAAAATGTGTAATTTCGTACGGATAGCAATGCAGTACGTATCATAGAATTTTATGCATTGTGCCCACAGGCATGTCCAAAGGCTGGGGCATTCTCTGTGTACTCCATGTTTCCACACCAGCGCTCGGTCTCTCCTGCAATGCTGTGGCCACATCTTCTACTGGAGTTCCATCAGTTCTTTCCCGCCCTCTGCCACGCCGCAGTTCAAAAGAACCTGCCTTTCGAGTTTCTAAATCATTTTCTCCAAACCCTTACGCAAACATTGGTCCATTGCCGTTTTTCATACCCTTGACTGTCTGGAACTTTTGCAGAGTTACTAGCGCACGCCCTTCTTGTACATGTTCTTTACCAGCAGCGTGACGTACTGTACTGGGACAGTCACACCGACCATCTAAGGCGAAAACTGAGGAACAGTCGAGTATCTTGCTTCTTGAATTTAGTATATTTTGTTGCTTACAGCGCCACATTGTAGTAATTTTTTTGTTTAGATAACTTTTCTCCCTTTACGTTCAAATTAGACGTCATTGTGAGCAATGGTTGCTTTTTACAGCATTTTGGCACTGGAACTGTAATACTGTACTCAATCTGTCCTTCCGTACCCTCTGCCAAATGGTTAAAACTCTTCCTACTCTTGGATCACCACCCTGAACCATGGTGACCTGACCCTCTCTGCAATACAAATTTTACAAAACCAGCTGTCTACTATTGCAATGGACTCTGACAGACTACATACACCCACCAATGATGCAACTATCTCGTCCCTCAACGCAGATGCACCGCAACTTTTTCCAGCCATCGATGAAACTACAGAAAGAGATCTCCAGCCCTCGCAGAAACGACAGCGGGGCTGCACAGAAGACGAAGGACAAAACGACCAACGAGATAGAATGGGGAGAGTATTACGTATCGATGCCACCCAAACAGTATCCGTCACCCACCAAAATGTAAGTGCTGGTACTCAAAAATTGTCGGCAACTGCCAACGAAAGGCCTTTCATCCCATTTGCTGGTAATAGAGACACAAACAAAGGAAGGCTCTACCGTACGTCGCTAGGCAAACGTGTCAGAGAGAATGTTGCAGAAACATAGCAAGAAAGCACAAGCAGTAACGGAAGAAATCAAAGGTTCCACTTCTGTGATTGAGAAGAGAGTAGGGACTTCGGAAAGAAAGGTAGAAGATAGCAACTGCACAGCTCCATCTTTAGTAGTACATGTGAGAGATGGTAGTAATTTTAATAATACAGTGTTTAATCTTGAATTCAATGTCCATCCAGGGACTTTGTGAATAGTTTAAGAAGTCAGTCTACTGTAGAGTGGATTGGGAAAGATAAATTAAAGAAGGTCAGTGCTTGTTTCAAAGGTGAGAGTTTAGATTGGGGGGGTGGGGGGGGGGGGGCAGATACATCGGATAAGTACGAAACTTTAGAGGATTTTCTGTTAGCATTCCTAGTAGAGTAATGATCTAAGGAGAAACACCGTGATTTCATAGAGGATTTTAAGATTGCACCGTGGTATGATAACCGAAATAGGGAGAGTATGAAAGAATATTGAGAGAGATGGATCAATAGGTTGAAAGATTTGGATAGTACTTGGAGTGATCGAGATACAGGGTGTTTCAAAAATGACCGGTATATTTGAAACGGCAATAAAAACTAAACGAGCAGCGATAGAAATACACCGTTTGTTGCAATATGCTTGGGACAACAGTACATTTTCAGGCGGACAAACTTTCGAAATTACAGTAGTTACAATTTTCAACAACAGATGGCGCTGCAAGTGATGTGAAAGATATAGAAGACAACGCAGTCTGTGGCTGCGCCATTCTGTACGTCGTCTTTCTGCTGTAAGCGTGTGCTGTTCACAACGTGCAAGTGTGCTGTGGACAACATGGTTTATTCCTTAGAACAGAGGATTTTTCTGGTGTTGGAATTCCACCGCCTAGAACACAGTGTTGTTGCAACAAGACGAAGTTTTCAACGGAGGTTTAATGTAACCAAAGGACCGAATAGCGATACAATAAAGGATCTGTTTGAAAAATTTCAACGGACTGGGAACGTGACGGATGAACATGCTGGAAAGGTAGGGCGACCGCGTACGGCAACCACAGAGGGCAACGCGCAGCTAGTGGAGCAGGTGATCCAACAGCGGCCTCGGGTTTCCGTTCGCCGTGTTGCAGCTGCGGTCCAAATGACGCCAACGTCCACGTATCGTCTCATGCGCCAGAGTTTACACCTCTATCCATACAAAATTCAAACACGGCAACCCCTCAGCGCCGCTACCATTGCTGCACGAGAAACATTCGCTAACTATATAGTGCACAGGATTGATGATGGCGATATGCATGTGGGCAGCATTTGGTTTACTGACGAAGCTTATTTTTACCTGGACGGCTTCGTGAATAAACAGAACTGGCGCATATGGGGAACCGAAAAGCCCCATGTTGCAGTCCCATCGTCCCTGCATCCTCAAAAAGTACTGGTCTGGGCCGCCATTTCTTCCAAAGGAATCATTGGCCCATTTTTCAGATCCGAAACGATTACTGCATCACGCTATCTGGACATTCGTCGTGAATTTGTGGCGGTACAAACTGCCTTAGACGACACTGCGAACACCTCGTGGTTTATGCAAGATGGTGCCCGGCCACATCGCACGGCCGACGTCTTTAATTTCCTGAATGAATATTTCGATGATCGTGTGATTGCTTTGGGCTATCCGAAACATACAGGAGGCGGCGTGGATTGGCCTCCCTATTCGCCAGACATGAACCCCTGTGACTTCTTTCTGTGGGGACACTTGAAAGACCAGGTGTACCGCCAGAATCCAGAAACAATTGAACAGCTGAAGCAGTACATCTCATCTGCATGTGAAGCCATTCCGCCAGACACGTTGTCAAAGGTTTCGGGTAATTTCATTCAGAGGCTACGCCATATTATTGCTACGCATGGTGGATATGTGGAAAATATCGTACTATATAGTTTCCCAGACCGCAGCGCCATCTGTTGTTGAAAATTGTAACTACTGTAATTTCGAAAGTTTGTCTGCCTGAAAATGTACTGTTGTCCCAAGCATATCGTAACAAACGGTGTATTTCTATCGCTGCTCGTTTAGTTTTTATTGCCGTTTCAAATATACCGGTCATTTTAGAAACACCCTGTACAATAGAAGTATTCATGGTGAGGTTACCTCTTGACAGGAGATGTGGATTAATTGGGCGTATTAATCTGAAAGATTTTCTCAATAGCCTGAGAAATGTAGATAGATGTCAGACAAATAGCTAATTTAATGAAAATAGGGATTCTTGGAGGTACCAAGAGAACAGGAAACAGACCAGCAGAATAAATCAAGTGAATGTGAGAGGTAGAGGAGAAAGAGGTCGAGGAAATTTTAGGGGTAATGATAGAGATTATGACTGGACAGGAAATTTTATATGGGGAACAGTACCCAGCAACAGTGAGGGCCCATGCTGGGGCGGCTCAATTTTCTGTGCCTATCAATGTTTCCAGTTGCCACAATGATGCTAGATGTTATGTAATGAGCAGCAATAGTAATGCTAATCATGGCGATAGGGGTTATAAAAGTCAGAGATTCGTGACTGAAAATATAGGGCTCCAAGTTAAGTGTGGCAATAATGTAGAATCAGGAGGTTCATGTACGGAGGTATTCCTCACATTTATAAAGGTGTTAAAGAATGTGAAAGAGAGCACTTAGACAAGGAGGAGGAGAATGAAGTGATACAAATGGCATGTATAGGAAGTGAGGAAGAAGAAACAAGCACTGAGAGTCGTGATAGTGAGGAGGGAGAAGATGAGGTGAGGAGAGTACTTTTATTTTTCGAAGTAATTTGCGTAAGACTCACGAGGGAGAGAAAGGGCAAATTTCTGAGATCATTGAGGGAGAAACTTCTATCAATTCCTTCTACCATGGTATGGATACTAATGAGGAGGAGGAAATTAATGCGTTTATTATTGGCAAGGGCAAGGGTGTGCCCACTTGTGGCGAGGCGGAAGAGAGTTTATGTGCAATCAGAAGGGGGTCAAAAGAAGAAGGAAGCTCAGAGATAGGTTATAGAAAGTGGGAATATGACAGTATTGAAAGAGATTTGCTACATGAGAATAAAGATGTTGGGGATATTAAGAAGGACAACCTTTTGTGAAAACAAAAGCCTATGGTATTGAGCAAAATGCTGATTTGGACACAGGGAGTGAAATAAGTCTCGTAGCTGAGGAATTCTATAATTCTACAAGGGAGGGTGATGAGGTAATAGTCTTACCTGTGTTGGGCTTGAAAATAGTAGGTGCTACAGGAAACTTGAGCAAAGTTGTCAAGCGACAGATTATTTTAGAATTTGAAGTTGGGGCGTAATTCTAGTACAAAATTTTTTGTGGTTCCTGGTCTGAGTGTAAAAATTATCCTGTGAACTGGTTGAAAGAGTGTAAAACAGAAGTAAATTGTGGGGACAGTTTTATCACTTTTCATAGTGAAAGATCAGAAACAAGTGTGAATTTTGATGGAATGATAGTGGATAGCAATGATTTAATTGGCCAGCTAAAAATGAGAGTGATGGCAGTGGGAGTCGATATGGGAGATTTAGGATTCAGCTAGGATTATAGGGGTAGCAGAGCGGAAAGGGACATACTAGAAGAGTTAAAGAAACAGAAGGACAAGGAAAAGGGTTAATTAAGCAACAAGAAGAAGAAATAAGGGAAGTTTTGTGGGTAAAAAGAGAGATGCTTTTGGGCAGACAGGGTGAAGTTAAGAACTTTGCATGTAAACTGGTTGTCAAACCACATGAAGCTTTTACAAGAAAGCCTTTTTCTTTGCTTTGAGGGAAGCGGTATATAAGGAAATTGAGAGGATGGTAGACTGTGGGGTTATAGAAAGGAGTAAGAGTGAATACTATAGTCCATTAATAGTTGTGTGTAAGAAAGATGGTAGTCTAAGGATGACCATTGATGCTAGGGCTTTGAACAACGTACTTAGTAGAGAGACCCATCACCCAGGGAATATGGATGGGATACTGCAAAAATATTGTGAAATAAACTACATGACCAGCCTCTGTCTCATGGCTGGGTACTGGCAAGTCCCACGTGCGGAGGAATATAGGATGTATACGGTGTTTCTGGTTAATTTCAAATGTTACCAACACACTGTTTTACTATTTTGTTTGAATATTAGTGCGTCAACGTTCATTCGGGTGCCGGAACGGGTCTTAAGAGCAGAACAGAGTTCTAAAATAACTATATTCGTAGACGATTTGTTAACTGCTACTAAATCGTGGAAGGAACATCGTAGTTTATTGAATGATGTATTTCAGGCTTTGAGAAAAGGGGACATGTTCCATAGACTTACGAAATGCGAGTTTGTGGGAAAGGAAATTAAGTTCTTAGGTAGAATCTTGTCCACTACAGGTATCAGAGTTGACCCTGAAAAAGATCAAACCTATAAAGGAATGTCCATCTCTGAAGAATCGAAAACTATTAAAATCCTTTATCTGTTAACGTAACTTCTATAGAAATTTTGTATCAGGACAAGTATTTAACAGTCCTTGTTTGAATAAGTTATTAAGTCCCAAAGTGCCAGTTGTTTGGTCTAGTTAGTGTCAGGAAGCTTTAAACCAGCGTAAGGAAGCTTTGAAATAGGACAGAATTTTGCATCATCCTGAGCTTAATAGACCTTTTTGTTAGGGGACTGATTCTAGTGGCTATGGTACTGGAGTAGAATTGTTTCAGAATTTTGGAGAAAGTGGAAAGGAAGATCATAGAACAGTTGCGTTTACGACCTGGTCATTAAGTAAGTATGAAAAAATTATAGTGTGAGAGAAAAAGAAGCTTTGGCAATAATTTGGGGTTTTAAAAAGTTCAGGAATTATCTGTGGGGAAATAAAACCATCATATATACAGATCACAGAGCACTGATATTTTGCAATAACTTTAGGTTGATGCATACTAGGTTGCCAAGGTAGGTAGTGTTCATTTAACTGTTTCAATTTGAATTCGGGTATGTTAAGGGTACTCAAACTTGCAGATGCTTTGTAAAGATTGCCTTTAGGGGAACATAAGACAAGAGATAGATGAAAGACATGTAAAATTATTTTACATTAAAGGGTTTCAAAGGGAAAAGAAAATAGAGAATATATGTAAATACATGCGGAGGTATCAAAGCCATGATGAAACCTAGAAAATGATCAAGAGGGAGTTGAATATGGCAAATGGTAATGATAAATTGCCGAAATACTCTAAGGTGCACGGTGGGATACTGCTTAGGTGAACTAATGAAAATTCAAAGGGTTGGGAGGTGTGTCGGCCTAGCCATTGCATTGATGAGATAATCGACTATATTCATCTGAGTTCTGGGCATTTGGATGCAAGAAAATAAGTGAGTGTGTAGCTTTTGACAATATGATAAGGTGAGTAAATAACCGGAATAAGACATGTGATAAGTATCAGAGAGCCAAGGTTACAAATCAGACGTGCTGGCTTCCTGTGCAAAACGTATAATCTGATGATATGATGGAGTTATTAGCTGTGGATTTCCATGGACCTTTTGCTCAAGACGAGAGGAGGTTTTGCCTAATTTTTGTAGTATCGGAAGTATTTTCTAAATTCATAGGGTTGTACCCTTTGTGTAAAGCAACTGGTAACGTAACTCTGACTAAACTTGAAAAAGACTATTTTATAAAATATGGTGAACCGAAGCCAATACTTTACAACGACGGATGCCTGTTTACTGGTAAGCATTGGAAGGCAGGTCTTACTGGCCAGGGAATAGCAGTGATATATATCGACTTACCAACCAGCAAGGAATCTGGCACAGCGTTATATGAGGCAAATTGGCAGGTTCTGCCACACGTATTGTAGCAGTAACTACAGTTCTTGTGGAGATATTGTGGAAAATATTGAGGACGTAATGAACACCGTATCTCATGATGTAACTCGGTTGACCCCATATGAGATTATGAAGGGAGAGAGAGCCTTAAGTTTTACAGAGGATAAGTTGTCGTTTCCCCCTAGGGATGAGTTGAGTTGGCATGATAAGAAGGAAAGACTCAAAAAATTAGTGGAAAAGCGGTTAGAGGGGAGGAGAAGACGGCATGACGAAATGATAAGGAAGGTGCTCAGAGCCATTTGAACCATTTTGAATAGAAAAGTACATTTGAAATATGGGATCACTGTTTGTTCCAATTTTATGTAGTGAGATACAAAAGGATACAAAATATTACCTTATTTTATTATTTTTATCTCAGATTTTGTGTTTGAAAGAAAGTGACAGCAGCCAGGTTTAAAACTCGAAATCTGATGTATCCGTTTCTGACTATGCTTCCTTGTCTTCAAGTCCCAATACACCATTAGGGGTCAACAAGATATTGTAAAACTGAGGCTTTGCAGGGGTAAAAAATCGCAACAAAGATTGAACATCATTCTTCTTTGGAGTCTTGAAGTGTTGTTGGTCTGGCTTCTTGAGTGGTGACAGAATGGTATCCAATTTTTGGTCCCGCACCAGGTAGGCCTTTTCTCCTATGCAACTATAGTTTTCCGTCACTGGCGTACTTCTATTTGCTTTGTATGTTACCTTAACCTCTTTTCAGGTCTGGAGGTTTTCGCCTTTCTTAATCATGAAGTTCATGGCTAACTCAAAGTCCAACATCATGTCATGTCGCGTCCCATCACCAGTTCTGCAGGAGAGATTTATGCTCGATTGGCTCACTTCCACATACTCTTGTTCGGTTCCAACCAACGCCATCCTTTTCAACCTCTGGGAATAATTCCCAAAGTTCCTGATGCATTGACAAGATGAATGACCCTACAGAGAGAATTGATTCACTATCTCACACATTCAGAGTTCCACGTAGAATCTCAGGAAATGAAACAGCATGTAGTTCCTGTTGTGTCCTGAGCAGGCATCTTAGAACAGAATGTTTGTCTCATGCTTCTCTTCATCGAAGTTCAGTTTTATCATATGAGACAGGAATTAGCGTGCTGGCATATTTCTTTTTAACTCTCCTGTAACTGCATCATGTATGATACTGGAGTACATGCATTGTGAACATGTACGATGAAGAGATACATCCACAGGACTAGTTTTGGGAACTGTTCTGTGAACATAAGCTATGCGGTTGGCAAGTTTTGCTCGCAAACTCCAAAATGAGCGAACATTCTGATTTTAACATCTTGTCTTTCAGCGCCTTGTGTTTCTTGAATTTCCGTTTGTGTAACGCGACATCTAGAGTCTCAGAATCCTTCAGTATCCATCAGTTCAAAACAAACATCACACGCATCACGATGTGGCAGCAAAAAGCTGAAATCTATGCACTGGCTGATGTACTTCTTGTATGTCTTCTACCGAATGGGATGTTTACATCTCATTTTGCGGCGGCATAGAAGTCTAGAAAGAGCTTGTACAACTTGCGCAGATTTATCTCTGGTTTCGTGAAGTAATTCAGTTCAGCTTTCTTTCAGTTGTAATGGATTTCCTTGTAGGTTATGGACAGTCAATGTGTGAATATTAACTCTTTCATTGACTCCTTCAGTTTCATCGAGGTTGCCATGCTTTCCTCTAACGTCATTCAAGCTTTGTTTTTCTTTGACCTTTACTTGGTTCAAAAGGTTCAAATGGCTCTGAGCACTATGCGACTTAACTTCTGAGGTCATCAGTCGCCTATAACTTGGAACTAATTAAACCTAGCTAAGCTAAGGACATCACACACATCCATGCCCGAGGCAGGATGACCTTTACTTGAATGCGTACAACCCTTCCCTTATAAATATTAAAGATTGCTCAGAATAAAGGTTTGCACAAAATTATTTCCTTCCTCTTGTCCTTGATGCGGTACACCAAAACACAGCTTTTGTTTGAGGTGGCTCTTAGAAAACTTAATTCGGGCTTTTAAGAACCATCTTTCCAGAAAGTGCAGTTTTCTGCTTCTTGTAATCTCCTTAATCTCAAAACGACACTCACGCTGTTCTTTGCACATTGAATGGTACACGCTGGTAACATTCCTTGTGGCAGATTTTCTCGATGGTGACAGACAACTCGTTCTTTTCTTACACCGTCAGACCATGCGTTTCCTCATGCAATGAATGGTGCGTAATATTCGCACACTGTTTACATATTACGTGAGTAACTGAAGTGATTGGTGTCATGCTTTAAATCCATAGCATCAAACCTACCGCGTTTCCCTGAAATTTATAACATTTGTTTCCCACAGTTCACTACTTTCCTTCCGCTAGCGCCCTTCTGCGTGTGTCGTTCCTCTACGGCTGCATCGATATCTACCTTGGCAACCATCAAGCGCGCTTGATGTGCCAAACACTGCATTCAACATGAAACACTGGGCGCTATCGGCAGCTACATGCACTTTCTCAACGCGACATAAACAGTAGGTCTATCTGTTACCTGCAAACGGCAACTGAGACACGTGAGCGTCGTCGCGTGTTGGTACAAGCCATGTTATTGGAAAAATCAAATAAAGGCAAAGATATAGCAAGGCAAGTCAACAAACTGTCTTTTTACATGGTTTCCCAGGAAGCATGGTAAACTGACTTGCCTTGTTATTGCAGAGGGGTCTTGGGTCTTCAGTCTCAGCAGAGCAGTACGGCATCTCCAGAGTCTTGTTGTCCTTTCACAACGTATCTAGGAAATATACCGCACATCGCGTTCCTAATGCCTCAAATTCTCTTCCCATAGTAGTATCTGTCTCTACCGTCTCTTGGACTCCCTTCGACAAATCATTGTTCCGGAATGTATGTGAAATTCTCTGGAGGTCGAAACCCGTTGAGCAACTGGCCGCATTCTCATGACGGTTTCTGCTTCTAACATGCACAAATGAATTCAGACCGGCGCATTAGGGACCATAACAGCGGAAACATTACTCGTCTGCTCCTGTCAACCTCGGGGATGGAGTGAATCACCGTTATCTTTGAATTTCGCAGATTTACGGACTTTAAAGAAGCGTTTATGGTGAAAATTGTCCAGTCTTGCGGTCATTTCTTGACATCCAAAGTCCGACTGTTGTCCCGTAGTACCCCTGGTCGCATCTGACAGAGCAGGACTCCACTCTATCGATTCCCGCAAATCATGTGCTAAACAACACGTATTTACTCATCTAAATGGTGCACAGTTATTGGGGCTGGCGATAGTTTCGCGTCCACGTAGTACTTCACTGACACGTGCCCATACTGGTCCTACGACGGAAGCTAGTTGCTGAGACAAGTCTTTCTGTTGGCGGGTAAAGGTCTCCTGTCATTCCGTGAAGGCCAAAATGGATGGAGCTTCGCATATCGGAACAGCACAGTTTTCCCCAGACTCGCGACATGCGGTCTCGATCGTCTCCCTCATTAGCTTACAATAAGTAATTTTTAACTGATCGGTAGCCGTGCAAAACTTCTGTTCAGTTTCTTCGGATGTCTGAAGAGTTTTGTGCTCAAATGTTGCCACCCACTTCCCCATTTACCTCGCCTTATCTTCGCTTACAGCTTGCCTATTCTTACTTTTTTCCAGGTGGTTTTCAAGAGTGGGAATGTGTTCTACCGCATTACTTATTTCGTTGACCCGCAGTCAACAGTTCTTCCTGGGTTTCGTTTCATTCGAATTGCACGGCTAGACAGGTAGCATTCCCGGTCTCCAAGTTTACATCTAATTTCTCTTAAGCAATCTTTAATTTACTGCGTCACTATTTCGGGGATAGTGACCGGCCTTGCCTCACAATCCTTGTGACTATCTTCCCCTAACTATACTACCGCATCGAAGGGGTGGTACGATCGCCTCTAGGCCATCAAACTTCTTATTACCCATTCCGTCACCCGACGTGCTACTGATTACATAAGGCACCTGCTTGGAAAAAAATGTTTTCATTTTTGTTGCAACTAAATTGCCAACTATTCTCATGCTTTTATCAGCTGTATTTACCTCTGCTGAGGCATAATGTTAATCTCAAGAATCATATCGCCTCTCACCTGACCTCGCGTTCTCATCAACTGTAACTTCCGTCAGATCTCCCCACTAACCCACCTTCTTATTAAACAACCCACCAATAAAACACATACAATTTCTTAAAAATTTACAACCAACAATGCTCAACAGCAACAGCTTAGACAAAACAACACCTGTAATCAGAGCTACAAAGAATACAAAACTGGAGAAATTGCGCGGAGCAAATTAACTTTTATAATTTCACACTTTTGCAAACTAGCCATGAATTTATATATGATCCCCAGATTTAATATATAAAAGACAAATTGGACTATGAATCACCATTACTGAATGCAGTCCTCACTTATGTTACGCTGCCACAAACTACTTAAATATATCTCTCTGACTTTATCAAAAGATTGCGTAAAGGTAAGGTCCCATTATTTAAGCAAGACACTCTTGGGGCTAAGGGTCTAGTCAAAATAATTTGTCACTAACATAAATTGAGCAACTCCACTCAACCTGCGAGTACGCCACTACAGCCGAGGGATATGTCAAGGAAACGGTTGGCCCTTACACCTGGACTGTTACGAAGCACTCAGACTATCAGCTACTTTAATGAATAATGGGTTACAAACATGTACATCTGTATGTTATAAATTCAAATGATTCCTCAGAACAAAATAAGGATCAAATACTAGTCACGGGAGGCCTTATAATCATGGATCTTCAGGGAGGAAAGGGCCGGAAAAGTTCTCACAGAATAGGTTGAATAGTGTAAACTGACCACTAATTACGAAATTAAATTGGTGGTGATGATTGCATTGGTTGGTTGGTGAGTAGAAAGAAAGGAAGTACCCAATAGTCAAATCAGTGCCGAGTGGTCACAGTACATTGACTGATTAATGACTCTGAAACAACATGCCTATTATCCTGAACGACATCCGTATGCCCTTTCGCTGCCCAACTGCATCGATAAGCGACGGCGAGGAGTGGCGAGGTCGCAGACGGAGTCAGTAGCTGGCATGGCATGGCCTATCTGATCGCAAATCGAGTGCTCCTCTCCAAATCCAAACCTAGACTCTGCGTCAGCTCCAGGCATTGACTACCTCTCTCCAGTTCCTAGAACCGATTCGTCTTACTCTTTTAAGTTTCTGTCCTCAAGAAGATGAAACTTGTGCCCCTTCTCCTTCGTCGTGTGAGTCCGACAAACCTGCCATTTGGATGATACGAGATTTCGTAAGTTATTATTCCTATCAGAAAACTCCTAACAGGTTTATTCTGCAGGGTTTATTGACGCTTTTCTGACGATTATGTGTGCCAACCTATGACAACTCCTCGTTCCAAAATGTTGTGAGCGCTGTCCAATGGCAAATCGCTGCTCCCAAAGTTGTGAGCATCAACTAATCAAAAGCCGTACTGACAAAACTCTCTGTGACTTTCCCTATTCAATATTTACACTCGAGAAGCCGGTGGCCCGGCGGCACGAGACAAAGGACCCACCTGTGCAGTCACCCTGAGGCTACTTGAAAACATTGATATGTTATCTTACAGACGATGCGACTTGTGCGGGTGGTGTGATACCTTTGGAGGAAACTCTGTAGTTATAGTCATCATTACAGCGAGGACCGGGAGAGTTCACTGAAAACACTTCGCAAGAGCTTTCTTCTGCAAGCGTTGTTAATCCTGTGAAAGACGCACCCTTCAGTCTGCGCAGTGAATCAGACTCAGGCGGGTGGTATTTACCTCCCGTCGCATGCGTCAGCTGACTTGCCACGCCGCCTGAGGGCAAGCAGATGCCAGCGGAAACCGCCGGGGCCAAAATTTCATTCCCTGCTAACTATCAGAAGAATTAATTCAATATGCACTTTAGAGTTAAAAGATATCCATAGTAACCTTCTACAATCACCACGCTCTCCCACAGATAATGCCGCTTTTTTTGCGTACGCCTATACATGGGAAATTTCCGAATAATTAGATGTATTATAGGTGCTGGCTAGAGCCGGGCGTGTTTCACTAGATTCACCAGACTTGACTAAACCATATCAGTCTGATGAAAAAACTCGAGAGTCTTCAGCTTCCAAAACTGCTCGTGTGTAACTCTGCAAGCTTCTTGAGCAATGTTAAGAACATCATTTTGCAAGACGGAACTATACTGGGACAGAGAAAAAGTAGCAGGTGACACCCACAGTGGTCAGGTTCATCTACCCTATCGTTCAACCTGTATACTGTAGACCTCCATGTTCTCATTCCGAGCGACATCCAAATACTACATACGCAGACTAAGTATGCACATATGCCTGTGCTCTTCGTTCTTGTCATCTTAAAATGCATGTCTGCGAAAGTGGTATACTGAATGTAGCCTCGATATATCTCTCAGCAAGTCTACGATAATGAAATTTACTGAGCTGAGGGTTCCACTTGCCCAAATATGCATCTGGGACTACATGATTTTCCAGTTGCGAAAACAATATTTTGCTATGTTTACGGATGATCAACTAAGATGGTATCATCACATCCGACATATCATTAATACATGTGGAAAAGCATACACTCCCATAACAGCTACGAGTGAAGCTGGGTGGTGCTCTGATCAGCAGACAGTGATGACTTAATTCCGGTCCCGAATAAGGCCGCACTATGATTAAACTGATCGACAGTGAAAATGCTTCAGAGTTAAAAGCAACCATTTTTTACTAATTTTAGGGTGCTAATAAAAAATATGACAGTAGTTTTTAAAGACTGGTTCGGGTTTCGAAGAAATGCGCTATCACTGGATATGCCCAACTGGGCAAAATAATGATTCATGACAACAGCAGTTGTCTGCTTTATTTAACAAACATCTGTTGTTTGGCGATCAGTTACATCGCTATTCTTATCGCTAGCACTATAATGCTGACAAAGAAAAATCAACAGCCTCATCAGTGTTACCAGTTCAGAAGTTTTTCCACTGAGTCTGATACTTTTGGCTTTGAGATAATCTTCGGTGGGAAAAATTTAGCAAATTTGGCGTTCTTTGTACTGTAGTTTTGCCGGTACCTAAACTACAGCGAAGGTGAAAAATACATGTTTTATCTAAATTGAAAATATATGTTACAGGACTTTTTTACCAGCGTTTGGTGGTTTTGCTTGAAGTTAATTAACAACACTGAATATCATATTTTAATTTGTATTAAAAACTACGCTAGGGAAAACATGTTGTGGACAGTTCATGCGTGACTGCAATATGCGTTTCCAGATATCGTAGTGGTAAGGTATTAGGTTACGTGCTGTATCTTTTATCGTCAACTGAAGTGACTAATTTGACACATAACGCCTAAACGTGTTAACAGTGAACAGAAAATTGATGTTTACGATGATGGGCCACTTGTTCATTAAAAAATGAATTTCGTGCCCATAAAAAGAAGGCCTTCCAGAACTTCAATGTCTGTAGTAGTAGTACTGAGAATCTGAACTCGCAAATGTGATCGTCGTGTCACATTTCGTGGATATGGGATATTTTTTTATCTATACTGACCAGAAACATGTCCCGTAAATTTGTGAACCGTTCACACAATTATTATGTTGGCGATGAGGCCAATCATAAAATAAAATTCACTCCAATCATAAAGCGTGTATTTTTTTTGTCTTGTGGTTGTGATGTGGGAGACATGGACGTCAAGTGAGCACCAAACATTTGTAGTAATACGTGTTCCACAAACTTCCGGGACTACGTATATGGGAAAAGACCAACAATGCTATTTGCTATCCCCACGACATTACTCTACAAACTGCAATTTTTGCATGATTCCTCCAATTAATGGCACATCTGAAAAAAGTGGGCTATAACTTACCCTAGTATCCCTTCAGCTATTCGTTCTGTGCCACATTCTGAAAAGCTACTTGTTCCACAACTTTCGGCAACATACTCCAGTGGTTCATCCGACTAAGGGCAAGACCCAGACAAACTCGGCGCAGGTGTGCGAAACGATGTTGTACATTCATTGTCATCCACTGATTCTGAGATCACAGCGAACGTAGCATCATATAACCGCCATCTGATCGCTCAGCATGACTTGAATGATCTTCTGAGGGATCTGGGGTTACCAAAATGTGGCGCAGCATTGCTGGCATCTACAATAAAGCAGCGAGGAGCTCTTGCTGAAAATGTGAAGTTACCTATTTTTGAACTCTGGAATATTATTTTTCAGTGGAAAGTGATCTAGTGTAGTGCAAAAATGCATCTCCTCTTAAAAGAGTAAACTTCACGTAGATAATAGTCCGATGGCTGGCTACTGTTCATAGTCGCTTCAGATCTAACTCTTAAACCTGTGTTAGAGAAAAAAGGAAATGTGTTGACATCAGTTCAAGTCCGTTATGCAGTGCACTGGGAGTTGGCATATGCCTACATGGAAGAAATGTCGAGAGTTGTAAATCGTATGGCTACACAAAATATTTCTGTTCTCTTTACGAATGTGAAAGCCGAGATAAGGATCTCTAAGGATTCTTTGGAACTGAGGAAAAGGATTGTTTCACTCGTTCCCTTGGTAGATTCCAGCAATGTTTTACTTCCGCAGGTTTAATCAAGAACTTTGTTAAGAGTATGGAGCAAGTCAGAGATACATTCAAATACATTCACAGTAAATTTCCACAAAGTACTGAAAGCAAATCAAGGAGCGAATGTTTAGTGAACCCCAAACTACAGAACTACTCAATGATTCAGAATCTGATGCACTGTTACAAGATAAGGAGAGTATTGCATGGATTCTTTCCGAAACGTGGTCACTAAATTCTTGGAAAACATTTGGGCTCAGAACTACGTGGACATGGAAGAGCACCTTATATCATAGCACCAAGCAGTGGAGAGCCATATGTCTCTACAAATACACATGCTACACTCCAACACAGACTTATTCCAGAAAACTGAGGAGCAGTCAGCGATGAACAAGGGGAACATTTCCAGCAAGTGATACCTACAGTGAAAAACCGCTATCAGCGACTGTGAAGCAATTCCATGCTTGCTGGTTATTGTCTGACGATCGCTAAAGATGTTCCAGACTTACAATACAAGGTAAAGGCAAAAAGGTGCCGTTTGTGTTATGCAGGTAGGTTACGTTTTTATCACTTCCACTGTGTGCGCCCCTGTTTAGTTCCCATTAACATTAGATAATTCTCACCCTCTATAGTCACCTTAAACTCGAACCAATTCAGAATTTTTGCTGTCATTTTTGTATTTACCACTCTCGATTTTATAAGAAAATTCACTTTTCTTTTCCGAAGCATGAAAAAAAATTAATTTTATGGTCCAGTATTGGGAGCATATGTGTTACGGAGCAGTGTCAGAAGCACACTCCAAAGTCTCGACGCTATGTATTACAAAACTTTGTGTGTAGGTGCTGGGCCGTTTACGTCAACCACAACCAATTCATTACTGACTGAAGCGAGGAACTACCGTTAAAACTACAAAGCATATTTCTCCGCCAGAAATTCCTCCTGCAACTGTGTATCGAGAAATATGGAGCCTTCGATGTAAACATCCAGTTACTAACATCCTGCTGTGTCAGAGGAAGATACCTGATGAATTAGCTACTTCCATACAGCGCGGCTAAATACAGAATAAGGAAATACAGGCATTAATGCACAAGGTGTGGAAGCATACCACACTACAGATATCATACGAATCGTCAACTCTATAGATCGATGCTAGGGCCTGTTTAATGATTAAAAACAAGAACCCTATTAATTTAACGTCAAAAGAATTCCGGTCTCACTTTCAGGATTCGTGTGTGGTACACACAGATGGGTCCAAGTATGGCACTGGTGCCGGTAGTTCCTATGAGTACCCAAAGTAAACGACAAGGCCTGTACAAACTGAACTCAGACTCTATTGTTATGACAGCCAAGATGATTTCCATGTTAGATGCACTGATACTCGCATAGATGATTATTGCAGACACAAGAGCCATAATGTATGATTGTATGTGAGACATACGACTGATTAGAATGCTGAAGGCATGTCTTAGCGGGCGACAATCATTTGATATGCCGGTTCCCCGGGCGATCGCTGTTGACGTTATGTCGGAAACGTATGTTTTCGGCGCAAGGTGCCAGGCAACCGGTGGGGGCGGTATCGATCTATGACACCATATTAGTAAAGCAAGGATCCTTACATGGAGCTATTAAATATGATAAACTGCCTGTCGCATATATGATAACCATACTCTGAAAACAAGGGTTATCAGATTAGCAACAAGAATGGTCGAGAACATCTAAAATCAAAGGGAGGCACTAGACTCTAATTCATCCCACGTTTCCAAGAGTACCATGGTATAGTAAGACAAAAACCTCAAGGATCATAATATCAATTATAGTACGACTGAAATTTACTCATTGAAAGTTCAACGAACATCTGTATCGGCTCATCCTTACTGCTGCACCTCTGTGTGTTTATGGCGGGGAAGATTATCCAAATCATATAATCCTACAGTGTCCCCGGAACACGAATGACATCAATTTACTTGAAAGTATTCTTCTGGATGTTGATCATCAGTTTCCAAGCAGCCTCCGATATTGTTAAAATCCAACGATAGAGTGACATATAAACTACTGTACGAGTTTGCCAGCAAAGCCAATATCCAGATATAGTTCCCTGTGCTGGTAATCTAATGTTCATGGTGATCAGAATGCAAGAGGTATACTGAATCGCTCCTTTGTTAAGTCAGTGTAACTTCTTATTTGGATACGAATTAAACCAAAGCATACTGTGGTGTGTGCTATAACATCCCCAGTGTTAAGATCGCTGTATGAGCACGTTACGAAAACAAACAAAGACATATTTTAACTCCCAAATAAGGACTGGGAATTTTGTGGAGTGTCATTAGCGGTTTTGGGGCGTTCTCCCTTCCGTGGAACGGAAGGGTGGATCATTATGCTGATCTGGCATGAAAGAATAAATTTATTCGTATTCTTAAATGTTTAGATACACTGCTTGACAAGAAAGGGTTAAGCACCGAGAATGGGAGAAGGAAACGACATGGAGCTTTGCGGATGGTGAGGGTATATTTTGATACTTCAGTGATCACAAAATCGAGCCTAATTGAGAAAGAATTTGACAGTTTGAACCTACTCTTAATTATGCCGTTGTAGCCCCTCCGGCCTGGATGCATGCACTAATTAGGATAAGAAGTTTGTCGTAACGCCACTGTATAATCTTCTGAGGCACGCTGATTCACTACTGTTGTAACTGGTTCTTGAAATCGTGGACACTGGTACAAAGACGAAATTGACGTCCGTTCTGGCGGCATACGCGTTCCATCAGGGAAATATCTGGGATCTTACCGGCAGCAGAAGTGCCTCAACATCACACACACAGTTCATCGACATACGTGTGGATAAGCATTATCGTGTTGGCAAATGGCCACATAATACTGTTACATATACCGGGTGATCAAAAAGTCAGTATAAATTTGAAAACTGAATAAATCACGGAATAATGTAGATAGAGAGGTACAAATTGACACACATGCTTGGATTGACATGGGGTTTTATTAGAACCGAAAATTACAAACGTTCAAAAAATGTCCGACAGATGGCGCTTCATCAGATCAGAATAGCAATAATTAGCATAACAAAGTAAGACAAAGCAAAGATGATGTTCTTTACAGGAAATCCTCAATATGTCCACAATCATTCGTCAACAATAGCTGTAGTCGAGGAATAATGTTGTGAACAGCACTGTAAAGCATGTCCGGAGTTATGGTGAGGCAATGGCGTCGGCTGTTGTCTGTCAGCATCCCTAGTGATGTCGGTCGATCACGATACACTTGCGACTTCAGGTAACCCCAAAGCCAATAATAGCACGGACTGAGGTCTGGGAACCTGGGAGGAAAAGCATGACGAAAGTGGCGGCTGAGCACACGATCATCACCAAACGACGCGCGCCAGACATCTTTCACGCGTCTAACAATATGGGGTGGAGTGCCATCCTGCATAAACATCGTACGTTCCAGCAGGTGTTTATCAGCCAGGCTGGGGATGATGCGATTCTGTAACATATCGTCGTACCTCTCACCCGTAACAGTAGCAGTTTTGCTGTCCATCGCCATCTGTCGGACATTTTGTGAACTTTTTTTGTTCTTATAAGACCCCATGTCATTCCACGTATGTGTGTCAATTTTTACCTATCTATCTACATTATTCCGTGGTTTATTAAGTTTTCAAATTTATACTGACTTTTGGATCACCCTGTAGATGCTGGATGTCCGTGGCATACCGTTGTGCTGTTAGAGTTCCCTCAGCCACCACCAGCTGTGACCTGAAGTCATATGTGATGGTTCCCCACATAATGACCTCAGCAGTAGCAGCTCTGTGCATCTCGAAAACATTAAAAGAGTGGGAACAATGCTGAAGTCGCCACTGTACTCACCGACGACGGTTATGCAACGTACTTCAGAAACGTGATTGATCGCTGAACATATTACCATGCCAATGATGAGAAAACGGCACAACTCGCCGTGCAGCGGTTTGTCTTGTGGCGTTAACGGCAGTCCACGCATGGGACAGTAATTCCGTAGTCCCGCTGCTGCTCGTCTCCGAACAATGTTGTGGGATGACACAAAATGTCACGGGGGTCTATTACTTGTCCTCAGATGGCAGTAGCAAGGGTGGAAGGGCTACAATGTGCACGTTACACAACACTGCGATCCTCTTTGTTTTCATCAGACGGGTTCAACCGGAACCAAGACGATGTGTACGCCTTCTCTTACGATCTCATCCAGTCAAACATCAGTCCAGTGTCAGTTCCTAATGCCCCCAAATCTGGATATTGCCTGATTAGAACAGCCGGCCAAATGGAGACCCGCAATGAGGCTGCTGTCAGATCCTGTGAGATGCTGATAACATTCCCTCACACGACTACGTGGCATCTCAGTCCCCTTGAAAGTGATCACACAATATATCACGCCGATCGCGCCCTTTATATATCCTAACAAACCCGGGAACAACAGTACGCAAGAGGAACCCTAATGCACCCTAATGGTCGTTCTACGTGTGGCAGAAATGGAACTCTAATTATTTTCATACTCCCCAAAGGTGTGTACGTGAACGAAGAAGCATTGATATGTAGCCATAGCTTCTGGGTGCTTCCCTTGTTTGGTGATGCAGTGTAAATGAGACATTATAAGAATCTCCTGAAAGGGAAAATCTGTTTCACTTTCTCCTGTCTGAACGTTGAATCTGAGTAATAATGTCATTCAGCAAATATTTATCGCTACAATAACGTCATGTGGCATAGGAACAAAATGCAGGGTGTGTCAGGTATTCCTACAGGAACTAGTATTGCTGAAAAATAGATGTGCTTATAGGAACTGTAGGAACGTGTCTATTATTTCTGACAAATAATACCTCACTAAGGTATACGTAACAGTTTTCTTAGAATACTCTTTATGAGAAGCAAGAGACTGCTGATTGTCAGATGTATACGTCTGTATCATTCAAGGACTATGATAACATAGTTGTTCAGATCCCCAATTCACACTTGTGTTTTCTGAGTAACGAATGAGACAGGTCAGCGGTTAAGACATATTCGGGGGAAAGTGTTTAAGATTCCATACCTAAGTTTTACAATATATTCATAATTGCTTGGATTTTTCCTACGAATAAATCACGGCCGAATTCCTTCCCTAACCTTAATAACTCCGACCATGTGCTCCTTTTCTAATTAGCTCATCTTCGACGGGGCAAAAGGCAACATTGATCCTCCGATAGTTTTGCAGACATGGTGGGCCAGTTTCGGAGGCCATGGCCGCACAATCTACAAGTCAGGAATTGAAATCACACGACGAGCCGTACCTTTTTACATTTACCGTGGTTTCTTTAAGTGGATTAAGGCCAGTGAGGTGACGGTTCCTTTAAACCAGTTTCCTACACAGGCCTTCTTGATCCAAAGTTGTCCTCTATCTCTGACGATCTCTTCCTCGACGGGGAAGTAGAGCACAGTATTCTGTTCCTCCATTTTAATGCATCTTCTTTGTCTGACATGAAATTTTTTACAATGAATATTCTGTTAATTCAATAACTAAAGTAAGTGGATTTTTATAGGTAGTGGTTTTCCATAGTTACAACATTGGACAAGACGTCTGTGGCCGGTGATCTAGCGAGCTGAGGAAATGAGCTTCTCTAGTCCAATGATGTGAGCTCATTCACTGGGATCTTACAGACGCTAGTTTATTCACACCCAAGTGAATCAGCTCATCTCAGTGAAAAGATATTTTGGTTCTAAAAATGAAATCCTCGTCACGGCGAAAATCTGTATCATTACCAGTGCGCCCTTTGCGTCAATGTAATATCAAGTTACAAATAATCTTGTAACAAAACATCTGCCATACGTGCCACAACGATACGGTCCTTAAGAAGCATGTCCGCTGTTCGTGGTCTAGTGATAAGCGTTGCTGTCTTTGGATCATGGGGTCCTGGGTTCAATTCCTGGCTGGGTCCGGGATTTTCTCCGCCCTGGGACTAGGTGTTTGTGCGGTCCTCATCATTTCATTACCATTCTGGAAAATGGTGAGACTGGATAGTGAAAAGATTGGTAATCTGCACTGGCGCTGATAACCACGCCGTTGATCGCTCCAAAACAAAATCATCATCTTAAAATGTGTCTCGCGGGAGTTCATTGCATGGTTCTGATCGGTTAGCAGACAGAACTGACAAGGTAGGAGGTATGTTTCACGCCCAGATCTTTACGGTGACTAAAAACACGTGGACGGTGTGCGTACACATTCTCATTTACCTACATAATGTGAAGATTTTCTCTACAGTATCTCAAAGCACTGAGGAAGGGCTGTTACACTTGACGCCTTTTCCTCCTCACTGGATCTTTCACGACGGCCTGCAAGTGTACTCACAGAACGTTACGAATTTGCTCGATTTCCACACCCAATGATGCAGTAAAGCGTTGCCTTGCTTATTACTTGTTTACAAATAATATGTCAGATAATTCCACAACGAAGCAAGGAAGAAAGCGTATTATACTTGTTTTCTAAGTATCAGGCAAGGGCAAAACTTGAGACATATGGGTAAGAGGCCACCATAATTGTATACGTTTGAACTACTAAAATCTGTCTTCTACCCGAAGGTAATGAATTAGAGCTAAGAATGGAAGCATGTGCCAATGACGTGCATTGGAGACGGAATAAAAGCTAGGATTCTAAAGCGCTGGTCACCAGAATTTCAAAAGCGTGAAGGCGGCATACAAGAAGTTTCAAAGTGGCATGAAGTGTATTACTTGTATGATTATTCGATTGTTTAGAAATCCACACAGCCACAAATAGTAGCTAATGAGACGAGTGCGACTAAAGTTTTGAAGTTTCGTGATGGACTGGAAAACGGCACAGATCATCCCCGTTTTCAAGAAGGGACGTCGATCAGTTGTAGAATTTTGGAACACGTATTATGTTCGAGTATAATGACTTTCTGGAAACTAGAAATCTACTCTGTAGGAATCAGCATGGGTTTCGAGAAAGACGATCGTGTGAAACCCAGCTCGCGCTATTAGTCCACGAGACTCAGAGGGCCATACACACGGGTTCCCAGGTGGATGCCGTGTTTCTTGACTTCCGCAAGGCATTCGATACAGTTCCCCACAGTCGTTTAATGAACAAAGTAAGAGCATATGGACTATCAGACCAATTGTGTGACTGGATTGAAGAGTTCCTAGATAACAGAACGCAGCGTGTCATTCTCAATGGAGAGAAGTCTTCCGAAGTAAGAATGATTTCAGGTGTGCCGCAGGGGAGTGTCGTAGGACCGTTGCTATTCACAATACATATAAATGACATTGTGGATGACATCGGAAGTTCACTGAGGCTTTTTGCGGATGATGCTATGGTATATCGAGAGGTTGTAACTGTGGTGTCACCGCCAGACACCACACTTTCTAGGTGGTAGCTTTTAAATCGGCCGCGGTCCGCTAGTATACGTCGGACCCACGTGTCGCCACTGTCAGTAATTGCAGACCGAGCGCCACCACACGGCAGGTCTAGAGAGACGTACTGGCAGTCGCCCCAGTTGTACAGCCGACGTTGATAGCCATAGTTCACTGACAATTACGCTCTCATTTGCCGAGACGATAGTTAGCATAGCCTTCAGCTACATTTGCTACGACCTAGCAAGGGGCCATTACCAGTATAGATATTGAGATTCCATTAATGTATCATCAAGAGCGATGTTCTACAAATGTGGATTAAAGTTAAGTATTCCGGAAGCTACGTACTTTTCTTTATAGCATTCATTACGTCTCCTGTTGCAGACCTCACGCCAGCCTGTGTGAGTTTAAGCGCATGCATTTCGGCTTCCTCGCATGGTGTCTAGGCTGTCTTGTCTAGACACAACAAATTTGGCGACGAGTCTCCAAAAGGGTCTTCTTCTTCTTCTTTCTACTTGCTTACTTTACTTGTGTAATGGCTTCGCCACGTTCTCCAGATGTACTGTCCGAATTTTATCGCTTGCAGACTCAGCAGATGCAGGCCTTATTGGATGCCCTTGGACAGCTCGTCCAGGGTCAACGTGCACTGCAAAACGATGCGGCCGCCGCCGCTTCATCGCTACTGCAGCCACAACACGCAGTTGCACACCGTTTCGTTCGTTCAAGGCGGAAATGGAAAGCTGGACGGAGTGGTCACACCAATTTGGATTCCATCTCGCCGCCTACAGAATTCAAGGTAACGAGCGGCAGCCTCACTTATTATCGTGTGTCGGCGTCCAGACGTACAGAGTGATAGTGAAATTGTTTCCCCGACGCGACGTAGCAACTCTGTCCTACGAAGAAATTTTGTCTGCTTTAGATGTCTATTTCAAGGAATCAGGCAATGTAGTAGCAAAAGGTATATGTTCTTTCGTACACAACGTACGACCGGTCAGACTAACCGGGAGTGGGTTACAACTTTGCAAGGCCTTACTAGGGATTGTGCTTGTGAATGTGACTGTGGCCTCCCTTATTCAGATACTATGGTGCGTGATGCAATTGCACAGAACGTTTCTGATATTCGCATAAGGGAACAGATTTTGAAACTAGTCAATCCCTCCCTTCAACAAGTGATAGACATATTGGATCGGTAAGACACACTTGACTTTGCTCAGGAATCATTTGAAACCTCGCCAGTTGTGTGTCACATTAACCGGCCCGCCGGGCGAGCTGCACTGAACTGTAAACAGCCCACACGCATGTCCGCGCAGCCACGTGTGCCGCGTAAGCAAGCAAATGCAGTGAAATAATGCCCGCGGTGTGCTACTAGACATTCGCGTGAGAGTTGCCCGTCACGCCAATCAAATTGCTTTTTCTGTAATAAAAATGGTCATGTTCAAAGTGTTTGCCAGAAAAAGCTCAGATCGGACACTCACAATCATTCCAGGCCCTTTGCTTCGCGCTGGAATTGAACCAAGAATACTCGGGCTCGTGAACCTCCGCCCATAGACATTCATGTAGTAATTTCCACTCCGTCCAGTGCAACTCTCTCTAACAGTGACTGTGTTCGTCCCACAAATAGTGTGCGTCGACGTCGACGGAAATCCCGTCAGGTCGCAAGTGATTCTGTACCAGTGTCAGTTCACGTTGCACGAGACAGTCGCTCTTGTCGTCACCAGGACAATAAACTTTTTGTAGATTTGGAAATTAATGGAACGTGATACCATTCCAGCTCGATACCGGAGCTGCAGTTTCATTGCTCAATAAAGACACGTACAAACAACTGGGCAAACCTCCGTTGTGTGCAGCAAATGTTAAGTTACATAGTTATTCCGGACAGCGTATCCCTGTGTTAGGACAGTGCAGCCTTCTTGCAACATACAAGGGACAAACAAAACTTGTGTGATTTTACGTCCTTCGTTCTTCTTCTGCAGTGAACTTGTTTGGTTTAGATTTGTTTCAGTTGTTTAACTTGTCCATAGTCAATGAGGTCCTATCAGTGATCCAGACTGTGCCTTCAGCCAGTGTTTCTCGTCTATGTGAAGAATTTGCAGACTTTTTGCACCGGGCCTTGGTTGCGCTAAGAACTATGAGGCACATTTGGAACTGAAAGTAAACGCGCAACTGAAATTTTTCAGAGCGCGCAGTGTTCCCCACGCATTGCGTGATGAGGTCGCAAGAACATTAAATGATTTAGAATCACAAGGTGTAATTGAACGTGTGCAGGCTTCTCTCTGGGCCTCACCCTTAGTAATTTTGCAAAAACCTACCGGAAAATTGAGACTTTGTGTGGACTTCAGGGCAACAGTGAATCCACAACTTGTGACTGCTACTTTTCCTTTACCCCGCCCGGAAGATCTTTTTGACAAACTGTGCCCGGGTAAATATTTTTTGAAGTTGGACCTAGCAGATGCGTACTTGCAAATACCGGTGGACGAAGATCCCAGCGCGTTTTGGTGGTTAACACGCATCTTGGTTTGTATCGATTCAAACGACTGCCATTCGGATGTGCATCCGCCCCTGCATTGTTTCAGCAATATCTACAAACTGTTTGTGCGTCGGTCCCTACTGTAGCAAACTATCTGGACGATATTGGGATCTCTGGAAAGGCGGAAGAAGAACATTTAGCCAATCTCAGAACATTATTTCAGGTCTTGCGACAAAATGGTCTTCGCTTGCGGAAGGGGAAATGTGTGTTTTTTGCTCGTGACTTATCTGGGACATGTACTCAATGCCCAAGGCATACATTCCAGTCCAGAGCACCTTCGAGCCATACAAGACTTGCCTTCGCCGCAGAATTTGAAGCAGCTACAAAGTGTGCTGGGTAAAATAAATTATTACCATTGCTATATCCCCCATGCCTCTTCCATTTCAGCTCCGCTTCATCGCTTACGCCGTACAGGTGTCCCGTTCGTCTGGTCGACGGAATGCGAACGAGCCTTCCGCCAGCTAAAATCGGCGTTGCTTTCTAATACTTGCCTTACGCCATTCGATCCGCAGAAACCCCTTTTGTTGATGGTAGATGCATCGGATTTCGGGATCGGAGTTATGCTTGCACACAAAGATGGTTCGCATGATCGCCCTATTGCCTTTGCGTCCAAATTGCTGTCGTCTGCGCAAAGAAATTATTCACAGATCGAGAAAGAAGCTTTGGCCCTCGTATTTGGTGTTACAAAGTTTCATGATTTCTTGTATGGTCGTCACTTTACCATCATCACAGACCACAAACCCTTGACATCGCTCTTTCATCCGAACGAGCCTGTACCTCCACGTACAGCGCAGAAATTCATTCGCTGGTCTATTTTCCTCTCGCAGTACCGCTACGATATCTTGTATCGGTCAACTGCTAAGCACGGAAACGCCGATGCGTTGTCCCGTTTCCTGTTGCTGAGGATAGAGCATTCGATTCTTCCGAACTTGCTTGCATGTTCATTGATTCGGAAACCGATGACGTGGTCGAATCGTTTCCCATTGATTTTCGTCGTGTAGCTACAGCCACAGCTGCAGACCCTGTCCTTGCTACTGTTTTGCGTTTTGTTGCTACGCAATGGCCTTTGTCAAAGTCACGGATCGAGGATCCGTTGGTTCGCCGATTTTTTGCTCACAAGGAGAGACTTTTTGTACGATGTGGTGTTTTGCTGTTGCGTTCTGATAATGATCAGTCCCGGGTCGTGGTCTCACGTTCGTTACAGTCCTCTGTCTTAATGCTTCTCCACCAAGACACTGGGGTATAGTGCGAACGAAACAACTTGCTCGTCAGCACTGTACTTGGTTCGGAATCGATGCCGCGGTTACGAATATGAGCTCTTCTTGCATGGCGTGTGCCAAACAACAATCCGCACCACCGCGGAAATTCTTTGCAGGGCCACAAGCCACTTCCCCTTGACCAAGATTACACATCGATTTTGCTGGTCCATTCTGGAATGCTCGATGGTTGGTTGTGGTGGATTCCTTCAGTAATTTTCCTTTTGTTGTCCGGATGTCTTCCACGACGTCTTCTGCCACCATCCAAGCGTTGTCCGCTATCTTTTGCATTGAAGGTCTTCCGCAGACTATTGTTTCCGACAATGGCCCACAATTCATGTCTGCAGAATTTCAGTCATTCTGCAAGGCCAATGGTATTCAACATCTGACGTCCGCGCCGTTTTCGCCCCAGTCAAACGGTGCCGCTGAACGTTTGGTCCGGACTTTCAAGTCACAGATGTTGAAGTTGAAAGAGTCGCATTCTCGGGAGGACGCGTTATTGCTCTTTCTGTCCTCGTATCGCTCTCAGCCCTGAGATGGTCGCTCGCCGGCTGAATTTCTCCACGGTCGTCCTCATCTAACCTTGATGTCTTTGCTGCATCCGCCGCGTCAGGTTCCGGTGCAGCGGCAGACGCTTGCTTTTGCTGCTGGCGACGTTGTATACTATCGCAATTATCGCGGTTCACGGCGTTGGCTCGCAGGGCGCATTCTTCGCTGCCTCGGCCGCGCTATGTATCTGGTTTTGGGGGCCTCTGGTGAGGTGCGTCGGCATCTCAATCAGCTGCGCCTCTGTCGTCGCACGGGATCTGCCGCTCCCCGTCTGCTTTCAGCAACGGTGCCGTCCGGTCAACGCCCTGGGGACCCATCTACTGGCTCGCCTCATCCCCAGGTGTTACCGACGATGCCCTCCATTTTGCCCCATGGCGTCGCGCCGCCGCCGCAGCCGCCGCCGGCGCAGCCCGCAGTGGACGCGTCGCTGCAACCGCCGAGTGCCTCCCTGGGTCACGCGCCGCCGATCGCTCCCCATGACCAGATGACCTCCGCCATGGAACTCTTGCCCGCTCCGGACCATCTGCCGTCTTCGCCAGTCGGGTGCTCCGACTCCATGGAGGTCGACCCTTCGGCCCCTCCTGCCTCTCTACGGGCGCATACACCTCATGTTGGCGTGCACCCTGGACTATGTTTTCAGGCGTTTCCTAGCTCCCCTCTGACCGAACGGCCGGGTGCGGGTGGCACAACCTCGCCTGTTGTTAGGCTCCCCATCTCGTCGCATACGTCAACATAGGGGCCTCCCCACGGCGGGCGGAAGCCTTATAACACAACCGTTCGCCGATTTGCGGGGGAGGAATGTGGTGTCACCGCCAGGTCCCACACTTGCTAGGTGGTAGCTTTTAAATCGGCCGCGGTCCGCTAGTATACGTCGGACCCGCGTGTCGCCACTGTCAGTAATTGCAGACCGAGCGCCACCACACGGCAGGTCTAGAGAGATGTACTGGCAAACGCCCCAGTTGTACAGCCGACGTTGATAGCGATGGTTCACTGACAATTACGCTCTCATTTGCCGAGACGATAGTTAGCATAGCCTTCAGCTACATTTGCTACGACCTAGCAAGGCGCCATTACTAGTATAGATATTGAGATTCTATTAATGTATCATCAAGAGCGATGTTCTACAAATGTGGATTAAAGTTAAGTATTCCAGAAGCTACGTACATTTCTTTATAGCATTCATTACATCTCCTGTTTCAGACCTCACGCCAGCCTGCGTGAGTTTAAGCGCGTGCCTTTCGGCTTCCTCGCATGGTGTCTAGGCTGTCTTGTCTAGACACAACAGTAACAATGAAAAATTTTACTGAAATGCAGGAGGATCTGTAGCGAATTGACTCATGGTGCAGGGAATGGCAATTGAATCTCAATTTAGACAAGTGTAATGTGCTGCGAATACATAGAAAAAAGATCCCATATCATTTAGCTACAATATAGGAGGTCAGCAACTGGAAGTTGTTAATTCCATAAGTTATCTGGGAGTACGCATTAGGAGTGATTTAAAATGGAATGATCGCATAAAGTTGATCGTCGGTAAAGCAGATACGAGACTGAGATTCGTTGGAAGAATCATAAGGAAATGCAGTCCGAAAACTAAGGAAGTAGTTTACAGTACGCTTGTTCGCCCACCGCTTGAATACTGCTCAGCAGTGTGGGATCCGTACCAGATAGGGTTGATAGAAGAGATAGAGAAGATCCAACGGAGAGCAGCCCGCTTCGTTACAAGATAATTTAGTAATTGCGAAAGCGTTACGGAGATGACAGATAAACTCCAGTGGAAGACTCTGCAGGAGAGACGCTCAGTAGCTCGGTACGGGCTTTTGTTGAAGTTTCGAGAACACACCTTCACCGAGGAGTCAAGCAGTATCTTGATCCCTCCTACGTATATCTCGCGAAGAGACCACGAGGATAAAATCAGAGAGATTAGAGCCCACACAGAGGCATACCGGCAATCCTTCTTTCCACGAACAATACGAGACTGGAATAGAAGGGAGAACCGAAAGAGGTATTCATGGTACCCTATGCCACACACCGTCAGGTTGCTTGCGGAGTATGGATGTAGATGTAGATGTACATGTCTGGATTCTGGCCTAGGCTTTTAGGCTGGAGGTTCCATTATGTCGCAGAGTGGCTGACTCCCTTTTTTTTGTTTTGTTTTATTGGTGCGGTCAGTCAGGCATGTCCATCTGCAATATTGTTTTAACTCCTTCTACTACTTTCTTCACGTTTAGTTGATATTTTAATATTGGAATGACACTTCCTTTCTTCCTTCCGTGTGGGTACGCACATGGGTTTCAACGTTTTGTTAGTTTTAGTTTCCTTGGTGTTTTATACATCAGCTTAGTGTATTTTCCGACGCTCATCCTAAACTGTTTTCACGTGGATGCTGAAGACCTGGCTGTCGTGGGCCCATGCCAACATATCAATCCATTCATTCAATATTATTTTCACAAATATGTTAATATATTGTTTCATGGTGCCAATGATAGGTAGGATATCGTCTTGTTTGAGATGAGATGGCTTTGCTTATGAGCGTTGGTAGTCCTGCGAATTTGATTAGAATTTTTAGTTATTGTCTTGTTTAATTATTTTCAGGAGGTTTGATTCTGAAGAATAGAACATATAATACTGCTGCTCCCTGATGTCAAATTTTATGAATTATTAAATATTCTACATCTACATCTACCGGTGAATCACCATTCATCCGCACTCCTGCTATTGGTTCAAATCTAATACCGTATACATACTACGCGGTTTACTGTTTCCTCAACAAACAATGATGCTGCCAGTTTACCCTCCAGCTCTTCTTCACCCCTGTCACCGTCTTCCTCATCGTATTCATCTTCTTCTCCTGCTTTCATGAAACCTTTCTTCTTTTGTCCTCATATTGGTCTATCTTCTTTAGGAAAAATCACCCATCTCCTTGAGGCAGTTAAGAAAAAAGACGTAAACACTTTTCCGAGTAGAGAGTCAGGAGCTACAGCTTGACTTTTTTCAAGCAGTGCTATTTTCTGCTGATATTTCCAAGAGATTTCAAGACCTGTCCCTTAAGAATACTCTTCTTTACAATCGAATTGAGAGACATGTTGTCAATTGCAGTGCTCAATCAATACTGAACCTGTTACAGGGAAACGTCTCAGTTTATATCACTCCTCACGGCATTAGGCGTTGTGTGTTACTGTCCCTTAATAAGAGTTCAATCACCAGATGAACGCTGCGCGGGGTAGCCGCGCGGTCTAGGCGACTAGCACGGTTAACGCGGCTTTCCCCGTTGGAGGTCCGCGTCCTCCCTTGGGCATAGGTGCGTGTGTTGTCCTTAGCGTAAGTTAGTTTAAGTTACATTAATTAGTGTGTAAGCCTAGGGACCGATGACTTCAGCAGTTTGGTCCCATAGACCCTTAACACAAAAAAAAGAAGAATGTTAGCTTCTGGATCGGGAAATCTATATTTCCTCCGTAATGTATAATACCGTTGTTGACACATGGAGATGCTACGCATCCGTTAGACGTTCGGTGTTAGCCTTGAGGTGTTACTGGATGGAAACCGAGGGGGAAATGTAAGCACTTAGGAGGAGTGGTCGTCACCTACTAGGGGAGTGGTCCGACTCCTAAGAGTACTCTTACATCCTGCCGAGTTGAGAGGCATGTTGACAACTAAGATCGGCAGTCACAATTGAGCTGGTTTACTGCATATCTGCTGCATAATTTGAATACTACGCTGTGACTGGTTGGAGACAGAAGAAGGGCAGGGCGAAAGGTACATCGGAAATAATGTAATTAGACAACGTTTTTACACATCATTTAAATCACAGATGACATCAACAATAAGCGAGATGATGTCCCCCATGACTTTTCATCGTGCTGTTGGGTCGTAGTCACTTGGTAGCTGACCTAACTGTCTTGGACCTGTCATAGCAATATTAATTACGTTGAATTCGAATGCTAAGCGACATTCCGCATAACATAAAATATTCCATTTGCTTTAAAGGATAAAGTAAAATACAAACTTATCATTATGGACAGAATGAGATTATAGAATTTATTACCAGTAGCCAGTAGGAAATACTAATTGTGTTAGTACAAAAAACGAGTGGCGCGATATATATCTGTGGCTGTTTGAATACAGTAGTCAGTGTGCGCTGCATAACTGTGACCTAACCCATAAAAAAAAAAGCGGAAGGTTGAAAAAAACACGTCGAAAGAAAAGAGTATTCCTACTAGGGAGCTGTAATGGGAGAGGTGTAGACCAATTGCTACGGTAAAGCTAGGCATAAAATGCCAAGTTACAAGCATAGTGATAGCTAGCACAAAGCGTAGCTAGGTGACAGACAACAAAGAGGCATTGTCGATGGATTATGATGGCGAGGATAAGGTACTTACAGTGGCACAAGAAGAAAACAGCATGGCTAGCAACTTAGAATATAGCATTAAAGGTGACATAGAGGAAACAGGAGCAGCAACAGCACACACTCGTGTGGATTTATCGAGGTTTTGCAGCGAAATGTCCAGCCCTGGGTTAACACAGCTGTTTGTCGTGTCATCAAAGAGCTGAGCGAATTGTTTTTCATGAAACAAAGTCTCATGTCTGTGCAGTGCTTGTTACTGCGATTGGGAGATGTGGTTGCAGTAATCGTGGCAGAACCTTAGTAGCAAGTAGAAGGAAAAAATAGCGGAACACGTCGCAGAAAATGTTCGTTGGGAGGAGGTGCACGAGCACACAAAAAAAAAGTCCCTCTCATTACTGGAATCGAAGGGCCACATTTTCCAGGATTTTGTGTTAATCAGAGCCTACAAGCATGTGCTAGTGAGTTGTTACTGCAGAATACTTCTCTGAGAACTGTAACAGTCTAAAGATCCCCTCTAGGAAAGTTTCAGCTATCTCTGAGAAATCTCCAGACCTTGTTGTCCTACCTGTTACACAAAAAGAAACAGTAGGTTTTTTTTAGATTTCATTGTAGATATCTTACAATATATTGACTGAAAAAATGAACTAGAATAATGACTTGAGCGCTTCAATCTACTTACAATTACCAATTTTCCAACTTTTGTGCAGCAAAATAGCAGGACACTGATTGATAATATTTTCACAGCTATGACTCAGATGAAAACATTTAATGCGTACACAATTGCTACCGGACAATCTGATCATCATGCACAATTAATGGAAATAAAAGGTATGACACATTACAACCCCAAGGCAGGTTCGTGCAAATCAGTGAGGCTTATTAAGTAAAAATGTTTTAAAAGTAAGCTAAAAGAAGTGGTATGGGACGAGGATTATGCAGAGAAAGATGCTAACGTCAAGTTGCATTTATTACATAGTAACTTTGTGTCAGTGTTTGTAAGTTGCTTTCTGAAGAAATTATACAGAAGACCCATTAAAAATACTAGTAAGTCATGAAAGTAAGGTAATTAAAATTTCATGTAAGAAGAAGAGGCAAATTTATGTAATGACCAGACTAAGTCAAGATCCGCCATTACTTGCATGCTACAAAAAAGTGTAGTATTACAAGGAAAGTCATTAAAATATCCACATGTATGCGTGTCTCGACAGAAACAAATAGTGCCAATAACAGGATAAACCTTATAAGGGATACTGTCAAACTGGGGGTGCGGTAGTCAGTCAGTGTACAAGACTGCAAAAAAGTTAGACTAAATGAAATTGTTGAAATTGATTATTCATAAGCTGGTAGTACTTGTAACAACCACTTTCTAAATTTTGCAGCAAGAATAAGATAAAATGTTCCAGTAGAAAAATCAAGAGGATATATTGCAAATGTTATTCCCCAAAACTGTAAGCAACTTGAAGTTGTACCAACATCCTTCACAGAGAAAAACAAAATTATAAAAGCTCAAAAAAAACAAAGAGTCTTGTAGAGTTGATGGAATTTGAAACAGAATTGCGAAACATTGTTTCAGTGTGATAAGTTATGTGCTTAGTGATATATGCAATCCATAATTGACGCAGGGAGTTTTCTCCAGAGTGGTTAAAATATGCAATTTTAAACAACTTTATAATAAAGGTCAAAAAACAGGGTTAAACTGTTATCATTTGGATTCCAGGAGGTCTGTTTGTCTAAGAATGCAGTTTATACATTCACTTATCAAATAGTACAAGCCCTAAATAATACTATTTAGCGAATCTGTATATCTGCGATGTTTCCAAGGTGTTTGAGTGTGTGGACTATGATACTCTCTTAGAAAAAGTCAGGTTTTTAAGGAAATTATGGCTTTCCATGCATTAGTTTGAATCATACTCAACAATAAAAATGTAAAAGGTGGTGCTGAATAATTCAAAAAAGTCGGAAAGGTAGAAAATTTAAGTGACTGAGGAAGAGAAAGAAATCACAAAGTGAGCCCCACAGGTTTCAAATTCGGGTTCACTCCTATTCCTTATGTATGTGAAAGACCTTCCACATAACACTCAAGAAGCGAAATTGGTACTTCCTGCAGACGATATCAGCGTTACACTAAATCCCATGAGACAGAAAGCAACAGAAGGGTTGGTAAATGAATTTTTTTTAAAAATTATTAAATGTTTCTGTGATACTGGACTCTCTGGAAATTTTGGAAACTAAATGGCAATCACTTCTGTACAACAAATAGGGTCTTAGCAACAACTAATGTAGCCCACGAGAAGGAGTCAGTAAATACGGTAGAATGCTAAAAATTCATGTGTGTACACTACGCTGAAAACTTGAACTGGAATAAGCATATTCTAAGTTCATCAAACTGTTACGTTCAGCTACTTTTGCTTTTCGTACAATTGTTAATCTTGGAATGAAAGGTATCAACCGCTTGGCATACTTTGCACATTTGCAGTCAATTATGTCAGACGGAAACTATTCTACGTTAAGACATCTTTTTGGAACAGACTATTGATTCTACAAAAGCGAGCTGCAAGAATAATATGTGGTGTTCACGCACAGACGTTATGTAGGTACCTCTTCAAGGAGATAGGCATTTGAACTACGCTATCACATTACTGATATTTGCTAATGAAATTCGTCATAAATAATCAATCACAATATGATAAGAACAGTAATGTACATACCTTCAAAACTTGAGGGAAAAGAGATTCATTATCGATTGTTAAATCTGTCAGTGGGTAAGAAAGGAGTTCAATATGCAGCAACAAATACTTTTTATCATTGTCCCAATAACATTAGTTTTCTGATAGGTGGTGAACCTAGTTTTAAATCTAATTTAAATTCATTTATTCTGGGCAACTTCTTCTATTCCAGTGATGTATTTTTACTCAAAACTGTAGTTTACAAAATTTTAAGTGGTTGTGTGCGTGGGACTGAAACAGCATTGTGTTCAATAATGTTAAAGCTATTCATCTATACATATATTCCAGACATACTCATTACTCATCATTTCGATATAAGAATCGCTCAGATGATGTATGGAACATTTAACTAATTAACTTGATCCTAAATACAAGAAAAGGCAATCTGGGATTGCCAGTGCATTGAATGTGTACCAGAAATAATTAGAATAATTAACTGAAAAAACTTCTGACTCTTTAAACTACCTGAATGGCATTATTTTCTCAGGAAGAGCACTGGGGTATATGTTACATGGTTTGAAATCTGTTTTTCAGAATTTACAAGTAGTAAAATTGAGAAGGTACAATTGGCTCTGAGCACTATGTGACTTAACATCTGAGGTCATCAGTCAAAGTTACAATTAACGTGCATATTCTATCATTGCGAAGTTCGGCATGTGAGACACATGTTGTCAGAACACAGGATAAGGCAAGCACTACAGCACTTTACAGCAATTCAATACGTTGTGGCTCCCAAAAAGGATCTCAGGAAATTACATCCTGTACTAGGCTCAGTTAACTGGTAGAGGACGTTGACTCCACATGGAGCCTTCACACGTGAAACACTTCACAGACTGTTAAGGAATGACACAAAATGAATTTAGAACAACGAAAGCGAGCGCGCATTGTATTAATTAAAACAGTTTTTGACAGAAGCGAAAACAAACTGGTAACTATTCCAGAAGATGTCGTTGAACGTTAAATCGACGGGAACCTTTCACATAGACAACATAGTTTTCAACGGCCGATCGTGTTTAAAACCAAAGCGTTGACAGTTTCTCAGAAAACCAAAGTCAGGTATAAAAGGCAGCTCTTGATATCACATTTACTGTTAAAAGGTTTCATGAATACATTTACGTACGAAGTTTCCCTCGCCTTACAGACCAGAAGCTGTGGTGTCTATAATTGGGCAAAATAATACTCTTCTTCCCAGAACACATAAATGCCTGCAACATTGGCCACTGCATTTGGGAAACTGTGGCTAGGAAATAGTTTTCAGTTCTATACGTCAACATGTGATTGCCGATTTGCTGTCACTAGGGCTGGATAAAAATGCTGATTACTCTGCTGATATTTGTTATACATTAGATCTAATGACCGCCTCTGGTAGCTGAGTGGTTAGTGCTACCGAATGCCATACCTAACGGCCCGGGTTCGATTCACGGCTGGGTCGGAGATTTTCTCCCATCAGGGCCTGGGTATTGTTTTGTTCTTATCATCATTATTTTCATCCCAATCGACACGCAAGTCGCCGAAGTGGCGTTAACTCGAAAAACTGGCACCTGGCGACCGGTTTACCCGAAGGGAGGCCCTAGCCACACGGCATTTCAATTTCCATTAGATCTAATCAACCAAGTCGCAATATAAAATTTTCCAGGCCTTTAGATTAAATTCTGCTTAACCAATAGGAAATTAAATCATGGTAGATGAAAAATGCCCCCATGGTGAACAAAGGTGTCATTCTAGCACATTTATCATCAGGAAAAACATGAGTGACGATGCTGAAAGAGGATAAACCGAAGTGCTTCGAAAACTATGGGAATTCTACGGGGATACTGAACGTATGAAACACAATGCTCGAAAGAATCGCTTCAGGAAAAAAATTGATAAAGACACAGAAACGATGACGGCTTAATGCCACATATGCCAGAAGATACCAGTCACCTCCTTCTCAACAACACTTTCCGTGGTCACAGGCATTTGAACCCTATTCACATTTACACGTCCCTTACTCCGGACCATTTATCGGAATGTACTGGCTGTAAGTCGTCAATGGGTTTCAAAATTTCCATATACACTCCTGGAAATGGAAAAAAGAACACATTGACACCGGTGTGTCAGACCCACCATACTTGCTCCGGACACTGCGAGAGGGCTGTACAAGCAATGATCACACGCACGGCACAGCGGACACACCAGGAACCGCGGTGTTGGCCGTCGAATGGCGCTAGCTGCGCAGCATTTGTGCACCGCCGCTGTCAGTGTCAGCCAGTTTGCCGTGGCATACGGAGCTCCATCGCAGTCTTTAACACTGGTAGCATGCCGCGACAGCGTGGACGTGAACCGTATGTGCAGTTAACTGACTTTGAGCGAGGGCGTATAGTGGGCATGCGGGAGGCCGGGTGGACGTACCGCCGAATTGCTCAACACGTGGGGCGTGAGGTCTCCACAGTACATCGATGTTGTCGCCAGTGGTCGGCGGAAGGTGCACGTGCCCGTCGACCTGGGACCGGACCGCAGCGACGCACTGATGCACGCCAAGACCGTAGCATCCTACGCAGTGCCGTAGGGGACCGCACCGCCACTTCCCAGCAAATTAGGGACACTGTTGCTTCTGGGGTATCGGCGAGGACCATTCGCAACCGTCTCCATGAAGCTGGGCTACGGTCCCGCACACCGTTAGGCCGTCTTCCGCTCACGCCCCAACTTCGTGCAGCCCGCCTCCAGTGGTGTCGCGACAGGCGTGAATGGAGGGACGAATGGAGACGTGTCGTCTTCAGCGATGAGAGTCGCTTCTGCCTTGGTGCCAATGATGGTCGTATGCGTGTTTGGCGCCGTGCAGATGAGCGCTACAATCAGGACTGCATACGACCGAGGCACACAGGGCCAACACCCGGCATCATGGTGTGGGGAGCGATCTCCTACACTGGCCGTACACCACTGGTGATCGTCGAGGGGACACTGAATAGTGCACGGTACATCCAAACCGTCATCGAACCCATCGTTCTACCATTCCTAGACCGGCAAGGGAACTCGCTGTTCCAACAGGACAATGCACGTCCGCATGTATCCCGTGCCACCTAACGTGCTCTAGAAGGTGTAAGTCAACTACCCTGGCCAGCAAGATCTCCGGATCTGTCCCCCATTGGGCATGTTTGGGACTGGATGAAGCGTCGTCTCACGCGGTCTGCACGTCCAGCACGAACGCTGGTCCAACTGAGGCGCCAGGTGGAAATGGCATGGCAAGCCGTTCCACAGGACTTCATCCAGCATCTCTACGATCGTCTCCATGGGAGAATAGCAACCTGCATTGCTGCGAAAGGTGGATATACACTGTACTAGTGCCGACATTGTGCATGCTCTGTTGCCTGTGACTATGTGCCTGTGGTTCTGTCAGTGTGATCATGTGATGTATCTGACCCCAGGAATGTGTCAATAAAGTTTCCCCTTCCTGGGACAATGAATTCACGGTGCTCTTATTTCAATTTTCTGGAGTGTAGATTACAAGTGCCAACTGTTACTATGAAAAATATCCTTGCTTTCTCTAGGATTTTTTCCACTGAATAGTTGCCAAAATCACTAATTACACACAAAGTCACCAAATTTTCAAGGGAGTAGTTCCAACTTTTTTGTAAAGGAATTTGACATTTTGAAACAGCCCCATTTCTTTCTCCCTGAAAAATATATATGAAGTTTCAGGTCATACATGACGAAGCTCTTTCAGCAGTAGCACTTTCTTAGATTACCCATCTCAGTACGGATCCTTTCCACATGATACGAAATTTCCAGGTGAAAAACTGCATTGGAGGTCATACCATATCTTAATGTCAATATTAAATCATTTTTATGCATCCACAGACGAACATCGACAACATTCGAGATACAATTTTGTTAAATTTAATGATCAGGTACTCTTTATCACGTATAAATATATAAAAACTTTTAGGTACCACCCAAAGTCACACATAAACTCTGAAGTATTTCGTTCAACGTTCAAAATCTTAATGTTGTGACGACGTGACACAGAAATTAAAGGTTTCTGCACTGTCCATTAGCTCACATAGACCGAATTTCCCGGCCGTTCTCTTTTCCAGGCCCAAATGCCATAGATGCAGCCAGCAGTCTTGAGGACTTGTAGTTGCCGCCAGCAGTTGCTTGCAGCTTCTCCACCTGCAACAGGACGTTGCACTAGCGAACCGACGGTGCCCAGGTGGAGGTGAAAATCGTGTTTCTCTCCACAAGCAAAGAGACGGAATTAGACGTGGCAAATAGCTAGTTCAATCGTCTTGGGTATGGTTTTCTCCAGTGCAGGGTAAATGCTAGGGGCAGAAATACAGAAATATATGTGCACCCACCTCATAGAAACGTTGGCCAGCACAGGAACATGAAGCCACCTCCCCCCCCCCCCCCCAAGGGGAGGGTGTTGCGTATGCCATGAGAGAGAGTACACAGCTGCCGGCCGCTGTTGCTGAAAGGTTCTAGGCGCTTTAGTCTGGAACCGCACTGCTGCTACGGTCGCACGTTCGAATTCTGCCTCGGACATGGCTGTGTGTGATATCCTTAGGTTAGTTAGGTTTAAATAGTTCTAGGTCTAGGGGACTGATGACCTCAGATGTTAAGTCCCATAGTGCTTAGAGCCATTTGAACCATTAGTACACAGCTGCCACTACAGGAGGTATCACGCGCCAGGTAGCCTCCAGTCTAGTGGTACATTGTAATGATCAGTCGCCATATGGATGGCACACATGCCAGGAACCACATTACGCACGTTTTACACGTAGTCCAGATCATTCTGGCAACACCCACCACTCAGGGCACTAAAGCCAGGGACTGCGTCCTTCATTTGTCAAATAGTTCGCAAATGAACATTCTTCCACAGACCACACATTTAAGTAAATACACGCCGTTACGAGTTTGAGTCCCAGTTATCAGTTAATCACCAACAGTTATCAACAAGTATCCTCATGTTGCCACGTTCATCGCTGAGTTCGCAGTGTACATCTCTTAACAGTTTTAATTTAGGAACTATCACTGACAGAACTTCAGTTTGAACCACTGTTGGTTTAGTCAAATGTCACTGACAAGGGAATGGTCCAATCTCATGTGTCGAAAGCCGCCCTGAACCTTTTTATGCAACTAGAATACACAGAAAGGAAGACTTTGTCAAAATTTCTGTTGCTAAGCCACATTGAAAATATTTCCAAAGAAATGTTGAAAATTGCAAAATTAGTAGTTCGTCAGGTGGCTGGAGAAATGTATACCGTTACTGGATCTTCAGCGGACGGCACATGCACAATAGACAGACGCATATCATTGTTTGACGGCGCATCGGTAAACAGATAACATGGCGAATCGTTTCTATTATAATTTGTAAAATGAGTTCCAGTTTTGGTTGATATTTTCTCAAAGCGGTTGTCCGCAGTTACTGTTCTCTCAAATTTGAAACTCGTTTAATTTTCATAGTACCTGCCAGCTGCTTCTTAGGTACGGACTATGTTAACGATGGAGATAAAACTGTATTAGTATTCATTATGTTTCACGATTACTGTCAAACAGTGTGAGTACCTGGTTTTGCTTTGTAAAATCTAACCGTAAAGTGTATAAATGGAAGAAAGGCTTACATGCAGTAATAAATAAACGCCCAAATAAAACTTACAAAACTGTGGAAGAAAAACTATCCAACAGATTTCCCCCCCCCCCCCCCGTCAAACCCTCCCAACCATCCCTCCTCCCCCCCCCCCCCCCTCCGTTTCCACGCAATAACAACCAACATGAACTTGAATAAGCAACACGAATAGAAACACACTGATAAAATATTACATGTATTGAATAACCGAACGTCATCCATTGCGATATTTTGTGATCTCTCAAAGGCTTTTAACTGTGTGAATCACGAAATTCTTCTAGATAAGTTTCAGTATTGTGGTATGAGTGGGACAGTGGACAAATGGTTTAATTCATACTAAACTGGAAGAATACAGACGGTTGAAATTAACAGTACAGGTAGTCTGCAAAAACCAGGAGAGTCCTCTTATGGGGGAGGTATCATGAATGGTGACCCACAGGGTCCCTTATTCTTCTTAATATATATTAACGACTTATCACTCTATATTTATAACAAGGCCGCGGGAGTAGACAGTATTCCATTAGAACTACTGACAGCCCTGGGAGAGCCAGACCTAACAATACTCCACCATATAGTGAGCAAGATGTATGAGGCAGGCGAAATACCATCAGACCTCAAGAAGAATATAATAATCCCAATCCCAAAGAAAGCAGGTGTTGACAGATGTGAAAATTACCGAACTATCAGTTTAATAAGTCACGGCTGCAAAATACTAACACGAATGGAAACACTGGTAGAAGCTGACCTCAGGGATGATCAGTTTGGATTCCGTAGAACTGTTGGAACACGTGAAGCAATACTGACCCTACGACTTATCTTAGAAAATAGATTAAGGAAAGGCAAACCTACGTATTTAGCATTTGTAGACTTAGAGGAAGCTTTTGACAATGTTGACTGGAATACTCTCTTTCAAATTCTGAAGGTGACAGGGGTAAAATACGGGGAGCGAAAGGCTATTTATAATTTCAACAGAAACCAGATACCAATTATAAGAGTCGAGGGGCATGAAAAGGAAGCAGTGAATGGGAAGGGAGTGAGACAGGGTTGTAACCTATCCCCGATGTTATTCAATCTGTATATTGAGCAAGCAGTAAAGAAAACAAAAGAAAAATTCGGAGTAGGTATTAAAATCCATGGAGAAGAAATAAAAACTCTGAGGTTCGCCGATGACATTGTAATTCTATCAGAGACTGCGAAGGACCTCGAAGAGCAGCTGAACGGAATGGTCAGTGTCTTGAAAGGAGGATATCAGATGCACATCAAGAAAAGCAAAACGACGATAATGGAATGTAGTCGAACTAAATCGGGTAAAGCTACAGGAATTACATTAGGAAATGAGACGCTTAAAGTTGTAAATGAGTTTTGCTATTTGGAGAACAAAATACTGATGATGGTCAAAGCAGAGAGGATATAATATGTAGACTGGCAATGGCAAGGAAAACGTTTCTGAAGAAGAGAAATTTGTTAACATCGAGTATAGATTTAAGTGTTAGGAAGTCGTTTCTGAAAGTATTTGTATGGAGTGTAGCCATGTATGGAAGTGTAACGTGGACGATAAATAGTTTAGACAAGAAGAGAATAGAATCTTTCGAAATGTGGTGCTACATAAGAATGCTGAAGATTATATGGGTACATCACATTACTAACGAGGAGGTATTGAACAGAATTGTAGAGAAGAGAAATTTGTGGCACAACTTGACTACAAAAAGGGATAGGTTGGTAGGGAAAATTCTGAGGCATCAAGGGACCACCAGTTTAGTATTGGAGGGCAGCGTGGAGGGTAAAAATCGTTGAGGGAGACCAAGAGATGAATACACTAAACAGATTCAGAAGGATGTAGGTTGCAGTAGGTACTGGGAGATGAAGAAGCTTGCACAGGATAGAGTAGCATGGAGAGCTGCATCAAACCAGTTTCTGGACTGAAGACCATAACAACAAGAACATTCATATAGATTCACAGCTAGTTCTTATAGCTGTGAACAACGGTCCTGCAGAGGAGTTTTCTTGGGATGTGAGCCATGTGGGGCTGCTCCTTAGAGGCAACGCACCATTACCGATGAAGGTTTGCGATACTAGGCACTGCGGATAGCAATTTAAGTGAACAATGATGGTTTCAAATCCTCTTCTAACTCATTAAAGAGAATCGAGAAATCGTACAGAGTAGGGAGTCGCAAAATAACGAAATTTACTTCTAGTAAATGTGTAGAGGAGATGACTTTAATTCGTAGCTGACATGAAGACGCAGCTTGCTGTTATCCCTCCATCCGCTGTGTCTCACAGCAATCAGTCAGGTTTGGTGACATAACAGCGAGCAAACCGTACTTTATCATTTCCAAGTGAAAAAGGCTGAATCTGTTGTGCAGTCGATTAATACAATTATATACTCATATACAACAATTTCAGTGTTACGTATGAGGGGATTACTGTTTCCGCAGCTTCGTATCTGTCTTCAGGGACTTCAGAGCACGTTATGACTAGACTCATAACTGCTTTGTGGCAAAAATCTTATAATCAACCTATAAAAACCTGAAAAAATAGAAACAGTAATTAATATTACATTAGAAACAGTTTCTAACCGGTTTCAGAAATTAATTCATTGCTTTTGTCGGACTCTTGGCCTGGTCATAACAGTACCTCTGTCTTTTAGGTGAACGACTGTTAATATAATTCAGATTCCACAAGGAACAACCAATTGGACCCCCGGCAAAGAATTTTTTGGATAACGGAAAGTATTTTCTTGGAAACTTTCGGAGAACATAATTTCCAATAGCTCTGTGTCATAAGATGTTTATCAGGAGAACATTATTTTTAAATATCAGTTGTTAGTGCATTGTCGACTTGCACAGGATAGAGTAGCATGGAGAGCTGCATCAAACCAGTCTGAGGACTGAAGACCACAACAACAACAACGCATTGTCAGTTCGCTTCAGCACATTTTACTGATTGCTTTAAGTATGTTCGGTATGCAGCTCAAAAAGCAGAACAACGGCCAGGATCATATCTTGTTCCAACGCAGTTCTGTCTAAATGAGACTAATAATTCCTGTGACGTGCCTGAAAGCATTATGTGTTCTTTCGTCAGGTGTGCCTGGCGTAAGGAAAAATTTCAGTTCCTGTCATTTAAATAAAACTTTTCTTAATTGTGATGACTGTGGGGAATAAACTAGGAGCTGTTTCATTGTTACTAAAACATACATTGCTCTGGTTTGGAGCAGAGTGGAAGGTCTAAACCAGAGGCTCAGACTATTCTGCGACGTTATCGAATGCGCTTTCTCGACCTCCGCTATCGGGTGCTGAACTGTAGGGTTCCCCTTAAAAAGTCAGGCGTGCACTACACGCAGGAAGCGGCTCCTAGGGTAGCGGAATACTTGTGGCGTGCACATGGGTATTTTATGTGAGAAAACCCCTCCCTCGCGATCAAAGACGAATTTCCTGTCAAATCAACAACAGTGACCTTAGAGAATCTTGGTCCTCGCTGAACAGAGGCAGAAAAGATTAGTATTATTTTATTAAAGTGCAGGAGCATACAAGTAAAGATCCTAGAACTAGTATCGCTTACTGAAGGTTATAATACGCAGACAGTATTGGGAAATGAAAGCTACACCAAACCAGACGTCAATGACAACAATACCCTAAGTTCAGATTGAAATGTTTATCGTAGGGATAGATTTGTCGCCAATTATGGCGGCATGTTTATTGCAGTAAAAAAATCGATATAATCTAGTGAGGTTATCACAGATTCCGAATGTGAACTATTATGGGTGAAACTGACTATCAAAGAACGGTCAAATATTGTGATCGGATACTTTTATACCACTTTGTTCTGGATCTGAAGTTGTATAGCTCTTCGGACAGAACTTGGAGAGTACCGTTTTCCTGATCATGCGGTTGTAATAGGGGTGACTTCAACTAGTCAGATATAGATTGGGAGTGTTATTTCATCAAAACTGGTGCCAGAGACAGGGATTCGTGTGGCATTGTTCTGGATGTCTTGTCCGAAAATTAACTTGAGCAGATAGTTAGACAACCAACACCTTGAGGGTAACGTCTTAGACCTCCCGGCAACAAACAGACCTAAACGTATCGAATCAGTTAACGCAGAGGAAGGTATCAGTGATCATAAGGCTGTGACATCATCTACGACGACGCGTCCTACAAGGAATGTTAAGAAAGGTAGGAAGGTATATCTGTTCAGCAAGGGTGACAAGATACACATTTCAGAATATCTCAGCAGTCAGTAACAAATACTCGGTGATGAAGACGAAGATGTGAACAAATGGAAAAAATTCAAAGGCATCGTTCAATATGACCAGGTCAAATAAGTTTCGAGTAAGGTTTTAACGATCCCTTCCGGTTAGCCGTGCGTTCTAACGCCCTAGTGTCGCCTTGCGCGTCGAGCGAGCAGGTCATCGTTAACTTCCGCCTGTGGCTGTGGCTGTCGAAGCTACTCGGTCTTGTTGGTGTATCGTCGGAGTCACATCGTAGTTGCGTACCTGAGATTGTTGACGCTTTTCTCTCGGCGGCGGTGATTTCTGCCCGCGCCATGGTGTCTGTCGAGTCTCCTAAATCTATTCCTCGTCGAGCTACTGTCCGTTTCGGTTTCGATAAGAGTACGCGTCGTGTTGAGCCCGGCTCTTCAGAAATTGACGATTGATTGGCTGATGTTATCCGTGTTACAAATGGCTCTGACCACTATGGGACTAAACATCTGAGGACATCAGTCCCCTAGAACTCAGAACTATTTAAACCTAACTATCCTAAGGACATCACACACATCCACGCCTGAGACTGAATTCGAACCTGTGACCATAGCGGTCTCGCAGTTACAGACTGAAGCGCCTAGAACCTCTCGGCTACACCGGCCGGCTATCCGTGTTATACCCGATCAGGTAGATACTGCTTGCTTTGATTCTGATTTGTATGCATTCTTTCTGAAGTTTTATGATCCCGTTCAAGCAGAACGGCTTCTCTCTCGGGTTGGTTCAAAAGTGTTGTTTACACGTCGAGATGGTTCCGTTAGTCAGGTCCTCCTTGAAAATGTGGCACTCGAGTATACTTCGGTTAGAGTTTATAACCTTTCTCGTGAAAAGGACGATTCATTTCTTGAAACAGCGTTGCTTCCGTTGGGAGTCACACGGCATATCCGATGGGAACGCTGGTCAGCTTCCAGTGTTATACTGGTATCCGGACGGTGGACATGTGAGTTAAAAAGAATATTCCATCCCACTTAACAGTTTGTCGTTACCGGATCCATGTTACGTATGCAGGGCAGAAGGAACTTGTTTTCTCTGTAACTAAAGCGGTCATCGTAGATCTGATTGTCCGCGACCTACTACTGTTATGACGTCGTTCTTATCAAAAACGTTTTTCTTGAACATTAGCAGACACAGTGTCTTCACAGTCTACTGACAGTCAATCTCCAGCTTCAAGCGATGTTGGGGTAACATTACCCCTTACTCCTGGCAAAATGCCACCGTTACCGGCGAGTCTCGTCGCGGCCTCTGTCCATGAGGTGACGATGGCTCCTGCAGCGAAAGTCAAACGCCGGCGGACTGAGGACGGTACATATGTCGAGAGCGTTCCTCCCCAGTCTGATTCTTCTGACACGGCGTTGACAGAGGGTGCCTCTTCTGGCGGTATTGAGTTGTCTACTGACGTTAATTGTGATTCCAGTATTACCAGAGATGAAGTAGCTTCTTCTGTTGCTGTTGAAATGTGTGTTGTATCTGCGTCTCCCACTTCACTTGTAGACGCGACAGCTCCCGTGAGTTCAAATGTTCCTACAGAGACGTTGCCTGCTGGCCAGTCTTTACAGTGTTCCAGTGCAGTACCACCCCTCCTTCACGCTGAGACGGTGGAGCAACGGGACTCTACGGGTTCTCATCCTGATGATCAGGTACTGCAATCCGACACCGGCACTGTATTACCTGTGTCGTCTGTACCTGATGTTGCTGTAAGTCATTCTGAGCTGTGCTCCCCGATTTCCGATGAGTGCAGTGGCGATGGCTCCTCTATCATGTCGGAGCTTAACGTGCCCCCAACCCTTCCATACCAAGAGTGTATGTTTTCACGGAGTGGTGTGAAACAGCGTTTTAAACCTGCACGTGCAGTGGCGCGGCGTAAAAAGAAAAACGAGGATTCCTCAGCTGCCCGTGGGGAGGATTAGAATTATACTTTCTTTCCCCCGCGTCGGGGTATTGAGGAGAGAAGGGCGTGATGAGTACATTTTTCTTAGTGTTGTTTCATTAACCTTACATGTGCTGTCAGCTGCAGGCATATACATTTCTAACCCTCAATGTTAATAGCATATGTTCCCAATTACGGCTTGCTGCGCTGCGCCAGTTTATTTACGATTCCCAAGCTGATATCGTGTGTTTACAAGAGGTGTCATTTGATGTGTTTTGTCTTCCTGGATACTCTATGTTTTTCAATGTCGCGTCTGAAAATTCTACCGGTATGGCTTTGCTTTATCGAGATGGAATCCCGCTGACGGGCTTCGAAATGCTATATGATGGTCGCCGTATATGCTGTAGTTTTTGTGACCTCACCTTAATATTTCTTTACGCTCCGTCTGGATCCGGTCGTTCTTCCGACCGCGCGCCGTTTTATAAGGACGAAATAGTTTATCTACTCTGACGGAACCCGTGCTAGATTTGGTTGGGGGCCGATTTTAATTGCGTCTTACGTCGTGTAGTTCAGACCCCCAATTATACACATTGTCATGAACTTAATGATAAGGTGACGTCTTTGCATCTCCCAGATGCATGGGTTGGCAGATAGCTACATTGGTGCGGTTTACGTTTTTTACAGCTACTTCAATTAGCCGATTGGAGCGCTTTTAATTGCCTGCCCCAATCTGTAGTCAGTTTCTATCGATTGATGTAATTCCTCCCAGTTTCACTGATTACTGTGCTGTTTCTATGACTTTTAACCCCGTTCCGCATCGGGTCCATCTTTTGCGTCCTTTGTGGAAGCTAAACACTCTACCTCTCACGGACCCCTGTCTGGAAGGCATCATCGCAGACGTATGGCGGCGGACAACTCAGTCCCAGGCGCGTTATCCCTCAATTCTAGAATGGTGGGTTACCTTCGCTAAACCTCGGACTCGAAATACACTCAAGCATTTTAGCGCTAAAAAGTGGCTGAGGTAAGGCGAACTAGGGAATTTTATTATGCTGTCCTTCGCGATTTCTACGATAATGTTCGTGATGCCCCTTTGAGAGTCGTAGACGTCCACCGTGTGAAGGCAAAACTTCTACAAATTAAACGTAGGCAAATGGATGGTGTACGCTTGTGATCCTATCCTCGTTCAATCGTACAGGATGTGTTAACCTCCCTCTATCATCTTCTTCGGCTTCACAAACGATCTCAAAGAACGTGTCTTACTACCATTCGTTCCCTAGATGGCCGTGAGCTGCCCTCCCAATTTAATATCATGCGTGAACTGTACCAGTACTTTTCCGAACTTTATACTGAAGTGGATTCAGACGGTTTACCGTCTGTTGATTTTACCTCTCTCCTTGATAGTGTTGCCGGCCGAAGTGGCCGTGCGGTTAAAGGCGCTGCAGTCTGGAACCGCAAGACCGCTACGGTCGCAGGTTCGAATCCTGCCTCGGGCATGGATGTTTGTGATGTCCTTAGGTTAGTTAGGTTTAACTAGTTCTAAGTTCTAGGGGACTAATGACCTCAGAAGTTGAGTCCCATAATGCTCAGAGCCTTTTGAATCAAGCCTTGATAGTGTTGTTACGAAATAGAGGAGTTTTCCTTTGTATTCCATCGCGATGATATACTTGATATTCTGGCACGTTCTCCCTCCAACAAATCACCTGGCTTCTATGGCCTACCCAAAGAATTTTATATTCGATTTTGGCCCCTGATAGGAGATGCGGTAACTTCTATGGTGAATGAAATATTCCATGGAGGCCTTATCCGACTCAGCTTTAACGTTGCTAAAGTTGTCGAGATTCCCAAGAAGCCGGGACGTTTGCTTGCGGATCAGGTCCGCCTGGTAGCCCTCTGCAACTGTGATTATAAAATAGCAGCGCCAGCGGTATATAGCAGACTATCGGTGTTGTTCGCTACCATCATCGCGAACCATCAAAATTGTCTTCCGCGTCGTACTCTCCTGACTCCAGTTGCTGAGTGTCGTGATCTAATTTCCATTGCTTCCACCATTCCCGTGCCAAGAGCTTTACTTTTCATGGATTTCACCATGCGTTCGAGCGCGTTAATCGTGGATTTCTCATGCGAGTAATGATGACTGTTGGTTTTAACGATGCTGCACGACGGTTGCTTAGCTCTCTAATTACTGGTATTCGGGCCTCCATTGACGTCAATGGCCGTCTTACTTCCGCCATCACGGTATGTCAGGGCGTCCTTCAAGGGAGTCCATTATCTATGTCGCTCTACGTTGTGTTTCTGGAACCCTTATTGCGATCTATAGCTGCTCGGTTGGGTGGCTGGTCGCTGTTGGCAGAAAGGTTTACCGTTCGTGCGTATGCTGATGACGTTATGGACCTTCTCCGTATCCCTGATGATATACCACTGCTGAAGGAGGTTTTGAATGCTTTTTTTCGTCTTACGGGAGCGCAGGTTAATGACCAGAAATGTCTTTTACTCAGTTTGTGTGTATCTGACCCTGTTGAAATTCCATGGGCTCTGAAGGTCACCCGATATAGATCGTTAGGAGTTATAATTGACAGTTGTTAGCTAAAGATGGCTACGATAAACTGGAAGACTGTCACGGATAAGATTCAGGGAGCATTCACTGAACACGAGCGTCGCTCTCTCTCACTTCTTCATATGGTCCGGACCATGGAAGCGTATGTGTTAAGTAAGGCTTATTTTATTGCACAAATCTTTCCACTTCCTGCGATGATGTACCGCAAGTTTAAAAGTTTAATTGGCAGGTTTATCTGGCGCAACTCTATATTTCGCGTGCGTTACGGGGTGATGGTGCTCCCGCGTCTGCTGGGAGGTTTGTGCCTCCCTGACATTCGAGTTAAGTCTTCTGCCTTATAAATGATCTAGTAGAAAGCTTCGGATGATCTTTAAGGCTTTTCGCTGATGATACAGTTGTCTATACCAAAGTAGCAACACCAGAAGATAGTAAGACGACCTGCATAGTACTGGTGAATGATGCAGGGTCTGGCAGTTGACCTTGAACGTAAAGAAATGTAACATATTTCGCATGCATAGGAAAAGAGATTCACTGCTGTACAGCTACACTGCTAATGAAAAACAGCTGGAGACAGCGTCTGCCGTAAAATATGCAGGCGTAAGTGTCCAGAGTAACTTTAAGTGGAATGACCATTTAAAACAGATAGTGTGAAAAAAAAAGCAGATACCAGACTCAGATTCATATGAAGAATCTTAAGGAAATTTAACCCATCCACGAAAGAAGTGGCTTATAAGGCGCTTGTTCTCCCGATTCTTGAGTATTATTCATCTATCTGGGATCAATAACAGTTAGGACTGATAGAGAAGGTAGAGGAGATCCAACGAAGTGCGGCGCGTTTCGTCACGGGATCGTTTACTTGGCGAGAGTAATACGGAGTAGCTGGCAGACGTTACAAGAGAGGCGTTGTGCATCACCGGGAGATTTAGAATTGATATTACTAGACAGCATTTTCCAGCAGGAGTCTGACAAAATATTTCTTCCCCACCCCCCACATACATCTCGCGTATTGGCCACGAGGAGAAAATACGAAAAATTAGAGCCAATACAGAGGCTTACCGACAGTCAGTCTTCCCACGGACTATTTGTTGTGGGTTGGCAGGAGAGCCAACACCGGGTACTAGAGGAAGCCGAAAGACACGCGTTTTAGCTCACGCAGGCTGGCGTGAGGTCTGGAACAGGACAAGGAAATTAGACTTTAGAAAAACGGACGTAGCTTGTGGAATACTTAACTTTAATCCATTAATGATGAGCGTCGCTCTTGACTGTACATGATTCAGTATCAATAGTAACTGGTAATGGCGCCTTGCTAGGTCGTAGCAAATGACGTAGCTGAAGGCTATGCTAACTATCGTCTCGACAAATGAGAGCGTATTTGGTCAGTGAACCATCGCTAGCAAAGTCGGTTTCACAACTGGTGCGAGTGCTAGGAAGTCTCTCTAGACCTGCCGTGTGGCGGCGCTCGGTCTGCAGTCACTGATAGTGGCGACACGCGAGTCCGACGTATAGTAACGGACCGCGGCCGATTTAGAGGCTACCACCTAGCAAGTGTGGTGTCTGGCGGTGACACCATACTATTCGCTAGTGAAACAGGATTCGAGGGATCAGATAGTGGTATCGAAAGTATCCTCCACCACACATCATGAGATGGCTTGCGGAGTATGATGTAGATGTACATACATTATTCAAAAATCATCATAAAAGCTGTGCTAAGGGCAAGGTTATATAATTATGTATGCCTGAGAAATGTTTTATTTCAATAAATTAAAGCCTCGATTGTTAAAAGTCGGCTGTAATGTAACATCAGACACTACCTTGATATGTTTACCTCTGCTAGTCAACCTTGTAAGAATTACGCAAACAACAGTTTAACTGTCGATACGAAATGCCTATTATTTAAAATATTAGTGACATGTGCTGTCTTTTGGTTTGGGAGCATCGAATTCGCTTGTGCACGCCGGATATTAGCACTATGTGGCACTACGATCTCTTGTCACTGACGATTGCGCGCTAGGCTTGAAAGGCTACACAAACCAACATCATAATCGTTTCTTAATGCGACAAATACGAGTAAATTAAACAATTTCGAAAACAATACTTGCACTGCACGCGTCTTAACAGCTAAAAGTCTGAGAGAGCATTTCTTTCGTTGCATTCTTCCTGTATATGATATCTCTGGGTAGGCTCCGACTGTCGGACAGGACTATGCTCTTGTGAGTTAAGACTGATGATTGGTTTCTGTCTAGTGGTATTCCAGACAGAGAGTTCACAATACAGGACGATTCGCTGCAGTTGAAGAAGACTGCTGGCTCGGTCGTGGCAATTTTGTGCGTAAAATGGAAAACAAGTCGGTGGAGTACTCAGAAGCCAACCATTATCTAAGAAAGACCTGTGTTCAGTACTTTTACTTCATTGGCACGCCTAGTCACCATAGTAAAGTTTTGTATTTACAATGATGGTTGGACGTCCACGACTCTTCACACATCGTGGGGTTCAGAGGTTTGTCTGCTCTGTAAAGTAGGACAGATGCTGATCTGTGGCATCTCAGACGAAAGAACGCACATCGAATGAACCCACAAGTGTTTCGGGGTACACTGTTCATCGTACGTTGTTGAGCAGGTCACTCCTACGTGTTCACATATTGACCCACCGACATTGTCAGCCGGCCGGAGTGGCCGAGCGGTTAAAGGCGCTACAGTCTGGAACCGCACGACCGCTACGGTCGCAGGTTTGAATCCTGCCTCGGGCATGGATGTGTGTGATGTCCTCAGGTTAGTTAGGTTTAAGTAGTTCTATGGGACTTATCACCACAGCAGTTGAGTCCCATAGTGCTCAGAGCCATTAGAACCATTTTTTGACATTGTCAATTACGATTGCAGTGAGCAAGGAAACATCGGAATCAATGGAACCGCGTCGGCTTTTCGGGTGAATTTAAATTTTTGCTACACTGCGCCACCGGTTGTCTCCATAAACGCTTTCATCGAAGTGAACGGTGGCTCGGAAATTGCAGCACGCCACGAATGCGGGCTGATGGAGCGGTGTAGGCCACTGGAGATTTTCTTCTGCGGTTGCATGCAACCTGTTGTAGTAATCAAAAACACACTGACAGCTGGCAACCATCTGCATCCACTCCTGGTTGATGTCTTCTCCGACGGCGATGCCATCTTTCAGCAGTGTAAGTGTTCGTGTCTCGGAGCCAGAACTGTGCTACAGTTATTTGCGGTGCCCTAGATTGATCTCACGTTGATATCTCGGTGACCAAATTTGTCTGATGTAAATTCTGTGGCAACCTTCTGTGTCGCTAATGGGCGCCGTTACCGTGTACACAAATGAGCGTCCCGTTATTTACGCAGATTGCATAACTTGTACGTAGACATATAACACCACCTACCTCCAAAAACCTACCCAAAAACTTTCAGATCCGTCAAACGCAGAATCAGTGAAGTATTTCGTTTCAAAGATGGGTAAAAAAGTTATTAAGCAGGTGGTTATAATGTTTTGGCACATCAGTGTGTTATGTACATTGAGTTAACAAATGACAGTTAATAGTTTCTTCTTTTGCTGCCAACATTATCTGTGGTTTATTCTAACATTACCTCGCTACCTGATAAGTGGAGCATGCAAACATGTAGTTTCAATAAAATGTGCGGTTTCTGTGGTACGTGGTTCGTTTCCTGCTACCTTTATGTTAAGCACCAAACTGGTTTGATTACTACAACGATTCCAGTAACCAATTTACACTTTGGATCCACCTCCAAAATTGAATTATGCTTGAAAGGAAGCCTGCAGGATGGACAATCATCAGAGACGCTGTTCATCCAGCTCGCCGTGTATTAAAACAGAGGCTGCGACCAGCAGTCGGCCTCTTCCCGTGGGTGTTCCATCATGCCATTGACTTATCTATCCCAAAGTCTTCAGGTTATATTATAAAGTATCGTGTGCCGTGGCGAACTGTGGAGTGTTGCTCAGCATTCCGGTTCACGCGTTGGGTTCTCTGACAATTTAGGTGCCACACAGCAACAGTAAACGACACGTCCTTTCGAGTCTTCGAGTAGCGAGAGCCAACGGTCGACGCATAATCAAGGGCAGCAAGGAGAGGTCACGACAAGTTTTCCTGGATTCTGTCACTTGCTGGAGTTGTTCTACGGATGTATGTGAATCCATCAGAAAGAGTTTCCTGTAAATATCCTTGGCTAAGTACAGCAGCCGTGCTGAAGGAGGGGTGTTTCCAGACAACGCTCTGAGACCGCGCACAGACAATTCCTAGCATTTTGGGAGACTTATGTCACTGTCAGCAAAGATACTTCTGATTATTATGCATAAATGTACTAGATTTATCTTCTAGGGATTACCCAAGCCATTCTATACTGGTAAGTGCTTAAACAATTTAAAAACAGTTTTCATATTATGGGAGAAATCAATAAATTTAAAAAAATCAAAACTTGTTTGGTAGTAGTTGGAGGGAAATTTAGGAGAAAGACAAAATATTCAGTGACAACAATAATATGCCAAACCTATTAACAATGACATCCTTAACACAATACGTAAACTGAGTACAGGTAACGAATATGAAATAACAAACCGCTATGACCAAGAACCAGTACCACAACGATTCTTTCAATATGCTGTTATTCTAGTTTCTTAAAATGGAACCGGGTGAATGAATGTTTTTTAAAGGGAAAATTGTCATATGATTGACCATACTTCATACGCGATATTAAAATTATTTTCTTCTAAAACTAATACTGTACTCAGCTATACATCATTTTAGAAAGGTAGTTTCCCATACAAACAAAATTGTATCTCTGTTGGACTCCCACATAAGAAAACTTTTGGGACAAGCATTAATAACTACCTTCCCAAAAGTTTTGCGAAACGTATTTTACTTTAGAGTGGTTGAGCATATTTTCAGTCGTGATATCCTGAACCAGTTACAATTTGAATTCCAAAAGTGACTCCCGAGTGCACAAACCAGCTATCATTTCAGTGACAGTATATTGCAGTACAAAAATATGAAAATTACATTTTCCTAGGATTTTTGTGATCAGTGTACGGCATCAGAATTTTCCACTTACACCATTCTTTCCGTGATACTGGCCATTAATGACTTTCAAAGTAAGATAAGTAATTTGTTAACTTCATCGTTACATAACTGGAAACACATGGATCTATTAACTAGCTCATGCAGTTTTCGGGGTGAGTGGTTGTACACAATGAGCAGTTTTTCACAATTTTCTACGATCGAATTGCTTCTGTACCTACCATATATAGATAATTTGCCAAATTATATTGATAGGTAAGTTAATGTTATTTGCTGATGGTACAAACATGATAATCAAGTCTGATAGAGATCCAACAACAGAAGGAAGATGATCTTAACTATTTATATACTCTTTCCGTTATATGACGCACATTTGACCCTTAAAAAAATCGCAGTGTCATTTCAAAAGTAATACACACTGCGCATACGCGCCCCTTATAGTGATGTAATCAAGTTGAAATTAATGTCAGTTGTGAGCTACATTTCAGGAGTGACGTTCGTATATGTCTTTGCTGAATCGCGTTACTGGGCCGTGGGTAATTCAGTTTTATAATGTAAGCTGAAACCGAGTCGGAACGGATTACATGTAGTGATCAGAGCAAATGCGTCAAAATCGAATTCCTACGTGGAATGAACCGAACGGATACTTACAACGCTTTGGGAGAGGTGTGGGAATAGTGTAGTGGATCGTGGCATACGTGGTGGTCTGCTCGTTACCTTGGGCGTCGAGTAAGCACTGAGGACAATCCAAAAAGTGGCAGGTCATCAGCTGCAACAGACTACACCACTACGGTTATTGTTAAAGACATATGCAGAGAAAATCAACGAAAAACATGTGAGCAAGCAGCGTATGAAATTAGAATATCTGTCACTTCAGTTTACAGAATCATAAATGAAAAGTTAGAGATGAGAGAAGTTGCTGTTCATTAATGACAGCACAAAATGTGGAATCATAAGAACGACTTACAAATTTGCAGTCAGAGTCAGAGTTCTGCAACTGTCGTATGAAATCGCCCTCCAGACCATGACTCAATGTGTAGTCCGCTGTGTCTAGCACGCAGAAAGATTAGTTGTAGGCCTCCTTCTAACCAACACACAGTGAGCTTTCATTTTACACCATAGAAGACGCAAGTGACGGTTGCTTGGGGTCAGTGGAATGCACGCTAGGGGTCATTTGGTTCAGAGCTCTTCTTGAAGTAATCGATTTGTAACAGTCCATGTATCATTGCAGAGGCAGTATGCTACGCCACAGCCCTGCGGCGAACACGATGGTCTTCGCTCTCGGTTGTGCCACGTAGCCGTCTGGAGACCAATCTGTTGACCACCGCTGCCAGCAATCCTGTACCGGGGCTATATTTCTGCAAGGCTTTTTCACTTATCGCAGAAGGAACAACCGGCTTCTCGTAAACCTGTTACAGATCCTCGTTCAGACTCAGTGAGGTGCTGATAATGGCGTCTTTGTCACCTTAAAGGCATTTTTGAGTAACGTCACTCACCACGTCCAACCTCAGAAGTAACAGACGCTCGCAACCGTTACTGCGTGTATTTAAAGCAAACTTGATCTTCATCCCAAAGTAGAGCTACTAGTGCAACTGTTATGTGACTGGCGCGAAACTTGAATAAACGGCGGGCGCTGATAACCTCGCTGTTGGGCGCCCTAACACACTAATCATCATCATTGAATAAACGTCATCTTTCAGACGTAGAAAAACGTGTAACAAATTTCATTTATGTCGCACGACCCCTAATTGTTGTTATGTTTCTTTCCATCAGTCTATTTATTAATTTAATTGTTATTTGTAGAGTAGCATTCAAGCTGAAATCTAGTAACGTAAGTAGCAGCACGTAGCTACATTTTCACTGAGTAGATGTGGGATTTTTGTAGACTCGCTGACACGTTCCACACCGTGATAAGTTGTTACAAGTAAGGTTCGAGGAGTAAACAAAATTAAACTAAGCACAAGTCCTTCTTACTAGTGCGACGTCTCGTTGAATTCCTGTGCGTGTTCCGTCTGATTTTCCTTTTGCAACCTTACCTCAAATCATATTCATTGTAGTTCTAGTTCCCCCAGCGCTTGTTGCAAATTTACGATACATGTTTTCAGCATACCCAAGGCCACGATTTCTACATCTACATCTTCATCCATACTACGCAAGACACCTGACGGTGTGTGGCGGAGGGTACTATGAGTACCTCTATTGGTTTTCCATTCTACTCCAGTCTCGTATTGTTCGTGGAAAGAAAGATAGTCGGTATGCCTCTGTGTGGGCTCTAATCTCTCTGAGTTTATCGTCGTGGTCTCTTCGCGAGATATAAGTAGGAGGGGCAATATACTGCTTGACTCCTCGGTGAAGGAGCGTCTCTCCTCCAGAGTCTTCCACTGGAGTTTATCATCTCCGTAACGCTTTCACGATTACTAGATGATCCTGTACCGAAGCACGCTGCTCTCCGTTGGATCTTCTCTACCTCTTCTATCAACCCTATCTGGTACGGGTCCCACACTGGTGAGCAATATTCAAGCAATAGGCGAACAGGTGTACTGCAACCTACAGCCTCTGTTTTCGGATTGCATTTCCTTAGGATTCTTCCATTGAATCTCTCTGGCATCTGCTTTACCGACGATCTACTTTATATGATTATTCCATTTTAAATCACTCCTAATGCCTACTCCCAGATAATTTGTGGAATTAACTGCTTCCAGTTGCTGACCTGCTATATAGTAGCTAAATGATAAAGGATCTTTCTTTCTATGTATTCGCAGCACATTACACTTGTCTACATTGAGATTCAATTGCCATTCCCTGCACCATGCGTCAATTCGTTGCAGATCCTCCGGCATTTCAGTACAATTTTTTATTGTCACAACCTCTCGATATACCACAGCATCATCCTCAAAAAGCCTCAGAGAACTTCTGATGTTATCCACAAGGTCATTAATGTGTATTGTGAATAGCAACGGTCCTACGATTCAAGGCTGAAAGGTGTTTGTAGAGTTGCCCTTGTCTGGGAGCGGCGTGCTGAATGGATCTGCAAGCACGAACGAGGAGGAAGCACAATGGCGCCCCGTCCAATTATGCACCGCTAATCGGTGTTGCCGCGGGAGCATGCTAATCACGTCATTGTCACACCTACTCCAAGCATTCCTCCAGTATAGCGCGCATCGGAGCCGTTCCTACAGCTGCAGTTGGAATGACCAGAACTGAATAACCGCTTGATTCCAAATTTTTATGAAAAGTTGACGAATATGAGAGGCGCTAAGAGTAGCAATGGGTCAATGTACTTTGTTGAACTGTATGAATACTTTGGAGAGAATACAAAGCCAATAAATTTCGTGAACTTTCGACACATTTCTCGACATATTCGAAATATTGTGGTGCCACCTTTATCTTAAAGCGAGAATGACCGGTATGACAGATCGGACTGAACTTACGGAGTTGCATTGTTCACAAAAATGGCTCTGAGCACTATGGGAGTTAACATCTGAGGTCATCAGTCCCGTAGAACTTAGAACTACGTAAACCTAACTAACCTAAGGACATCACGCACATCCATGCCCGAGGCAGGATTCGAAACTGCGACTGAAGCGGTCCCTCGGTTCCAGACTGAAGCTCTTATGACCGGTCGACCACTGCGGCCGGCTAGTATTATTCTTTCAGTAGTTGAATTAATAGACTTCTTCGTACTCGGAGTGACTTTCCGTGGTGTGGGGCGAATGAGAACGCAAAGTAAAGAAACTAAAAGATGTTTAATCTCGTTTAACTATTCGTTCTGCCATCTTCGCAAAACAGAAAAGTCTATGAATTCAACGTGAATTGCTCATGTCTTCGTACATTTGTGAGAAAGAGGCATTGTTGACTGGGAAAGGCTAAAACGGAATTCCCATTTTTAACTCTCGTTGAGGACAGTCTTCTGCAAACATGAATTCAAGTTATTTTACGGACCGCCATGTTCATCTACATCAGAATCATTTACGTGTTTTCCTTCGAGAGCAACAAGGATTCAACCCCAACGCAAGAAACAAATGTTTATGTTTTGCGCGAAAGAAAGCGTTAGTAAGCCCTATTGAGCATAGTAGGCTACCTACGACGTGTATTACCGTGGTATAAAATTAAAAATAAAGGAAGCGAAGAAGATTTTGGTTTAGAGTCCTATGAAGTCATTAATAACAAGACATAAGCTTAGACTGGACATCTGTGGAGCCAGACACCTAAAACGTCCTTTTCAAATGAGCGATCCTGAGATTCGCCTTAATGGATACAGGGAGACTATAGGAAACGTACATCTGGATGGCCGAACGGAGATTAGATTCCAGGTTTTCCCGAAAGTCTTACTGCTCACTGTACTTTATCGCTAAGCTCGGTTCATAAAATAGATAGTGGACCTGAAACGTCCCGTCAAAGATCACAAGAAAGCCTCTTTTTTCGACTCCACAGGAATCGCGACTGGCCTCGATTTACTTATGGCAATACAAACTGGTGATCCATAAAATTAACCCTAGCAGTGTCAACGCTTTTTTTAAATGTGGAGTATGAATTGGGTGGATGCGCAGAAGGGGAGTACGTTATGATCACCACAACAAATGAGAAAGTTAAACTTCCTGTCATTGTTGTTGACTTTTATTAACGACATATTTTCTAAATAGATAACGATTTATAGATATAATCCTGAAACGGAAAATATTGAGCATGACGTTTATTGTGAAAAATCACATCGGCTACTACGTGAAAAGGGGTAGGGGGGCTTTCTGACATACTCAGTTACACTCTGATTTTTGGATTACTCAGTTACACTCTGATTTTGGGATTACCTTTTACTGCAAAAATTGAAAGAACTGTAGAAGGCGGTAGATGAATCAACCACCTCAATGTGCTTTGAGCTTAGGGACAATGAGTTATCACTTCTGTTAGTTTTTGAAACAACCTTGTGTGTTTTGGTTTGTCTCTTGTTTAAATAATAACAATTCATTCTCTTCTGACTACTTAATTTTGTGAAAAGATTGTAATTTAAATTGTTTACGAGACAGAAATTCCAAACAACTGCCCGAATGTCTCCCGTTATATGCTTAGCGGAAAAACTCGGTGAAATTCTTTGAAATGACTGGGAGAGAAATGAAAGTTGCCTTTTATAGCGGTAGCTTATAATAAATCGCACAACCGTCTGCTACTTCCAAGTAACAGACGAGCCTTCACTAGCCGAATCTGTCCGCAGGTTCGATACATGTTTGAAACCTGAAACGGGCTGGTATATCATGTGGCAACGCCGGAGCTTTGACCGTTCCCAGATACAAGAGCACTGAGCGCATATTATTTGGGTGGACGCCTTGTGCATGTTTAAGCACAAGGCACACTCGTGTCTCTCGTCTCCAGCAACACGACTAGCGGAAGTTATTCAGTCTCTTGCCTTATGTATTTCATATTGTCGGTCTCGAGCAACAGCTTTCAACATAATGGTGAGACTGGAGGAAGTTGCGAGAATTTGGGTTGTATTCACAGTAACTGGAATCACCAGTCTGTTGGAGTTGCGTTTCTGAGATAGCCATCGGTGGTTTAAATAAAAGGACCCTAGTAGCGCCGTGATGTCGTCGATATGATACTACACGGTTGCATCGAAGGTCATGAGTTCAGAACTCACCTACACTGTACAATTTTAATTTCTATATTCGGTTCGAGTACATTCTAGAAGTATTCACAAATGCCATGAATCACTGTACCGGAATGTTCTGTAGCTGTATATATACCGTATGTGTTCTGGCCAGAGGCAGTTCGCTCCGCGCTACTGTATGTGCAAGTGTTGAATAAATCTTCGCTAAGTGAAGTAAGTGCTTGTCACTCATCTATTTACATCTTCCTCTACGTGATATTATTCTGGCGGAGACGCTGGGTATTGGAACTTGTGATGCCGCACGTTATCGACGACACAGGGACTTAAATCAGGCCACGACAGAGCCGCCGTTTACGTGGTGAGAAACCCATGTTCGATGCATATTCAACAGATCGCAATCTATCGGAGACAGAAGAAGAAGATGATGTCACGATGACAGCAACTCTCTCCCACCGCATGGGACATTCTGCCTGGTTCTCTGGTGACGATGGCCAAGATCCAAACAAGTGTTCAAATGGCTCTGAGCACTATGGGACTCAACTTCTGAGGTCATTAGTCCCCTAGAACTTAGAACTAGTTAAACCTAACTAACCTAAGGACATCACAAACGTCCATGCCCGAGGCAGGATTCGAACCTGCGACCGTAGCGGTCTTGCGGTTCCAGACTGCAGCGCCTTTAACCGCACGGCCGCTTCGGCCGGCCCAAACAAGTGTCTGAAGGTATATGAGCGTATAGCAAAATTTAACAAATGGGATAACGCCATGTGTTTGGCTAATGTATTTTTCTACTTGGAGTGCACTGCCAAACAATGGTATGAAAACAAAGAGGAGAAGTTCACATGCCGGGAAGTATTCCAGGCGGAACTGCGCAAGTATTTCAGCGACACACAACGACATAAGTACAATGTTGAAGATAAACTACAGTGCAGGGCGCAGTGTTCAGGAGAAACTACAGCATCCTACTGTAACGCCGGAAATGCATATCCTCCTATTTCCATCTATTGTACTATAAATTTGTTTTCCTTATTTTTGTTACCTGAATATATAACATTTCTGTGTCTTCGTATATTGTAATTGTTTTACTATTTGTATATATATATATATATATATATATATATATATATATATATATATATATATGCATTTATGTCGATGTATAATTGGTTTGTTTCGTAAATATTATTTGTATTTTTACGCTGGGTCTTGCCTAGGGAAAACTGCTATCGAACGATTACATCGATAGGTCGTGTTAAGAATCAAAGTGTGTAGGATCTTTGGTAGCGTTAACTCTGCCGCTTGGAGCGCGGGGAGAGGAGAGTCTGGCTGGAGTAGCGAGTGGAGCAGGTGTTTTCTGTGAAGCTCCCGCGAGTTGCCGCTCTTTTGGGGTTTGGCAGCATGTAATTACGCTCGACTTGCGATGATAGTTTCTGACATGGTGTCGCGGACGGGAAGCATTAGCTGGCGCACATCAAGAGCCCGTTTCGTCTGGTGACTGTGTCGAGAAGAAGGCGCGCCAACATCCAGCTTCTGCAACAGCGACGGCCGACAATGAGTGACTGTCGCCACCTCCTCGATCGACGGCTTCAAACCTTCAATCAACCAACAAGGAAGACTGGAAGCACGTAAAGTTTTAGAACTGTATGGCAGACCTCAGCTTTTCAAACTTTTAAAAGTTGCATCACAAAATTACAGCAACTTAGCATGAACGTTTGTTGCTCATTGTCCCAATTGCATTACCAAGCAGGGTCCCTTCCTTTTCCGGAATGAACCCGAGTGTCGTTGAAATTCAAACGCCAGCATCTTTCGATTTCAATGCTTTAATTTCAAAGTTCAGTTAAGGTATTCATAGCTGGCTACAATAGTTAGATTACACTAGCACATATTAAGAGTGCGAGTTTTGTTACCGTATTTTAGCTTACCTGTGACTGCAGCTCAGCTTGGTACGTACTAAATTTTACTATTGTTAATTGTTCAGAATCATTTAATTCAAGTTCAAAGTTAAATCTCTTATTTCTAAATTGCTTAGATTCAAGTAGCTTTTGAAATGATTGTTGAGGTAGTCTAAGACTAATCGTATTACGAAATGGTCGATACGTCAGCGAGAATATTAGTGTGAGGAATCCTAATTAGATTTGAGATTTGGCATTTATATTGAAAATTATTAAAATGAGTGAAGGCAACAATTACCAAAATTTGGTAGACTTGGATACGGAACAATCGGTCAAACAGTGGGAAACGCGCAACTCGGTACCCATTGTTCAGGGGCAGGCGGCTAGCATGAAAGACGCGACTGCCGAAACGCAATGCAGAGCATAAAGGGAATTCCAAACTTCAGATAATGTTTCGGAATCGGAAGTGAAAATCAAATCTGAATCTCTTGATGACGAATACGGGGGGACAATTAAAGAGGAAGCCGCTACGGAAGTAAAACCGGTAGTTTCCGGGAATTTAACTGATTTATTGAATGTTTTGATTAATGAAATCAAGAGTCAATCGGCAGAAATTAAAGCTCAGGCTGCCAAGTAAGACGCTCAGGCTGAAAAAATTGAACGGAAGCTAGACAATCAGAACAAAGCTATTAATGTTGTTAGCAACAATGTTGGAGTTGTTAACACAAAAGTTGATAAAATCAAAGAAGATATTGTTGTAATTAATACCGAAATCGGTAATCTTAAACAGGAAATGATAGGCGTTCATTCGGAAATTGCGAGCATAAATACTCGTTTTGATTCAGAAATTAGCAGAATCGAGAAAAGTGTAGGAGAAGCAGTTGCTCCGATCATCGAGAATAAGGTGACGGAACAAATTCAATTAGTGAAAAAAGAGGATCAACAGAAGGTGGAAACTTTAAAGGCTTTAGTATCCGAAGTAGATACCAAAGTGACGAAGCAGGCTAATACCTGCGAAGAGAAAAAAAAGGAAGTAGAAACGCTTGCGACAACCACTTGCCAAGTAATTACGAGAGTGTCTGAATTAGAAAAGAAACTTGACGAAAAACAGAGCTATGTGCCAATCTGTGCACGTAGTTCGAAATTGTTGACGAAAGAGGAGCGGTTCGACCCCTTGAAAAAAGGCGGTATACACCCGACGGATTTCATTAAAAATTGTGAAAGAGTTTTACCCAGATCATGGACTAATGAGAGAAAAATTAATGCGATTGTTGATGTGTTGGCTGGTGATGCCAAGCGTTGGGGCTTAAACCTCAACATTACGAACCTGACTTTTGACGAGTTTAAAACTTTGTTTCTGGCTGAATACTGGTCAGAGCAAAAACAGCAAAGTGTCTGGCGCGAATTTGTCGTATCGAGGCCTTTCGATGCGAATTCGCGCGGTTCGATGAAGGAGTTTTGTGAGGGCTGGATCCGCAAGTTGGAATATTTGCGTGATCGCCGCACGGAATCCGAAATAGTCTGGGAACTCTACAAGAAGCTTCCAGATGATACAAAACGCTATGTAGGAAGCAATTACAGGACAATCAATGATTTCCTGGAAAGAGTTGAGGACGAGGATAATTGGCGCAATAATTGCGACAGTGGTAGAGGCCGTGGTAACAACAACGGGTACCACAGCAACCACAACAATGATAACTATGGGAATAATGCATACCGCAACCATGGCAGTAATAACAATAGTAGTTCGGACCGTAATAACAATCGGTACAATGCAAATAATAACAGGAATGACGGAAACCAGTATCATACTAACGTGATAAGGGCTTCACAGGATAGTAATAACGCCAGAGGGTGCGATAACCCGCCTCAGCAGCATCTGGGGAGCAGATCTGCTGGAACGAGACAGGGAAACCATTAGCCGCGCCGGTGAGGGGCCCACCGGCCGTGGAGATATTTTGGAGGCCCAATAACAGGAGAAAACCCAGGTGTCGTCGTTATGAAAATTCCGTATGGAATATTCAACGGCGGGAGAGTGTGCCAGTGTTAGGAGAAAGGAGTGCGCCCACAAGTAGTAGATCAGCTGTAGACACGGCAGTAGAAAATACATTCACTGTCAGTGAGAACAATTTAAGTAGTGTTCCGGGAAACGATTATGAAGTGGCAGCTGTAACACCCAGAGGGAAATGGAGATTGAGTTTAAGAATGATTCGCAATTGTTGAGAGAAGGTCAGATGTCGGATAACACGTCCGTCATTGAGCGAGGGGATGCAGAGAGGGATGAGGTCTGGTTAAGGCAGTTCGGTCGCTTATACGACGAATTAAGAGAAGTACGGGAGAAGTGATTATGGGGAGCGCGGGCAGGATTTGCCGCGTCTAGTCCCACAGGAAGATAGTATTTGTGAAGTGATAGAAAGTTCTGGCCCTAACCGGCAGACTTTACTAGGAATAGTTGATGTTAATAGGGAGCATGAGCAAGATTCGTCGTGTTTCGTCCCGCAAGAGTTAGATGTTGAAGTAGTAATGGAAAGTTCTGGCCCTAACCGGCATACCTTACCGAAAGTCGTAGTGGTAGAAGTAGCCGACCCATCCGACGCAAACCTCCAGTTTAAACATTCCGAGAGTATTAAGGAGAAAGATTACGAAAATTTTAGTGATGGCCGGACACGATTGGTAGAAAAGCACATAGATTACAGCGTGTATGAGGTTAGAGCTGTTATTATACGGTCAGACGATAGCAGTGTGGGTTTCGCAGATCTGGAGGAAGTGATTGCAGATACTACTGGGCACATTTCTCCAGGTAGATTGGCAGATGAGATCAATCTGACCAAAGAGGAATCGACGAAGGTGACAATTAGTGAATTGATAGCAAAGCAACACTCACTAGTTGACGAGTTACAGGAAAAGGTTTCGGCATTGGAGGCGAAGCTACAGACTACGCCTCAGGACAAACGTGTTGAAATTAAAACTGTATGTGAACAGAGGTTGAAAAGGCCGCCAGATAAGCCGGATTTACGATCAAAGCCGGGTGGTTTTTTCTGGAATGACCTGGATATAGACGAGGATTTAATGTGGGAAAATAGAGAAACAGTCGAGGATAAGTGTAGACAGATAGTAGCGTCTGTTAATACGCACGACCTACAACTAAACGTGTTGATTGACACCGGTGCAGAATTGAGTGCTGTATCTGGGAAAATATTTGAGTTACTGAAAGACAGACCTGGCATCGTAGTTATGCCAGTAACAGGAGTGAAAATTTTCGGTGCTACAGGGAAGGCCAGTAAACCGGTCACAAAACAGATTTTTGTCAACTTGGAGATACGTGGGGCACGATTTGAACAAGAGTTTGTCGTCGTGCCAGACTTAACTACGGAAGCAATTATCAGGTTAGATTGGCTATTAAAGTACGATGCAGTGATTAATTGCGAAAGCAAAACTTTGACATGTTCGTCACAAGATAAAGCAATAGTAGTTAGTTTTGACGAGGCAGGAGACGGTGTGCATAGGCAATACCAGCCTATACACATTGTTAACTGGCCGGATGGCATTGACGTAGGAATGAATTTGAACTGCCGTAACGTGAGGAATTTCGGCATTGACAAAAGTGTAGAAAGTGAATTGGAAGAGATAATCAAATTCCCTCCACGGATTGACATTAGTAATGGTGTGAAAAAAGATCGTTTGCGAGAAGTAATGAAGCTAAAAGCCGATGCTCGCATACGTCGTCATGACGCTAAAGCGCGTTTTGCTAAGTTTGCAATCGGAGACTTAGTACTTGTAAAAGCTCATGAGAAATCGAGCGAGATAGACCATGAAATCTCTAAATTTAAGTTTGTTTATAATGGACCATACAAAGTCATTGGTATACCTCACACACATGCCTATTGCTCAGAGTATCCAAGCTCTGGAAAACTATAAGGTATACGGAACACTGTAGACTTGAAATTGTACCAACCTGTGATTGTTTAATACCACAGAAGGGTAAATTGTACAGTATGTAAATATAGAGTGTAAGATTTAAGGATGTGCCATGTTGCGATGCTTTTGCCTCACCTAGAGGTCATTAAAGAAGTTGTAATTAATAAGTAATTAATGTTGATTAAATTGTTTAAGAGTTACTGAATATTAATCAATTTAAAAATCCAAGCTGCTAGTTTAAGTTTTCAGCTGAGTCACAGTAGATTAAGGAATGTAAATATTATTTTGTAACTAGCTGTAAGACTTCATAAATATGTGGTTTACTAGTCATTGCCGATGTACTTAGACGCTGTTTAAAGTTTCAGGCTAGTACATGCGTGTGATGATGGTCAGTGTTGAGTTATCCACTGTGATAGTTAATGGACTCCTTTAGATTATTCGGGAGTGGGTTTTTCCGAAAGAATTCAGTGAAACAGATGTTCTGGAAATGTCGTTGCAAAGTCGAGTGAGATCAAGCGTGCCGCACAGGCGGGCGCAACAAAACTAGCGAGGCGGAGCCGCTGTCGGCTCTTGTGCCGCTGTTGACATTCTTTGTACTTGCGGATACGGAAGGCGGAGTTGTTTTTCTTCCCAGACAGCCTCTGTGAAAGAATTCTGTTGTCAATATTTATGTTTTTTGTCGATCTGCTGTATTTTTTTTTTCTTGTTTAGCGTTAAGTGGTCTCTCATGACGACAATATTAATTATGAAAAGTATATATATGACGGTAGTATCTGTTCCCGCAAGAACAGTTACTGTCGATGACCATGCAGCTTTGCTAGAAATGAAATGATAATTAAATTGACACCCTAGCTACAAGCAGGCGTTGATACACTTCATTGGGGACATGTTGAAAATGTGTGCCCCGACCGGGATTCGAACCCGGGATCTCCTGCCTACATGGCAGACACTCTATCCATTTGAGCCACCACGGGCATGGTGGATAGTGCATCTGCAGCGACTTATCCGTTGCACGCCCCCCGTGAGATCCACATTCCCAACATGTCCACAACACTACATTTGTAGTGCGCCTAATAGATGTTTGCCCATCATACTCATTACTCGTGGCAGATTAATCTACCAAGTCCCGTACGAGTTCGGGCACAGCGTGTGCGTTCGCACAAGAAGGTCAAAGGCCGGGAACCCATATTTTTAACTATATATATGATGGTAGTATCTGTTCCCGAAAGAACAGTTACCGTTGATGACCATGCAGCTTTGCTAGAAATGAAATGATAATTAAATTGACACCCTAGCTGCAAGCAGGCGTTGATACACTTCATTGGGGACATGTTGAAAATGTGTGCCCCGACCGGGACTGTTCTTTCGGGAACAGATACTACCATCATATATATAGTTAAAAATATGGGTTCCCGGCCTTTGACCTTCTTGTGCGAACGCACACGCTTTGCCGGAGTCGTACGGGACTTGGTAGATTAATCTGCCATGAGTAATGAGTATGATGGGCAAACATCTATTAGGCGCACTACGAATGTAGTGTTGTGGACATGTTGGGAATGTGGATCTCACGGGGGGCGTGCAAGGGATAAGTCCCTGCAGACGCAATATCCACTGTGCCCGCGGTGGCTCAGATGGATAGAGTGTCTGCCATGTAAGAAGGAGATCCCGGGTTCGAGTCCCGGTCGGGGCACACATTTTCAACATGTCCCCAATGAAGTGTATCAACGCCTGCTTGCAGCTAGGGTGCCAATTTAATTATCATTTCAATTATGAAAAGGTTATATAAAATGTGTATTCTATGTAATTAATTATTAATTTGCGTATTTTAATATACCTGTCTTTTATGACCATGTACTCTGGTTAATTTTGTAAATAGAATTCCATTTCTTGATACTGTTAGGAATTTTGAGGATTTTAGAATAGCTAAACCATTTTCTATGTTTTCTATGAGTTTTAATATGTTGTCAACCTGTTTTATTTTGTGCAAGATGACAGAGTGGAATAAGATTATGAGTGTCTCCACTCAATTATTATCGTCTAAAAATTGGTTTAAGGTTAATTAGACGAATGCTAAATTTTGTTGATGTTTTGAGCATATGCATTTCCGCTGTTTCTTTTATGGGACATTTTCTGAGTCTGTTTAGGTTACACGAACATCCTCAGACAATGTGGGGCACGTGTAACGCGGGAAATGCATATCCTCCTATTTCCATCTATTGTACTATAAATTTGTTTTCCTTATTTTTGTTACCTGAATATATAACATTTCTGTGTCTTCGTATATTGTAATTGTTTTACTATTTGTGTATATATATATATATATATATATATATATATATATATTTATGCATTTATGTCGATGTATAATTGGTTTGTTTCGTAAATATTATATGTATTTTTACGCTGGGTCTTGCCTAGGGAAAACTGCTATCGAACGATTGCATCGATAGGTCGTGTGAAGAATCAAAGTGTGTAGGATCTTTGGTAGTGTTAACTCTGCCGCGTGGAGCGTGGGGAGAGGAGAGTCTGGCTGGAGTAGCGAGTGGAGCAGGTGTGAGGTGTGAAGCTCCCGCGAGTTGCCGCTCTTTTGGGGTTTGGCAGCATGTAATTACGCTCGACTTGCGATGATAGTTTCTGACATGGTGTCGCGGACGGGAAGCATTAGCTGGCGCACATCAAGAGCCCGTTTCGTCTGGTGACTGTGTCGAGAAGAAGGCGCGCCAACATCCAGCTTCTGCAACAGCGACGGCCGACAATGAGTGACTGTCGCCACCTCCTCGATCGACGGCTTCAAACCTTCAATCAACCAACAAGGAAGACTGGAAGCACGTAAAGTTTTAGAACTGTAGGGCAGACTTCAGCTTTTCAAACTTTTAAAAGTTGCATCACAAAATTACAGCAACTTAGCATGAACGTTTGTTGCTCATTGTCCCAATTGCATTACCAAGCAGGGTCCCTTCCTTTTCCGGAATGAACCCGAGTGTCGTTGAAATTCAAATGCCAGCATCTTTCGATTTCAATGCTTTAATTTCAAAGTTCAGTTAAGGTATTCATAGCTGGATACAATAGTTAGATTACACTAGCACAAATTAAGAGTGCGAGTTTTGTTACCGTATTTTAGCTTACCTGTGACTGCAGCTCAGCTTGGTACGTACTAAATTTTACTATTGTTAATTGTTCAGAATCATTTAATTCAAGTTCAAAGTTAAATCTCTTATTTCTAAATTGCGTAGATTCAAGTAGCTTTTGAAATGATTGTTGAGGTACCCCAAGACTAACCGTATTTTACTGAATTTCGATGTGCTTCAGAAAGAAAGCTCACTATTAACCTCAGTCACTAAATTAACTTTCGATTTTCCGGTTTTATTAATTCTTTTGCTAAATTAAGTCAGAGTGTAGCGAAATTTATTACTTCTGACAAACTTTCAGTTTTCACACTACTCGCGTCAACCTTCAGTTGCCACGCTTCTAGTGCTAATTATATGTGTAATAACCTTTCTTTTTCAGTTACTATAGTAATTATCCTTAGGACTGGCGACCGTAATTTCCCCCAAATCTCAAATATCTAATTACCGCTAGTTAATTGTTAATGTAACGGCAGCACATTTACTTTCTTTATTAACTTTACCCCTTTTCAAAATTAATTTCCACCCGTTTAATTTGCATTTTTGCTTTCATTTAGATGTAACCCTTTCCTCCCTCTTTACCGACAGATTAACTTCGGTGACGATTGCTTTTCCCAAATTTCCATTAGGTACACGCGGTTTAATTTTTCACTGTCATTAAGGTCGGTAAGTGAGGGGGAGGTTACACTACATTCTAGACATCTTTGAGATGTGTAAAATAGTGCATCCCCAAGTGAAGGAGAAAGACAAGATTGCCCACCTCATGAAGGGTGTTGCTGAGTACATGTATCAAGCCCTACTCCTGAAGGAGGTTTCAACAGCGGACGACTTCATAAAATGGTGCCAGTATATCGAGACAATGCATCAAACAGAATTAAACGCAAGAAGTTTGAACGGCTTCCGTACGTCGTATCGATGCCTGTTATGGAGCAAGAAACTGATTTCACAAGTGTACTTCCTCAGACAGTGAGTGAGGAAGTTCAGAAGGCACTTAGACTTAACGGCGAGCAAAAAACCGAGACGCTTCAAGAGGTCATAAGGGAGGAAGTGGAACAGACATTGAACCCAACCTCTCGTCCTTCATTTCCCTTTAAAACGGTAAAAATGTCGAAACCCAGGCGAAGTTACGTTCCCACAACGCCGCACGAGGAACCCGTTTGGGCACCAAGGAAGACTGATGTCCGGAGGAAAATGGTTCAAATGGCTCTGAGCACTATGGGACTTCACTTTTCAGGTCATTAGTCCCCTAGAACTTACAACTACTTAAACCTAACTAACCTAAGGACATCACACACATCTATGACCGAGGCAGGATTCGAACCTGCGACCGTAGCGGTCGCGCGCTTCTGGACTGTAGCGCCTAAACCGCTAAGCCACTCCGGCAGGCTGTCTGGAGAACCCAGGATAACCAACCAGTACGTTTCCACTGAGGGCGACCGGGACATGTGGTGCGCTATTGTAGAGAGAGGCGGCGGATATTTGATGACGCACGCGCCGTAAGACAGCAGTCCGATCTTAGCCGACGCCAAGTCCGGGACGACGAAGATGTACAAGAAGAAGTGGGTGCAGGACGACGTAGGTCACCATCGCCGCAAGCTAGCCGCTGGAGAGAACGCTCCCCAACACGCGGGTCAAAGTCTCCATCGCCGTTTAGAAGCTCCAGCCGATCACCTAGCCGCCGCAACCTGGAAAATTATAGGGTGCGACCTTCTTTGGAGGTGAGGCCGCCGAAGAGAAAAATTCTCCACAATCAATCACTCCTAAAATGATAGGAAACTACGTCGATATCCTCATAGATGGCCGACCAGCCCAAGCTCTTGTGGACTCTAGGGCATCATATTCTGTCATTTCGGAGAAGCTCCGTCACCAGCTGCAGAAAACCGTATTCGTCGACAACAAAACATCTCTGCTGAAGGTGGCTAATGGGAAATATGTAAAACCTACAGGAAGATGTGTCATTCGTGTGGGTTTAAGTGGCCATACACAGCCCTTAGAATTCATCGTCTTACAAGATTGTAGTCACGACGTCCTTCTGGGATGGGACAATTTGAAAGCTTCGCAAGCAATTGTAGATTGTGGTCCCTCGAATATTATGCCAGACGAGATGAGATACTGTGGACAGGAAGATACGCGTGTGGAGACTATGTGTGCTGGATGAAGTGATCATTCCCGCAGTCAGCGTCAGAAAGATAGCTGTGATGTGTCATGCCATGCATCAACCCATGGATCTTGTAGTGGAATGTAAGAGAAGCATACCATACCACTGAAGGAAAACTTGGTCATTCCAGCCTCTGTCGTTCGTTTAGGAACGGATGCGGTGAATTGTAGATAGTTAACTGTCGCTGAGAACCCCATATCATTCCAAAACGAATGTGCATAGCAAACCTGAGCCATTAACTGCAGAACAGCTGAGCGTCATAGATACCTCCCATGCCAAGTCCGTGGGCGAAATTAGCGCTATCACTAAGAGACGAGATCTTCTAGCTCGGCTATCACCAGATCTCACTAAGGAACAACAGAAGAAGCTACTTGCCATTCTTCAAGAGTTCTCTGAATGCTTCAATCCACAGGTGAAGACCAGATTAGACAAATCGACGGTGAAGCAACGGGTTAGCACTGGAGACCATCAACCAATAAGCCAGAGAGCATACCGTGTGTCAGTAACGGAACGCCGAGTAATTCACGACGAGGTAGAGAAAATGAGAAGAATGACATCATTCAGCCTTCGCAGAGCCCATGGCCGTCACCAATGGTTCTCGTCAGGAAGAAGGATGGCAGTTGGTGCTTTTGTGTTGATTACAGGAAGCTTAATAAGATAACTAAAAAGGACGTTTACCCTCTTCCACGAACTGACGATACACTAGATTGTCTGAAGGGGGCTAAGTTTTTCTCAACCATGGACGTGTACTGGGGATACTGGCAAATCGAAGTAGATCAGGCTGATCGTGAGAAAACTGCGTTCATCACCCCTGAAGGCCTGTATGAGTTTAACGTACTGCATTTTGGTTTGTGTAATGCACCAGCAACTTTTGAAGGAATGAAGGATAAATCTTCTAAGGCACCTAAAAGGGAAGATGTGTATTTGTTATTTAGATGACACTATAGCGTTCACAGAGATGTTTAATGAACAGATAAAAAGACTGAGGGCCGTTCGTAAGTGTCTCCAACAAGCTGGACTAAAACTTAATCCAAGAAAGTGTTTCTTTGGAGCCAAAGAAATCAAAATACTGGGGAACCTTGTGTCAAACGAAGGTGTGCTGCCAGCTCCAGAAAAGGTAAGATTTGATCTCACGACCTTCCATGCAACAGTTTACAATTGTATCCACTACACCACGGTGCCACTCAGCTTCTTCTGTGACAAAATTTTCTCACTCAAAAGTTTGTAAATTTATTATTACGTGTTTTTGTATCACGATGTATGGAGGAGACATTGGATGAGGAAATGCGATATATGTATTTATCGATAATGTCTGACTTCTTAAACTTCATTTATTCATACATTATACTGTTTTAGCGTATATAAGAGTGTCGTAGATACATTGTCTTACACCTTTTCTTTGTTCACGCATTCCACCACGTGTATCTTATTTCAGTGTGTGAATATTGCAGACTTGCCTCCTTCGAAAAGTGTTCCACTCACATATTTCGCAGTTTGCTAAGGACTACGATATACAGAGTGTCCAATTTATCTTGATCACCCCCAAATAACTGTTTGTCCAGATGCAAATTACAAAATCTTTCAATCAAATGTTCTTTAGCCGCTAGGGAGACATCAATCAGCATTATTGCCTTCGTCATAGCTTTGTTCTTAAACAAAGATATGAACAGCGATATGACTTTTTTAAATGACACCCTGTATTTTTTATTCGCTAATTCATTTCCTCTCCTAAAGACGTATTAAAAATGTATCACAGTGTACCAGGAGTTGAAACAAAACGTTATTAATTATACAACACAATACTGACGTAGAAGCTACCAGCGCTTTGTGCAGGTACTCGGGGTGACGGCAATCCACGTGCTGACGTTGACAGAGGACAAATGTAAACGTAAGTACAATACCCACCCGTCATTCCGTCAACCTTCCTCAGATGAAGAGTTGTGTGAGTAGAATGTACACCAAAGAAGACGAGATAGAAATACTACTCATCTATGTGGAAAGTAAGTTAGCAGAACAGTAATTGCAATACTGTTTTCTTATGTACGGGTACATTTAGTACAGTAGTTTTGTCATTTTAAATACCATTGTGTAGCGTAGGCATACAGTAAAAGCTGTCCTTCCTACAAACTGAATCGACATAACGTTTCTTTTATGGGTGTTGTTGTTGTTGTTGTTGTTGCTGAAGGTAGGCGAAATGCTATGCAGGGAGCGGAACTGTACAGAGTGCGGTATGGTGACAAGAACCCATCTTCCTGACGGATGTTTTCTCGTCTTGTTGCAACGCTTCAGGAAATGGGAAATTTCAATCCACGACAAGGCAATCGTTGTAGCACTCACACAGACGAAGCTGCCGAAGTTACTGTTCTCGATTCCGTTGCTATGAATTCACATATGAGCACACGATAGCTTGATCACGAGACTGGCAATCCTAAAGCCAGTGCACATCGTATCCTTACACGGTTCCGGTTCCATCCTTACCATGTACACCTACATGAAGAATTGCATGGGAATGATTTCCAGAATCGTGCACAGTTCTGTCAGTCGGCACAGCAGCAAATCATCGCCAACCTGAACGTCTTTTCCACTGTTCTATTTACTGATGCATATTCGTTCTGAAACAAAGGACAGCTAATTCAAGGAACATGCGTTTTTGGTCCAGTGACAACCCACGATGGCCTAGACAGGTGGAACATCAGCGTCAATGGAGAGTTCATATGTGGTATGGGATACTTGGTACTACAATTATTGGCCCTTAATTCATCAATGGTAGTCTAAACGGCACAGCGTACGCCAACTTCCTCAGAGGAATTCTTCCTCCTCTATTGGATAAAGTGCCCCTAAGAACCAGAATTATTTTGTGGTATAATCTCGATGGATGTCCAGCACATAATGCCTTGTGTGTACGTCGTGTTCTGAAATCAAGGTATCCTGCCAAATGGATTGGTCGAGGAGGAATAGTTACTTGGCCTGCTAGGTCTCCTGATTTTAATCCCGTACACTTTTTTCTTTGGTTATGCATTAAAGAAGTGGTCTATCGCGATATTCCAACAACTCCAGAGGACGTACAGGAACGTATCGTGCCTGCTTGTAATTCTATTCCGCAGGCAACACTGGAAGCACTAAATAATTCCTTTATTCAACGAATGCACCAATGTATCGGTGTCCGGGGTCACCGGCTAGAGCACCTTTGAATGTTCTACTCATGGCCAATGGTACAGGATAGGCAAAGTCAATTATGTGTTATGTTTTTACTTGGTTTCCATTTGTCTTCTGACAACTCCAGCAAGTGGTCAAGTTTGTGATCCCGGGCTCAAAGTCAATGTTTTGTTATGTAATTAACAACGTTGTGTTTTAGTGAATGGTATACAGTGATATATCTTTTGAATAGGTCTTTAGGAGAGGAAATGAATTACCGATTAAAAAATACTGGGTGCCATTTCAAAAAGTCATACCGCTGTTCATCGTAAAAAACAAAGCTACAACGAAGGTAATCATGCTGATTGATGTCCCCCTGACGGCTAAAGAACATTTGCTTGAAACATTTTGTAATTTGCATCTGGACAAACAGTTGTTTAAGGTGGTCAAGGTAAATGAGACAAACTGTATATGCTTACAGTGCCTGCATTTATCTTCCATTAGAACTTTTCAGCAATTCGTGTTAGGCCTCGCAGAGGTAGTTCTTCGAGTTATACGACGACAGGAAAGATCCCATCATAAATTATTTAGTCCACCATACGAAATCTCCATTTTGAGGTTATCAGGTAGTGCAGGCGACAGATGACAAAGATGTCACTCAACCCCCACCTCGCCTGCCCCTGGAAATGGTGGGAAAAAATTGATCAGTCTATGTTAGTGTGTTGGACTGGGAGGACCTCACTACGGTAGGCAATTACAATTTGTTTAAGAAAATCGTCAATTTATTTATGGTATCACAATACACCTCGAAATTAATGGTATTTAAACAATTTAGAGGATGGGTGGAATATTGCTTATTTGTGTCTAAAATGACAATGGACCTCGCAATTGACGCTGGTGTTGGGATATTGTTTGTTTACAATGTGGAATAATGTTAAAACAATTTAGACAATTTTGAACAATTGCGGTGAATTTTTTATTCCCATATCAAAAGGAATCTCGTAATTACAATGCCACAAATGAAGCTAAACGTCATTGACAAAGTTTCTCACGCATACTCCAAACACTTTCTGTCACTCTGGAAATACCCCAGCCTTTGTCAAGCCTGGTGCACTTACTTTCTTTGTCGTGCACCAGTCATACCACACAGAGCCAGTAGCAGCCAGAAGGAACGCTGCTTTCCTCCGTGGGACACATTGGGTGCTTGCGGAATTGACGCTGGTATTTAAACGTTTTAGAAGATGTGTGGAATATTGTTTATTTATTTCTAAAATGACAATACACCTCGAAATTGATATACAGTTCTTTGCGGCACACTTCGCGCGCTTTTTGCTTGTAATACCCCAGCCTTCCTCCCTGGCATACTTTCTTCCGGCACACTTGCAGGAAATACCTCAGCCTTCCCCTTGTCGTTGAACATGAACAGACACAGGAGTTATTAAATTTGGTGGTTAAGAAAAGTGTGGCGTATTGTCATATACATATCCTGAAGATGTCACAAAACTCTGCAATGCTCCTTCAGAAGATGTGCCACAGGAAACATTTAGTAAGCAATTCGCTTCACAAATTAAATATGTATCACCAAACTACACGAAATACATTTGCACATAAAACACTGTTAGAGTCGTATTTGGAATATTTAAACAATGTTGTCATTCACACAGTATATAACACGAATCTGAAGCCCAAATACTCTTACTTCAGGAAATATTAATGACTTTCACAAATTAAATACACCAAAGCTAAAGGTCGACACTGCTTTAAACAATTTAGCGTGTTGTATACCTGTGCTAGAAGTCGTGGCAGGAAGATGTGGCATGCTGGTGCCATGATCCGTTCTGCAGACAAAGCGGGGAAACCTTTCCCGGAGGCATATCACACACAATTAAAATAAGGGTGCGTAAAAATAAATGAACGCAAATACATTGTGTAAAAATATCTTTTAATAATTTCACTAAAATAACTGATCTCAAAAACTCCTCTGTAGTAGGCCAGTAATAGTTTGCCGCACTCAAGAGCTGCCACCGTGAAGCGTCCACCCACAGCCGCAGTTCGAATCAGAGTGAACTTGCAACCAGAAGTCGACTCTGTAGTCTTCGTTGTGACGTCACTGCGTACAGCACAGGGAATTGTAGTTTTAATGCTCATACCACTTTGGAATTTTGAATCTCTAGGGCCCCTGAAATAATGTTCAGGATTTTTCATCAATCCCCCTCCCTGATTGGTTCCCGCCATATCAGTGTGTCTCTATAAACCCTACCCGCTGCTCTCCCAGCCTCATTCTGCCACCGTCATTTCGCCTTTGTGTTTGTTGCGGATACCGGTGGCGGCTAAAACTACCTCCCCAAAGCGCTATCTGGTGAGATACACAGCAACGACAAAAACACCGCTGCTCGTAATGCGAGAGGCCGCGACCGCCGCCGCCGCCGGTGCCGCCGCTGCCACCCCAGCAACGCTCTGGCATCCGTGGATCGAGTAAAGAGCTACAGCCCTTCAGGCTAGTGAGTCAGGGTCACAGTTGCAGCATCATCGGTAGCTGTCGCCGCCGACAAGCTGCTCCCACTGGCCGGATCCGGTAGCGCCGCCTCATTCTCCTTCTGATCCTCGTCAGAATCGTCGTCGTGACGAATGGCATGTGTTCCCCGGCACATACCTCTGTCCAGATCGCCGACTTCAACGTCAACAGGACGAACCTCATCACCCCTAGTAGTTGTCTTATTAGCAATAGAGATTATCCTATGGCTAGCAGCAGATCATTCTCTCGGCTTTTTAGTGAAGGACATCAGATCAGTGATACAATACTGCAGGTAGAATTTGATGAGCGAAATACTTTCACGAGAAATATGAATCCGGCCGAAGGGTTCCGCTGCCCTGCTGGATTTGTAAGATGGTGCCTTCCTGTTGTGGAAGCGGAGTTCCTCATGGTATTCAATGACCCACGGTGTCCCGCCGTTAAATACGGCGCCTTGCTGTGCATTGAATTATCACTCCATCCCGAAGTGGCCTGTATCGTTGAAGACACGAGTATTCATTCTCTTTGGGGAAAAATGGCTTGATAACTCGGAGCACATCAATAGCTCGGTGGTTTCGTGAATCGAATTTGAGAGCTATACTGGCCCGATTTTCCGTGATATAAGTCAAAGGCTCAACTAAAGCACTCAACCGAATACTACATCTGGACATCCATACAAATGTCTGTGATTCGGTAAATGGTGGGTCTAGCTATATCGAGCTACCTGAATGTACAGCAGATAAGAAGGCATGTTTAAAATGAAGGCTATCATGCTTGTCTAGCACGGTCAGTCCTGGCTTGCAAGAGAAGTTACATGAAATATCCGCAGCGTACTAGTAAATACCACATGCACAAAAGTACGATCCCCAGGAGGGGAGGGGGGGGGGGTATAACTTCGACAGTATCGAGTTACACATCAAGATCCAAGACATACCTAAATTTCAGGCGCAGAATATCGGAATATTGGTTCATGTTTATGACCTAGAGAAATGCAAGTCAGAGGAGCAGAAAAATGTATAGTCAACGGCCCTCTCCAAATTTGCTGTTGAAGGTAAGATTCATGAAAACATGCTCTTATTCTCAGATGACAAAAGTAAGGGGAAAAGCAATTATCATAATGTTTGGATCAAAGGCATGTCCCATCTCCTTTCCTCCCAAATGTCAACCGATATTTAAAGAAAGCCCGTTTGCTTAAGATGCCTCACTTATTTTTCTTCAGACAAGTTCTTTGCAGCGCATCTAGCTGGTTGCACTTTCAAGGACCCGGTTCGTGTTATTTTGCCTGCTGAGAAAAAAAAATTCATTATGTTTAAAAATTCTTACCTTTAGGAACGATTCCCGTTTGTGGTGTAAGTCGACTTTGAATGTCTCCTCGGTCCTGCGATTCACGGTGAAGATGACCCTACAGCCTGACACACCGCCTAGACAGAAAAATACGTACCATAAGCGGCAGGGTACCAAATTACATCGTCCTATGATTGAATTCATAGCCACTACAAATTTTATGTCGGGGATGAATGTACGGTTTGGCTGTTCACTGAGCTTGGAAACCTTTCGTAGCAGGTAGATGAGCTTCACAGCGGCAATGTTACATAACCAAATCGAAGGAGATTGATGATGCAATAACGGTGTCATATGAGGTTAGCCATCATGTAGAAAAGCAGAAACTCCTCATAGGGATCAATGTCTTTTTACGGGGAATGTTCCGTGGCGCAGCTCAAAATAAGTGCTATTAGTACCAGCTACCAAGGGATCCGTCACTTTCCTTCCATAATTTAAGCGGGTATGACGCTCAGTTTCTTGTTGAGCACTTGGCTAATTTCAGCTGGGAGAAAGATCAGGTCAGTGTCATACCTGAGAGCGTCGAGAAATGTAATTCATTCTCCAAACAAATGACACCGAGAATTACGTTCCGCTTCCTTGGCACGCTACATTTTATGCAGGCACCACTCCAGAAAGTCGTTGAAACTCTACCTCGGTAGAATATGCATACCACAGGAGCTGCATTTCCAGATGAGGAATAGTTTCAACTTGTGACGATAAGTAGTGTTTTCCCATACGAATATCTGGATAGTTTGGCAAAACTCAACGAAACCATACTACCCGACATAATTGTTTTCTGCTGCAACCTTCCAGAGTATACCGTAACGGATGCAGTGTATGGGCATGCCTTGAATGTCAGGCGGGAATTGAACTTCTCCACTTTAGGAGAGGATGCACGCTTTTACATGGACACATACTTCCAGTTGTTTGCTGACGTTTTGGAGAAATTAACACATATGAGAAATGAACACATATTGTAGGGATCCTGCCTTTTATTGTACGCACCTGTCTTGTCTCGGGACGCAATTCTCAAGAAAACGAAGTGCAGCATCGAAATATTGACTAATGCTGACATGCTTCCTTTCATTGAGCGAGGGATCCGTTGTGGACGTTGCCAATGTGTCCACAGGTACACCAATACAAATAACTCACGCGTAGGTGACAGGTTCTATTTATCCCTTGATTCGAGTTACTTCGTGTACTTGGATTTAAGTAACTTGAATGGGCACGCCATGCAACAATCACTGCCGATTGGGGAGCTTCAATGGGTGCTTGAATGCAAGGGATTAAGTGAAAAAATGAAGGGGAGGGTGGTTGGCGGCTGAAACTAATGTAGAGTATGTGGAGGAGGCATAACTCACATACACTATTAGTTTGCACGATGCGCACGCCGATTTCCCGCTGTGTCCAGAGGAACTAGTTCTGCAAGGAGACTCCAACCCAAAACTGATGACAACGCTGGGGAATAAGCGGAGATACATTATTCATTATCGTAATCTGAAGTAGTTGCTCAGCTTGGTGATGGAGCTGGTTAGAATCACACTGGCTGTCTCCTTCAAGCAGTCATCCTGGTTTGGGAAGTATATTGATCGGAATAAATGAAAGAGAGTTTCCATGCTATATGAGAGTGAGAAAGATTTTTATAAATTAATAAATAATTAAATTTTTCACAAAAAATGGAGAATCTGAGGGAACGAAGTGAAATTTTGATTAGAAACGAATGGGACGATCGTTATGGGGTAATAAGATGCATTACAAGACCTAATTTTAAGCAAGTCAACACATTCGATGACAATGTTGTTGCTGTGGAGATTACGAAGACTGCAGTAGAGTTTATGAAGCCTATTTATGAGGTTATATGCATACTAGACCCATGTAAACTCCACATGTGCTGCTCTCATTATGAGTTCGTAAGATCTCGTTTCGCAGATTATAAATTAGTTAATATGGATACAGAGAGCTTCATCTATTGGGGAAGAACTGTGATGCATATGAAGTAATGAGGTACCAAAATAATGAATTCGACACTTCCTCATGCATGGCCGATAATCCTTATGGTATTGTTCTACAGAAGAAGAAGGTTGTTGGCCTTATGAAAGAAGAGGAAAATGGATTACCGATTGTGGAATTCGTTGTGTGTGGTCAAAAATGTATGCATATCGCACAGTGGAAGATACCGTCCAGAGGCGGGCTAAGGGTGTGCGTCATATGGCATAAGGAGCCCTCCTTATCAAAGGCTATTTGCAGTCCCTGTTGTGAGGTATTGGGCAAGTAGTCGGCCCTGAAAATATTCTAAGTTCAGAGGAAGCAGTGCCCACACGGGCAGCTTGGCAGGCACGGGCCACTAGGCGGGTCGACCATGTGGTGCCAGATGCTGGCAAAAGCAAGAGGGGTCCAGCCACGTGGCTGATAATTCCATGGTGACGCTGTGTGGATGAAGGAGACAAGACGGGAGTGCCAAAGATGCCAGACTTTGTGAAACCTTAATGGCAAACATCACAGTTCCTGTAGAAATTAATGTTAGCCAGATGAATCATTATACCTCAATAGGAAACATGTACATTACCAACATTTGAACAACGATTCTGATGGTGTAATCAGATTTTCAATATTTTTATTAGCTTAAAGTTTAGTATGTGACAGTGAATTATACAAGTAACACCCAGCAACGAATTTCCAAAATCTAAGCGGTTCATCCAATTTCATCGAACGACGTCTCTTTAGAAAGCTGTTAGTGTAAACATAATTTGGTATGAATTACAGGCATGTAACTTAAACATTACATGAGTCATGGGAGGGGAAAGTGGCCGATTACTACTAATCACGTCAGGCTGTAATTACTCCACAGTGACACGAAAAAACGGTAGCAGCATGCTATTTGTCTGTGTCTTCGTTTATATCCTATGTATATTATTAATGAAGAAATTTGCTAAATATTTATTGTGTTTTAGAAAGCATAGAGACATTAGACTACTGGCCTACCCATTGTTTATTCCTTTGATATATGTTCATTTAATTTCTTTATGTATCTAACAATGAGTGTTAGAACGTGTTTATGGTTCAGCCATAGGAATATTTATTTAATTTTAAGGTTATTTAAATGTAAATCCGGTATTTTGGATATGTTTCAACATGTTTGTGAGTGTATGTTGGCTTGGAGACATGGAGGGAGCGCTGTAGCCAATCACAGAGTTCATTACTAACAGAGACGTATGGTGGTTGGTGAGGAGCATAGTTTCTGCAGAAGACACGTGGAGTTCTGAACTGGTCGGTGTGAAAGAGAGTCGCACTGGACACGTGAGGTGCTGGACCCGAAGGCGCAATGGACGCACGGTCCCGAGGAAGGACTTTGAGTGTGGAGCGGTTTCTGCGTGGTTGCAGAGGATAGAAATATTTTGGAGTGCCGACCTGTGCTCCTGAGTGATTCCCGTGGCTTATGCAGCGAAGTCGTAGTATGCGTTCAGAAATGAATATCTCCCGAGCAATGTTGTTGTTCATAACTAATTAGATGACGTAGGAATCTACTGTTTCCCTGTTATTCAACTTACATTTTCTTTAATTGCTGGACCATCGACACCAGTAAGTGTTTTGCAGAAATATACCCCATTCTCAAAAGTACTTCTACTATCGTACTCATGATTTAAAATCAATAAAATAGTACCTGCAGATTTTATTTAATTGCAATCTTTCATTTATAAATTTATATGTTACATTCATAATTCGCAATTGCCTAGAGGTAGAAACCTTCGACTATTCGATTCATGTGTGTATTGTTGTTGTATACTGTAGACTCAGCAGTATTTGGCCTATAATGCAGCAACTACGTATTCCAGCCCCAAGGCAATGAAACCAGCCAAATATTTTAATACTGCAACTCTGAGTAGGTGGGTACGTAGTTGAGGGCTACTACAACTCACAACATTTCTTTTGGAAAGCCTGCACTATACAGCAATGATCATGGTGGTGCACCATAGCCACTGCATATGATATGGCAAACTAGTGTTTGATGGAGAGGGCACATGATGTACAGTGTGCTACAATCTAAAATCGACCTGCCGCCTCATGACGACGAAAGTGTCATTTGTGACAACAGGACTGAAAGTCTCCCATAGTCAGAGTAGTCTCTTGTAAGGATAGAAGGGGTGGGTTGGGGGGGGGGGGGGGGATTTTGATTGAATGAGAGGGAGAAAATTAGGTTTTGAGAGAATGTATGTATTAGATTAAATTAGATTAGATTTACCTTCATTCCAATTGATCCATAGTGAGGAGGTCCTCCAAAATGTAGAACATGTCAGAAAATCAACAATACATGACAAATATTTACAACTAAAACAAATAAGCTAATGTACCATTCCACAAGTCCCAAGTGGAATGATCATCATTTTTTAATGAACACTATATGAAAGACTCATTTTACAAATACTAATGCACTGAATTTAAAATAAAAAAAGTTTCTTATTTATTTATAAGGTAATACACGTGTAATACAACTACTATAATACAATGAACACATTACTGCACACAAATGGTGCAGACGTTAGATTGTACTTACACACACACACACACACACACACGTATATATATATATATATATATATATATATATATATATATATATATATATATATATATATATATATATATATACAATGGACACATTACTGCACTGAAATTGTGCAGAAGTTATATTAGTTGGTTTTACTGAGAAATTTATGAATGGTGTAGAAGGAGTTGGCCACCAATAAATCCTTTAGGCTCCTCTTAAACTGAATTTCATTGGTTGTTAAGCTTTTTATGGCTGCTGGCAAGTTATTGATAATGTGTGTTCCTGCATAATGCACACCTTTCTGTGCAAGACTAAGTGACTTTAAATCCTTGTAAAGATTATTCTTATTCCTAGTATTGATTCCATGAACTGAGCTGTTGGTTTGAAAAAGTGATATGTTTTTAATGACAAATTTCATGAAGGAATAAATATATTGGGAGGCAGTAGTTAGTATCCCTAGTTCCCTGAACAGGCTTCTGCATGATGTTCTTGAGTTCATACCACATATATTTCTTACTGTACGTTTTTGTGCCTGGAAAACTTTAGCTTGGCTTGATTAATTACCCCAAAAAATAATCCCATATGATATTATGGAATGAAAGTAAGCATAGTATGCCAGCTTTTCCATTTTTATATCCACAATATCTGACACAGTTCGCATTGCAAACATAGATTTGTTAAGACGTTTCAGCAGTTCTGTTGTGTGCTCCTCGCAGTTGAATTTATTATCAAGCTGTAATCGCAAGAATTTAACAATGTCTACCTCTTCTACCTTCCTGTCATCGTATGTGAGGCATATACTCGTGGGACACCCCTTACAAGTTCTGAACTGCATGTAGTGTGTTTTTTCAAAGATTAGTGACAAAGAATTTGCATGGAACCAGTGATTAATGTCCACAAATATTTTATTGGCCGATCTTTCTAAGGCTACACTTGATTTGCTATTTATTGCAATCTTTGGATCATCAGCAAACAAAACGAACTTGGCATCTGGTAATGTTACTGATGAAAGTTATTGATATACACAAGAAAAAGTAAGGGCCCCAAAACGAAACCTTGTGGTACCCCACATGTAATAAGTTCCCAGTTGTATGATCCTTGATAGCTTGATACATGTCTCTTTCCTAATAACAACCTTAGTTTCCTGCAAGAGATATAAGATTTGAACCATTCTGCAGCAATTCCTGTTACACTATGTTGTTGTTGTTGTGGTCTTCAGTCCTGAGACTGGTTTGATGCAGCTCTCCATGCTGCTATACCCTGTGCAAGCTTCTTCATCTCCCAGTAACTACTGCAACCTACATCCTTCTGAATCTGCTTAGTGTATTCATCTCTTGGTCTCCCTCTACGATGTTTACCCTCCACGCTACCCTCCAATACTAAATTGGTGATCCCTTGATGCCTAAGAACATGTCCTAGCAACCGATCCCTTCTTCTGGTCAAGTTGTGTAACAAACTTCTCTTCTCCCCAATCCTATTCAATACTTCCTCATTAGTTATGTGATCTACCCATCTAATCTTCAGCATTCATCTGTAGCACCACATTTCGAAAGCTTCTATTCTCTTCTTGTCCAAACTATTTATTGTCCATATTTCACTTCCATACATGGCTACACTCCATACAAATACTTTCAGAAACGACTTCCTGACACTTAAATCTATACTCGAAGTTAACAAATTCCTCTTCTTCAGAAACGCTTTCCTCGCCATTACCAGTCTACATTTTATATCCTCTCTACTTCGACCATCATCAGTTATTTTGCTCCCCAAATAGCAAAACTCCTTTACTACTTTAAGTGTCTCATTTCCTAATCTAATTCCCTCAGCATCACCCGACTTAATTCGACTACATTCCATTATCCTCGTTTTGCTTTTGTTGTTGTTCATCTTATATCCTCCCTTCAAGACAGCATCCATTCCATTCAACTGCTCTTCCAAGTCCTTTGCTGTCTCTCACAGAATTACAATGTCATCGGCGAAACTCAAAGTTTTTATTTCTTCTCCATGGATTTTAATACCTACTCCGAATTTTTCTTTTGTTTCCTTTACTGCTTGCTCAATATACAGATTGAATAACATCGGGGAGAGGCTACAACCCTGTCTTACTCCCTTCCCAACCACTGCTTCCCTTTCATGTCCCTCGACTCTTATAACTGCCATCTGGTTTCTGTACAAATTGTAAATAGCCTTTCGCTCCCTGTATTTTACCCCTGCCACCTTTAGAATTTGAAAGAGAGTATTCCAGTCAACATTGTCAAAAGCTATCTCTAAGTCTACAAATGCTAGAAACGTAGGTTTGCCTTTCCTTAATCTTTCTTCTAAAATAAGTCGTAAGGTCAGTATTGCCTCACGTGTTCCAGTATTTCTACGGAATCCAAACTGATCTTCCCCGAGGTCGGCTTCTACTAGTTTTTCCATTCGTCTGTAAAGAATTCGTGTTAGTATTTTGCAGCTGTGGCTTATTAAACCAATTGTTCGGTAATTTTCACATCTGTCAACACCTGCTTTCTTTGGGATTGGAATTATTATATTCTTCTTGAAGTCTGAGGGTATTTCGCCTGTTTCTTACATCTTGCTCACCAGATGGTAGAGTTTTGTCAGGACTGGCTCTCCCAAGGCCGTCAGTAGTTCCAATGGAATGTTGTCTACTCCGGGGGCCTTGTTTCGACTCAGGTCTTTCAGTGCTCTGTCAAACTCTTCACGCAGTATCGTATCTCCCGTTTCATCTTCATCTACATCCTCTTCCATTTCCATAATATTGTCCTCAAGTACATCGCCCTTGTACAGACCCTCTATATACTCCTTCCACCTTTCTGCTTTCACTTCTTTGCTTAGAACTGGGTTTCCATCAGAGCTCTTGATGTTCATACAAGTGGTTCTCTTATCTCCAAAGGTCTCTTTAATTTTCCTGTAGGCAGTATCTATCTTACCCCTAGTGAGATAAGCCTCTACATCCTTACATTTGTCCTCTAGCCATCCCTGCTTAGCCATTTTGCACTTCGTGTCGATCTCATTTTTGAGACGTTTGTATTCCTTTTTTCCTGCTTCATTAACTGCATTTTTATATTTCCTCCTTTCATCAAGTAAATTCAATATTTCTTCTGTTACCCAAGGATTTCTAAGAGCCCTGGTCTTTTTACCTACTTGATCCTCTGCTGCCTTCACTACTTCATCCCTCAAAGCTACCCATTCTTCTTCTACTGTATTTCTTTCCCCCATTCCTGTCAATTGTTCCCTTATGCTCTCCCTGAAACTCTGTACAACCTCTGGTTCTTTCAGTTTATCCAGGTCCCATCTCCTTAAATTCCCACCTTTTTGCAGTTTCTTCAGTTTTAATCTACAGGTCATAACCAATAGATTGTGGTCAGAGTCCACATCTGCCCCTGGAAATGTCTTACAATTTAAAACCTGATTCCTAAATCTCTGTCTTACCATTATATAATCTATCTGATACCTTTTAGTATCTCCAGGGTTCTTCCATGTATACAACCTTCTCTCATGATTCTTAAACCAAGTGTTAGCTATAATTAAGTTGTGCTCTGTGCAAAATTCTACCAGGCGGCTTCCTCTTTCATTTCTTAGCCCCAATCCATATTTAGCTACTACGTTTCCTTCTCTCCCTTTTCCTACATTCGAATTCCAGTCACCCATGACTATTAAATTTTCGTCTCCCTTCACTATCTGAATAATTTCTTTTATATCATCATACATTTCTTAAATTTCTTCGTCACCTGCAGAGCTAGTTGACATATAAACTTGTACTATTGTAGTAGGCGTGGGCTTCGTGTCTATCTTGGCCACAATAATGCGTTCACTATGCTGTTTGTAGTAGCTTACCCGCATTCCTATTTTCCTATTCATTATTAAACCTACTCCTGCATTACCCCTATTTGACTTTGTGTTTATAACCCTGTAGTCACCTGACCAGAAGTCTTGTTCCTCCTGCCACCGAACTTCACTAATTCCCACTATATCTAACTTTAACCTATCCATTTCCCTTTTTAAATTTTCTAACCTAACTGCCCGATTAAGGGATCTGACATTCCACGCTCCGATCCGTAGGACGCCAGTTTTCTATCTCCTGATAACGACATCCTCTTGAGTAGTCCCCGCCCGGAGATCCGAATGGGGGACTATTTTACCTCCGGAATATTTTACCCAAGAGGACGCCAACATCATTTAATCATACAGTAAAGCTACATGCCCTCGGGAAAAATTACGGCCGTAGTTTCCCCTTGCTTTCAGCCGTTCGCAGTACCAGCACAGCAATGCCGTTTTGGTTATTGTTACAAGGCCAGATCAGTCAGTCATCCAGACTGTTGCCCTTGCAACTACTGAAAAGGCTGCTGCCCCTCTTCAGGAACCACACGTTTGTCTGGCCTCTCAACAGATACCCCTCCGTTGTGGTTGTACCTACGGTACGGCCATCTGTATCGTTGAGGCACGCAAGCCTCCCCACCAACGGCAAGGTCCATGGTTCATTGGGGGGGGGGGGGGTGTTACACTATAATATTCTAATTTATTTAGAAAGATATTGTGATTTACACAGTCAAATGCCTTTGACAGATAACAAAATATACCAGTTGCCTGCAATTTTTTGTCTAATGAGTTAAACACATTTTCACTGTAAGTGTAGATAGTCTTCTCAATATCAGAACCTTTTAGAAATCCAAACTGTGTCTTTGACAGTATGTTATTTGAGATAAGATGGTTATAAAGCCGACTGTACATTACTTTATCCAAAAATTTTGAGTATGCTGCGAACAGTGAAATTGGACGGAATGTTGATGCTGTTTCTTTATCTCTCTTCTTAAACAGTGGCTTAACTTCAGCATATTTCAACAGTTCAGGAAGTATTCAGCTGATAAACGACTGGTTACACAGATAACTTAATATGTTACTTAGATCAGAATCACATACTTTAATTAACTTTGTTGATATATCATCATATCCACTAGACGTTTTAGATTTTAAAGATTTTCTGATGGACATTATTTCTGCTGGGGTAGTGAAGGTCAAATTCATATGATGGAAGTTACTTGAAATATCTGGTCTGAGGTATTCCATTACAGCATCTACTGAACCTGACAACCCTCCATCTTTTCAGTAACTGTTATAAAATGTTTGTTAAAAAGTTCTGCAACACCATACACATCTATCACCAATGTATCAGTTACTCTTAATGCTGTTTGTTCCTCTTCATGTTTGGTTCTACCGGGCTCCTCCTTCACTATATCCATATTGTCTTAATTTTGTTATCTGATATGACTATCATTTCCTTGTAATATATTTGCTTTGATGTCTGTATTACAGTCTTTAATATTTTGCAGTATTTCTTGTAATGTGCTATAGCATCAACATCAGAACTGTTTTGGACTGACTGATACAGTTTTCTTTTTGTTTAATAAGATACTCCTATTCCTTGAGTAATTGATGGCTTCTTTGTAGACTTTGCTCTAACCTTGGTAAGTTTTGGGGGAAAACAGTGTTCGAATAAGGACAGCACTTCATTAGCAAAAGTGTTATATTTTTCATTCATGCCATGAGCACTTTAAACATCAGTCCATGGAGTGTCTCTTTGGAGTGTATTAAAATAATCAATTTTTGGCTTATTGATTACCCTCTTGAGCTCAGATTTAAAAGTTATTATATCCTGTTCAATATTAACATTTAACAGAAGGAACTGCATGTCATGCTCTGAGAAGCCATTGACTATTGGTATTGTAATATAATTTTGTTCATTGGACTTTTCTATAAAGATATTATCAGTGGCTGTTTGTGAGCAATAGGCTACCCTAGTGGGGAACTTTACACTGAATGATAGTGTTACTAACTCAAATAAGTTTTTATTGGGAGAGTCTTTAAGGAAATCTACAATGAACTCACCAGCAATCACTATTTCTTTGTTTTTGGTTGTTAAATGGGCCAGTACAGCTTCAAGGTGTTTTACGAACAGATTAAAGTTACCTGCAGGTGCTCAATATACACTTAATTTTATGGAGGATTTTTTGTGAAATTCTACTTCTGTTACGCATGCTTCCATATCCTGTTCTAGGCAAAAATTATGAATGTCTATCTTCTTAAATTTATGATAGTACCTGATGAATGTGGCAACTCCTACCTTTCTCCATTTCTGATCTACAAAAGTGGTTTGCTAAGTTAAACCCTGTAACACTTAAAAGTTCTATACTAGTGGTCACATGATGTTCAGGGAGGCAGATTATGTCAGCTGGGTGTGAAGACTCTAATTTATCTATGCAGATAGTTAATTCATTAATTTTTTTTCTCAGTCCTCGAACATTTTGAAGCAATAAAGAAAGCTGAAATTTCACATTGACTCAGTTAAAATTGGGTAGAGTTAAAATATCTGCTGACTGTTGAAAATTCTTAACCAATAGCTGTTTGCGCTGATGTAATAAGCTAGAATAATTTTTTTGTCTTGACTCAGTTCTAACCTATCTTAAAATTTGGTTTCTTTCTGTCCTCCCTACCCTAAAAAAGGGTCTTATCTGAACCCTATAACCATTGGTATTTTACCACTCATGACAGTGCCTTCCCCCCTTTAACTTTGCTGTTCCCAGCCAATTTACCCTCCCCATTCCTGTTGAGGTGAAGGAGATGCTTAGTATGTCTGGAGAGTATTAAGAACCTTTACAATAGTGTAAGTATGAGGGTTGGAACTTTAATAGTGGCAACTATTTATTTAAAGCTCGTTAAAAATAGATACGTGTTTCAAAGTTTTACAGACCTTAAAAGTAGTCAGCAACATTGTGCATAGCCCGCTGCTAGCGATGTGGAAGTTGTAGGATAGTCTTAGCAGTGCCATTTGTGTTGACAGTTCGAATGGCGCAGTCTATTGCCACACGAATTTGTAACACTTCTGAATCGAATCCTGTGAAAGGCTTCCTTCAGTTTACAAATTGAGTTGAACTTACCAGTGCTCAAGTCAGGGGAGCGCAGTAGGTGGTATAGCAATTAGCACTTCCATCAGCCAAACAAATCAGTAATAGCTTGCACTGTACGTGCTTGAGCGTTGTGCCGCAAAATTATGGTCAGGTCCTGCACAAAGTGTCAACACTTCTTTCTCTCTGCTGTTCATTTTTGGAACACAACCTAAGACCAGCTTAGAGACAGAAGCAATGACGCTTTCTGCAGGACCTGACCATCAATTTCCAGGATAATGCTCAAGCATGTACAGCGCAAGCTGTCACCGATTTGTTTGACTGATGGGGCTGCTTAGTGCTATAGTACCTACTGCACTCTCTTGACTTAAATCCTCGTACGTTCAACTCGATTTCTAAACCGAAGGAAACACTTCACAGCATTCACTTCAGAACTGCTACAATTTTGTCGGGCAATAGACCATGCCACTTGAATTGTCAACACAACTGGCACTGTTAAGAGTATCCTACGACATCCAAATCACTGACAGTGGGTTATACACAATACTGGTCATTACTTTGAAGCTCAGTAAAACTTGGAAACACGTATCTATTTTGTACAAGCATTAAATAAATACTTGCCTCTATTAATGTTCCCACCCTTTTAATGGCATGTGCGTGTTTGGTATTTACTTATTTAGTTATGTGTACTATATACACATGTCTATATGCACACCATGTGTGGGAAAAAGCATAAAACAAGAAAAAAATAGATATATTAATGTGTACATATATATCTCCAAAGAAAGGTCCAGAATGTCCTAATTCAGTGAGAATAAGTGTTCTTATCAATGTTCCTACTATTCCTGCTCATGCTACAAATGTAAAGTATAAAGTATGAATATCTTTATGGTTTGTTGCAAATAATCATTTTTGTGATAAGGCTGTAAATTTACTAATGAGATATTTTCTCTTATCATTATTGATGTTAAATTCATTTACGATACCTGACTGCAATTCTAGAGGTGTAAGTTTTATTAAACACTAAATGAATATTCTTTTAATTATAACTTGTAGGTTATTAGTTTAATTAACTTAAGTACTTAGTATAGTAAAATTGATGTCGAAATATGTTCTAAATTTGAAATTATTACTGTCATTAGCAAAAATTAATCTTAATTTTTATTGATCAAGAGTTCTCGCTGCATGATATAATGAGTGGTGAAAATCTAATAAAGTGTAATAGTAGTTAGTACTACTATAATTGTTATAAGAGTAATAATGTTATTTTCCATAAGACATTCCATATCAATTCATTTTGGAAATAAACCAAGGAAGGGAGGTAACCTCACAAGCTATGGAAGAGATAAGAAAATAAAAAAAATTAATTTTTGTTTTTATATTTCTTGCCAAATAGATTTGAGTTATGGACAATAAATTTATTAGCTTATATGATAGATCATAATTAATCTTAGTAGTGAGTACATGATGAACTATAGTTCTCAAGTATTTCCTCTAACAGTGAATGATCTAATTATTCATCCTAGGTGTCTGATTGCTGAATATCCTAGAAGTTGCAATAATAGTGTTTGGTTTAAACCTACTACTGCTCCAACGATAATTCTTAGATTTATAAAGATTCAAGTGAATGTTCTCAGTTAAATGCAATATGGAAATACAATTTTGGGAGTGGTTTTTGATCTTGTTATTAGTATTAGACAATTATTTCGACTTGATGTCCCTATAACCTCTGGTAACAGAAAGTGGAATCTTGCAGGCCCAAGCTTTAATAGTAATCTAGATCTAATTACTATTGATGAGATAAAGTCTCTTTCCCACCCTATAAGATATTTTATTTGAATCAGCACACCTGAAAATAATAATTTTTCAGTGCTGTTGCAAGGACGATAAAGTATTTAACTGATGATTCATTAATTATTATATTCCTATTCCTGGATAATAAAGAGAAAATGAGAGTATGTTGATCACTAATCCTGTTCAGACTCGAAATCAAGAATTTGATGAAATTGTCACCATCTTCCTTATCATTGAAGAGACGATTTGTGGAGTTGTTGTTCATTAAGAAGCGGAGGACTGACACTTCCATAAATGATGTGTGAACCCAACAGCTTAATCAGCTTAAATATTTATGTTACATTAAAGAGCAAGTTGCGCATTAGTTTTTGATACCAAGGCTGGTAGTTGGATTCTTATGTAATATGTTAATGAAGGTAATTTTTATTTGCTTCATTTATCCCATCAAAGTTACCATTTAAACAGCCTCTTCATTCTGTTACTTAAAATACAAATTAAATGTTTTTTTTTTTAAATTTGTATGAATTGATTTTCTTTGATATTGATTAATTTTAATTATCGTTATCGAATAGTACGTTATTATGATTATTTAATCTGAATATACTAAAATATTTATTAGTTTTTCATTGTTAATATTAACTGATTTTTAAGCTATATACACTCCTGGAAATGGAAAAAAGAACACATTGACACAGGTTTGTCAGACCCACCATACTTGCTCCGGACACTGCGAGAGGGCTGTACAAGCAATGATCACACGCACGGCACAGCGGACACACCAGGAACCGCGGTGTTGCCCGTCGAATGGCGCTAGCTGCGCAGCATTTGTGCACCGCCGCCGTCAGTGTCAGCCAGTTTGCCGTGGCATACGGAGCTCCATCGCAGTCTTTAACACTGGTAGTATGCCGCGACAGCGTGGACGTGAACCGTATGTGCAGTTGACGGACTTTGAGCGAGGGCGTATAGTGGGCATGCGGGAGGCCGGGTGGACGTACCGCCGAATTGCTCAACACGTGGGGCGTGAGGTCTCCACAGTACATCGATGTTGTCGCCAGTGGTCGGCGGAAGCTGCACGTGCCCGTCGACCTGGGACCGGCCCGCCGCGACGCACGGATGCACGCCAAGACCGTAGGATCCTACGCAGAGCCGTAGGGGAAAGCACCGCCACTTCCCAGCAAATTAGGGACACTGTTGCTCCTGGGGTATCGGCGAGGACCATTCGCAACCGTCTCCATGAAGCTGGGCTACGGTCCCGCACACCGTTAGGCCGTCTTCCGCTCACGCCCCAACATCGTGCAGCCCGCCTCCAGTGGTGTCACGACAGGCGTGAATGGAGGGACGAATGGAGACGTGTCGTCTTCAGCGATGAGAGTCGCTTCTGCCTTGGTGCCAATGATGGTCGTATGCGTGTTTGGCGCCGTGCAGGTGAGCGCCACAATCAGGACTGCATACGACCGAGGCACACAGGGCCAACACCCGGCATCATGGTGTGGGGAGCGATCTCCTACACTGGCCGTACACCACTGGTGATCGTCGAGGGGACACTGAATAGTGCACGGTACATCCAAACCGTCATCGAACCCATCGTTCCACCATTCCTAGACCGGCAAGGGAACTTGCTGTTCCAACAGGACAATGCACGTCCGCATATATCCCGTGCCACCCAACGTGCTCTAGAAGGTGTAAGTCAACTACCCTGGCCAGCAAGATCTCCGGATCTGTCCCCCATTGAGCATGTTTGGGACTGGATGAAGCAACGTCTCACGCGGTCTGCACGTCCAGCACGAACGCTGGTCCAACTGAGGCGCCAGGTGGAAATGGCATGCAAGCCGTTCCACAGGACTACATCCAGCATCTCTACGATCGTCTCCATGGGAGAATAGCAGCCTGCATTGCTGCGAAAGGTGGATATACACTGTACTAGTGCCGACATTGTGCATGCTCTGTTGCCTGTGTCTATGTGCCTGTGGTTCTGTCAGTGTGATCATGTGATGTATCTGACCCCATGAATGTGTCAATAAAGTTTCCCCTTCCTGGGACAATGAATTCACGGTGTTCTTATTTCAATTTCCGGGAGTGTATTTAACTAGGGTTATAACTACTTACAATTTCAGAATGAAAGGAATTATTATATAATATGTTATTTGATTATATGTAATTAAATATTTTATATTGTAACTCTATGATGTAACACATAAAACTGTTTAACTAGAAATAATACAATGAAATAATTAATCTAATTAGTTATTGTATTATAACAATATAATTAGCCAGCCAGAGTGGCCGAGCAGTTCTAGGCACTACAGCCTGGAGCCACACGACCGCTGTGGTCGCAGGTTCGAATCCTGCCTCGGGCGTGGATGTGTGTGATGTCCCTAGGTTAGTTAGGTTTAAGTAGTTCTAAGTCCTAGGGGACTGATGACCTCAGAAGTTAAGCCACATAGTGTTCAGAGTCATTTGAACCAATTTTGAGCAATATAGTTAAAAATTACGTCACTTAGTTTAATTAATTATATCTTAATAACTAATTGTATTAAAGTATTTGTTGTATAGTATTTCATCTGTTATGTTACTTTATGTTTATTTGTTATTAATAGAAAAGAAAATTAACCAACAAGAACATTGTTATTATCTATTTATTGGTATACTCTTTCTATATTTACCTTTATTTATACATAATATGAAAGATGCTGTTTTCATAATAGGCCTTTGTTCATATCTTCATTTCTATTTTACTTTTTCTATCACTTTGTTGACATTTTTATGATTTTGTTAAGTGATTAACAATTTTTTTGAAATGTACTATACTTTTTTGTCCAGAAGTTTTATTCTTGTTTATTTATTCACTTTTTCTTTGTATTATAGGCAAATTTTGTTAAAAATGAAATATTCCTTCTGCAGTAATTTGATTTAATTACCAAGTGATCTTGGACTTAATAGCTCATTTAGTGTTGGCATAATTCATGCCAGCAGCCATGGTTTTATGAAAGATGCAAGTAAATATTGTTTGTTGGACTAGTTATTTGTGTAATTGGAGTTAAATTATGAATTTCTAAGTTGAAATCTCTAAATGCCTTTATGGCTCGTTTAATGAATCTGTGAAACTTAAATAATAAACGAGCTTTAAATACCCTATCACTTTAAATGTTAATTTTACTTACCAGGGTTGTATTAGCTAAGGTCTTTCAACCCAAAGAACCATTCAGAAGACCCTGCTCCATGATTGATAATACACGATTTACTTAACTCATTTATTTGTTTGCATATGTCACTTATCAGAGACTCTCTTTAGAATTATAATTCTCTTCATTTGTAATTACAAAATATTGCAGGTTGATTATGAGGAGGTGGGATAGAATAGTTTTTTGTTTATAATGGATATGACAGTAAAATACTGTTAATGAATCTGGATTTGACAGTAATTTTACTCAGTTGATTTAACTGAGATTGTCTCTGAGATGTGTACACATCACTTATACTCTCAATATTGTATTTCCACCTGTAAAAAAAGTAAAAATAGTTAAAAAATATGAAGATTAGCATAAAGGAAAATTGTTTGTTTACTTATTTGTTGATATACAGTGTATGTGCGCTATGTAAATATATATGTCTAAGCACCATCGTGTCATGGATACAGAACAGTTTTTAAGTTTCAAGTGACACTAGTTGTCCAACACTGATTTGTTTCTCAGTGTACACTGTCCATTAGAATTACTGTTCGCCCATGCTGTAGCGACTGTGGTATTTAGTTGTAGTAAAAAAGTATTTCAGCATTAATTTTTATTGTAGATTTATAAAAAATTGCAGTTATTATCATCCAGTGTTACCCAAAAAATTTCTAAAATATATTCTCAACCAGTGTTACTGTTTTCTTGTGCGAGTTAAAGGGATATCTGCATTTAAATACCAGAATCAAATTGTCTCTCAAGAACTGAACTATACCTAATGAAGTTAACAGTAACTCAAAAACTTAACTGTATCCCAGAAATCAAATTGTGTGTGTGTGTGTGAATTCAGCACGGAAAAATTCGTTACCATACATCATTGTTGTTGCTACTTACAACAAACCTATCCCCTATCACACTGTTTATATGTAGGATGTGCATGACAGAAAATTACATTAGTCTTTCTGAATATGAATGCTGTTAAGGAGGTGAAGTATAAGAATGAACGTAACAAAATGTATAGAATGGTTGCATGAGGATCGGCCTATTGTGCAGCACGAATTACCTTATTGGAGAAGGAGGCACATGACTACGTCTGGTTCCAAAGCCATACACCGAGGAAGTCTAAAATTATATCTCCTGTGCTCGAAGAAAGCCACAGGTATAGTACCTGGTGAAAGCCATGTATTCAAAGTGGGAACAAGGTGAAGAGAAATCATACATAGGTTGTTAGGTAAAAAAATTCATTTATTTATCATTGAATTTAAAAGTAAATTTACATATTCATACGCAGATACAGATACACTGCTTTCACACGTCTTCTTATAGAGGCAATGGAGAGCAGGGCACCCATAGAATTCCAGGTCTTGAAAAGAAGCAGACTTGAGGATTAGATGCATCCATGGTATCTCCTCCGTGCCCTTAAAGTAGATTATGGTATCTGTGTGGTCGAATGATTGAAGCGACGTCACCATATATTTATAGGGTATGCCAGGATCATACCAGTGAATTCAGTGGTAGAAATGTGTCAACCACTTTGCACTGATCCATGTTACAGCGCACTTTAGGTGCTTAAAAGGACTTCGTGATGCGATGTTTGCTGAGAATGTCTCTATTATACCTGCATCTTCTGTGCACTCTACGAATGCAACATCTTTAAATATGAACCATCTACGCTTATCATAATAGAAACCCGGAGCATCTGGAATGATTCTCACATCATGAGCAGCCATTGGGGAATTCTCTGGGTGTGGCGCAACATTTGGTCATTTATACAGCTCATTACCCATCATCAGTGTGCGGGCAGTAGTTATTCACACAGTCACACTGAACTAAAGCATACCCTACAGTGTGTTCTGGGAGGTTTTCCCCACATTCAAGTTCAATTCCTACATGTATAGGTCCAGATATAATTATTTCGTTTTATTTTGAGCAGTCTGTTACGATGATATGCGCCAGCTTGTTGAATTTCAATGAACTGAGTAGAATTTCATCCTCTTTGTAGTATGAAGCACAGGACCTTTCATACGTGTCATATGGTAGACTGTGGTGTCACCGCCAGACACCACACTTGCTAGGTGGTAGCTTTAAACCGGCCGCGATCCATTAGTACATGTCGGACCCACGTGTCGCCACTGTCAGTATTTGCAGACCGAGCGCCACCACATGGAAGGTCTAGAAAGACGTACTAGCACTCGACCCAGTTGTAGGACGACTTTGCTAGCGACTACACTGACTAAGCTTTTCTCTCATTTGCCGAGAGACAGTTAGAATAGCCTTCAGCTAAGTCCATGACTACGACCTAGCAAGGCGCCATTAACCATATCTGAGAGTCTCACTTGTATTATTAAGAGAGATGTACCACAATGATGGAATAAAAGTTAAGTATTAAAGATGCTACGTACTTTTCTTCAGTGCATTCATAATGTATCCTGTTCCAGACTTCACGCCCGTCTGCGTTAGATAGCGTGCATTTCGGCCTCCTCTATCTACAAGGTGTTGGCACATTTGCCAACACATCATAGACTAAACACATTTTCATCCCACTGCATGTGTAAGTTAGCATATGGGTAGAATTAAGAGTTCAGGTGGACTCTGGCAATAGTTTAAATAAAATTCTGAAATTTGATTGAATCATTTGCTATATTCCCTCACCTATTGGTCTGAAACGCAAGTATCATAAAACTGGGCGTCTCCAGCTGACCGGCGGTTTCAGTATTCCGCGTTTGTCTGTCTGCAGTTGGTAGGGATGGGTACTCGAAAACCTCCCATGAAAGGAAAGTTAACGATAGAAATACATCGGCAGTCAGAGCTTTAAAAACCTTCAAACGCAGCTTATCCGGTACTGTGATATGTGGCATTTTCCATATTACCTTATTGATGGTTATCTAGTTATCTATTGGGCTCCTTGAATGTATGAGTCGGTACCCTTTGGACTCTGTAACAGAATATGTTCCTTTTTAGCATTCAGAACAATTCGCCACAACTCCTCAAAGTGTCCCGTAAGTAGTTTTAAGGGTATGCTCTTAGTAAATCTCACGTATTGTTTTAACTGTTCTATCCACTGGTTCGTGAATGAACCATCCAGCTCGTTCTAAATCGTTCAAATCGGAAGGAGAAGCAGAGTCATACGTTTTAAGAGAAGATGTTATATATACATTGCATGTATGCCCAATCTCGACTCCATTAAGATAATTCGTATCACATGAAACAGGACTGCTAAAGCATTACGTGTAAAGTTCGATGTTATTGTAGCAGTACCATCGCATTTGTAAATTTACATCAAGATTGGTTAAACTCTTGCATGGAAGGGTTAAAGCGTCTTGATTTGGATAACAATGCCAGTTTCATCGTGTTAGTTAAATGTGGTTGATGCATAAAATTTACGCAAGAAGTATTCGTAGCATATAATACAATAGTCATATTCCACTGCACTAATTACATCGAACAACGTCATTGCGAGGCTCCAGACCCACTGGTTTAAGAAATAATTTTCACGTGTTTTCATCTTACTGTTCTGTTTTAAAGTGCTATGCTGTGCATTGTTTACAATATGGGACTGCTGCAATCCCAGACTGCCTGAAGCTCACTGCCAACGCTTCCAGTCCAATAAGTTATAGGTACTCGATTCCGCCTTCATCTGGTCCCGGCTAGCTGGTTGAAATGGCTCTGAGCACTATCGGACTTAACATCTTAGGTCATCAGTCCCCTAGAACTTAGAACTACTTAAACCTAACTAACCTAAGGACATCACACACATCCATGCCCGCGGCAGCATTCGAACCAGCGACCGTAGCAGCAGCGCGGTTCCGTGCTGAAGCGCCTATAACCGCTCGGATACCGTCTGGCTGAAGGCCACCTCCGCTTCTGGGTCTCTGCATGTTCAGTGTCAATGCTGATTCCGCTTTAGATGCAGCCATACAATAATTAGCTCTCAGCGGAAGTCGACAATGTGATTATTCTCGTCCACAACACACAACTGCAGATAGTACATAGCCTGAACCGTTAATGGGAGATAAATAGCTTCATCGATATTCTACCCTGTTCCCACTAATGGAAAGAATAAGTGCGAGTATATTCCCAGTGATTGATTTAAGCTACGAGGAATGGAGTACTGTGCTGTTTGGAATCGTGACTGAGAACAGCATTCCGAATATCACACAAGCTAACAATAAACCCCATGTGGAAGTTGATGGTGGAAAAGATATTGTGGAAGTAGAACCTTGTTCATACGATATTCACGATGGTACACTGTATCCTCGAGTCCATTATGATGAACATCGCTTGTTCTCATTTTTTTGTATTATGTTTGGTTCGATTATCCTGTACAGTTATTTCTGGGAGAATACCTGTGCATTTGAATGAGATCTTAAGATTGAAACGCTTCCACAGTCGGTCGTTTATTGTTTTTATTGTTCTGTTCAGACGTTCCACGATACTCGCCTTGAAGTGGGTGAACCTTGAGTAGTGATCTGTTACATACCGCTGCATCACAGTCTTGAATTACATATTGAGCAACTCCCAACCATGATGGGTTTGGAGGTTGTCTGGGCATCAATGCGTCGCTCTGTGCAACAAATGCTGAAACACCTCCAGGACATTTCTCCCATTTTGGTATTAACAGGTAATACCCAGACAAATTTAGAGTATGTATGAGTAACCATTAGTATATATTTGAACCCATTATTTTCACGTGAATATTCTCTCGTATCTAGAAAATCTGCGAACCTTTAACAATAACATGCCTACAGGAGTATGTTTTGTGTGCTGGCATGTGCACCACTAGAACTACTTTCTCCATTCTCATTGGATTATACCTTGAGAGATGGCAGCGCATTCTCACTTCTGAGTCGGTGTTATGCTGCGTAATGTTCTTAGGGAAGTTGATCGTTATTACTTTGTTGCTATGCCTGGTTACGATCTGACTTCAAACATCATGATCAAATGGTGGGCACTAATTATCGCTCTTCTTTGTGTGCTCTAGTGAAGGAATAGCGGTAAGCGCAACCTACGTTCAGAGGAATAGGGAGCCGATTTAAACGACTGCAGTAAAACCATACGGAGACTGTGGACCGAGGGGGGGGGGGGGGGTTCTGAGGAACCTACATGAAAACATTTGCAGACTGCCGAGTTCTGCGGTTTCATTGCGCAGACATGTTCAGTGGCGCCAGTCGGTCGGCGAACGTATCCAGGTAGGCTTACTAGCGCCGAGGAACCGCCGCAGCAATGGGCAGACCATTGAAGACCGGCAATAAAGCAGAGAATAGGTCAGACGGCCGAGTTCCGCGGTCCCATTGTGTAGACACGTTTGATGGTGCCGGTCGATCGGCGGCTGCGTGCAGGTAGGCTGACTAGCAGCGAGGAGCCGCCACTGCAATGGGCAGAGCATTGAAAACCAGCAATAAAGCAGAGGATGGGCCCTTGTTAGGCAGGATGCCGATGAAATGACTGAGAGATTCCTGCGAATTTCCGTGGGACAGGTAACTGGCGCCCAGACGTCCAAAATCTGTTACAAAACATATTTGTGAAGGCTTGTAGCCAGTTTATGGGTGCTCTTTGGAAAGTTCGAAACAGATGCAAAAGGGGATGTAACGATCTTTTTAAGGAGGGCTGTCGTTCCATCCAGGTCATGCTGTTAGCAAAAGACTTGGTGTAAATGCGTGGGAAAGAGGCTGCGAAACTGAATCTTTTCTCGCAATTGTCTTTAAAGTCTCTGATAGGTGAAATCTGTGTATGCAGAGCAAGGGGAGCTCTCCCAGCTTCCAATGCCACGCTCCAGCTCCTGATTGGTTTGTGCTACAGTGGGAGTAGTCTCAGATGTAAATGTGCCTTTGCTACCAAGCCGGCGAGGAAAGCGGGAGAAAAAGAAGTGGACACACTTGTACTGGCGCTTCGCTAGTAAATAACTTCAGGTCTCTACCTAAACAGTGAGACTTGTGTCCTTTGCTAGTGTGCCACTTGGAGCCTGTGCCAGTCACCTTCTGAACCGTTAGAGGTACTGCTTATAGCATTATGCTCACAACCAGTGATGCGTGGGTGTACTTATTTGCTCTGAGTCGGCTATCTAAACATTTTACATATTCCACATGCACAGTCGTCGCACGGGGTGAAATTGGTTCGGCAGACCAGCAGAAGAGTCCACCGGCACTAGGAACCCACCGGGATTTCAGAGGTTCCTAGTGAAGTACCTGCGTTCTGCATTAGCCGCACACAAGGCTGTGTACTTGCATTTTTTGGGCGAGCGCCATTAATAATGGATTGTGACCGTCCATGACTTCAGCTGCCGAACGCATCGTGGTGTGCCGCCCTGACAGCAGAGGGATAAAGTATTCGCTGCTACGGCGTAGCGCTCCAACATACGTTTCTCAGCACCCTGTTATTTCGAACCATATTTTTCATTTTGAAATAGTAGAGTATAGATACTTGATTGTGGTGTAGTTTTTGGAGCCATACCCCGGATTCAAGTGTATGAAGTCAGATAAAGCGATCAGTGTTGTGGTTAGTTTAGTGTGTCGATCCCCAGCTGATCACTTCGTCCACCATAGACCCCATACTTGTGGAAGCGCTTGTCAAATAAAAATGTTTGTGCGATGTTTGTTTAGCCATATTTTGTTTCAAATGGTTCAAATGGCTCTGAGCACTATGGGACTTAACATCTCAGGTCATCAGTCCCCTAGAACTTAGAACTACTTAAACCTAACTAACCTAAGGACATCACACACATCCATGCCCGAGACAGGATTCGAACTTGCGACCGTAGCGGTCGTGCCGTTCCAGACTTAAGTGCCTAGACCCGCTCGGCCACCCCGGCCGGCACTCTGTAGGGTATGCTCTAGTTGAATGTGCTGTGTGATTAACTACTGCCCGCACACTGACGATGGGTAACGAGCTGTATAAATTACCAAGTGTTGCGCCACACCCAGACAATTCCCCAAAGGCATCTCATGATGTGGGAGGAATCATCAGCTTCTCATTCAGCACATCAACACACTTTTCTTCCAGTAACACGAGAATGTTCCCAGATTGTGCAATGTCGGAGACTAGTACTGACCTGCACCATGTGGTGTAAGGCCCCCAGCACAGTTCTTCTCAGAGTCGGAGACTCTCTGGCTGTCTTCATTACGCAAATCAATTAATGGGATAGATAATATCAGTTCGTTGTCCTGCTCCAACATTGTGGCCAGGTGCGCCACAGGATCCCACGGTGACGCCTCTGCTGGTCTAGCCACACCACAGGCCGCTTAACAAAAAATAAACAATAGATATTGATAGACAATGACATGGAGTTGAAAAAGAAAGGGAACTTAGCTAAAAAGAGTAGGAGGAGGAACCCCTAGATGTGTTAATAGTATCAGAGAAATGTAATAACTACTTTCTTTTACGCTTCTTATGCAATGGAGACGCACGCAACAAGCGGCTACACGGATAGCAGGGGTTGTGTGGCGTGAGCTGGGCGGTTTTTTTAGGTTAGATGGCCTTGGGCAAGTACAGAAAGGGCAACAGCCTCAACGGGTGCGGGGCAAAGTCAGAACATGCGGGGACCAAGCAGCAATCGGTATTGTAATTGTAAACTGTCGAAGCTGCGTTGGTAAAGTACCGGAACTTCAAGCGCTGATAGAAAGCACCGAAGCTGAAATCGTTATAGGTACAGAAAGCTGGCTGAAGCCACAGATAAATTCTGCCGAAATTTTTACAAAGGCACAGACGGTGTTTAGAAAGGATACATTGCATGCAACCGGTGGTGGAGAGTTCGTCGCTGTTAGTAGTAGTTTCTCCTGTAGTGAAGTAGAAGTGGATAGTTCCTGTGAATTATTATGGGTGGAGGTTACACTCAACAACCGAGCTAGGCTAATAATTGGCTCCTTTTACCGACCTCCCGACTCAGCAGCATTAGTGGCAGAACAACTGAGAGAAAATTTGGAATACATTTTACATAAATTTTCTCAGCATGTTATAGTCTTAGGTGGAGATTTCAATTTACCAGATATAGACTGGGACACTCAGATGTTTAGGACTGGTGATAGGGACAGAGCATCGAGTGACATTATATTGAGTGCACTATCCGAAAATTACCTCGAGCAATTAAACAGAGAACCGACTCGTGGAGATAACATCTTGGACCTACTGATAACAAACAGACCCGAACGTTTCGACACTGTAAGCGCAGAACAGGGAATCAGTGATCATAAGGCCGTTGCAGCATCCCTGAATATGGAAGTAAATAGGAATATAAAAAAAGGGAGGAAGGTTTATCTGTTTATCAAGAGTAATAGAAGGCAGATATCAGACTACCTAACAGATCAAAACGAAAAGTTCTGTTCCGACACCGACAATGTTGAGTGTTTATGGAAAAAGTTCAGGGCAATCGTAAAATGCGATTTAGACAGGTACGTGCTGAGTAAAACTGTGAGGGACGGGAAAAACCCACTGTGGTACAACAACAAAGTTAGGAAACTACTGCGGAAGCAAAGAGAGCTTCACTCAAAGTTTAAACGCAGCCAAAACCTCTCAGACAAACAGAAGCTAAACGATGTCAAAGTTAGCGTAAGGAGGGCTATGTGTGAAGCGTTCAGTGAATTCGAAAGTAAAATTCTATGTACCGACTTTACAGAAAATCCTAGGAAGTTCTGGTCTTACGTTAAATCAGTAAGTGGATCGAAACAGCATATCCAGACACTCCGGGATGATGAAGGCATTGAAACAGAGGATGACACGCGTAAAGCTGAAATACTAAATACCTTTTTCCAAAGCTGTTTCGCAGAGGAAGACCGCACTGCAGTTCCTTCTCTAAATCCTCGCACAAACGAAAAAATGGCTGACATCGAAATAAGTGTCCAAGGAATAGAAAAGCAACTGGAATCACTCAACAGAGGAAAGTCCACTGGACCTGACGGGATACCAATTCGATTCTACACAGAGTTCGCGAAAGAACTTGCCCCCCTTCTAACAGCCGTGTACCGCAAGTCTCTAGAGGAACGGAAGGTTCCAAATGATTGGAAAAGAGCACAGGTAGTCCCAGTCTTCAAGAACGGTCGTCGAGCAGATGCGCAAAACTATAGACCTATATCTCTGACGTCGATCTGTTGTAGAATTTTAGAACATGTTTTTTGCTCGAGTATCATGTCGTTTTTGGAAACCCAGAATCTACTATGTAGGAATCAACATGGATTCCGGGAACAGCGATCGTGTGAGACCCAACTCGCTTTATTTGTTCATGAGACCCAGAAAATATTAGATACAGGCTCCCAGGTAGATGCTATTTTCCTTGACTTCCGGAAGGCGTTAGGTACAGTTCCACCCTGTCGCCTGATAAACAAAGTAAGAGCCTACGGAATATCAGACCTGCTGTGTGGATGGATTGAAGAGTTTTTACCAAACAGAATACAGCATGTTGTTAGCAATGGAGAGACGTCTACAGACGTTAAAGTAACCTCTGGCGTGCCACAGGGGAGTGTTATGGGACCATTGCTTTTCACAATATATATAAGTGACCTAGTAGATAGTGTCGGAAGTTCCATGCGGCTTTTCGCGGATGATGCTGTAATATACAGAGAAGTTGCAGCATTAGAAAATTGTAGCGAAATGCAGGAACATCTGCAGCGGATAGGCACTTGGTGCAGGGAGTGGCAACTGACCCTTAACATAGACAAATGTAATGTATTGCGAATACATAGAAAGAAGGATCATTTATTGTATGATTATATGATAGCAGAACAAGCACTGGTAGCAGTTACTTCTGTAAAATATCTGGGAGTATACGTGCGGAACGATTTGAAGTGGAATGATAATATAAAATTAATTGTTGGTAAGGCGGGTACCAGGTTGAAATTCTTTGGGAGAGTCATTAGAAAATGTAGTCCATCAACAAAGGAGGTGGCTTACAAAACACTCGTTCGACCTGTACTTCAGTATTGCGCATCAGTGTGGGATCCGTACCAGATTGGGTTGACGGAGGAGATAGAGAAGTTCCAAAGAAGAGCGGCGCGTTTCATCACAGGGTTATTTGGTAACCGTGATAGCGTTACGGAGATGTTTAACAAACTCAAGTGGCAGACTCTGCAAGAGAAGCGCTCTGCGTCGCGGTGTAGCTTGCTCGTCAGGTTTCGAGAGGGTGCGTTTCTGGATGAGGTATCGAATATATTGCTTCCCCCTACTTATACCTCCCGAGGAGATCACGAATGTAAAATTAGAGAGATTAGAGCGCGCACGGAGGCTTTCAGACAGTCGTTCATCCCTCGAACCATACGCGACTGGAACAGAAAAGGGAGGTAATGACTGTGGCACGTAAAGTGCCCTCCGCCACACACCGTTGGGTGGCTTGCGGAGTATAAATGTAGATGTAGATGTAGATGGAGAGGCAGATGAGGATCGGAACTGCTCTTGTTGATGCTTCATGGTTCTTCTTCCTGAGACTGACTGTGACTGGGACTGGTGAGCTACTGTGTCCGCCTAATATCCCAATCACATGGCCAGACATTAATTAGTCAAATACTTTATTGGTATCATTGGTATCAGCAGTATTGCTGGATCGATTCACAGTCAAGCATTAGCTTTGGAAGAGTTTTCACATGCGCTGGTATGCCGCAGTGAAAGGCTTGGGATTTACCTACGTGAGAGGAAGTGCATAGTGCAGCCCTGCAGTGACCACATCTCGGACCATGCCTGGCGACGCGAGCCCAGCCCATGGCTGCTTCCAGGGGCCAAGACTCTGGTGGATGGAGAGTGTACAAGAAAGTTTGTCAGGTATGTTTAGTGAGATGTGTAACAGTGTAATTACGTGGTTCCCTTCGCTGTTATAATAAAAAGTAACCTTATAATTTAACATAGTCTAAACTGTTTAAACAATATTCTGCACGGTAAATGCACCAGTGACAATTTCTAGATATACTGTGATCTTATAAACCCATAAACAATATTCCACACAGTGTCATAATTGTTTCACCACAAGCGTTATTGTGATGTCAGAAATAAATAAAAAAATTTCCTAAGCAAATTGTGTGAACTATACACTGTTTATGCTGTCATGCTATCATGAATTCCTTCCATTCCAAATTATAAACAGAGACTCAGCGACTTTTCCTGCCATTCCCAGTGGCAGGGTGTGTGTGTGTGTGGGGGGGGGGTGAGGTGGGGTTGCAGGGGGGGGGGGGGCTTGAGTGATATCATAGGAGTGCGGGGGCGGATATGCCATAATAGGGCTGAATGAAGTGACAGATGCTGGGCGACGAAAACCCAACGTCATCAGGTGGAAGTGGTAATGAACTGACCAGTTTAATTAGTTTGCATAAATAATCTGACATTTTGGTATCAAAAGTGCGCCAGAACACAGGTTGCCCCACCACTCATCTCTGCCTTTGTATTGTCCCTACTGCTCCCTGCAACTGTTTACTCACCTCCTTTCACAACATTTTCTCGGAGGTCGGTTCAAGATTTTGCTTATTGCCGTCTATAAACCTGGCTAACATTTTCGCTACCGCTGCGCCCACCCGCTACGCGAACGCAGTTGAGTCTGCTGAGCGCTCCGGTTTCCCCCAGCACAGCCCTCTGAAGAAGTTGGTTATGCTAGCAGTCGAGCGTTCGTGTCAGCTCAGTCTTTAGTCGAGTGTTGTGTGGAATTTTGACTGTGGTACAATGAACTTTGTTTGAACTAGTGTATTTTGTAATAGCTTAAGCGAAAATCTTAGAAAACATACTGTGTGTCGACTGCACTTCGCTAGCTTTCGGTTTCGCGAGTTTAGTGGTCATCACAATCCACAATCTCCTCTTCTTCTTCTTCTGTGCTGGGAGCCTGTTCTGCATGAAAGTGTAGCCAGAAGACTACAATTGGCTGCGATTGTGTTATCGCTGAAAGGTGGTTCATAGCACGAACTTGGATCATAGTACAGAGAACGTACTTTGATCATGATACAGATTATGTACCTTGATCGTGGGACAGAGAACGAATAAGAATCACGACGTTACCTTTAACGGTGCACAATTCGAAGATTGTTCGTGGTATAAACATCTAACTTGGATCATCGTACATAGAACGGACTACGATCGCGCCGTAACATTGCAGCTTCAGTCAACAAACATCTTGTTGCGAACTACCGCAGTCGCCGTTAGACTTCTAAGTCAGCATGGGCTCCTATTGCTTCCATTAATGACGTAACAGGGACGCCAGTGCATCATCTTTGCTGTGTACTGCTCCATTCTCGTGCCTAGTGTGAGACTTGGAGCAACAAAAGCAGCCCCAGCTGGCGGCTGCGTCTTCTGCTCCATTTAGTGGCAGATCAGGCAGCACCTCATCGGGTGTCGGACATACCATCAATACAATCACTTGAGACAATAATGAGATGTTCTCGCTCTCCATCCCAGAAATGTGCTCAGAGAATAAAGGAGGAGCAGTTTCTGAGTACTGAGTTTTCTACTCAAGTGGTGAAACTATCTGCCATAGATGAAACAATCGGTAAACCTGCCAAGAAATTGGGGGCTAAGAGATTTCCACTTGGCATGTGTACAGAAACTGAAACGCAGATTAATCTTATTCACATTTTTCCCGTCACAGATGGAAGGGAAAGACCAGGCAATAAGTAATGAGAACGCCACACTGCGTGCAAGTTTAGAGGTACAGAGTGGGGCCAGAGCACAGCAGGAGGTTGGGTCCTTGGATGCACTGGGAATAGCACACCTAGAGGGACAGAATGACAGACCAAAGAGAGAGAACAACAAACTCAAGGACCAGAATACAATTCTAGTGGTTAATAACATCCCGAAATAACGGCAAAATAAAGAGAAACTGCTAGAAGACAACACAGAAAATGAACATCTGAAATAGATGGAGAATAAACAACCACCATTCACACATACTGCAGTAGTGGCCACTCCGAAAGGAAAGGCAAGTATAAACACTAAAGCAGAATGGGCCAAAGCAAAGTATAATGAAACTCTCTTCATTAAATCGTCAAGAACAAAGACACAAATGTCATGTTAAACAAACTAACGACGTGTATAGACCCAAAAGAAGAAAAACTGAGGATACGGTCAATCAGGAAAACACAATCCGCTGTCATAGTGGAAACGCGGAGTGTAAAAGAGTTTTGAAGAAAAGTCGTAACATTTCAGAAATTAAGTGTGAGATCATAAAAAGGGGAAACCACTATTGGAAATCTATAAGGCTCCAACAACGTATAAGGATTATCAGTTCATGGATGAACTATATGAGCTAAATTTGCAAGAACACAAATCCTGAGAGGAATTTGATAATGAAGTGAAACTGAGATATAAAGCCGGGGCACGAGACAAATGTTTTGCAAATAACATTGTAGAGGTCAGTCCTAGCGTAAGAAACCATTTACTGAGCCAGAGCATTTTTAGATTTCCAGTCTCTTGGAGTCAAAGATTACAATGTAGTCGCTAAATGATTTAAGTGTTGCGATCTGGAACACACTGTGAAGGTTAGCAGAGCCCCTCAAAATATTTGTGGAACATGTGGTGAAGAAGGACATAAAAATCGGTATGCCCACAACCGGATCATAAAATGGGATGTATCCCCTGTAAGGAACGAGGCAAGACATGCATCAAAGGCGGAACAGACAAATTCAGAAGACTAACTGTGAATTCCAGCCACCATAAGCAGTACGTTCTAAATCCAAAACAGGACGTTTTTACACCCAGGATGAGAAGGACACGTTAAACAGTAAAAGTGAAAGAACATCATTAATATATACGCAGGCCTTTCAAGACACACATCTTGATAATACAGATTATCAGGACCAAATGTGTAATGTGGGTAAGGTAGTACCAATAATTGCTCGTACTCTAAAACATGAGCTCCTACATTGGACTACGTTACAGACTGCAATAATTGTAAGAGTCGAAAAACTGCAGCCGGCCGTGGTAGGCGAGCGGTTCTAGGCGCTGCAGTCTGGAACCGCGGGACTGCTACGGTCGCGGGCTCGAATCCTACCTCGGGCATGGGTGTGTATGAAGTACTTAGCTTAGATAGGTTTAAGTAGTTCTAAGGTCTAGGGGACTGATGACCTCCGATGTTAAGTCCCATAGTGCTCAGAGCCACTTGAACCATTTTTTTTTTGAAAAACTGGAACATGAACTAATTGAGAGAGAGACTCGAAACATCACACATACGCACGCAGTTCACTCAAAAAATACAGAGTGTCAAAATGCATCTCGCAAGTACATCTACGAAACGCAATAAAACTAAAACGATGGGTCACGTCTCAGACAAATCCCGAATATGTAGACAGATATGACACAACAAAATGTTAACAATACACACAACCTGTTATGTTTATCTCAGGAGGATACTGGAACCCAGAGAAAACCCCTTCTGTCATCAATGAGAGGCCATCGCATCAGCAAGGTATATGAGTGTACGAAAAAATATAAGGCCATAAGAACAAAGTAGAGAAGCAAAGTTAATTGTCATATTAATGAATATATAAAAGATGCACAGATGGGAGTGCACAAATACGTCGTGAACAACATAGAGAACGGACTAGTATGTAGTCATAAGCAGGAAATTAACTAATTACATTGAGTCTGAATTGAAAAACGCATAGGATGAAGAAGTACATAATCAAAAACCAGCAAACTACAGTGGTCTGAATTGAGCTTAAAGTTCAGTAGGCTCGAGCAAAGGGATATCCAGCAAACTGCACAAAGATTAATTATATGATTAACACATGAGATAGGTTATTCCATTTACTTCCATACAACAGGGCTGATGTATAGGATAATCCTTCGGTCACAAAACTTTCCGAATAATGGGAACGCGTTTGTTGATCTCCTGAGGTAGGTCAGTGGAAGGGGTTCAAAAGATCTCAATATTAAGAAAATGTGCCAAGACATTGTCAGGGCTCACGGGAGAGTGTCTCTGGATCCAGAGCAGACGGGTGTGAAGTGATGGCGAGTGTGGAAACTGTCAGCAGTATACTTCAGCACTGCGTGCAAAGCTAGTGGTGGGGGAGTACACTGTTCACGGGAGTCACCACATGGATGCAGTACTCTACTGTTGTTTCGATTAAACAAGTCCCGTAATACAGTCTCAGTTTCATTATGAATGGATATCATACAACACTTTTCTACTGTTCTATAATATTTATTACTTAAATAACCAGGCTTTGGCAGTTAGGCCTTATCAGGTACAAAAATAAATGTGTCTTGCTGTGAAGTTTGAGTGATCAAAGATATTAAACTAATTGCATTCAGAAAGCCTCTCAGATTTGTGTGAATGATTAAAATTATTATTTTTCGATGTATGAATCCTCGAGAGGGAGGAAATTACCCCATAAAGTTTTGAAGTAAAAGCCATCTAGCTTTGATGAAATGTATGACGCCCTTAAGAACTCATAGATGGAACAAACAAACTGAGAAAACAAGGAAATCTTTGGTGAAATGACTCAGGGGCAGACCTGAACAAGATAATAATATCTGTAGAAAAAATAGTGTTACAACAAAACTCACAATCAGAGTAAACTGGAAAGTGTAAAAAGTCTAACCACACAACTAAAATTAAAGGACAATTGGAACCTCACTAACTGAAATAAAGTAATATACGTGGCATTTATGTTAGTGGAGTAATTTAAAAAGTGGTTTGGATGCTTGTATTTGCATTATCTACAGCTAAATGTGGTGAGGAAGTATCCTGTGTCTGATCATAGGGGACCAGTTTTGAGCAAATAGCTGTATGTTTATGAATTCCCTTGTTTCATAACGATTTATCATCTATCATTTGAGGATGTTTCATAGACCTTGTAACTATGGCTTTCATTAAGTAGATGCTCTGCAAATATGGTGTCTCCCATTTCTAAGGGGATTCTTCCAGCGGGTTCCTTTTGCCGTCCCGGTCTGGCCTATATAGAATCTGATGCTATTACAAGCGATTTCATATATTCCACTCGTATCAGCAACTTCTGTGGTTCTCTTACCATTGATCAAAATGTGTCGGGTAGTGCTGAACAGGTAAAAAGATGTTTTAAAGTTCCTGGATTTAGACATTTCGGCTATATTCTGATAGACTTTTCGTAGTTTCGAGAGGGACAGCAGTTCCATCTGCGGATCTTATGATTAATACCCTTTCACTACAAATTTTAAAATCACTTATGAGGCCAGGTTTTCATTTCTGTAATTGAGTTTTTGATGTTGATCTTGAACTATAAGAGGAAAGACGTCATGCTTGTATTCCGCTCTTCTTAATTTATCTAGTTACTATAATCCATTCCTATAGTTTCCTTTTGATCCTTAACCATAATGAATATCATCCGTATTTCCGTACAGCCTATAACTATTTTACTGAGATTTTCCATCATGTATATGAAACCTTTTTTTATGTCGATAAATGTTACGTTAGTATCTTGATTATCCTTAAGCAGCCAGTTGTCAAGCACCACGGCAGATCTGTCTATCAAGTGCCGCGTTTCCTGTCGTTGTCAGTATTCGTGAACTGAAGCAGCTACTACTCAGTAAAGTAGCTCCTCAGCTGAGCTTAGGAGGCTGAGAGCACGCCGTTCCAGTTCTCCCACGAAGGGAAAATCCCTAACAGTACCGGAAATTGAAAGCAGGTCCTCCGCATGGCAGTCAGCCGCCGTTACCACAGAGGTGGACAAATTCGAACAGAATTACTGGATGTTATATGTACTCCAAAGGGATACCCATTTCTTCTTGTGCCATGTCACCAGACTGTTTCACTCCCGTGAAGATCTTTAACGGAAATCTGAAGAATAACATTTTGCCACCTAACTGCGTATACATATTTCTATTTTTCACACTGCCTGTTTCCGATAGTGCCATTTTTAGATGTATCTTTTGTAACATACACGGTTACATCGTTGTCATTAACTGAAAAATCGCGTGACATGCATAACTGGGCAAAGCGCTGTCGTCAGACGTCCTCATCTTGCAATATTTCCTGCGAAACACACAATACACACTCACTCAACGGTATCTTTAATGTATTCTTTTCAAAGATGAATATTCTCCTGTTTTCTTTTTTTTTTCATGGAATTAGTTTTTCACTCTTCAAGTTGTAATTTTTGGTTTCAACTTTACCGGAAGTTTCTTTGGCTTATCTGTATACTGAATCTGTCTACCAGACGACCATTTCCTAAAAGATTTCTTCACATCCTTCCTTCGGATATTTCGCCTTGCCTTCCGTGCTCTTGTCAGTTACTTCAATCTCCAGTGACTATAAATTTCGGCATTCCTTTGTTTTCTTGACAATATTTATATTTCCATCATACATCGATCAATTATACAAGGCTTTTCCAATTTGGTTTTTGTTTCTTTTCTTTTCTTTTTTTTTTTTTTTTTTTTTTTTTTGCTGTTATCTTGACGGACCTTTAATAGACTTGATCAGTACGTAAATTGTACTCATTTCTTCAAAGCGCAGTGATGAACGTAGGACTACCATTTGACTCAGCACACACCAGCGGACGTGCGACAACATCAGCAATCTCCACAGTAAGGTACGACTATAAAAGTCGCTGACCACCAAGTAGTGGCCGCCCCACTAATAGAGCTGGCCACACATTGGCACATGAACAGGGAGTTATCACACGATGTTTCACCTCTGAATAAAGAGAATTCAGTCACATTTCCTTCGGTTAGCAGTTTTATTATTTCCTTCCCTTACTTGCTCTGGAGCACCGTATGTTTTCACCGCGGGTCTGCATGACTGTTCCTCTAGGCTTATCAATAGTAAAATACTATCTGGGGAATATACTGTAATACATCTGCCTCACTATATCACTTACTAGTTTATAATGATCTTCTGCCCCTTCTCAAGCTATGTACCATGTGGAAGCATATTATAACAAAGCAGATAACTTTATTAGGCCTTCAAGTAAAAAAAAAAATACAATTCAGCCTTTATCCAAGTATATAAGCGATAAACAGAGCACACTGTCCTATTACTGCATACTTTGCCTGCTTATCACGTTGATAAATTATAAACTATTCGTACTTAAGAAACGACGTTGCTGAAAAAAAGCCTAGCGTTACGAACCAAAAACCTTTCTCGCTGTGATAATCACTGTCGACTGATAAGGTAACTTCAGCGCCAGATCCAGGCTCCGGATATTTGTAGGCTATTCAACTTTGGCTTTCCATTCATCTCCAACACCGTTCTGTACCGTGCTGTCTCCAATGTTATTTTCGTGTATTTACTGTCTGCCGTCTTCCTGCTGTGTTCACTCTCTTCGCCTCTACGCATACAGTCACAGCTACATTACAATCTGTGTCCTCGAAACGGACGTATACAGAAGGGGAAACTCTGTGCTCAGGTGAAAATTTACAAGTGCGTAAGGGGGAGGGAACTCCAGCGGCGTAATTTTGTTTCGTCCCCGCGGGAGCCCTACTTGATACGTCATATCGCATTCCTGGAAGCGGCCCGCCCCCACCCCCTGCGCCCACGATCCCAGGCAGGACGGCCACTTTTATTGCCCTGCTCCTCTCGACGACGCTGATATCGCGGCCAGCCACTGCGGGTAAGCCGCCCCCCGATATGTTTCCACATCTGCATTCATAAAGAGAGAGAAGGGAGGCAAAAATCTCGCTACTGGAGGCAGCGCAGCTCCGTGACGTTACGAAGTTGGAGGAATAATGGAAACTCGCGACTCCCTCTTGGCCTGATCCGGCGTGACAGCTCCTGGAGGCCGGCTTGTTCGCGCTACTCCCTGCTACCACTTTCATTTTTATGGAACTCTTTCTCGGCGTCATATTTCCTTTGGCTCCACCCGATGATCGTCATCTTGGAGGAAAGTGGCAGAATTGAGAACAATTTAATCGTGTCACAGGCCCCTTTACTACTGCGCCCCTCAGCCAGAATAAAAGAAACTTTTCGCACGAAAAATTTCAACAATGTCATACAGCAGGTGCTGCTTTTCGGAGCATTTGCAGCTGTTACTCACAGATACGGGGAACCCCATAGATTAAGTGGTGACTTGTTACCGTATTCTAATTACTGCTGGCACACCATCTGGCATAAAAGAAAATTGTACAATGAATAGGTAGGATGTAAGAACGTAAGTTCCGACCACATTCGTGTGTATCTGAACCAATTCGTCTAACACTGAGATGTCACGTATGCTAATTTATTCGTAGATCTTGACCTGATTAAGCTTAAATAGTTTGTTGAACACAGCGCAATCACGTTTTCATAAGGAATTCACCTAATGCTATATATGTGAATCAATATAAGTGTTCTCCACATGAAGATGCTCGTCTACAGCTGTACGTATTTTTTCGGAGGCAACGCCTTACAGACTGGATGTATACTGAGTTGCGGTGATGTGACTTACTTACGTTACATCTTATCAAATCCTTTTATTCCGTTTCTGTTGATCATTACATTCAGATCGCTAAGAGTGAAGTGACCCCATTCTCTTTCCTGTTTCATGCTTTCTTTGTTGTTTTTGGGACTCTTCTTCCTCAGTCGCCAGTTTTTGCCTTTTCATGTGGTTGACAACAATCTTCGTTTTTCCCTCTGTTGTCTCCATAAATAACGCTGTAATTTACAATTTCAAGTTACTAGACGCTGAATACAATTAAAGTTAAATAGCGGCCCTAGGTAAATTTGATCGGAAGTAGTGTAACACTAGGTATAAAATAACGTTGCATCCAGAATTAACGTATATTTCTACAGAGTTTACACAACAGTCGGTTTATTAAGATGTCTGGTGATTAAATCTCCATTTAATGATAACCCATATCACAATGTCTTGATAAAACACACACACACACACACACACACACACACACATATATATATATATATATATATATATATATATATATATATATATATATATATATCCACGGCCGGGGCAGGATTCGAGTCTGCGGCCGCAGCAGCAGCGTGGTTCCGGACTGATGCTCCTAAAACCGCTCGGCCACAGCGGCCGGCGCAATCACCTCTCAAAACGATCACACTTTTAATGCTAGAGCTCATGCGTGGGAGACACCTTTCATGTTCTGTTCACAATGTGGATGGGATAGTCATGAAACACCAGCGCTCCGAGGCAGAGTAAAAACATACGTAACTGCAATTAATCTGAAACAACACGACGTTTAAAGAAATAAACTCTTGGGACATCACTTCCATATTTTAACGAACCCTTAACTCACGAGGTGTGGTCTCTCAGACTACGCTAAAATTTTCGAACTCGCTTTCCAAGGCCATTTGTGGTGGAATGCTTCTATACTCCCCCTACCCTCCTTACTTTGCCAAGCCTACGATGTTTTGCTGCCGATTGCGTTATCGCCCTCTGTGTTTATTGTTGACACGTGTAAACTGATGGGTCTAGGAGTCTCATACACCGCTCCTCGTGAACTACGTACCTGTTTTCCTCAGTACGGTACCATATAACTCAAAATGTGTTCGCACGAATGTGTCAGTTTCAACTTTCCCGAGTTTCATAATATTGTTAGTCGGTCTGTTGAGGAAGGTGCGAGTGATATACATCAAGAAATAAACGAAAATGACGACGATTTTACATTAGCCAGTGACCACAGTTCTGCTATCGAACAAGAGTATCATTCAGAGGAAGAACTTCAGGGAAATTTGTAATGAGGATCTGTCTATTTCTTCAATGAAATACTTAAAGTTTCTGTTAAAATCGAATGTGTTATGTGAAGTGATAAGAAAAAGGTACTTCCCAGCAATAATTGTCAATTTGACAAACTTTCTTTTTATACCTACCGGATGAAAATCTTATGCGCAAATTATAACCCTGAAATTTTGCTTCATTTGGAAATTTATTTGCTGCAGAAACTGTATAATTTTCCAGAATGTAAAATTCACTACTCTACCATTTTATTTATGTGTGGTATATAAAATAACCACTCAAAATTGTGTGCTTTTGTGTGATTAATAGTAAAATGCTACAGGCTTTGTTTAGTGCAATAAAATAAACTAGAAGCATTTACACAACAAATTGTAAAAATAAATGTTATATAGCATAAATTAAAAACGTTGAATGACTTTTGTCTTTAATAGCAGTTTAAACATAGGGGGTCCCAGAAATCCCACCTCGTAGTATGCGTTACAGAAAAGTCACCTCGCGAGTTAAGGGTTAATGTGCGACGTCCTAGTATGTGTTAAGAAACGAGAATGACTCTACTTTAACGACGACAAAACGATTTCTGTGGGCATCACAAAGCATTACCCCCTCCACCCTAAATCAACATTCCAAATCACATAATAGATGCATGAGTGTTTAATAAATTACGAAAAGCTTTATTTATCAACAAATATTAACATTCTGGTGTAGCTACGGGTAGTACGATAGTATGTTTTACAGGGACGGAAAAAAGAAACACCCAGAGGCACAATTTGTCCAGCAGTTGCAGCTGGTATGAATTTCAACGTCACACACCTGTCAGGAGGAATTGTACGCTCTAAAGGAGAGTGATTCTTCTACGCAAACCACAAATCAAGCAACAGAAAGTTACTGTGACCAGCTACCGGCCAAATGCAACGCTCACACTATAGTTGTGGTTCCCTTACGCCAGTTTTCTCACTGCCCTTGCAAAATCACGCAGAAGAAAAAGAATCGTAGGTGGCAGAACATCTCCAACTACTCCCAGCATAGTAAATACCTTTCCAGCCAATTTACCATCCAGCTTAACAGTTGGCATAATCGTATACGAATACGTTAAGGAATTGATGTTAGTTGATCCTCATACAACTCTCTGGGCACCTCTGATTTACATGGTTTCTTTCATATACGTTTCCTCTTCAAATGGCTATTGGTCGAAGTTGAAAAAGAATACCTTACTGGACGATGGAATAAGTTTGTTTACCTCACACAAATCTTTAAGTTGAAACAGCAGTTTGATGCGCATTGTTAAGCTGACACTTTATTTGAAATGTCATTACTTTATTTCTTCCAATTCTGTAGTATTGTTTGAAGTTATGCAACCATTTACTGCTTCCCTTCAAATCACTGTACTCTACATCACGTGCAGTTTGATGTGTATAAGGCAGTAGGTCATTATAACGCACATACTGTACTGTGTGGGTTATCCTTGAAACGCGCAAACACCAGTTTTTGTAACAAATAAGCCTTGGCCTCCCATGAATATCCATAGTTTTTATAATGATATGCACGTTCACATTTCTGCGTTGTTATTGGAATTCTGTTTGTAACTGTTCTTTTACTATGCTGCTGATGATATTGCAAATACGTAATTATGTTTTACACCCTCTCCTTCGACAACGTTTGTCCTTTACTATGTTTCACTGGAGATGGCATTTGTGGCTCCTTGTCCGACAAGGATGATGAACTACATGACTTGACACCTGTTTGAATGTCACTTTCACTTGTGAATCATGTACCGTCATCCTTGTAAACCTCATATCTATTTACCGCGCAGTCAAACCTATACGATACTACACATTCCACTGACTCAAGTTGCAGAAACGCTAAAATTTTATCTGCCACTTCTTCCTCACTCTGCGAAATTCCCTGGGTTCCATCCTGACGAAATGTCAACCTTGGCAATTGTTGTAAATATAATACAACGTTTCTTTGTTTATCGCTGTCATTGCTCTCCTCTCTATCAACACCACAAGCTCTATATCACTACTGTGAGTCACTGGTCGGCAATGCATTTCAACTACTCTATGTAGTCTCAGGCTGTATTCTCCATTGGATACCTCCAGCTCCGTCCTCTTTTTTCATTAGCAACCAACACTGTGGTTGCATGGCAAACAATATGTGGGGCGTCGAATGCCGTAAACATCATAGGCCTTTTGCGTCCTCACACTCGAGGAGTTCCTTGTGAGATATCGGCGCCTCTAAACCATACGCTCATTTCAACCCTCTACCTTGGGGTAGTATCGTGATGGATTCAACACACATTGGCATTGGTTGCCAGTAACTGCTGGGAAAACGGCCTAAGGAAAACTGACAAACGGGGAATCACCGATCTACATTCTTGTAGTTAAAGGTCAAGAATTCTTCTCGCGAAGAACCATGCACACGCGACTTGTATTCATAGCTGGATGAGGAAGGAATGACGCGCAGTGGAGCTGGTCCCGGGATCCAAACCACCTACGGCAGCCAAAGGCAGCGGCTACAGCCGGTGTGTGACCGTTAAAACTATACGTTATACAGGGAATATCGCGCATACGCACAAGACTCCGGCATCTGCGAGCGTCGGAAGCAAAGGCTGGATAGCTCGTGACAAGCCGAATCACCCTGCTACAGAGCATTATTGTACATACTTTAATGTTCTTTGTGACGAATCTCTCTAATTCTCGAAGAACTACGGCGATGTTATCGTCGATAAGACTGTAACCACCTATCTCCTTAAGGTTCATTACATTAACACATTTAAATTGTATGATACTCTGCCGTTTGCAAGTAGTAAATCTGTTATTGCTTTGCCTAGTTCTGGATAGAAAACTGTAACACCCTCCTTAGGTATGGTTCCCCAGTCTCATTATCCCACCAAGTCTTCGTTCTATAGCAGGTATCCGACACCGTAACTTAGAGGATGATACGATTTACACAAAGACAAACAGCCAGTCATCCGTCCCCTCCCAAAATTAATAACTTTTCTGTTAAAACCAAGTTACTGGAATGCGTACTCATTCCATACTGATTTTGAAATGTAGTTTCCTTATGACGAGTATACAGCTATCCAGATTAACTCCACGAAATTCCACCAAGACAAACACTGCAACAGGTTGGGCAGCATTCCTATTTAGAAGTTTGCATAATCGATCTCACTGTTAAATAATTAAAACAACAGATATACAAAGCATACTTCTATAACGAATTAATATTGGTCCTGATTACACAAAATTCTGTGCATCCATACAAGTCAAACGTCAACCTGTATGTATTTACTCTAATTCTCTGAAAGATACTGGTTTAAGAGCTGCGTCAGACTGTCTTGCTATTTGTATATATGTAGGAGATAGACCTACATGCGTTTCGGCATAGAAATGCTATGATAATGCAGTATCAATAAATACTTTTTGGTGATGACGATTATTCATACCTGTAACAGAAATCACTGTGTAAAATCCATGATAACAACGCATTTCGTCACATAAAATTCTGCTTGCACCATCGAAATTTGATTGTAACTGCAATCCAGTTGTAAACCCCTTGACTAGTTACGCTGTTTTGTGCCCGCTGTGACATGTATACTCAAAGGACAGGATAGAGTGTGGGAGTGGATCCAGAAAACATTAGCAACATGCATTTTTTTTCTTTTTTGCATGTTATTACTCTTCATAACTAAACACAAAGTTACTGAAGTACGATCGAAGATGTCAGTAAAATGTGAAACACCACTCCCATGTGAACTGTACAGCCTAACCCCGAGGACTTAATCGAAGAACGTGGATTTATATCTTTTTAAGTAGAAGTATGACGCGTGTTTTGGCAAAGTGACAGAGAATACCGGGCTTATTGATCTTCTGTAGTGGAAAAAGTCTCAAAATATATTATTTTCCATGAATTCACCAACAGCACAAGTTTGTTCAATCACTCCCACGATAAATCACAGACTATAGTCAGACAGATAATAGTATGTATTAGATCCCCACCTGTCAAACACAATTAACTCATGATTAGTAACTGCCTGATGAAGAGAGGTGTGGTGAGGACAGAGCCTAAAATGTGTGTATGTAACGTATGGATAAAACGTGTATCGTCTACAGGAAGTTGTTACCCTATTCCATTGGAAAACTCATTTATATCAGTGTAGACCAGTTCCACTTTATATCAAGAGTATCTTTGTTCATTAAAAAAAATAATAACGAATGAGTGGAAAAAGGTAGAACAATAAAAACCCTAGGACAACGATAGGCGCTTATAGAACGTCAGATAATGCTACCAGGCGGCCATGACGAATGAGCGGCGATGGGCCTAACCTTCCTCACAGCAGCAGTATAGTAGGAAGGTGAATCATGCTGATCACATCGCTGGCCATCTCCCCCTACGTGCATTAACTCTCCTCAGAAACAGTCATCTGTATATGTGTCGAGAGCACTAAATTACTCACCTCTGATGTGGCCGGACAGAACAACCAGAAAAGTGGTTAAAACAGTGATAAACGGTTTAAGAAGTTGGACAGACGCCTAGCAATAGTATCATATAGTTGACCTAAGTCACGCAGAAAAAAATTATGTTACGTGTGTTGTACACAGAGCACTCTCATACTGTATCAGATGACGTATCAGTTTCCGCTTGCATGTACTGAGACTGAATACCACAGCATTCATAATACACTTAAAGGGTATTTTACAAATCTGTAATGAAACGACTCGTGATAAGAAGACATATAACATGTCACCAACTTGTTTTTTTTTTCACATATATGATGACAGGGAAAAATCACAACACGAAGAGGGAGTTGTGCGACATAGATAGAAGGTGTCTATTCAGATTTCGTACTAGTCACGTGAGAGTGGAGCTAGTAGTGCCACTACGAGGGTTCAAATCGGGTTTGTTTCAAATGCGCTTTGTAACAGTTGTGAGCGTTAATTACCTTGGAGATTCGACGTCGCTAGTTGTTGTCAGCTAAGAATACCTTTAGAGTTTAGATCGACAAAGGCGCCATTACCAGCACCTCAAAGAGTTTGAATGAGGTCTTGTAATAAAGTTACAAGAAGCTGCATGTTCCTTCTGCAATATTGCAGAAACATGTGGCAGGAACGCAGCCACTCTACATGATTCCTTTCACCAGTGGTGACGGGAATATTCGGTTGCAAGAGAACCGGATACGTCTTTAGTCGACTACATATGGGACATCGTTCGGTTGCAAGAGAACCAGGCTCCGGATGGCCATATGGCGCTACCAAGAAGGAAGAGCATAATGTTTGGCGTGGAGCTCTGGCGCATTGTACTCCATCTGCAACAGCAATCTAAGCAATAGTTGACATCACAGTGACACAACGAACTGTTACAAACTGGTTATGTCAAGAACAGCTCCAAGCCAGACGCCATCTAGGGTGCATTCCACTGACCCCAGACCACCTCGACCTGCGGGTTCAGCAGTGTCAAGCGAAAGATGGAGGTCTGTTGTGTTTTCTGAGGGAATGTGGTTGTGACCCAGTGCCAGTGACGGTCGTGTGTTGGTTAGAAGGAGGCCAATTCAGCGCCTACAACCAACCTGTCTTCGTGCTAGACACACTGGACCTCCACCTCGAGCTACAGTCGGGCCTGCCATTCCGTAAGAGAGCAGGAAGACCCTCGTGATTATTCCTCAAACCCTGACTTCAAATCTGTACGTCAGTCCGATGATTCGAACTGTTGTGCTGCCATTCAGGAATATCATTCCTGGGTGTGTCTTCCGACAGGATAAAGCACATCCTCATTCTGCTGTTGTAACCTAACATGCTCTACAGAATGTTGACATGTTGTCTTGGCCTGTCCAATCACCAGATATGTCTTTAGTCGACTACATATGGGACATCATCAGATGGCAACTCCTGTGTCATCCCAAACCAGCATTACCGATCCCTGTATTGACTGACAAAGTGCAACAGCCATGGAACCCCATCCCAAAAACTGACATCCGGCACCTATACAACGTAGTTAATTCATATTTGCATGTTCGTATTCAACATTCTCAACTCTCTGTTAGTTACACGGGTTATTAATGTGCCAGCATTTCACATTTGCAATGGATTATGTCGCCGTAAAATTAACCTGTGATCTTGCAATGTTAATCACTTACATATGTTACCTAGACAAACGTATTCCCAAAGTTTCATTAGTCTACATTATATACGCTGAAGAAGTGCCACAACACGACGTGGCATGGACTCGACTAATGTCTGAAGTAGTGCTGGAATGAATCCTACAGGGCTGTCCATAAACATGTACGAGTATGAGGGGGTGGAGATCTATTCAAAACAGCACGTTGCAAGGCATCCCACAAATGCTCAACAATGTTCATGTCTGGGGAGCTTGGTGGCCAGCGGAGGTGTTTAACTCAAAAAAGTGTTGCTGGAGCCACGCTGTAGGAATTATGGGCGTGTGGGGTGTAGAATTGTCCTGCTGGAATTGCCAAAGTTCGTCGGAATGCACAATGGACATGAATGGATGCTGGTAATCAGACAGGATGCTTACGTACGTGTCACCAGCCAGAGTCGTATTTAGACGTATCAGGGGTCTCGTATCCATCGAATTGCACACTCCCCACATTACAGAGCCTACATCAGCTTGAACAGTCACCTGCTGGCATGCAGAGTCCATAGATTCATGAGGTTATCTCCATACCCGTACGCGTCCATTCGCTCGATACAATTTTAAACGACGCTCGTCCGACCAGGTAACATGTTTCCAGTAATCAACAGTGCAATGTTGGTGTTTAGGGGCCCAGGAGGAGCGTACGGCTTTGTGTCATGCAGTCATCAAGTGTACATGAGTGGGCCTTCGGCTCCGAAAGCCCATATCGATGATGTCTCGCTAAATGGTTCTCACGTTGACACTTGTTGATGCCCCAGCATTGAAGTTTGCAGAAATTTGCGGAAGGGTTGCAATTCTGTCACGTTGAATGATTCTGTTCAGTCGCCTTTTTTCCCGTTCCTGCAGGATCTTTTTCCGGCCGCAGCGATGTCGGAGATTGGATGTTTTATCGGATTCCTGATATCCACACTACACTCGAGAAATAGTCGTACGGGAAAATCCTCACTTCATCGCTACCTCAGAGATACTGTGTCCCATCGTTCGTGCACCCACAATAACACCACGTTCAAACCCATTTAAATCTTGATAACCTGCCATTGTACCAGCAGTAACCGATCAAACAACTTTGCCAGATATTTGTTGTCTTATATAAGCGTAGCCGACCGCAGTGCCGTATTCTACCTGTTAACATATCTCTGTTTTTAGCTTGTGTATACCAGTTTCTTTGTCGCTTCAGTATATATGGAAATCGGATTACAAATACATCACATCCAAAATACACAAAATCATCAAAAACATCTGGGAAACAGAAAAGGTACCAGATGGATGGAAGTCAGCAATAATATACCTGCTCCACAAGAAAGGAGACAAAACAGACCTAATAAGAGGAATTTTACTACTGCCTGTGATATGGAAAATTTTGTCGAAAGGCTGCTTAATCGGTAGAGCCTCAAATACATCCAGAGATAGGAGAACACCAAGGAGGGTTCAGAAAGCGAAGATCATGCAGTGAACAAATCTGGTGTCTGAGAACAATATTGACAACAAGAAAGTACAGGAACATCACGATAACATATGTCCACTTCAATAAGGCCTACGACTCCAGAGATAGAAAACCATTATTCAACACGCTTGAAGAAATAAAGGCGGACAACAAAAGCAGAAAGCTAATCCGGGAAACATTATTAAATACAACATCAAAAGTGAAGTTCATGGGAGAGGTCACGGAGCCACTGGAAACGAAGAGAGAAGTGAGGCAGGGAGATGGCCTGTCCCCGATTCCATTTAACTCGGTTTTGGAGAAAATAATCAGGACATGGGACAGAGGAGTCAATGAGATAAGGATGGTGAGACACAAGGATATAACCGTCGACATAGAATTTCTGGGCTTTGCGATGATTTAGCGATCATTGCAAATAACAGAAAAGGAGCCAAGGAAGCTCTAGAGACACAAAAAGAAATTTCAGCCAAAATAGGAGTACAAATCACATATGGGAAAAGGAAATACATGGACACCAAATCCCTAGGCAGACACCCACTGGTAACAAGGTATGGAAAGATTACAGAAGTAGATAATTTCAAATACCTGGGAGAGATTATACAGAAAACACGACTGAACGCAATATACAATGAAGAAAGGATCACAAAACTACAAAAAGTATACAAATTAACATAGAACCATTACAACAACAAAAATATTTTCATCAATGCTAAATTAAGACACTACAGTACAGTGTTCTTACCAGAGGCCTTGTATGCCTCAGAAACAACAGTAACCAAGGGAAGAACGAAAATTAAGGAGACGGAAAAACAAGAGCGGAAAATACTTAGAAAGATTTACGAGTCAGTTCTGAAAGAGGGGATCTGGAGAAGCAGACAGAAAAAAAGAACTGTAGGAACAGACAGAGATTATTACAAGCAGTATCAGGAAAAGATCAGCAAAGTTCTACGGACACATAGTGGGACGAACCAAAACAAATTTACTAATAAAATTTTTAACTTACTGACAACTAATGCAATGAAAACCAACTACTTCATGTAAACCGTGGAAGACCTCAAGAAACTGAACATATCCACAAAACACGTAGGTACGGGGAAAAGCACACATAGAAAAATCAGGAAACAGAAATTTCAGCAAACGCCCAAAGAGAAGAAAACAGAAAATAAGTGGACAGAAGATAGGAAGAAGAAACATTGTTGATATATGAGAGGCTTCTGGGAATAAAAAAAAGGAAGATACAGAAAAAAAGTCATGAAAACTGATTGTGTTTTAGCGCTCTCCTTAACGGGGGATGTATATATACCACTTGTTTCGTGATAGTATGCACCTGTACTCAGTTCCAAGACCTCTGAAAAAAAAATCATAGCCACAGATCTGGAGATGCCCTAAACGACACCTTAATTTTTTATCAGTACAAATATTGTATTCGCATTTTCAAACTGTGCAGAAGAAATGGACTACACCTGTTAGAAAACACTAAAGATCAATCAGCCACCCCGCCCTCCCCCCTCCCCGCTCCGCCTCTCTCCACCCCACCCCTCCTGACGTACTGCAGGTGAATCCACATTTGGAAGCTGTCTTAGATCATGTGTGGGTGATTCAACTTCCGGACACTACCTTGGGCTTCGCGCCACTGGATTAATCTTCTACCAGTACCTTAGACTTACCACAGAATGAATCAACCCTTGGATGCTCCACAGGACGTAACTCATGTGGATCCATGTTTGGACTCTACCCCCGATGCAGTGCATCTGCATCCACCCCAAACGATTTACTGGGCATAATGGTCGTGGATCCACCTTCGGATATAACCTCAGACATAACGTCGCTGGATCCGCCCCATAAATATTCCGAGCTTCGCTGGGTCCACCCCATACAGTACTTCGAGTGTGTACATAATCTCACTGGGTTGTCTTCCTGTATCACAGCTGGATGGTAAAAATAGCAAACGATATCTGGAAATATACATATACATAAATAGTGGTAAAAAAATTAAGTTTCATCGCACCAAGTCTCCAAATCTGTGATTGTGATTTTTCATCCTCAGAAGGCCCAGAACGGAGTACTGGTACAGACCATCACAAATCAAGCATTTACTGCGCCTGTCACTATAGACTAACTGTTTTCACCCATATGTCCACATTTCAACACCTCTCCGGCAGTACTTGGAGGTACTAACCAACGTAAAAACATATGACATGTAATGAGAAAACATGGAGTTAATGGAAGAAATGTGTATAATATGGCAAAATCCGGCTACGAAATGGTAATACAGTGGAAGTAATCGTAATTTGTTGTACCATAAGTTCTAGATTAAATTTTCTGGAGATTTATTGGGTACTTTCCTAGAAAGCAAAAGCTTTTGTTCCAAGGATATGAACTATTAGTACCAGAGCACCACCTTCTCCAAAAATGACTACAAGAACTTCACCAAGAATTGAGTAATCTTTCATACCACTTGAAAAAATGTGGTATTTGTCATTAATACACTGAAATTAGTCAACATTTGCCACCTTGTATTCAGGGTACATCACCTAAAACTTTCACCGCAAAAATTGCGGGAATGGAAAGTAATATTGAAGAGCGGATTTCACACAATGAATTGGTAGTCAGGAGCTCGTGTTGTTTGGCAATAAACAAATGGTAATAATACTTAGAAATTGTATATTTTGTGTGGACCTACACATTTTTAAACATAACAGTGCCCGTCGCCATTAATAAACTAAATTTCGGATAGATTTAGAATATCAGTGGTGTCTGTTGCAAGACCGCTGTGAGAGTTGTTTACGGGATATCATACTTCGAAAAGTTTCCACACCGACACTTCTTTGCTCCATTCAATCTGTGTAGTTGCTAGGTAGGATGTTCCTCAATCTGCTTATACTGCACTTGTGTGTTCGCTGAATACACTCCAAGTTCAGAATAAGATTTTCACACTGCAGCGGAGTGTGCGCTGATATGAAACTTCCTGGCAGATTAAAACTGTGTGCCGGACCGAGACTCGAACTCGGGACCTTTGCCTTTCGCGGGAAAATTGCTCTACCACTGAGCTACCTAAGCACGATTCACGCCCCCCGTCGTCACAGGTACTGGCAGAAGTAAAGCTGCGAGGACGTGGCGTGGGTAGCTCAGTGGTAGAGCAATTCCCGGCGAAAGGCAAAGGTCATGAGTTCGAGTCTCGGTCCGGCACGCAGTTTTAATCTGCCAGGAAGTCACACTTCGCGTTGCTAGTGAGTTAGTGCGTGCCCGTCCAAGTAGTAGGTCGTGAGTGGACAATAGGATTTACCAATGCAGAAAAATCGGACATGCCCATGGTGTATGGAGAGAGTAGGAAGAATGCAGTTCGTTGCTGTACGGTGTGTGCGGCAAGCTGTTGATATTAAAAACTAAGAGTAGGGTACATTAAAATGACAATTGTGTCTGTTACAGGATTCTAGTGCGTGTTATTCGCGAGATATCGTTTTTTCAAAAAATGTTCCCATAACGATACTTGTACAATACCTGTGGTACTACACACAAAATAACACATGGTAACTCGAGCTGTATACATTCTGACCAGTAACGAAACCACTGACCATCACAAGCTGTGTTCAAAAGATCCATTGGTAGCAGCAGTACACGCTTACAGTCTGGTGTGGAACGACTACTGCACGCTAAAATATCTAAAATATCTACACTTATAGCACTAAAGAGAGAGAGAGAGAGAGCACTGAATTGTAAGTGCCAGCGCCCTGCCACTAGGCCACACCTTCGATAGGAAATACGACTTTGTACGCTGAAGGACTGCAGGGGGGACGTTTCACAATGTTCCTGACAACTTTCTGGAAGCCTGATGGCGTCAAACTCTTCCACGCCTGTCCCAACAGCAATGTAGAGAAAAAAAATTACCAAATAAGCAGCAACCAGTCTTGCAACTCAAGGAACATATACGTTGAAAGGAAAATTTGCATGTGCATTTGAAATGGTTTAATGCGTCTATATACATTTAATTGGTTTTACGTTGCTTTATGTACATTTATTCATTTGGTCACTGTTATTAATTAATTTTATTTTTATTCTTGTATTTGCAGCACCGATGATGGCCGTTAATCAGTTGAAACCGTTTTGCAAAAGTAAACAAAGAAAACATGATTTTGCGACTCGTTGCTACTTATTTGGTAATTTTATGGTTTACGATCGCTGCCCAACTTCGGAACCATATAGAGCCCACCATTCAGAATGTAGAGAAAGCTTACGACAGTGGCAGTAGAGGGAAAAGATAAATATATGCGATAATTTGCTTCTTTCTGTTGTGCCATATCATAGAGAACTTCACTTGGTCGAAGCAGAAGGATATGCATTTCGTTTATGGTGAGAAGCTGCAGACGAAGCTATCCAGACATGCGTCAGGCACACCATTCTCCGTTTGCTGCTATTCATTAGCACCTGGATGAAACATATGGTTCCAATGGGCGTCAAAATAGCGGAGATGGCGTGCTGAGCGTATGCACGCTACCATTCGAAGCGGACGTATTAAAGAGATTCGACGCTGACCCATCCGCAGTCACTCATGTGGTACACGCATTGCAAAGAAACCACATAGCGGTTTGGAATATGAAGCATTAGAAGAAAACGCATTCATTCCATTTTCAGAAAGCACATGCGCTGAAAGCTACACGATTTTCCTTCGTATGTGGAGTCTGGACAGTGGTTGTTGTAGCGTTGCTCCACGTAGTCATAGAACCCTGCTTGTGTTTGGCCCACGCACGAGGTGTGCTTCTACCGTGAGGGTGTTTCAGTGTTCACAATTGTTGTATTTGGACGGAAGAGAATCCCCACGCAGCCCACGAATGAAGTCATCAAGATCAACAGACTATAAATTTGTGGGCTAGCATGGTACAGAATTACTTCATCATGCTTCCTCCTCGAGACACAAGATATAGCTATGCAACGTTCGTTCGAGAAGTTCTGCTCGAATTACTGGAGCAGGTGCCACTTACTGTCCGTCAAAATACGTGGTTCCTGGACGATGGGGCAATCACACACGCCAGTCTAACCGCCAGAATCCCGATCGAACAGATCACGGGACTGGTCGAGGTGACCTCGAAATTTTGGCGCCGTGGTTGCTCGACGTCAGCACGCTGGACTTCTTCTTGTGGAATCATGTGACGAATGTGGTGTATGATACCCCTGCGTAGTCAACAGAAGTCTTAATGGCAAGAATACATGCAGCGTGTGAAGTTGTTCGCACCATGCCCGGTATCTTTGAGCGAGTGCGTCAGTAAATAGTATACAGATACCAGGAATGCTGCAATGCTGAAGACAGGAATTTTGAACACCTTCGATAATTTTATTTACTTCATTAACAGTAGAAAAATTAGTAATATTTGCTGCTTGACACTTGTTTCCTGTTGTCTGTTACAGAAAATACTCTTATGTTTCTCCCTCGTTTCATTTAATTGACTTTTCTCTCCTTTACATAAAATAAATGCACCGAATTTTCGAGAACTGCGTCGGTATTCATTGAACGCAACTGATTGTCACAAACTCCAACGGTGTAAATGGGGAATGCTGCTGCATTGGCAGCTGTTTGCCTTTGTAATTTCGACGCTGTCGGTATCTTTCTCTTACGTTCTCTATAAAGAAAAGCATGAAAGATTTTAGTGGGTTCTACGAGAAACATAAATTGCGGATGGAAATTCTTGTCTGAAACCGTCAGCCACGGACCAAAGAGATCATCGCCTTCATAGGAGACAAGGCCTGTATCCGCAGCAGCTAGCTCCATATTCTCCAACGGCGATTGCAGCGATCAGTCGGGATCACTGAATAACAAATAACACATGTCCAACGTTCCGCTTGTAGTTCGTTAGTGCACAAACTCAAGTTTGCTGCAGAACTGGTGACCTAACAGCAGGTGTCGACGCCTATAATTTCGACGCTCTCTAGCGTCCTTGGATGACGTTTCCGGACACGGTTTGCTATCATCAGTTTGTTACTCAATACACCCTTTACAGAGCATTTAAATTTGTCTGTGTCGTTTGCAACAACGTGTGTTTAGCAGAGAAATGACTTCGTACATGCACTTAGAAATAAAAATGCATTATACAGATGAAGTAAACGGAATATTCTATAGAAAGTGGCTGTAGGTCCTTAACGTAACGACTGAGATATAGGAGAACGAATGACATCACGTACCCGTACCCTGTAATAGGAGAAAGGCAGTACATTCTAAAGAGACATTGCGACTAAAAGACGTTGTCATATTCCAACTAGTTCTGTGTGGGTGAGGAAACTAATTTTATTCCCAGTCCACATTATAGGTATAAAAATTTTATATTTCAACTTACCTAGCAGTATTTTTACAGTTGGTTCCAACTGTAAGATTCGACTGTGGCATAGGCTGGAAGTTATCCATTCCGTAGCTAAACTGCTAATTCTTGAAACAACAATGTAGTGTTATAAAAGTTTGCTGACATGTACTATGTCCTCGTAGCTCAAGTCGATTTATTACGGTGGAGTGTGATTGGTGAGACAACCTTTATTTGGTTTACGAATGTTGTGGATGCAGTGTAAGGTGGCTCGATTCCATAAAAGGAAAGCAACACAAGTGGATTGGAGTTGAAATTACTATGGACGAAATCACGAGATGTTGGCTGGTACAGGGTAACAGGACACTGTGCACTAAACGGGTAGCATACATTTTACCAAAATTAACAACTAACATTGTGTCTCGACGTTTGTATACCTTTTTAAGCCATTTATCACAATTCAGACCACGTATTTCCATTGTTGTTTGTAGGCAGTCGCTTTACTAGATTTGTTGCATCTTCTAAGTTTTCTGCCAATGAAACACGGAGTATGGTTCTCCTCCCCCACGACATTTGCTATGTGTTCTTACCTGTTTAAGTTGTTCGTAGTTGTAATTCCTAGGTGTTTAGTTGAATTTACTGCCTTTAGATTTCTTTGATTTATCGTGTAACCGAAGTTTAACAGATTCCGTTTAACATTCATGTGTATGATCCCACATTTGTCATTATTTGTGGTGGATTGTCAATTTTGCCACACTACAGACATACGTTTTGCAATTTCTTTCGAGCACCTCAAAATTTTTCTAGACGATAAACGAGAGCATCATCTGTAAACAACGTAAGATGGCTGCTCAGATTCAAAAGTGGTTCAAATGTCTCTGAGCACTATGGGACTTAACATCTATGGTCATCAGTCCCATAGAACTTAAAACTACTTAAACCTAACTAACCTAAGGACATCACACAACACCCAGTCTGCTCAGATTGTCTCCTAAATCGTTCATATAAATAAGAAAGAGCATACGGTCTATAACACTAACTTTGAGAACGCCAGAAATCACTTCAGTTTTATTCGATGACTTTTGGTCAATTAGTACAAACTGTGATCTATCTGGCAAAAAATCACGAATGCAGTAGCATATCTTAACAATGTTCAATAAGCACGCAATTTCATTACAAGCCCCTTGTGAGGTAAGGTATTAAAAGCCTTATGGAAATCCACGAATACGGATTCAGTTTGAAATCCCTCGTCGATAGCAGTCAACCGTTCGTCTGAGCAAAGAGCAAGTTGTATTTCACAAGAACTATGCTTTCTAAATCCGTGTTGAGTGTGTCACAATTGGCCGTTCTGTTCGACGAAATTCACAATGTTCGAACACAGTACGCTCATCAGTCAGAATATTATGAGACCAACCTAACAGGCCATGTGGCCGAGCGGTTCTAGACGCATCAGTCCGGAACCGCGCTGCTGCTACGGTCCTGCTTCGAGCATGGATGTGTGTGATGTCCTTAGGTTAGTTAGGTGTAAGTAGATCTAAGTCTAGAGGACTGATGACCTCAAATGTTAAGTCCCATAGTGCTCAGAGCCGTTTAGACCGACCTACTATTGATATAAACCAATCCAGACGATAACAGCGTCACCTGGTGAGAAGTGAATGCTAGTCAGACACGCACACGGTGTATGTATTACCAGAGAGCGTGCTATCCATGGGGACGAAGGCGCGCAATCTACCTAAGTTTGAGTGAGAGTATATTGTCATGGCCCGGAGGCTCGGAACGAGCATTTCGAAAAGTGCACAACTTGTAGGCTATTCGAGAAGCCCTGTGGAGAGTGTATTCTGCACGTTGCGAAACCAAGGTGAAACCACGTCCAGACGTCGTGGGGTTTGGTGGTCACCTCCCACTCCAGATATCTGACGTCCTAGACTGCGAAGAGTGATAAAAACAGGGCAGGCGGCGGACTGTGACGGAACTACCATCCGATTTTAATGATGGGCGGAGTTCAAGTTTCTCTAAACACACAGTGCACCGAACACTACTGACGATGTGCCACCGCATCCGATGACCCATGCATGTAGCAATGTTAACACAACGACATCATCAACTACGACTGAACTGGGGTCGTGACCATCGGCACCGGACGTTAGCGCAGTGGCATAGCGCAGCGTTGTCTGATGAATTCCGATAACTTTTTCATGATGCGACGGTTTGGGGCGAATGCGTCGTCTTCCAGGGGAACAGCTCCTTGACAGCAGCATGGCAGGAAGGAGCAAGCTGGCGGCGGCTCCATTATGTTCTGGGGTACATTCACGTAGGCAACCATAGGTTCATTGGAGCACGTGCAAGGCACCAAGAGGGCCAAGGTGTATCGCACACTGGTTGCAGACCACGTATACCCCTTCATGATTACCATGTGTCCCTATGGCAGTGGCAATTTTCAACAAGATAATGCGCCAGGAGTGACATGCAACGGCTAGAGGAACACAGTGGCAGCCGGCCGCGGTGGTCTAGCGGTACAGGCGCTCAGTCCGGAGCCGCGCGACTGCTACGGTCGCAGGTTCGAATCCTGCCTCGGGCATGGATGTGTGTGATGTCCTTAGGTTAGTTAGGTTTAAGTAGTTACAAGTTCTAGGGGACTGATGACCACAGATGTTAAGTCCCATAGTGCTCAGAACCATTTGAACCATTTTTGAACACAGTGGCGAGTTATAATTGATGTGCAAGCTACCCAGCTCGCCAGATCTGAATCTGATCCAACACATCTGAGACGTGACAGAGTGTGGTGTCAGAGCTCATCGCCGCTCTCCCCGATATTTACGAGAATTAGGTGAATTATGTGTACAGATGTGGTGCTAGCTCCCTCCAGCGACCTGCCAAGACTTCACGTTTTCCATGGCTCGACGTATCGCCGCTGTTATACGTGGTAAAGTTGGACATACCGGCTGTTACTTAGCTGGTAAGAACGTTCTGTCTGATCAGTTTTTATGTTCCAAAATCCTGCTTCATATCGACATGAATGATAATGGACCTCTAGTTTAGTCGATTACTCCTATAGCCTTTCTCGAACCTTGGTGTGACCTGTGTAACATCCCAGTCTTTGGGTACGGACCTTTCCTCGAACGAGTAGTTGTGAATGATTGTTAGGTATGGAGCTGTTGCATCAGCATACTCTGAAAGGAACCTGATTGATATAAATGTGGACTGGAAGTCTTGTTTTTATTACGTGATGTAAGCGGCTTTACTACTCCGAGAATATCTACTGCTAAGTTACTCACGTTGGCAGCTGTTCTTGATTCAAATTCTGGAATATTTACTTCTTCTTCTTTGGTGAAGTAGTTTCGGAACGTTGGTTTAGTAATTCGGAACGTTGTGTTTAGTAATTCGGCTTCAGCAGCACTTTCATCGATAGTGTTTCCACTGCTATGGTATCCAGAGAGCATTGATTGTGTTTTGCCGCTAGCACACTTTACATACGACCTGAATCTCTATGGACTTTCTGCCAGGTTTAGAGACAATGTTTTGTTGTGGAAACTATTGGAAGCATCTCGCTTTGAAGTCCACGCAGAGTTTCGAGCTCCTGTAAAAGGTCACCAATCTTGAGGATTTTGCGTTCTTTTAAATTTCTCATGCTTTTTCGTTGTTCCTGCAACAGTGTCCTGACCTGATTCGTGCACTATGGAGGTCCAGCTCCTTCGTTTGTTAATTTATTTGGTATAAATCTCTCAATTTCTGTCGAGACTATTTCTCTGAATTCAAGCCACATCTAGTTTTCACTTACAATGTTAATTTTGAAGGAGTGGAGATTCTCACTCAAGGAGGCGTCAAGTGAATTTTTATCTGCTTTCTGAATAGATACATTTTTCGTTTATTTTTGGTGGATTTCTGAGTTCCTATATTCTGACTCGGTGTGTCAACCCCGACTTTACTAATCCTTGTACACGTTTTGATGCTCGTTTTAGCTCAGGATTATTTAATGATAAGGGATCACGTGTGTTTTGACAATCGTTTACCCAAAGGTTCTTGCTACTTGTATGAGTAATTGTCATCACCAAAAAGCATTTGCTGTTGGTATACTTTTTGATCCTATTGCTTTGCACAATGGCATTCCAGTATTTGTCCTACACATACACACTGTGTCCGAGCTGCTTTAGAACTGCTTCTGGCTTGATGTGGTGCTTTGATCCTTGAAGATTCGAAAGCAGCTGTGTAGGAAGTCAAAACGTTGGTATTGCTGCAGCCGGCATCCTGGCAGCAAATGTAACTGTACTTGTGTGACATTCTTCGGAAAAGGCAGTAGAGTAATGAGGTAACATCAGATTGTTTGAGTCGTCCAGAGTTTGTAGGCGAGAATTCATAGAATTCGACCCCAATACCGAGAAGAAGGTTTCTGGTTTCTCCTCCGTGATGACACCCCAGCCCAGAAAGCCAAGTTTTATACGAGTTCTTGGACGGAAAGTGGAACGCAGTCTGGGATCCCGCACCGTATGCGCCTGATTAGGCCCCGTACGACTTCTGGTTGTTCACCAAATTGAAGTTGGCAGTGAAAGGACACCGTTATGACGCACTTACGGAAGTCTAAGAAAACTATACTGCAGTACTAAATGCAACCCCAAAAACGGATTACAGTGACAGCTTCAAAAACTTTTAATTTATTTCATGTGTGTTTTGATATATGGGGACTATTTTGAATTAATATAGTGATTTTCTGAACATAGTCTACGACGTTTATATGTGAACATAAACCATGACACCTACATTTCATAGCGACAGTCCCAGCGGAACTGGGACACACTGTGTATAATAAAAATGGATGATGTGGGATCCAAACCAGTACCTTCGATGGAATTAAGGGAAATACATAGAGAGTGATGGTTGAATTGTGTGGACGTACGCATTAAGAGGTCATCAGGACCGATAATTGATTATAATAGCATTATGTATGTCTATAATTTTACTTATTTAACTTGGGAATCGATTACACAACCTAACAGCGGTCTCGACATTGTTACCTATGTTGCACATCTCAGTTATTGTCTATTCATCGTATGGAAATTACATTTCTAATTCGATGTGAATCTCATAGGCTACAATTTTGTGGGTATTATGGAACATTTATTAATAGTGGCTACATCAGTACCTCCATCCATATCAAACCTATTAACCACTAGCAATACCTCCACTTCGACAGCTACCACCCATTCCATACCAAGAAGTCCCTTCCGTACAGCCTAGCCACCCGTAGCGTATAGGCAACATAGTGCGACTCAGAGTCCGGTGTGCAAGCACCTACATGCAGGCAAAGGAGTAGTGTGGCATTCGTGTCTTTCCAAACTGCGTGCTGTTAATGTGGAAACATGAACTATGGCGACGTTATTACAAAAAGCATACAAACACGACCAAAGTGCATTTATTCTTTCCGAGGCTGCCGAAGGACACACACCGGTAGACATCAATCATAGAATGAAGAATACGCTATGTGCTCAAAAATTTCTGGACACTTGGCTGAAAATGACTTACAAGTTGGCGGCGTCATCCGTCGGTAATGCTGGATTTTAATTTGGTGTCCGCCCACCCTTAGCTTTGATGACAGCTTCCACTATCGCAGGCATACGTTCAATAAGGTTCTGTAAGATTTCTTGCGGAATGGCAGACCATTCTTCACGGAGTGCTGCACTGAGGAGAGATATCGATGACGGTCGGTGAGACCTGGCACGAAGTCGGCGCTCCAAAACATCCCAAAGGGTTCAATAGGATTCAGGTCAGGACTCTGTACAGGCCAGTCCATAACAGGTATGTTACTACCGTGTAACCACTCCGTCACAGGCCGCGCATTATGAACGGTTGCTCGATCGTGTTTAGAGATGCAGTCACCGACCTCGAATTGCTCTTCAACAGTGGGAAGCGAGGAGGTGCTTAAAACATCAATGTAGGCCTGTGCTGTGACGGTGCCACGCAAAACAACAATGGATGCAAGCCTCCTCCATGAAAAACACGACCACACCATAACACCACCACCTCCGAATTCTACTGTTGGCACTACACAGACTGACAGATGACGTTCACTGGGTATTCGCCATACCCACAACCTACCATCGGATCGTCACACTGTGTACCGTGATTCATCACTCCACACAACCTTATTCCACTGTTGAATAGTCCAATGTTTAAGCTCCTTACACCAAGCGAGGTGCCGTTTAGAATTTACCGGGGTGATGTTTGGCTTATGAGCAGCCGCTCGACCGTGAAATCCAAGTTTTCGCACCTCCCGCCTAACTGTCACAGTACTTGCAGCTGGTACTGATGCAGTTCGGAATTCCTGTGTGATGGTCTGGGTTGATCTTTGCCTGTTACACATTACGTCCCTCTTCAACTGTTGGCGGTCTCTGTCAGTCAATAGACGAGGTCGGCCTTTGCGCTTTTGTGCTGTACGTGGCCCTTCACGTTTCCACTTCCCTATCACATCGGAAACAGTGGACGTAGGGATGTTCTGGACTGTGGCAATCTCGCGTACAGACTTATGACACAAGTGACGCCCAATCACCTGACCACATTCGAAGTCTATGAGCTCCGCGGAGCGCCCCATTCTGCTCTCTCAAGATGTCTAATGACTACTGGGGTCGCTAATTTGGAGTACCTGGCAGTAGGTGGCAGCAAAATGCACCTAATATGAAAAACGTAGGTTTTTGAGGGTATCCGGATACTTCTGATCACGTAGTGTATGTATATGGGAAAGCGTGTATGTCGAAAATCACCACTGTGGAACGATGCGACAAGTTCCGTGCTGCGTGCTGATGGTACATGAGAACCTACGCCGCATATCGGAAATTTCTTAACGCAGAAGTTACGCCAATTCACGTGTGAGACATTCGAGCACACGCCCACTAGTCCTGATGCCTCCCCGTGTGTTTATCGCGCCTTCTTAAAGAAGGCATTGAAAGGCCGACGGTTTCTGTAGGACGAGAATGTGTAGCAGCAAATTACGGATTTCTTCGTGCAGCAGGACACGGCAATTTCCCGAACGGGCATCAACCTGATGCGTGGATGAGATGATTTCGTCAGTGTTCGCGGCAATTTGTCTGAGTGGTATACCGACTGTGGGCTATACGACCTTCGAAAGGAAGCTTTTTGATCGCCCCTTATAATTTTCTTTGTTTGTGCCATTGTTTTTATTTAGCACAGTGACGTCGCATTTAGTAATGTAGGGAAAATGTAGGCTTGGTACTTACCAAGTACGTATTTGTTGCTAAATAATGCATTACGTATTTCATTAAACATTAAAGCATCTCCTATGTGATTTGGTATGTTGTTTGATGGGTATGCTTCGTAGTGTGTATAGAAAACTTTGAAACATTACTAAATTACACTAATCCCCGTTTTTTAACACACAGTATGATGTCACACATTAATACTATCGTATGAGTAATGTAGCTAGAGTTTGTTTGATGGATATGCTTCGTAGTGAGTATAGAAAACTTTGAAACATTTCTAAATTACACTAATCCCCGTTTTTTAACACACAGTATGATGTCACACATTAATACTAACGTATGAGTAATGTAGCTAGAGTTTGAATCAAACAATAAAAATTCATCTTGGTATATGACAAAACTATGAAAAAGAGAGTCGCTGCTCGAGAGTTGGACGTTTCCATACACCTAGCGGTCAATAAAGAGCTTTAGAACTACTCCTAATTGCGTCGTCCTCACCCAAAGAAATTTTCAACGGATTCTGAGGAGGAGGCGTTATAGTGTGTAGGTTTTAAGCCTGATATCTTTTGGAGGTACGTGTATACCACTCCCGTTATGTTGGCCCACTGTGAGAAGAGCCTTATACGAATCTTGGTCCGTCAGAACTCCATCCAAATTACCATAGATATGGAAAAGGAAGAATATGTGCCTTTCCTGGATGCGATAGTTGTTCAGAATGCAGGAGGACAGCGTAGGTTACCTTCAGTCAAAGATATTCAGTACAGTTAGTAATAAAATGATATTTATTAAATATGAAGTAATACTCAAATTAAATGACGCTTTCCCCTTGTAAAATGTCCAGCTCAATTAGTCGATTGGAATTACTTCAAAGTCTCTAAATTATTAATGTCCTGTCACTGAGCCTTTGAGTGATGCCTACGTAGAGACCAGAGCTGACCTACGATGCCTACGGGGCCTAAGCCTCGGAGATGACGGATGGACACTACAGCTTGTCCGGCGGTAACTGGAGACAATACACGATTCGGCGCACTGAAGAAAACTGTCCGCCGTAGCTCAATGGTCCGGTATTTAAAGAGGCATCGACCAATCTCTGTCGACACACGTGATTCCCATGGGTTGGCAGCTGCGGACCTCGGTATAGGTCGTATTGCCAACCCATACAGCTGCAGCGCTACGAGGGTTTCGAGCGCGGCTTATCGATTAATGTGCGGTACTGTCTGGAGTCGTGAGTGTTGTCAAGACGACGGTTCATCGAAAACCGGCAGCTCCGTAGGACATGGTGTCTTTTGAAAGTCGACGCCAGAACATATGTAGACCTGACAGAACAGCCGTAATGATCCTACACAGACCAATGGTGTCCAGACTAAATATGAAGATAGGGCATATATGATTACTGATACTGTCATCTGCGGAAAACACATGAACATTTTGCTAAACGATCTGAGGACAACGGATATCCACCATGAAAGATGGGTAAGGGTCTGATAAATCAGCCGTGGCCGAGCACCTTATGCAGGAAAACGACGCTGTGGACCACGAAAACGTCCAGAGAATGACATCTGTTTCTTCTTTCGGAAATTACTGGGACACGTTAAACGGAAGATTTAATTAATTGTGAGACAGTTTTGATCTTGACAAAATATGTGACCTGGCAGAGACAACAGTGAACACACCACGACAAAGGTACTGTCCGCCTGCCGATCAGAATTTGTGGAACAACATGCTTCACAGAGGAGTTGCGATTGACCTGTCTTAAATTTTTTCCTCCATAATTTGTCGTCTACTAATGGGTACTTATTTTGCTCTACCATTGTATGAAATGAATGCGACTGCTTTGCCGTCAGTATGCATCGAACGATTTACAGGTAATTTTTTGTCTCGACGACGAAGCCAGACCCAAGGAAGCAAATTGACCCAAAGTAAACCAACTTGGAAATGTTTCCAGAACGTCTCTCGGCAGACCTCTCAAAATTTTCTGACCCAACAGGAGAAGAAGTTCATATAGCGCTGCCGCATTTTTTCAATCACTGCCTTGGACGCTGTCAAGGAGACCTCGCCGCCGGGACGAAACCAACACCAACAACAAACACGTCGACTGTCAGCCGATTTGTCAGCCGTAATTAATGAAAGTGTCTCTGCAGACAATTTCCGGTTATTCGACGATCTGATCGATTAAGCACATGTCAATCTGGTTCACAAAACGCTGCAAACTTCCCTGGAAGCACAAGTAAAGAAACAAGACTTAGAACATATTACTGCTAAGAGGTCCGGTGACAGCTGTACAACCCAAACACCAAGAAAGGCTGGAGTCACGGACCTCATCTCCAATTGCATGCTTCTCTACCTGCCACCACCGGATTTTGATCACCTGGCGGCTCTTTTGAACGCAACAAAGAGGGCTGTCAACTTCCCCGCAGTCCGGAAGCACGCGGAGATCGTAGCCATACCCTAGCCGGGAAAGACGGCAGCTCCCCGAAGTGTTTCTGGTCGATGAGCCTACTCTCTGATGTATCCATGGTGTTTGAGCGTCTCTTCCTGCGTGGCCTCCTCGACCATGTAGAAGCTGAAAATATTTTTGCCGATGTCCAACTCGGATTTCGGAAAGGGCATCCTACAACCTACCAAGTACTACAGTTTGCGGAGTAAGCAATGGAGGCCTTTGACCACCACGAGTTCTTTTGGGCCCTGTTACTCGATGTCACGAGAGCTGTCGGCTTTGTGTAACATGAGAGACTACTGTATAAGTTTCTAAAACATCGAGTCCCAACAACACATGCGAGACTGCTGCGCAGTTATCTGGATTAACGTACCTCTCATGTCCGTGCTAACGACGGAAAATCATCACGTCGCACCTTCACCACCTTTACACCGCAAGGATCGGTGCTTGGCACAATCCTACATACGCTGTACACATCAGATATCACCCTAACACCACGGGTGTAGGTAGCCTTATATGCTGAAGCCACCGTAGTGTGCACTAAAAGCCTTAATTCACGGTGTTTCCAACGGAAACTTCAGACGGAGATAAATCAAATCGACGACTGAGAGGCAAAATGGCTGCTAATATTCAACCCAAAGAGGCGGGGGCCATCATCTCTGCGAAGAGGTGGTGCCAGCTGCTCTGTTACCCGTCATCGTCAGAGGAACAGGCGTGAAGTGGACAAAATGTACCCGAAATCTTGGAGTCACGATGGACACACATGGCGCCAACGCACAGAAGCAGCTTCAAGCTCCTCGGACGACTCAGCGATCTATATTCACTTCTCAGACCAGATTCTACTATCCCCACCCACACTGATTTTACTATCTATTATTGCCTCATACAAATTCCGCTTGAATATGCAGCAGTTCCTCGGGGCAATGCTGTCGACACCCACATCCGACGTCTGCACCGAATTCAGAAGAGAGCTCTGCGACTAGAGCTCAACCTTTCTCCGGAGGACCCATCGCGGGAATTATACCTAATGGCTGACGTACTGCGGCTGAAAGAACGATATCGAGAAACTGCAGTGAAGTTATAGTAAAAGACTACGATCTCTGTATCGAGAGGTTGCAACAATGGAAGATTGTACGGAAATGCAGGATGATCTGCAGCGAATTGACGCATGGTGCAGGGAATGGCAATTGAATCTCAGTGTAGACAAGTGTAATGTGCTGCGAATACATAGAAAGATAGATCCCTTATCTTTTAGCTACAAAATAGCAGGTCAGCAACTGGAAGCAGTCAATACCACAAATTATCTGGGAGTACGCATTAGGAGTGATTTAAAATGGATTGATCATATAAAGTTGATCGATGGTAAAGCAGATGCCAGACAGATTCATTGGAAGAATCCTAAGGAAATGCAACCCGAAAACAAAGGAAGTAGGTTACAGTACGCTTGTTCGCCCAGTGCTTGAATACTGCTCAGCAGTGTGGGATCCGTACCAGATGAGGTTGATAGAAGAGATAGAGAAGATCCAACGGAGATCAGCCCGCTTCGTTGCAGGATCATTTAGTAATCGTAAAAGCGTTACGGAGAAGATAGATAAACTCCAGTGGAAGACTCTGCAGCAGAGACGCTGAGTAGCTCGGTACGAGCTTTTGTTAAAGTTTCGAGAACATACCTTCACCGAAGAGTCAAGCAGTATACTGCTCCCTCCTACGTATAGCTCGCGAAGAGACCATGAGGATAAAATCAGAGAGATTAGAGCCCACACAGAAGCATACCGACAGTCCTTCTTTCCACTAACAATATGAGACTGGAATAGAAGGGAGAACCGATAGAGGTACTCAAGGTACCCTCCGCCACACACCGTCAGGTGGCTTGCGGAGTATGGATGTAGATGTAGATGTAGACCTGGATATCAGAAATCCTGGCAAACAGCACCATCGAAAAAAATTTGCTGTGATAACTGAAGAAATAAAGCATAAAAAAATTGTCTACTTAGGTAGCAGCTCCACATTCCAATAAACGTGCCACAAGAAAAGCGAACCATTCGTAAGAATCAGACATAAATCCACGGAAAACGACGGGAGGAAAAACACAAAGTGTTTAAACTTTATCTTAAACTGGTGCAGAAGTTCGCATTGCTTCGTTTACCGCCATTGTGGCCGATTAGCTCCAAAAATTTACGTTTTACTGCCAAAATAATAGCTTCAGAGAGAGTATGGATACAGTTGATTCTCATATTTTTGCTGATCAATTTATACGCGTGGAAACATGGCAGTTAATTCTGTACAAACATGGTTTTAATTGCTTCGGTAATAATCTTAAATGCATAAAGGTGCTCATCAGGGTGAATCATTTTTCTGTAACTAGCGAGATATCGTAACAATGGTGCATTATCACGGAATCAAATAATACTACAAATGCAGGAGAGGGCAGGAATCCTACACATGTGCGGTGCACTTGCTCGTGCGCAGTTGATAGGTGTTCTGTGTGCACACAGGAGCAAGCTGGCCACCCGCTTCTCTCCCCTCCCCACCATACCGTCTCTCCGTTCCTTCCTGTGTAATGCGTTTTGTTTCCTTGCTTGCTTTACTGAATACGGCATAACGTTTGTAGCACTGCTTGAAAGATATCATGCTTTGAAAGAGTACCTATTACCTACGATACGTTTTATTTATCACAGATGGAATTTACAATATGTTTAATGTCTGGAACAAAATTTCTAAATACAGACAAACGCAAACATTTACGCAAATTTTCAACACTGATGTATGCTCCTAACCGAGACTTATTAATTTTCATAACAGAAAAAAATCTCTCACAAACGTATGTCTAAGCAAACGTTGACATTATCTTCGCGGCTTCACAATGGAGACGTGGAAACTCTTGCTGTCGAAAGTCCTGATAAGAGTCTATTACACGTCTTGCCAAAAGGTACTTGTCTCTCAGACGAGAATTACACGGTAGATCTATTAATTCCATTTGCAAATTGGGATGAATATCATGTATAGAAGCAGCAAATGGTCTCGAGAACCATTCAAAAGCTTGGGATAAATATGATAATTCCCCTATTGCTTGAGAAGTTCCTCTTTTATTGCACTAAGTAAGGAAATATATTCTTTGCGATTCTATTCTCGCACAGTAGGCAGAGTAGGGAAATGCAGTGCGTTCTCTGACGAAAGCTGTCGTTCCCACAGCTCAAGCTTGCTAGTGAAAGCTAGCACATTTTCAGCCATTTCACAAATTAGTTGATTTTCTACATGCATACTTGTGTTCAAAGCATTCCCGTGTGCGGTAATGTCCACTAAAAATGTAAAGTTGGCAACCCACTATGGATCTTCTAACTTGGGATCGTAACTTCCTTTGTCCTTTAAAAACTGATTTATTGGTATTCTCAGCTCAAAATACCTTTTGAGTACGCTACCGAGGGTTAGCCAGCGTCCTTCACTGTGGTATTGTATGTCACCGAACTCATCTCCAAATTCAGGTAAATATGTGTGAAACTACACTCCTGGAAATTGAAATAAGAACACCGTGAATTCATTGTCCCAGGAAGGGGAAATTTTTTTGACACATTCCTGGGGTCAGATACATCACATGATCACACTGACAGAACCACAGGCACATAGACACAGGCAACAGAACATGCACAATGTCGGCACTAGTACAGTGTATATCCACCTTTCGCAGCAATGCAGGCTGCTATACTCCCATGGAGACGATCGTACAGATGCTGGATGTAGTCCTGTGGAACGGCTTGCCATGCCATTTCTACCTGGCGCCTCAGTTGGGCCAGCGTTCGTGCTGGACGTGCAGACCGCGTGAGACGACGCTTCATCCAGTCCCAAACATGCTCAGTGGGGGACAGATCCGGAGATCTTGCTGGCCAGGGTAGTTGACTTACTACCTTCTAGAGCACGTTGGGTGGCACGGGATACATGCGGACGTGCATTGTCCTGTTGGAACAGCAAGTTCCCTTGCCGGTCTAGGAATGGTAGAACGATGGGTTCGATGACGGTTTGGATGTACCGTGCACTATTCAGTGTCCCCTCGACGATCACCAGTGGTGTACGGCCAGTGTAGGAGATCGCTCCCCACACCATGATGCCGGGTGTTGGCCCTGTGTGCCTCGGTCGTATGCAGTCCTGATTGTGGCGCTCACCTGCACGGCGCCAAACACGCATACGACCATCATTGGCACCAAGGCAGAAGCGACTCTCATCGCTGAAGACGACACGTCTCCATTCGTCCCTCCATTCACGCCTGTCGCGACACCACTGGAGGCGGGCTGCACGATGTTGGGGCGTGAGCGGAAGACGGCCTAACGGTGTGCGGGACCGTAGCCCAGCTTCATGGAGACGGTTGCGAATGGTCCTCGCCGATACCTCAGGAGCAACAGTGTCCCTAATTTGCTGGGAAGTGGCGGTGCGGTCTCCTACGGCACTGCGTAGGATCCTACGGTCTTGGCGTGCATCCGTGCGTCGCTGCGGTCCGGTCTCAGGTCGACGGGCACGAGCACCTTCCGCCGACCACTGGCGACAACATCGATGTACTGTGGAGACCTCACGCCCCACGTGTTGAGCAATTCGGCGGTACGTCCACCCGGCCTCCCGTATGCCCACTATACGCCCTCGCTCAAAGTCCGTCAACTGCACATACGGTTCACGTCCACGCTGTCGCGGCATGCTACCAGTGTTAAAGACTGCGATGGAGCTCCGTATGCCACGGCAAACTGGCTGCCACTGACGGCGGCGGTGCACAAATGCTGCGCAGCTAGCGCCATTCGACGGCCAACACCGCGGTTCCTGGTGTGCCCGCTGTGCCGTGCGTGTGATCATTGCTTGTACAGCCCTCTCGCAGTGCCCGGAGCAAGTATGGTGGGTCTGACACACCGGTGTCAATGTGTTCTTTTTTCTATTTCCAGGAGTGTATGTGTAATACCGTGGGATCTCAAATAATTAACTGCCCGAATAACCACTTGCATCACGTACCTGAGTTTTGCTGCTTTTGCACAGAGTACTTTTTGGTGCAAAATGCAGATGATGCTGTACTATGACTCATCTGTACGCTGAGGCTTTTCTCTTAGTAGTCCAACAAATCCCATTTGTTCCCCTTTCATTGCAGGTGCTCCGTCTGTTGTCACTGACACAAAACGTTCCCGGTTTAAGGCAGCTGAATTGTCAGCTTCTTCAACGGCTTTTAGGATGTCTGCGCCGGTAGTCGTGCTTTTTAAAGATGTCATACCTAAAAAATCCTCTGTTATGTGCAGAGCAGTGTCCACACGGCGGACATAAATCACTAATTGCGTGGTGTCTGAAATATATGTGGACTCATCAAGTGCGATGGAAAATGCAATAAACATCTGCACTGCACTCCTTAATTGACGGTAAACGTCACCTGCCATGACACTTATCGACGACATACAGTCCGCCGAGAAAGAGTGATAGCTAGAAATTGTTTTTTATTCAGTGGGAAAAGTAAATCAGCAGCGTCATTGATGCACTCCTGTATAAATTCACCTTCAGCAAACGGTTTTCCAGCTCTCGCTATATTAAGCGCAATCTTATAACTTGCACGTACCGCCGGGCTATCATTGTTGTCGTCCTGAAAAATTGTAGACAGTGTGTCGTAAAATGTCAAATCAGTTAGAGAAGAGACTTGACGAAAGAAAGTCGCAGATCTCTCGTGACAACAGCAACTTACGTCAGATTCATCTAGTGTCGTCAGATCGCTCTTCTAAAGGCAAGTCAATTTCCCCATCCGCTCAGAATCCGACTGTAAATTGTACTCGTCCTTGTGATATTTATTGTAATGGCGTTGAATATTAATCTTCCGCTGACCAGCGAGAAAACTGCCACGTATTAAACATTTAGAATTTTCACGTTTTTGCACAAAGATAAAATGATTCTCCCATTCCTTTTTAAAAGATAGCACATCTCCACTTCTCCGTTTCCTGGATTCACTCTGCATTTTCCGGTTCTTGAAATACAACGTTCACTACGTAGTGGTCGCTTCGCATCAATGTCCGCAGCTTAGCCTGGTACTACACTGCCGCAACCTGCCGGCTGTCGCGACTACCCCTGTCGACGAGCACACTGGACTCGCATTCGGGAGGACGACGGTTCAATCCCGTCTCCAGCCATCCTGATATAGGTTTTCCGTGATTTCCCTAAATCGCTTCAGGCAAATGCCGGGATGGTTCCTTTGAAAGGGCACGGCCGATTTCCTTCCCAATCCTTTCCTAACCCGAGCATGAGCTCCGTCTCTAATGACCTCGTTGTCGACGGGACGTTAAACACTAACCACCGCCACCACCTGTCGACGATTGCACGCGAGCAGCACACGTGCAGCGCTGTGCGCTCATGAGCCGCGTGCAACGGTGCCCCTCCCCTGTAATAATGTATGCCATACTGCCACGAAAGGTTCCGCAACTGTTTAAATCCTTTAAAGTCTCAGTGCCAAATAGTCACAGTTGGTAACTAGTCTCGGTCACTTTTAATTATCACCTTCACATCGAATAATAAAATAAAGTAAAATAATAAACTAAGGAATAAAAATTTCTCTAGATGACACAGACAGAAAGCACCATAAATTCTCTCCCACAATAAACAAAAGCAAATAAACTAAAAAAAACTAAAATTTTTAATTCATGTGAAACGTTTCAGAACACTTCTAACTAAAAAGAGTCATAAGAACATTGTCTTGACATGAACTCGTCATGAAGAATTAAGATTAGAAGTAGTAATTTTTCCCTTTTAAGCAGTTATGAAGAAAAACCGTTTTTCGATCTCGTTCACCAGAAGAGACCGAAAAAGGTTTCCGCATTAATTTCAGAAAATAGATGAACATTTTACTGTAGTTATAAACTAAAATCTTGCGTTCACGTTGAAAGAAAATGAATGACGTCTCGTTTAGTTTGGTTTTGCACCATCAAACCTTCAAATATTAAGGAAGGAGATTAATTTTATTTGAAAATCTACACAATCAAGGATTAAAAGGAAAAAGGGATTTCGTCTTACAAGAAAAAATTATTGTTTACCTAAAACAAGAACTAAAAGTTAAGCTTCACTGAATGACTTCTGGGGAAGAGGGTGAGAGTGATGGAAAGTCATATTATTGTGGTCACTTTTCTCGAAGCCCGAAATAGAACGAAAGAAGAAAAAGGGGCAGTGTGGCCGCAGGCAGACTGAGCACAATGCACACGAGCATAACACACCTTAGACGCCCACTGTTGCAAACTGGGAACACTTAATTTTCTAGATAAATGTTAACATTTAATGATAAATATTAAAAAGCATATCATGTAGTAATAATACATATATTATTTAAATTTTCTATTATTTTCAAATTAATGTTTTTACGTCTTTTACACTGCAATTTGTTACATTTTTACATCCCAATATCAGTGCTTTTTCTCTCGACCTCCAATCTTCCTCCGTCACCAACTCATCATCCACGATTTATGATGCATATTGTTACTTAGTAAGATATTACATGTCATTGAATGCTGTAACAGGTGTACTATTGTAACATTCTCTTTATACGAAGTTTGTACTACGTTATTTTTAAAGAACTCGACTTTTCACGACTTTTGATTAATGAGGTACGATTTTGAGAATTTGGAATTTTGGACAGTTTCAATCTATGTTGTCTTTTTACTCAGGTGTTATTTAGAATTTTTTAGGATTTTAAATATTTTCCATCTGTATTATCTACAGATCTTGTTATTTGTTAATGTATTATTTTATTTTATTATTAGAACTAAAGAAGATCATTACACCTGATCGGAAATAATGTTCAAATGCGATTGTCTCCAACTAAGACTCTTATAAAATATTTAAATTCAGTTTTAACACACTTTTTCAGCATTTGCAAAGAGAAATAGAGGTACATGACAGTTGTCAATGATAATCGAAGTTCTTAAAAAAAATAAGGCAGAAACTCTGCTATATGTGCATTTACAGACAACTGGCACGACACTTTTTTGTGTAAAGGCAGAATCCTTTGAGACGGTCGTCGGGTCCTAACCACGCACTAAATTTGGCATCTCTTTTAACTTGTGTCAGCCTTCAAAAGCATTGCATCTGCAAACTCGCAGCCAGAAGAGCTCTCAAACATATTTTTAAAGAATAGTCACATCACGTTTAAATGAACAGAATTCCTTCAGTATCTCTTAGTTAATAAATCATACAGCAAAATATTTATCGCACATCTCGTATTATTTGCCGATTTTTTTGACATCTTGAAACCAGTAGGAACTATGTATCGTATGATCACGAGTGTTACGTATGTTATTAATATCTCAAAACTTGAAAGACACTCCTTAAAGCATTAAAATAGTTTCCAGTTAATGGCAAGTTGTGAGGAATTCAGCGAGTGCCTGAGAGCCATCTATAAACAAAAATATTGAGCTGACGGCCGGAGCTGTTCTCTTAATGGCGCTTTGTAGTAATGAGAGCAGCCCTCTGATTAACAAAGAGAGCCCCCACCCACAGCGTAATGCTTCCCGTTTGACGTCTCCAGGGCGTCCGCCGAGCATTGCGGCAGCCACATGTCACTCAGCACGTTTACTTGAGAAACAGACTCCCAAGACAAAAACAGACTTTAGGGAATTAATTTGTACTGTTTTGTTTACATCTTGGATTTGATTAGATTTTGATAGTTCAGTCTAATACGGGTTTTCTGAACGTCATTACTTTTACACGAATATTGTATGTAAATCAGTTGTTAGTCTGTGTGTTGAATGGAGGCTATAAGTACGTTCTTAATAGTTTTAACAAAGAGATGGCACTATATCTTTACTGGTGCCCATGATATCGCGAGGAGCAGCACCTTGTGAAAGTTGAGGTGTTTAAAAATGTAATTCATGAAAATTAATTCGTTGGAACTTGTTTTATTAGCCCACCAAAATTATGTGCGTAGTAGAAAAAAGTGCAAAGTCTTTGCTGCTAAATTATAGTGTTCCAACGTGTCCGATACGTTTAATGGTTACAAAACTTACGACTCATTAAAAAGACTTTCCTGCGCACTCCATTAGCAAATGATTTTCCATTATCTATTAACTAGCGCAAAAGACTTTCCAACTAAAAGAGAGAGAGAGATAATAGAACAGTTAACGCAATATCCAGCTAAGTATCAAGTAAGTTGTACGTTCAAACACAAGTGACCATTTTTGCCATTCTGTCACTTCCTTGCATTTAACCACGTTTACGAGCAATGGCCACTTGAAACGTCGTTGTCTCACTGACTGCTACTGCCTTATTCTCTTTTAGAGGCAATGCGCGCGCAGTTCAGTTGGTGACTCGATCGCTGTGCCATCTCTAAAGGCTTAGCGATTCAGCTGTGGGTGCGTAGTGGAGTGACCGGTGTGCTTGACAAATACGGGAGATCGTTTATATAGAAGCGAATATCAATTGCGAAAATGGATATCAGGGCGGCAGATCTGCAGTTCCCGAATCGATGTAACACTCTAGAAATTGTGACTCAGATGCCGTGCTGGGAAATAAGTTTACAGCAACCGTATCAGTACAAGGACGAAGATGAAGAAACTGTGCGAACGAAACTGTTTGTTGTTTGATTCTGTAAGGGCCTAAGATAAAGCTGTTGACCTCTGGTTAGCGCAAAAATGGGACCAAGCACAATTCGGAAATACGCGAGGGTATTAACGTTAATCACAGATTATTTCCCCATTAACTAGCGTCAACTCTGACCAGGAATATTTCACAGTCGAAGAAAAGGAAAGCAGCAGTCGTCAGTTGAAAACGTAGCGACAAAACAAGAAACCTACGTGGAAACGTGATGCAATAGCAGAAAGTAGCTATTGTGTCTGGTGTGCAACGACAGCACAGAGATTTAACTTACGTCCTTTGTCGGTGTATCAACGCAGGCTGTTTACAAGGAATGTTACATAACTAAGAGGTTCCAGATCGACACAGACTGGGGATTAGAGGGAGGAAGAGGAGATTGGTGTTTAACGTCCTGTCGACAACGAGGTCATTAGAGACGGAGCGCAAGCTCGGGTTAAGGAAGTATGGGGAAGGAAATCGGCCGTGCCCTTTCAAAGGAACCATCCCGGCATTTGCCTGAAGCGATTTAGGGAAATCACGGAGAACCTACATCAGGATGGCCGGAGACGGGATTGAACCGGCGTCCTCCCGAATGCGAGTCCAGTGTGTTAACCACTGCGCCACCTCGCTCGGTGACTGGGGATTAGTGTAATACTTCCTAGTCAGCGCGACGTCCTCCAATTACGGTCTTTCCTGAGTAAAATTGCTTACTATCGAAAGCTCATTCCCTCCGCCACCCACATTGCGGTGCCCCTCCCTCACCTACGCCGAACTAACGTGCCTTTTCATTGGTCCCCGGCTTGTGAATCGGCTTTCCAAACCTTAAAGCGGAGGTTGCACTCTGTGGATTGTCTCATGCCATATAACCCCTCTCTTCCTCTCCTCTTGGCTACGGACGCCTCAGACCATGGTTTGGAGCTGTCCTTTCGCACCGTCTACCCGAGGGATCTGAACGCCCCATGGCGTACATATCTAAATCCCTTACCGAGGCCCAATACAAATATTCTGAAGTTGAGAAGGAGGCCCTAGCCATCGTGTTTCCCTGTACCAAATTCCTCCCGTACCTTTACGATAGGCGTTTTCGATTAATCACTAATCATAAGCCTCTCGTGGCCTTATTTTCTCCGTCAGCCCAGTTACCCACGAAGACTTCCCACCGCCTGCACCGATGGGCACTATTCATTTCGCGTTTTAGGTACACCATACATTTCCGGCCCGCCTCCCAGCATACCAACACTGGTGCCTTGTCTCGGCTCCCCTCCAGCCAGGATTCGGCATTCGATTCATCGGACCTATTAATTTTTCAGGTCGATGACGACATACAGGATGCATTGGCTGCATTTCCAGTCACAGCTGAGAGGGTGGTCGCAGTGACGACCGCCGATCCGCTCCTCCAGCTGGTGCACCACTATGTTCAACACGGTGTTGCGTTCAGTTTGTGGCGAAATAATGTCTTAATTAACTTTTATAATCTTTCCCTCCCTGTGTTTTTCTGTGCGTCGAAGTCGTTTACTAAGTTTCGTTCTTCAGTTTTCAACTGATGTTTATTATTGTTTCTAGTGAAATATTTCAGTAAAATTTTCATTCAGTGTTGAACTTCGCTTAGTGTTCCAGTGGCCGGTTGAATTTCTTGGTTTTACCTAATAATTTTGTGAAATTTTATTGGTATTGGTATTAGCTGTGGTGTAGTAGTATTAATACGAGTAGTTGCTTTCTTAATTGGCAGAGTATTTCGAGACCATTATTGTTAGTTCTTAAATAGTTCTGGTGTAACTGAACTTTGGTAATGTAGACATATAGTTTTTTCAGTAACTGTAAAATTTTACCATGAGTGAGAAGAGTGGGCTCTGTCGTATGTCTGTGAGTACAGGGTTACAGCCGGCCGGAGTAGCCGTGCGGTTCTAGGCGCTCCAGTCAGGAACTGAGCGACCGCTACGGTCACAGCTTCGAATCCTGCCTCGGGCATGGATGTGTGTGATGTCCTTAGGTTAGTTAGGTTTAATCAATTGTAAGTTCTAGGCGACTGATGACCAAAGAAGTTAAGTCGCATTGTGTTCAGAGCCATTTTGAACAGGGTTACGGTGTGGGATTTGTTCAAAGTATTTTCGTTGGGGAGAATGCAGTGGGGAAGTCAGTGGTTATTTTAGTGAGATCTTCTCCTGGGAGTGCAGAATCTGTAGCATAAATAAGTTGATAGAGGAGCAAGAGCGTAAGATCTGTGCCCTTCAGGTGCCGTTACAATACGCAAAGGAGGGACTAGATAGGTTGAGGAGGGTGAAGAGTGGTGGGGAATGGGAATTGGCAGTTGGCAAGAAGGCAGATAGGAAAAGGAAGTATTCAGACAGTTTTACTTTGCGTACATGCAATAGATATGACCAACTGTCAGAGTTGAGTGGAGAGGAGCCTCGTGTAGTTGTAGATGTAGGGAACATGCAGTAGTCTTCAGCAATTAGGAGACTAGGTTAGTCGCAAACTCTATCAGAAAGAAGAAGGTTCTGCTCTTAGGTAGTTCTCACGGTAGAGGTGTGGGCCATCAGATGCAAGAAGTGCTGGGGAGTGAGTACCAGGTCACCAGCATTCTGAAGCCTAGTGCAGGGTTGGATCAGGTGACCGACAACATGGGGGAGTTATGTAAGAATTATACGAAGGAAGATCAGGTAGCGATAGTGGGTGGAGCGGAGAACAGTCTCGATAGGGACGGGGAATATGGTGTATGAGGTGACCTGGTTAAGATAGCTACTCAAACTGATGTATTATGTGCATTTCGTGCAACTGTTTCAGCGTCACGATCGACCTCACCTTAATGCGGCTGTTGGGCGCGTTAACATGCGGCTGGGGAGGGCACTGATGGCAGAGGGCATGGGCCACATCTCTGTGGTGCCAGTTGGGTGTATCAGTAGATAGGGTTGCACAAGGCATGGCCTGCACCTCAATAGGTATGGGAAGGGGATGCTGGCTAAGCTTATAGATGACACTGTAGTGGGTGGTGGTGCTGTCACTCATGGAAAAATTCCTGTAGTAGTTGGTGTGAGAGGTGCATCTTTTTCAAATTGAAGTCAGCTGATAGGTATATCTGCTTAAAGGAAGTCCCTCTAACTAAGGGCTCACCTTCCTAGGATGTAATGTTTCCAAGTAGATAAGGAATTAGCATATTTCATCGAAAAATAAGAGGTATTAGAGATAATGTTAGTGAACTGCTTATAGATTTTGACCATGATGTTATTGGTATATCAGAGCACCACTTAAATAATTTGACAATTCAGAGGATTCCTTTACCAGACTACAGATTAGCTGGCTGTTTCTCAAGGAGTTCCTTGCAGGGTGGGGCAGTGGCTCTGTACGTAAAAATCATTGTTCCATTTGAGTCCATAGACGTATCACGACCCTGCACTGAGCAGATATTTGAGTGTTGTGCAGCGGTAGTTGAATTTAGTGACACTAAACTTCTAATTGTTGTTGTTCATAGGTCTCCTAACTCCGACTTTAGAGCATTTCTGCTCAAGGAAGAGAGGGTTCTTGATTCACTTTGTAGGAAGTAAGAGAAACTAGTTATATATGGTGATTTCTGTATAATTTTTTTGTATGATGGTGCAAGAAAATGGATGTTGGTAGATCTATAAATTCATATGATCTCATGCAAATTGTGTTTTTTCCAACTAGAGTGCAGGGGAATAGTAGCACAGCCATAGACAATATTTCTATTCATTCTTCATTACCAGATGGGCATTCTGTTAGTAAAAGCGTGAATGGCCTTTCAGACCATGATGCACAAATTTTAACACTAAAAGGCTTTTGTACTCAAACCACTGTAGTATTTAATTAAAAACTATGTAGGAACGTTAATCTAACAGCAATAGAGAGTTTTTTAAACCTTGTCAAGGAACAAGAGTGGCAGGATGTTTATAGTGCCGATAACAAAGATGATAAATACAATGCTTTACTAAAACACATTTCTCATGCCCTTTGAGAGTTGCTTTCCATTAGAACATTCTAAACGAGTTACTAGCAGTAATGTGCAGCCCGGGTGGCTGACTAGTAGGATAAGGATATCATGTAGAACAAAACAGGGATTTATATCAAAATGTTAGAAGTAGTCACAATCAAGCTACAGTAGCCCACTACAAACAGTATTTTAAAGTGCTTAAAGATGTTATCAGGAACGCAAAGAGTGTGTGGTATGCAAATAGAATAGCTAATTCACAGGATAAAATTAAAAACATATGGTCAGTTGTGAAGGAAGTGTCTGATCAGCAGCAAAAGGTCGAAGATATAAAGTCACTTCGCAGTAAAAATATTTCTGTAACTGATAAATCAGAAATATGTACAGTATTAAACAATCATTTTCTGAGCATTGCTGGTGAATTAAACAAAAATTTAGTTTCTACAGGAAATCATATAACTTTCTTGGCAAATGCTTTTACGAGATTGATGTCTGAAATACTCCTCTGTGATACAGACATGACGGAGATTGAGTCAATAATTAAATCACTGAAGACTATGGACTCTCATGGTTATGATGGAGTGTCTAGCAGAATAATGAAGTACCGTGGTGCACATGTTAGCCCTGTTTTTAGCCATACTTGTAATTTTTCCTTTAGAAATGGTCAGTTTCCTGAGCGATTAAAGTACTCAGTAGTAAAGCCGCTTTATACGAAGGGAGAATGGAATAATGTAGATAATTGTAGACCTACTTCTATGCCATTAGTGTTTGGAAAGGTTATTGAAAAGGCTATGTGTGTAAGGATAATTGATCATTTTATATCACACGATTTGCTATCAAATGTACAGTTCGGCTTTATAAGTCATTTAACAACTGATATGCTATATTCTCTTTTCTCTGTGAGGTACTGGATGGGCTAAACAAAAGGTTTCGAACGCTTGTCATATTTTTTTATTTACCTAAGGCATTTGATTGTGTGGATCACAAAATATTGCTCCAGAATTTGGACCATTACGGAATACGGGGAGCAGCTCAAAATTAGTTCACCTCATACTTTAGCAACACACAGCAAAAGGTCATTATGCACAATGTTGATAACGGCTGTGATGTGGGGTCTGAGTGGGGTGTTGTCAAGTGGGGGGTGCCCCAGCGATCAGTGTTGGGGCCACTCTTGTTCCTTATTTATACAAATGATATGCCCTCTAGTATTACGGGTAACTCTAAAATATTTCTGTTTGTCGATGACACAAGCTTGGTAGTAAAGGATGTTTTGGGCAACATTGGCTCGGTTTCAAATAGTGCAGTACATGACCTCAGTTCATGGTTTGTAGAAAATAAACTAACGCTAAATTACAGTAAGACTCAGTTTTTACGGTTTATAACACAATTCAACAAAAATTGACGTTTTAATTTCACAGAACGGGCGTGAAACAGTTCAAATTTCTAGGTGTTCAGATAGATAGTAAGCTTTTGTGGAAAGCCCACGTTCAGGATCTTGTTCAAAGACTTAACACTGCCATTTTTACTATTCGAACGGTATCAGAAGTGAGTGATCGTTCGACACGAAAATTAGTCTACTTTGCTTCACTATTTTCGTATGGTACTATATTTTGGGGTAACTCTTCCCATTGTAAAAGGATATTTTTGGCTCAGAAACGGGCGGTTCGGGCAGTAAGCTGTGTTAGTTCACGAACCTCTTGTTGACCTCTGTTCACGAGTCTGGGTAATTTGACATTGGCATCTCAATACGTATATTCCTTATTGTCGTTTCTTGTTACCAATATTAGTTTATTCCCAAGAATAAGCAGCTTTCACTCGGTTAATACTCGGCAGAAACCAAACCTGCATTTGGATCGGACTTCCTTAACTCTTGTGCGAAAGGGTGTGCAGTATACTGGTGCATCCATTTTTAATAAGCTGCCCCTCGAATTCAAAAATCTTAGCAGTAATTCACGCACTTTCAAATCGAAACTGAAGAGTTTCCTCATGGGTCACTCCTTTTATTCTGTGGAGGAGTTCCTTGAAAAATTAAGCTGATTTTTATTGTATTGCTGATAGCGTTGACTTAAACTTATGGACTGATTTTGTTAAGGTTCATGAACATTTATTTTTAGCTGTTATTACGTTTATGTTGTAATTTCATGTACTGATACGGTCCATGATCTTGGAGATTTGCTCCTCAATTTGGTCCTACGGAACTTGACGAGTAAATAAATAAATGAATAAACATGTAAGATGACTACATAGCATATATGGCACATCGTTGCTGACGCAGTATATTGTATCTCTTTATCACTGGGTTCGTTAATGTAAACGGTAATAATGTTTCCTCTACCTGCTCCTCCTCCTCCTCCTCCTTCTGCATCTTCTTGTTCTTCTTCTTCTTCTTTGCTCAAGCCTCCATCTGATTTTTGTGAGAGCCTTTTAAGACGTTCAGTTCTTGGTTTCAACGTTTCTGAGAAAGGGACTATCCTAGCTATCCTAATTTTAGCAGCTGTAATTTCCGCCGGAAAGCGTTTAGTACCTTGAAAACCTTATCCTTTGCCGTAGACATGCTGCCATATACTAGCCCGTTTCCTAAATTTACATCTCTATCAGTACTCAGTACTCGTGTGGGAGGGTATTTCTGGTACCGGTAACTCACTCCCCCTTACCCTGTCCGACGTGCGATGGCGCGTTGGAAATATGATTGACGGTAGGCCTCTGTATTAGCTTTAATGTAAGGAATTTTCTCGTCTTGGGCATTTCGTGAGATGTATGTAGGATGGAGTAATTCGAAGTCCAGTTGTTACCGGAAATTACTTCCTCAAATTTCGATAGCACATATCTGCATAATTCACAACGCCTCTCTTATAGTGTCTGCAACCGGAGTTTTTCGAATATCTCTGTAATGCTCTCCCCCATGACGGAACTTGGAACTCTTTGTTCTATCTTCTGTACTTTTTCAATTGGTCGCTCCATGTAAGAGTCCCAGATTGATGAACAACACTCAAGAATCAGTCGAACAAGCGTCTTTTAACACACTTATTCTGTGGATGAGTTAAATTTCCTTAATATTCTTCCTATGAATCTTAGTTTGGGATCTGCCTTTCTCACTATTTGTTTTATGTGGTCATTCCACTTAAGTTCGCTCTGGACATTCATACCTAGATATTTTACGGTAGATACTCTTTCCAGCAATTTGTCACCAACATTCTAATTGTACGGTAGTAGGTCTCTTTTCCTATGTACGCGCCATATGTTATATTTACTGATGTTAACGGTCAAATACCAGAGCCTGCGCTATTCATTAGTACTCTGTAGGTTATTCTGCAAATCTATGAGAATAATTTTAAAATTTTCCGAAATTTTTTACTGTATCACTTCTTCACATTGTATAAAGCAACGGCTGCATCACACTTTCTTGGGATACACCGGAAGTTACCTTTATAGCTCTCGAGTTTGTTCCTTTAAGAGCGAATGTTGAATTCTGTCGGCAAGGAAGTGTTGACCCTCGCTGTAAATATGGTCTGGTATTCGGTAGGCACATATTTTTATTCACTAAACTGCAGTGCGGGTCGGTTTGATATGTCTTCCTGCAGTCAAGTAATTCGGCCTCAACTTGAGCGCCTTTGTATACGTTACTATGGGTATTATGGAGGAACAAAACGAGCTATTAAACTGATAAGGCTTCCCTGGCCACTTGTTGACAAACTGCCTATTGGCTTCTCTCCCGGGTTCTTCAGCCGACGTTCATCTGACGATTTTACTAACGTCTCGCGAGCACGAGTGGCTGGCATTGTCAAATCTTCACCCTCCATTACCGGTGGTGAACTAGAGCCGAGCTCGCGGCCGCAGATTATACGTACCAATGCCGAGCTCTCAATTTGTTATTGGAGCTTGAAATTTATAAAGCAAAAAAATAGAAAGCCAACTAAACTGCTTAACTGGCAAAATGACTTTGTGCCCAATGCCTACTTTGCTATATTTAACGATATTTTAGTCTAATCACTGCACGCGTCTGTTATATGTAGTGTGTTGATAAGTTCACCTAGTATTGAGTGCATCAGATATTTACTTCGTTTTCATACGTTTTTGACATGACTAGTACGTTCTTGCTCCTTCTCTATTCATTTCATAGACTGCTTTAATCAGATAATGTGGATCATCCACTGTTGCGGAATTTTATCATTCTTTGGTTCAAATGGCTCTGAGCACAATGGGACTTAACAGCTGAGGTCATCAGTCCCCTAGAACTTAGAACTACTTAAACCTAACTAACCTAAGGACATCACACACATCCATGCCCGTGGCAGGATTCGAACCTGCGACCGTAGCGTATCATTCTTCTCTTGCAACGGAGTACCACAGGGTACGAGGGGCCCTCTGCTGGATACGTTCCTCCAACGACTTCCCGCCTGTGCGGAATTCTGGTGTTGGCGCAAACAAAGGGCGCTGACTATGTGCAGCAACATGTTTTCTATCATTTTGGCTCTTTTAGCGGTTTGTTTTATGGTTGTTTAATATTACCCGGTGCTCTATCAACGGTGTTCAATATTGATGACATTATCTAGAATATTGGCACTAGAGCACATGTCAACCACTGTTTCTTAACTCTTCTTCTTTTTAACAATATTACTTTTGGCGTGTTCTTCTTTTTTATTGCCATTTATTACTGTAATGCCTTTAATACGTTATAACCCTATTACAGACTTCGACTATTTTATCTCCCTTTATTTTCACTGTTTCAATTAATTATTGAAAACTAGCATATGCTGACATTAGCGACATCTAGTGAACTTACAACACAAACATCTTGTGGCTACTGTATGGCAGCTTGTTTTCAACAGCAGTACTACTGACAACATGACTCGTGCAAATGATGTTACTTATACACTCCTGGAAATTGAAATAGGAACACCGTGAATTCATTGTCCCAGGAAGGGGAAACTTTATTGACACATTCCTGGGGTCAGATACATCACATGATCACACTGACAAAACCACAGGCACATAGACACAGGCAACAGAGCATGCACAATGTCGGCACTAGTACAGTGTATATCCACCTTTCGCAGCAATGCAGGCTGCTATTCTCCCATGGAGACGATCGTAGAGATGCTGGATGTAGTCCTGTGGAACGGCTTGCCATGCCATTTCCACCTAGCGCCTCAGTTGGACCAGCGTTCGTGCTGGACGTGCAGACCGCGTGAGACGACGCTTCATCCAGTCCCAAACATGCTCAATGGGGGACAGATCCGGAGATCTTGCTGGCCAGGGTAGTTGACTTACACCTTCTAGAGCACGTTGGGTGGCACGGGATACATGCGGACGTGTATTGTCCTGTTGGAACAGCAAGTTCCCTTGCCGGTCTAGGAATGGTAGAACGATGAGTTCGATGACGGTTGGGATGTACCGTGCACTATTCAGTGTCCCCTCGACGATCACCAGTGGTGTACGGCCAGTGTAGGAGATCGCTCCCCACACCATGATGCCGGGTGTTGGCCCTGTGTGCCTCGGTCGTATGCAGTCCTGATTGTGGCGCTCACCTGCACGACGCCAAACACGCATACGACCATCACTGGCACCAAGGCAGAAGCGACTCTCATCGCTGAAGACGACACGTCTCCATTCGTCCCTCCATTCACGCCTGTCGCGACACCACTGGAGGCGGGCTGCACGATGTTGGGGCGTGAGCGGAAGACGGCCTAACGGTGTGCGGGACCGTAGCCCAGCTTCATGGAGATGGTAGCGAATGGTCCTCGCCGATACCCCAGGAGCAACAGTGTCCCTAATTTGCTGGGAAGTGGCGGTGCGGTCCCCTACGGCACTGCGTAGGATCCAATGGTCTTGGCGTGCATCCGTGCGTCGCTGCGGTCCGGTCCCAGGTCGACGGGCACGTGCGCCTTCCGCCGACCACTGGCGACAACATCGATGTACTGTGGAGACCTCACGCCCCACGTGTTGAGCAATTCGGCGGTACGTCCACCCGGCCTCCCGCATGCCCACTATACGCCCTCGCTCAAAGTCCGTCAACTGCACATACGGTTCACGTCCACGCTGTCGCGGCATGCTACCAGTGTTAAAGACTGCGATGGAGCTCCGTATGCCACGGCAAACTGGCTGACGCTGACGGCGGCGGTGCACAAATGCTGCGCAGCTAGCGCCATTCGACGGCCAACACCGCGGTTCCTGGTGTGTCCGCTGTGCCGTGCGTGTGATCATTGCTTGTACAGTCCTCTCGCAGTGTCCGGAGCAAGTATGGTGGGTCTGACACACCGGTGTCAATGTGTTCTTTTTTCCATTTCCAGGAGTGTATGTATTTGATGATGCTGGTGCTGATTCCGCATTTAACATTTGACGATGCCACTATGGCTGCAGTACATTAGGACTTTGTTTTTATGAAACACGTATGCCTCTTCATATTTAAAGCGCACAAATGTAAATTTTGTCGGTACTACTTTTCATTTTGGTCTATGTATTGTTCTTAAGCTGTATACAGTTTGCGAGTGTATCTATGTTTTTCCCATTTTGCTGCAGATCTGATGATGGTCATTAAAGACCGAAACCTGTAATCTGTTACAAAAAGTTTGTGGCCACAGACGTAAATTAAAGGAAACTTTCTTCTATGCACGTCTCACCACGAGCTATTTCGCGTGGAATGGCGATTTCTACGGACAGCTGGAAGGCGTCGCCATGGGTAATCCTCTTAGTCCAGTGGTGGCCAACATCTTCATGGAACAATTCGAAGCACAGGCACTGGACTTGGCGACTTGCAAAACTAAGGTGTGGTAGAGATACGTCGATGATACTTTCGTTGTGTGGAGCCATGGTGAATAACAGCTCGCTGACTGCCTGAGACACTTGAACAGCTTCCATAAAAACATAAAATTTACCATGGAAGTAGAAAAGGACAAAAAAACTGCCATTTCTAGATGTGCTGGTCACAAGGGATGGCGAAAACCTGGGGCACAGCGTGTATAGAAAACCGACACACACTGACCGATACCTGCACAAACTATCAAACCACCACCCACGCCAGAAAAGAGGCAGGATTAATACGCTAGTAACGCGAGCAGGACGAGTATGTGAGCCACAGCACCTCAGACGCGAAACTCAACACCTGGAACGTGTCCTGAGGAGCAAATTATATTAGAAGTGTAACAGAGTCAAACACTCGGCGAAGTAAGGATTCATGCATTGATGCATGCCTGCATTCGTCGTGGCATACTATCCACATGTTGATCAAATGACTGTTGTTCCTGATTGTCCGACTCCTCAACGGCATTTCGGAGTAGACCCCTCAGAGTGGTTGGTGGGTCACGTCGTCCATAAACACCCCTTTTCAGTCTATCCCAGGCATGTTCGATAGGGTTCACGTCTGAAGAACATGCTGGCCACTCTAGTCGAGTGATGTCCTGAAGGAAGTGGGCCACAAGATGTGCACGATGGAGACGCGAGTTGTCGACCATGAAGGTGAATTCCTCGCGAATATGCTGCTAATATGGTTGCACTATCAGTCGGAGGATGGCATTCACGTATCGTACAGCCGTTACGGCTCCTTCCATGACCACCAGCGGCGTACGGCGGCCCCACATAACGCCATCCCAAAAACAGCAGGGAACCTCTACCTTGCTGCACTCGCTCGACAGTGTGTCTAAGGCGTTCAGTCTGACCGGATTGCTTCCATACACGTCTTCTACGATTGTCTGGTTGAAGGCATATGCGACACTAATCGGCGAAGAGATCGTGATGCCACTCTTGAGCGGTCCATTCGGCATGTTGTTGGGCCCATCTGTATCGGACTGCATGCGCATGGTTTCAGTCGTAACACAACATCCTGTGTCTGCGCGAAAAGCATTATTCAACATGGTGGCGTTGCTATCAGGGTTCCTCCGAGCCATAATCCGTAGTTAGCGGTTATCCACTGCAGTAGTAGCCCTTAGGCGGCCTCAGCGAGGCATGTTCCTGTCTCTGTGTATCTCATCCATTTTGCTTTGATTCACTCCGAAATGTCTCTACGCTTCCTTTGTTGAGCGCCCATCCTGGCACAAAGTAACAATGCGGACGTGGTCGAAGCTCAGTATTGTTGAACTACAGACAACCCGAGCCATGTACCTTCTTCCTGGTGGAATGACTGGAACTAATCAGCTGTGGGACGCCCTCCGTCTAATTGGCGCTGCTCATGCATGGTTGTTTACATCTTTGTGCAGGTTTAGTGACATCTCTGAGCAGTCAAAGTAACTATGTTCGTGATACAATATCCACAGCCAATGTTTATCTTCAGGAGTTCTGGGAACCGGGTTGATGCAAACCTTTCTTTGGTGTGTGTATATTCAGTGTCCTCTGTCGTAAGGTCGGTTAGTCAGTGTTTTCTTACGTCAAATGGCTATTCAGAGGTTTGTTGGACTTGTAATTACGATTAACTAATTGTCATCAGCAAATTAGTGATACTTGCAGTTTGTGAGAAGAGGTGACAAATAATTTACATATAGCCACAAAGTACTGAAGCCTGTACCGATGCCTGCACAAATCGTTATAATATATCTCACCTTGGTGACTTTGTTCCTTTTGATCACTACGTGTCGTTGGCAGGATTTAAGAAAAGAGAAAATACTGTAAAGCAGCATCCATCAGAGATCAATCAGACTCTAAGAACGCCCGAAGATGGCAAGAAGTCGGCTTGCCAAAATATCGCGCCATTTGGATGACGCTACCCGGCTGAATACCCGAGAAATTTTCAAGATTTCTGTACGCAGGGAAAACCTCAGATCACATATCAAGTACTTCTACGGGGAGGAGATGCACAGCAAAATCAAGAAGCAGTACAAACTTCGGAACAGGAAGGAGTGCCTTTTGGCCTTCCTTGTCTTTTTACTGAGATGCCGAGAGGACTGAAACATACCATCTTTTGCGAAGGTCACTCATCATATCAGAACAGCAGCCGCCAACCGGATTACCGGAAGAGCTAGGGGGGACCTGGTCAGGTAGAGTATCCGGTACAATCGGCACGGACTCGACGAGACGTCTAGAGAACTCTTCTCACTGCACTTGCAGCTTGCCTGGACACTCTCCCCTGACTCATGGGAGTGGGTAGATGCAGATAGTTCCATAGTGCTTAGAATCATTTGAACCATTTCGCAGTTAGTTGGTCTGAAGCCAACAGAGCTTGGCAATCGGCAAACTGCAGACAAACTGCAAAATACAAACGCCTTGAAGCCAAACCACCGCAGGAAGGACCACAGAGAACTGTCATCAACTGTTCAGGAAAAGTAAATGACGATGGTAGCTTATACGTACTTGAAATGGGGCTGAATTTCTCACGAACATTACCAACAGAGCAATTCATCAGCGTGGTTGAACAGGCGGCTCTTGCACTTCCACGTGACGCTGCAGAGGAAATACGACGGAAAACATGCCGTGTACTCACCAGGGCGGCTCCCCCGAAGCCAAACATCACCAAGGAAGAGAGGAAAGCACTGAAGCGGCTCCGAGAAGTGGCCGAGACTGTCGGCCTCCCAGCAGATAAAGGTAATTGCAAGGTTCTACTACCATGTAAAGTATACAAGGAAAAATTGTATGAACTATTAGAAGACGACACATACCGGAAAATCGAAGACGATCCTACCAACAGAGTGAAAAGGAAGACTACTGAGCTTGTCCAGCACACCTTCGAAGATAAGAAGACGGTGAAGAAAAACATGTTCAAAAGTGTGTGAAATCTTATGGGACTTAACTGCTAAGGTCATCAGTCCCTAAGCTTACACACTACTTAACCTAAATTATCCTAAGGACAAACACACACACCCATGCACTAGGGAGGACTCGAACCTCCGCCGGGACCAGCCGCACAGTCTACGACTGCAGCGCCTTAGACCGCTCGGCGACGGTGAAGAAACTTCGTCCACGAGCAGCTGCACCTCCTAGACTTTACGGACTACCAAATGTCCATAAGGATGGATTGCCTCTCCGCCCGATTGTAAGCAACACTGGAGCACCAACATATGATTGTGGGCAAATTTCAGCACCACATCAGAAACTCCGAGCATTTCGTCCAGCAGCTCCATAACTTCCGATTGGGGCAAGAAGACCACATAGTGACCTTTTGACGTGGTATTCCTCTTTACTAGGGTACCTCTAAAAGATTCCCTAAGCCTAATAGGAGAAAAATTCGGACCACCAGTAACGAAAGTTTTAGAATTCATACTTATGTCAACATATTCTCTGTTCGATGGGAACTACTACGAACAAACAGATGGAGTAGCGGTGGGCTGTCCGCTATCTCCAGTAGTGGTCAATATGTTTATGGAGGCTTTTGAAGAAGAAGCTCTCGAGTCGGTAGTCTACAAGCCCCCTTGCTTTTTTAGATATGTAGACGATACATTCGTAATCTGGCCGAACGGATGACAACGCCTCCAAGACTTTATGCAGCATCCGAAATCGCTGCACCAGAATATCAAGTTCACGATGGAGGTAGAAGAAAACAACAAGCTTCCATTTCTGGATGTGCTCGTGAAGCGAAGACCAGATGGCACACTAGGACACATTTTTCCCGTAAGCCGACCCATACAGATTTGTACCTGCATGCCTCCAGCTGTCATGCTCCTTCACAACGAGAGGGTGTTCTGAGCACACTGGTGCACAGAGCACGCGAAGTCTCGGACTGTGACAGCCTAGCAGCTGAATTGGGGCACTTGCAGGCCCTGTTGCGCACGAACGGTTACAGCAACCGGTATATAAAACGCGCCTGACGAACGAAGAAGCCGAGACCGGAGACCTCCGTGGACGAAGACAAACCGGTTGCGACGGCGATTATACCATACGTCGGGGATACATCGGCAAACATCGGCAGAATACTCAGAAAGTGCGATGTCAAGTGGGTGTTCCGCCCTCCATCCAAAACGAAAACGTTATTAGGATCACTCAAGGACGACTTAGGGCTCCGGAAACCAGGAGTTTACAGCATCCCTTGCGAGTTCGGGTAAATGTATGTAGGCCAGACCATCCGGACGGTACAGGAGACATGTAGTGAACATTAACGCCACATAGACAACGCACAGCCGACTAAGTCCACCGTGACAGAGCACTGATTCTCACATGGACATGACATGAACTACGATGGCACGAAGCTGTTACAGCAATCGAAAACCTTCTGGGACTGTATCCTCAAAGAGGCAGTGGAGATCTGGTTGCATAACGAACACGTGAGGCAATACTGACCCTACGACTTATCTTAGAAGCTAGATTAAGGAAGGGCAAACCTACGTTTTTACCATTTGCAGACTTAAAGAAAGCTTTTGACAATGTTGACTGGAATACTCTCTTTCAAATTCTGAAGGTGGCAGGGGTAAAATACAGGGAGCGAAAGGCTATTTACAATTTGCACAGAAACCAGATGGTAGTTATAAGAGTAGAGGGACACGAAAGGGAAGCAGTGGTTGGGATGGGAGTGAGACAGGGTTGTAGCCTCTCCCCGATGTTATTCAATCCGTATATTGAGCAAGCACTGAAGGAAACAAAAGAAAAATTCGGAGTAGGTATTAAAATCCATGGAGGAGAAATAAAAACTTTGAGGTTTGCCGATGACATTGTAATTCTGTCAGTGACAGCAAAGGACTTGGAAGAGCAGTTGAACGGAATGGATAGTGTCTTGAAGGGAGGATATAAGATGAACACCAACAAAAGCAAAACGAGGATAATGGAATGTAGTCGAATTAAGTCGGGTGATGGGGAGGGAATTAGATTAGGAAATGAGACACTTAATGTAGTAAAGGAGTTTTGCTATTTGGGGAGCAAAATAACTGATGATGGTCGAAGTAGAGAGGATATAAAATGTAGACTGGCAATGGCAAGGAAAGCGTTTCTGAAGAAGAGAAATTTGTTAACATCGAGTATAGATTTAAGTGTCAGGAAGTCGTTTCTGAAAGTATTTGTATGGAGTGTAGCCATGTATGGACAAGAAGAGAATAGAAGCTTTTTAAATGTGGTGCTACAGAAGAATGCTGAAGATTAGATAGGTAGATCACATAACTAACGAGGAGGTACTGAATAGGATTGGGGAGAAGAGAAATTTGTGGCACGACTTGACTAGAAGAAGGGACTGGTTGGTAGGACATGTTCTGAGGCATCAAGGGATCACCAATTTAGTATTGGGCAGCGTGGAAGGTAAAAATTGTAGAGCGAGACCAAGAGATGAATACACTAAGCAGATTCAGAAGGATGTAGGCTGCAGTAGGTACTGGGAGATGAAGAAGCTTGCACAGGATAGAGTAGCATGGAGAGCTGCCTCAAACCAGTCTCAGGACTGAAAACCACAACAACAACAACGAACTAATAAATAAAGACAGAGGTTCCCAGTTAAGCAAGGCCTGGGATTCAGCTTTGAGTATGATGAAAACACAAGAGTCTACACGGAAATCCGCTCCTGTCAGAAGAAGAAGAAGCATTGTCACGACGACGTCAGAGTTGCGCAAGCGGCCGTGGCCGCGGAAGGACTGTGGCCCATCATCTGTCGCAGGGGGCCGCGCTTCCCCCTCCACCCAGCGCCGACATCCGCCACCACCGGCCACGGACCGCTCGGATGCGCCCAGACGGAGGCTGCGGGAGGGTGGCGGAGATTATATAAAGTCAGCATCCATCAGAGATCAATCAGACTCCAAGAACACCTGAGGATGGCAAGAAGTCGGCTTGCGGGAAAAACCGCGCCATTCGGACGACGCTACCCGGTTGAATACCTGAGAAATTTTCAAGATACCGTAAACGTTCTGACTTGTGAGCTTCGGAAGTAGAATGTCACAGCAGACAATGTAGAAAGCTTCACCGAACTCCAAATGGCACTTCGCTGACGTCTCTCTTTGTCTATAGGTATACTTCGTACGTCCTCCAATTTTGTAAGAGCATTGGCCAACTGACGCTTGTGCGAGAGTCAGATTTGACGCCGACAATACATGTTTCTAAAGGTTTCCAAAGAAAATTTGATTTCCTTTATCTTCTCTTTCTTTAGCAGAAGAGACTGAATTATAATAATGACTAATGATCCACTTTGGCGACACAGAAGGTAGACGAGGTTGTGGGACTGACAGCAGCGAGAGAAGCCGCTGCCGCTGGCCGCACCTGCAGTCGGCGCACGTCGCCTGTAAAAACGTCCGCGCGTTACGGCCTGCACATTCCCGGTGGCTGAGCTACACCCCTGCCTCTGGCTCCCTCCTCTCTCTACCGCCACGTAACCTACACCGACAATACATTTCTTGTGCCTCTGTCCATAATACAATCGTTTCTATAGTATTATGATTCGTTGTATTCCTTAATCCATACGTTTTTTTTGTCCAAAGATAGTGGAATACCTCCCTAGTTAATCTATTTTCGTTGTGTATAGTTGTCCTTGACATGTTAGCTACCTCTTCCGTCTGATCTCAGAAACTCTTCCCACGTTCTGGTAACTTTCACCTTGTTTCCCACTTTCCATCCGTTTTCAGTGCTAACTGCGGCCATGATTTCCTCATACTTCTCTTTTCCTAAACCTGTAACTCTTCCCGGGTATAGTTCACGGTGAGTCGTTCAATCTCATACAGATATTTTGTTCGGTAATGCCTTACTTTGACATTCCAGAAGATGGAACGTTTAATGCCGAAATTTTTCGTCGATCAGTATGGTATTTCCACTTTAACGTTGCTTTCTCTGATCTTCACCTATATAGTCGATTTCACTCCATCCCATACATATTTAAAGAAATTGTTTTTCATCGTATTCGTTTGTCTCTGATTTAGTTCAGTTGAAATCCCGAGTCCCATTTTGGCTGGCTACGTATTTGAAGAGCCTGATGTGTATGATTGCTTTTTCTGAACTGATACTGCGGCGAAATAATCAGCAAACTAAAGATAGTTCACTTCAGTTCCCCATGTCCTTCTTCCTCAGAAGACGGAGTTTACACTAAAGAGCCAAAGAAACTGGTACACCTGCCTAATATCGTGTAGAGCCCCTGTCAGCACGCAGAAGTGCCGCAACACTACGTGGCATGGATTAGACTAACGTATGAAATAGTGCTGGAGAGAAATGACATCATGAATCCTTCAGGGCACCCATAAATCCGTAAGAGTACGACGTGATGGAGATCTTTTCTGGACACGACGTTGCAAGGTATCCCGGATATGCTCAAAAATGTTCATTTCCTGGAGCCACTCTGTAGCAATTCTGGACGTGTGGTGTGTCGCATAGTCATGCTGGAATTGCCCAATTCCGTCCGAAAGCACAATGGGCATGAATAAAATGGTTCAAATGGCTCTGAGCACTATGGGACTTAACTTCTGAGGTCATCAGTCCCATAGAACTTAGAACTACTCAAACCTAACTAACCTAAGGACATCACACACATCCATGCCCGAGGCAGGATTCGAACCTGCGACCGTAGCGGTCGCGCGGTTCCAGACTGTAGCTCCTAGAACCGCTCGGCCACTCCGGCCGGCGGACATGAATAGATGAAGTTAATCAGACAGGATACTTACGTACGTGTCACCTGTCAGAGTAGTATCTAGTATCTATGGTCCCATATCTCTCTTACTGCATACGCCCCACAGCATTACAGAACTTCCATCAACCTCAACAGTCCCTTGCTGACATACAGGCTACATGGATTCGTGAGGTTAGCTCCATACCGGAACACGTCCATCTGCTCGATAAAATTTGAAACGACACTCGTCCGACCAGGTAACATGATTCCAGTTATCAACAGTCCAGTGTCGGACTGGATGGGCCCAGGCGAGGCGTAAAGCTTAATGTCGTGCAGTTATTATGGCTACACGAATATGACCGATGATGCTTTGTTGAATGTTTCGCACGCTGACACTTGTTGGTGGCCCAGCATGGAAATCTTCAGCAATTTACAGAAGGGCTGCACTTCTGTCACGTTGAACGATTCTCTTCAGTCCTTGTTGGTCCCGTTGTTGCAGGATCTTTTCCGGCCGCAGCGATGTTCGAGATTTGATATTTTACGGGATTTCTGATATTCACGGTACACTCGTGAAATGGTCACACGGGAGAATCAATCTTTATCGCTACATAGGAGATGCTGTGTCCCACAGCTCGTGCGCTGACTATAACACCACGTTCAAATTCACTTAAATCTTGATAAGCTACCATTGTAGCAGTAGTAACCTATCTAACTACTGCGAGAGACACTTGTTGTCTCATATAGGCGTTGCCGAAAGCAGCGCAATATTCTGCCTGTTTACATATCTCTGTATTTGAATTCGCATGTCTCTATCGGTTTTTATGGCACTTCAGTGTACAACTCAGCAGATCCGAGACTTTGTTGGACACAATCCAATGCGATTAATGAATGACCCGCACACTGTCCTACATTTGTCTTAATTTTAATCGTAGGAGAGATTTGTCCCCCGTGATATTAACTTTTTTTAATTTTTCGTAACATAATTGGAATGGCATACCGGCTGTTCAATGCCATACGGTTGATTAATGTTGTACCAGCACATTCATTGTGATACATTATGATACATACGATACATGATGATATATTATGATACATGTGATGCATTTAAATTAATTATGCGATCTAAAATCTAGAAAATGCTAAAGATGGATCTACTGGTAACTGTAAGATGTACCGTTATTTACATCGTAGCGAGGGTTAATGGAATCAGCGATGGCAAGTCCTAGTGTTTAATCTAGAAGTTTAGATCGTACAGCAGTTAGTAAATGATGTTCTATTTACATTTACCGGTGTCGTGTAAGAGCATGTATGCCCTGCTGGTAAGAGCTCTCGGGCTGCCAGTAGCAGTGGCTCTGACAAGACGTCCAGAACGTGGCCGAACATAGAGGATAGTTTCTGCAGTTTCTGACGCTTGAATGCTCTTTCGCCATCACACAAAAATACTTCCCTAACAACAGCACCATTACCAAACACAGTTCAAAATCGTTTAGGCTATGGATCTGTAGCATTTTGTTTTCCGCAAACAGGAAATCAATTACAGCACGATGCTAGTAATGAGCTTCTGCGTCTGCGTCTGCGCCACTCCAGACGTAATATTTTACTACGGCTCTGTTATGTGTCATAATTGTTCAAAATCTTTCAGACGTGCAGAAGAAACATCGAAACATGAAAGAACTAAAAGGACGTTGTCATATTTATTTCAAACAATGTAACAACACTAGGGGCATTAATTATTGATCGACAATCGTATTTATTGGGAATGTCTCTAAAATTTGTCCTGCAATGTACTCAGGTACCGATAAGGAACTGGAAGAGCTGTATATAGAGTTGCAGAAGGATTGAACTGCATAAAATCGCTGTAAATAGTAATAATGTGTACGTTAATGAGGAGTGAGGTAGACATTAGAAGAAATGCTTCTGTGGGAAACTTCGGGTATGATTGCAAACATGATTAAGGTCAAACGGTGGCAGAATTTGACGAGGCAACTATTAAAGGAAATGTGAGAGTATCCAGCAAACGATAGAAGGTACGCAGTAGTACACACCACCGTAAACGAAACTATCAAGAAATATCATGGAGTGCCAGTATGAAACATAAACAAGTGACATTATCACAAAAAAAGAACATGAGAGTCATAAGAGTTTGAAGAAGCTGAAATAGAAAAAACGTTGTGTACATGGTACGTTTGTTTGTAGACAACAGTAATTATAAGTTTGATTAGATGATTCAACAGGATCTTTTATTAATGAACTTCTCTACAAGATCACATTATATCACATATGCTACGACAACAGATGGTTTGCAGAGTTGTATGTCTATTCTACAAGATCACACTATATCACGTATGCTACGACAACAGATGGTTTGCAGAGTTGTATGTCTATTCACATATTACAGCTATAGTATCCACTCAGCTGGTTTATAACTGATGGCAAAACTACTCACAGAAACAGCACTCTATTGTCACAACGCCTCAATAGGTGTTTAACAACAAATAAATCCGGTTGACTGCTGTGTTGCAATTTTGCAGTGTTGAAAACTTAGCTATTTCATTGTGTTTACTGTCCTTTTCAGTACAATGTAAGCTTTTGTGTCTGTCTGCCGCACTTTGATGATCGCGAATATTTACGTTGACGAATTTGGTAGGTACGTTTTCTTGAATGCTGTTTTGTATAAGATTGTATAGGATGTTAGGGGTATAGGACAATGTACTGAACAACTTTACATCAGTATTTCCTCCATCTGCAGATTAATAATGGTAGCTATAACAGTATATTTTTGGGTTGGTTGGTATCTCCAAGCACTCGCGGCACAAGCAAGCCACTAATGTTTATTTTACCCTGGATAGAACATCAGGTACTTAAGTGTGAACACGTGAGCGCTAAACGGTAAGTCTATACTGAGAGCCATTTTTCATTTCTCAGTGCAGTTACGTCCATTCAGAAAACATTAGGTAATAAATTATGTGATGCGTCTGCGGGAAAACTGTTAGACGCTGAGAAAAACAACTAACACACAGGAGTGGGTACATATTAAGGTACCAAAGATCATAATACCTGTACTTGTACCACTAACGTCTTGTATACTCAGAATCAACTGCACATAATTTATTTTACGCAAATCAATTGCTTTAATGTGAGCATACACAAAATGTAGAAATGTATTGTCACAAACACGACTTGGTCTTGTCTTAGCATATTGTTCTAAAAAGCTTTAGGATGAGATACATAAAGTAACTCAGACTATTAAAATGTGAATGTCGTGTAACCGGGGGCTCCCGTCGGGTAGACCGTTCGCCGGGTGCAGTTCTTTCCATGTGACGACACTTCGGCGACTTGCACGTCGATGGGGATGAAATGATGATGATTAAGACAACACAACACCCAGTCCCTGAGCGAAGAAAATCTCCGACCCAGCCCCAGCCAGGAATCGAACCCGGGCCCTTATGATTGACATTCTGTTGCGCTGACCTTTCAGCTACCGGGAGCGGACAGCGTATTAATAACACGGTAGAAATGAATGGCTGTATGGGAACGTGTTACCAGTTGTGAACAGAAAGCTAGACATCACGTGGAGTGATGTCAGCATGACTTTAGCACCAGTAGGTATTATTCACGCATCTCCGGGGAGTTGGAGGTACAGGAAAAGACAGTGTGTGTGTTTTCTTCACAACAGCCTTGTCAAAAGACAATATTTGGATGACTTTACACGGGGAAGAATCTTACCGAAACTCCAAGAAGGACAAAGTGTGATGAAAGAAGCACAGGTATTTAGTATTGTTCACAGCATTGTTTTAAGTGCATGCTGAGAACTGCTGCCAGAAGGAGAGGAGGTCATTGACTACTGTCAACTACAACGACATATGACTGCTACACTATGCAACAGTCAAGAAGAAGGAATCACCGTCAAACAGGGGTACAATTGCTACCACATTCTTTAACAAGACTAAACCACGCATTCTCACAGTGGCTCAGTCATTGCATGACGGTGGTCTCTTTTCTCGACGACCAGTAAGTTTTGCTCCCTGCCCACAGGTCGACAACACCGTTTGCAATGGTGCCAGTGTAATTGACACTTAAAGAACAAGAAGTCTCTTCTCGAATGAGATCAGAGCCAGTTTGAGTCCTACCCCATGTGAGACTTTTCAGAGGACCAATCGATCCTAAATTCATTTTTATGGATGGCAGTTCTCAACCGCATGGAAGAGCGTCGATGGAGGAGCTCTAGGAACGAGAGGATATTCGGTGAATGGACTAATCTGCATGTTCCGCCGAATTTAGTCACATCGAGCACGTGTGGGATGTATTGAAGAAACGTACTGCAGTAAGTTCATATGCAGCATCAACCATGGAGTAATTATCTTCCGCACTGGCGGTGAAATGGAAAGTCTTACCAAAAGAACTCTTTATCAACCTTGTGGCCAGCATGACTGCATGTTGCAGTGCATGCAGTGCCGACTGTCGCGATCACACACGCTATTAGGAACCGTGGCCCACTGTTGTAATGTCCTAGCAGAGTCAATTAAGATAGTCTCATTGCGTATCTCTTTCAGTAACCATGTGTACAGTACTGTCGCAGCTCTTTCAACGTATGGTCAAGGTTTCATTGAGCTATGTTACTGACCACTGACACATCATGCAGAATTTACGTTAATGCTTAAGTATTGCACACCGTTGTGGTTTCATGTACAGTTTTATTTATATTGCGCACTTAGTTGTGGGAGAATTTTGAGTGATAAATAGCCGCGTGGGGTAGCCGTGCTGTGTAGGGCGTCTTGTCACAGTTCGTGCGGCTCCTCCCGTCTGAAGTTCGAGTCCTCCCTCAGGCATGGGTTTGTGTATTGTCCTTAGCGTAAGTTAGCTTAAGTTAATTTAATTAATGTGGAAGCCTAGGGACCGATGAACTGTGCAGTTTGGTCCCATAGCTCTTACCACAAATTTCCAAAATTTGATTGGTAAATATAACCCATTGAGGCTGAACACTATCTACTGCGATATTCTAACCTTATGTTGAGATTCTCCACGATACACGTTTTTATCCGTGTGAATACTGAATAATTTTGTACATTACTGTGATTCATAATATTCTTGAAAAGTGCTTCATAGAGGTCTCCACCATCGTCTGTTTTAAGGTTTCCTGGTTTGCTAACTGCACATATTTAAAGCATGGACTCCATGTCTTTCCCGTGATTTTTGTTTTCATGTAAGGTTTTTGCGAATATTCAGTACGTATGTGATACCTTTTAACCGCTATTTTCCCACAAATATGTCTTTAGATCTAAAATATGTGTGTGCTATAAGTCATCAGTACCGTTCGCAATATACCATCGACGATTATAGTTTCTGTGGGCTTGATTGAAAAGATGTCGACCTACTTAGCTGAGAGGTCTATGCCGTGGACTGCCATGCGTGGGAAGGAAGTTCAATTCCAGGTACTACCATGGGTGTGTCATTTGTGGGAGCACTGGTACGGGGTGCACTCCTCCTTGTGATGGCAAAAGGGGAGCTACTCGACCAATTAGTAGCTATTCCGAGGCCAACAAACATGTAGCCTGGGGAAGCGGTGACCTGACCTCGTGGCTCTTCATACCACATCTGATGACGCCATTGGCAGAGGATGACACCGCTGTGAGTCGGCGTCGATTGGCCCGTCTAGGGCAAGAAAGCAGAAATTTACTTATTATCTGTTTGTAAGACTCTCTTCATTACTATTCAACGCTATGTAGACTCTCAAAAATTCAAATGGCTCTGAGCACTATGGGACTTAACATCTGTGGTCATCAGGCCCCTAGAACTTAGTACTACATAAACCTGACTAACCTAAGGACATCACACACATCCATGCCCGAGGCAGGATTCGAACCTGCGACCGTAGTTGTCGCGCAGTTCCAGACTGAAGCGCCTAGAACCGATCGGCCACACTGGCTGGCTGTAGACTCTCATATACACTCCAAGAAAAAAATTCGACACACCACGTATGAATTATCTGAATGGGACGGAAATTTACATTGAGATATACATGCACAGGTAAACAAATTGAGGAAGTCAGATGAGCGTTGGTCCATCTCTGACCCTTATGCAAATAGATATCGAGCTTGACATTGATTGACAGTGTTGTTGAATTCCTAATGCTGTCCAAATAGCGCGTTAGATCGTCAAAATCCTGAACTTATGAGAAGGCTCTGGCCATAATTCTGGAGAAATTCTCAATTGCGAAGAGATCTGACGACCTGGCTGGCCAAGATACGGTTTGGGAAGTACGAAGCCAAGCAGTAGAGACAAGGGAAGTGATAAAATATCGATATACCTCCCTAGAGATATCGATATATTTCAGCAATAATCTCCACCTAAATGTATCGATATAGCGATATCGAAAACGCAATATCGAGAACCGATATTTTTATTTTACATTACTTTTTCACGATTTTCGGTAAATGATTGAAGTTGTTCTTTTGAAACATAAGTAGAACATAATTTTACTTTCACTGTATGAAGGTGTCTGACTACTTTCTCTTTGACTGAGTGCAACAAGTATATGTGGCACAATAGAAGAGAAGTCTAATTACGCTGGGAAGTGGCAGTGTGGCTGGAATAACAAGGTTTCCGATGTGAGGAAATAGCACACCAGTTGCGTTAAAATACAACAGCTGAAGAGGACGAAGAAAAATCCAAATGACAAGGATTGTCTTTGCGGTGGTGGAGACGTGTGAGGGGAAATGCTCGGTGCTATCAACAGAAATTGCAACTTTTAACTTCACCACTTAGGTGAAGGTCACTGGTGTTGATAGAAATGAAACAAATAGGGAAGTCGCCAGTGAATAACCGTTTCGATGCATATTGATCACGTTTGATAACTCCTCATTAATATTTAAACCTTTCAATACACACTAGCTGTTATTAGAAATCCATAAATAAATGAGTTCTACCAAGCCAGACGATCTCCCAAATTGTCTTTCTCCAATGCATCTTTGTGACTGTTGAAACTTACGGTAGTTAACCCAGCACATATTACCCACTACTCTCGTGTTTCCGAATATCGTGTCTTCTGTACAGCCCACACTGTTATCATGTCTAAAGAAGTCGTAAATTATCATGTTTGTTGTATCATCAATATCCTCTTCTTCCAATGTTGCTGCTTTTGCGTGTGTATTTAATGTGTTTGTGTTGCTACCGAGCTTCAGTCAGTGATTTCAGTAACTGGTCTGAATGTCTTTCAAATAGACTGCCCTCTCTCCAACGGTCCTATTCTTATTGATCGTTGTTTTTCACTCTTTTATTCGCATGCTTCAATGACTGCGCGGTTCTTCCCGGCTTTCGTTATGTAGATATATGTACAATTATGTTCAGAAACATCCGGATGACATAAATGGCGTTCCGCCTGATGTTCACGCAGCCAGCAAATGTAAATTTATGCAGGTCCTCTAAGACCCTTCCACTGCAGTTGTTTGGTGGTGCAAATTGGTTACCACAGGAGATCACTAGGTAACACTGCCTTCAGTGGCAAAAAAACCAAAAACCTCGATAATGTTAACATCATTAAACTCTATGTTTGCTGTGAGACAATCCTTAACGTCTGTATACTCAAATTTACTACGTTAGGTGACATTGCAAAAAGTGAAGAACATTGGAGTGCATCGCGATTCTGAATAAACATTACATTTACGTAACTTTGCTCCAAACTCGGCCAGAATCGGTTTAGGTTGGACCATCACAGAGGCGGAAAGTGCAGCATAGGGAATATCTTTCATCACTAAGCTTCCGTACGCCGGAAAATTTTATTTTAGTTGTTGAACCAGACATCACGTAAGGTCACTTCGCACTTGATTCGTAATGTATTTCAACTACAAATTTTGAAAATTTTGATGTTGGACTGATATTCGAAGTTGGATCTCTCTGTACACGGACTTTGACTCTCTCAAGACGATACAGTTCCATCACTCCGTTGTTTCCCTCAAGTTTCCTAACTACTCTACGTCCCTATGAAAGTCGCTGATCTGGGCTCGAATCCAGGTATCATGAGTAATCGTAGACTAACGTAGTTTTCTGGGAAGCCTTGGTCAGATGAGATCTGTACCTAACTCGATACCCCTAAAAACTGGAGCCATTTACTCGTCTATAAAATGACTGGGAATGTATAAAGCGACATGTAACGAAAGAAACAATTTTGCTTTACGTAGCTATTTTCCCTTTTCTTACTTTAAAATAAACAGTATTTATAATAAATTTTAATTGTTAATGTTGATTTAACGTGAAGCAGAGGGATGCTGTAGTACAAAAAGAGAGAGAAAGAGAGGTGATTTATCATAACGCGACAGCAAGCACACTTTTCCTCCATAACATTAATAAAAAATGCAAAACGAAAACGTATCAAACATTACTTCAATGCATCATCGAGCTTGTACAAAGTATATTTCTGTTAGTCTTATTAATATACAACTTCCGCACTTGCGGAACAAACACTGGTAGCAGTTACTTCTGTAAAATATCTGGGAGTATGAGTGCGGAACAATTTGAAGTGGAATGATCATATAAAATTAATTGTTGGTAAGGTGGGTGCCAGGTTGAGAATCATTGGGAGTGTCATTAGAAAATGTAGTCCATCAACAAAGGAGGTGGCTTACAAAACAGTAGTTCGACCTATACTTGAGTATTGCTCGTCAGTGTGGGATCCGTACGAGGTCGGGTTGACAGAGGAAATAGGGAAGATCCATAGAAGAGCGGCGCGTTTCGTCACAGGGTTATTTGGTAAGCGTGATAGCGTTACAGAGATGTTTAGCAAGCTCAACTGGCAGACTCTGCAAGAGAGGTGCTCTGCATCGCGGTGTAGCTTGATGTCCAGGTTTCGAGAGGGTGCGTTTCTGGATGAGGTATCGAATATATTGCTTCCCCCTACTTATACCTCCGGAGGTGATCACGAATGTAAAATTAGAGAGATTCGAGCGTGCACGGAGGCTTTCCGGTAGTCGTTCTTCCCGCGAACCATACGCGACTGGAACAGGAAAGGAAGGTAATGACAGTGGCACGTAAAGTGCTCTCCGCCAAACACCGTTGGGTGGCTTGCGGAGTATAAATGTAGATGTATCAGTAATAACAATGCATTCTTGTTTTTGTCATGATGAAGAACGTAGCACTGAGTACAAAATAACAACAGTAATTACATACTTTGTTATGTCTGTGCATGTAAACTCTACTTGCACCAAAATTAATTGTTTTCGTTACATAAAAGAGCTGACGTTAAGCGATCAACTAGTTTTTAGTACTTATTTTCGGTCAAGAGAAGTCTGCTAGTATCAAACATAGGTCTTAATTTCAGGAATAATTTTCTGAGAAAATACGTTTGGAGCACAACGTTATATGGCAGTAAGACATGGACTGTGGGAAAACCGTAACAGGTGAAAATAGAAGCATATGAGATGTGGTGCTACAGAAAAATGTTGAACATTACGTGGATTGATAAGGTAATGAGTCAGGAGTTTCTCCATGGAATCTGCGAGGAGAAGAATATATGGAAAACACTGACAAGAATAAGGACCAGGATGATAGGACACCTGTTAGGGCATCAGATAAGAACTTCCATTGTACCGGAGGAAGCTGTAGAGGGTAACAACTGCAGAGGAAGACAGAGACTAGAATGTATCCTAAAAATAATTGAGTACGTAGTTGGCAAGGGTTACCCTGAGGTGAAAAGATTGGCTCAGGAGAGGAATTCATGGCGGGCCGCACCAAATTAGACAGAAGACTGATCACTCAAGAAAACGGAATTTGTATTTAGTAGCCGGCCGCGGTGGTCTAGCGGTTCTAGGCGCTCAGTCCGGAACCGCGGGACTGCTACGGTCGCAGGTTCGAATCCTGCCTCGGGCATGGATGTGTGTGATGTCCTTAATTTAGTTAGGTTTAAGTAATTCTCAGTTCTACGGGAACTGATGACCACAGATGTTAAGTCCCATAGTGCTCAGAGCCATTTGAACCAAGCCATTTTTTGTATTTAGTAGGGATATGAAATACACAAACGATTAACACTGAATGATGTGCAGAGCTAAAGATGTGCGAAACAAACAAACAAACACACAAAGAGAAACAGTCGGCTCCCACACTCTCTCTCAAATGTTTATTCGTTTCTTTCCCTATCAATGATACTAGTACTACCGGTAGTCCAACTCTTTACTATATCATTTATGTGTTATACCGAAACTACCGAACCATAGCTTAGTTAGAGTGCAACTTAACTCCTACCTTGCTATCGAACTTTATATAGTAAAATGTAGCTTCCTTTTCCTTTCAGCTAGACGCTCTAAAATTGGTGTTCTTGTTCCAGGAGTCTGTGTACTCCCAGATTGACATGCTACTTGTTCCTTTATAAATCCATTGCTTCAGTGACTGATGAGTGATATTGTCTTCATCATCGGCATCATCTTCTGTTATTAATCGTCTTGGTCGTTTTCTAACAGGAAAGACAATGTCGCTAAGATCACTACCGTAGTCGCAGTCTGCCGAATTACTCTGCACAGTAATCACACGCTTATCACTACTATTGTCACTAACGCTCGTTCTTTTTACTGGGCTGTTGAATTATTTTAAGGAATATTAACCGCAGTGTGTGAACGCAATGTAGTTCTGGTAACTGAAGTAAGAGAATATCGAGAACAGTTGAACCACCAGTCTCACCCGTGTTGTTGTTTGTGCAGAATGACGTACCGCAGGCCAGGCTCGTCTTCTCGGCGCGTGTTTTGTACCAATTACCACGATACAGGCTCGTGATTATTTTCTGTGGGATAATAACCTTGCCACGAGTCTCACTTGTGGTTGTAGGCCAAGAGCTTAAGAGAGGTTTAATAACGGTGCTAGATAGCTGATAAATAAACAAAGAGAGCTGCATCAGAGATTCAAAAGATGTCGAAACATAGCTGACAAACATAAGCTGTATGAAGCGAATCTAGGCGTCAGGAGAGCAATGAGCAAAGTGTTCAATATCTTTAAAAGAGAATAAAACACTAAGAGGCTTTAGTGTTAAGTAACATCAGTAAGGTACCGGGATCATCTATTCAGTCCGTTAGGGACCGTTCTGGCATCGAAATGGAAGATGGCAGTGAGAACGCCCAAATACTGAATTCAGCCTTCCGAAACAGTTTCACCGCGGAAGATCGTAATACAGCCCCTCCTATCAGTCAAAGTACGAACGTCTAAATGGCAGATATTCAGATAACCGATAACCGAATAGAAAAGTGACTACAGTTGCTTAGTACAGGATAGGCATCTGGACCTGACGATATACTTGTCGCATTCTGTAGAAATTATACGTAAGAACTTGCGCCCTTCTAGCAGCTGTTAATCGTAGGTGCCTGGAACTACGAAGGGTATCTAACAGCTAAAAAGAAAGCGCCAGTTACTATTCTTTTCAAGATGGTCGTAGGCAAAGTTGTAACCTATTGTCACTACGGTAGGCTATCACAAGTAAGCGTAGAGTACAGTAGTTTTGGTAGGTTTTTGCCTAATAACGCTCGCTTTCTTTACGGGTGTGTCCAGTGACTCACTAAATTACCCTATAAACTGGATATGGTAAACCGTCTAGAAACTGAGTGAAGATATACACTGAAGCGCCAAGGAAACTGGCATAGGCATGCGTATTCGAAAACAAAGATACGCAAACAAGCAGAATACGGCCCTGCTGACGGCAGTGCCTATATAAGACAACAAGGGTCTGGCGCAGTTGTTACATCGGTTACATCTGCTACAATGGCAGCTTATCAAGATATAAGTGAGTTTGAACGTGATGTTATAGTCGGCGCACGAGCGATGGGACACAGCATCTCCGAGGTAGTGATGAAGGGGGGATTTTCCCGTACGACTATAGCACGAGTGAAGTGTGAATATCAGGAATCCGGTAAACCATGAAATCTGTGACATCGCTGCGGCCAGAAAAAGATCATGCAAGAACGGGATAAACGACAAGTGAAGAGAATCGTCTGATGTCACAGAAATGCAGCCCTTTCGGAAATAGCGCAGTTATCAATGCTGGGTCATCAACAAGTGTCAGCGTGCGAAACCTCATTGATATGGGCTTTCGGAGCAGAAAGCCAACTCGTGTAGCCTTGATGACTGCACGACACAAAGCTTTACGCCTCGACTGCGCTCGTCAACACCGACATTGGACTGTTCGTAACTAGAAATATGTTGCCTGGTCGGACGAGTCTTGTTTGAAATTGTATCGTGTAGATAGACGTGTTTGGGTATGGAGACAACCTCATGAATACATGGAACCTGCATGTCAGCAGGGGACTGTTGAGGCTGGTGGAGGCTCTGTAATGGTGTGGGGCGTGACATGGGACACCTGATACCTCTAGATACGTCTCTGATAGGTGATACGTACTAAAACATCCCTACTCTTCAAGTTCATCCTGTGGCTAACAGTGAATGATGTGTGGTTCTAATTAGGTGCGAAACAAACAAACGAAAAGAAAAGAGAAGTTGTTAGCTCCCAATTTATCTCTTACGCATTCATTTATATTTCTTTCTACCAGTGCTACAAGTGGTGCCAGTAGCCCTGGCATCTACTAGGATAGATGCACGCATTGATCAGCTCGTATTCCGACGTCAGTCTGTTGCTGTAGAATTATAGAATAAATTTTATGCACATGTATTATAAGGATTTTGTAGAACGAAAATCTCCTCCATATAAATCAACATTGCTTTCGCACACATAGATCCTGTGAAAATCACCTCGCTCATCTCCTCCACAATATCTGCACTGCTGTAGACATGAGAACTAAGGTTGATATCATGTTCCTAAACTTCAGAAAGGCATTTCACACCGTCCCGCGCTGCCGTTCAATGAAAAATTACGAGCTTACTGAATATAGTGCCAGACTCGTTACTGGATTCAAGACTTCACTGTAACAGAACTCAACAAGTCGCTCTCAACAAAAAAAAACAGTGACGCCTCTTGGCAGCAGCCTCATGCTGTGTGACAGAAGCCAAAGCAGCCTGTAGCTGTGAGCAAAGGGTCCCCAACTTAGCTGGCATCTGTACACAACAGTCACAGTTCCTATCCATTACTGCAGCCGCTCCTGTTTGAAGCTCGTAAAAATATGCAACAAATGAACAGTGTACTCGCCTTATTAGCAGCAGGAAATCAAAGTGCTCTCTCACTGACGGTCTAACTGACACTGAGCTGTTCTAACCAAACAAAGAAAATCCCGTATGATACAAGGGTCGATAGCAACGGCGGTACTGCACACTACACTGCTACTCAAATAAATGATACACTCCTGGAAATTGAAATAAGAATACCGTGAATTCATTGTCCCAGGAAGGGGGAACTTTATTGACACATTCCTGGGGTCAGATACATCACATGATCACACTGACAGAACCACAGGCACATAGACACAGGCAACAGAGCATGCACAATGTCGGCACTAGTACAGTGTATATCCACCTTTCGCAGCAATTCAGGCTGCTATTCTCCCATGGAGACGATCGTAGAGATTCTGGATGTAGTCCTGTGGAACGACTTGCCATGCCATTTCCACCTGGCGGCTCAGTTGGACCAGCGTTCGTGCTGGACGTGCAGACCGCGTGAGACGACGCTTCATCCAGTCCGAAACATGCTCAATGGGGGACAGATCCGGAGATCTTGCTGGCCAGGGTAGTTGACTTACACCTTCTAGAGCACGTTGGGTGGCACGGAATACATGTGGACGTGCATTGTCCTGTTGGAACAGCTAGTTCCCTTGCCGGTCTAGGAATGGTAGAACGATGGGTTCGATGACGGTTTGGATGTACCGTGCACTATTCAGTGTCCCCTCGACGATCACCAGTGGTGTACGGCCAGTGTAGGAGATCGCTCCCCACACCATGATGCCGGGTGTTGGCCCTGTGTGTCTCGGTCGTATGCAGTCCTGATTGTGGCGCTCACCTGCACGGCGCCAAACACGCATACGACCATCATTGGCACCAAGGCAGAAGCGACTCTCATCGCTGAAGACGACACGTCTCCATTCGTCCCTCCATTCACGCCTGTCGTGACACCACAGGAGGCGGGCTGCACGATGTTGGGGCGTGAGCGGAAGACGGCCTAAAGGTGTGCGGGACCGTAGCCCAGCTTCATAGAGACGGTTGCGAATGGTCCTCGCCGATACCCCAGGGGCAACAGTGTCCCTAATTTGCTGGGAAGTGGCGGTGCGTTCCCCTACGGCACTGCGTAGGATCCTACGGTCTTGGCGTGCATCCGTGCGTGGCTGCGGTCCGGTCCCAGGTCGACGGGCACGTGCAGCTTCCGCCGACCACTGGCGACAACATCGATGTACTGTGGAGACCTCACGCCCCACGTGTTGAGCAATTCGGCGGTAAGTCCACCCGGCCTCCCGCATGCCCACTATACGCCCTCGCTCGAAGTCCGTCAACTGCACATACGGTTCACGTCCACGCTGTCGCGGCATGCTACCAGTGTTAAAGACTGCGATGGAGCTCCGTATGCCACGGCAAACTGGCTGACACTGACGGCGGCGGTGCACAAATGCTGCGCAACTAGCGCCATTCGACGGTCAACACCGCGGTTCCTGGTGTGTCCGCTGTGCCGTGCGTGTGATCATTGCTTGTACAGCCCTCTCGCAGTGTCCGGAGCAAGTATGGTGGGTCTGACACACCGGTGTCAATGTGTTCTTTTTTCCATTCCCAGGAGTGTATAATGAGGATGAAATCATTTACCAAATTCTTCATATACTGCTCGGTAGTCACCGTGCTATCAAGGAATATCGCACTGATTACGATGTGACTGGACACTGCACACCACACAGTCAGCTGTCGAGGATGGAGTGACTACTCGATCGCGAAATGCAAATTCTCAGTTCACCAAATGTGCCAGTTTTGGTTATTGACTAACCCATCCAAAAGAAAGTGGGCTTTTTTGCTAAACCAAACCATGCAACGCATACTAATTCCCAACATGGCCTGTTGCCAACCGTGCAGTTTTAACGTCTCAACGCAGACCGTTCAGAAATTATGACGATTTGATTTCATATAGTTCAATAATTGTCACAATTAGTGTCACATTTTAGAATCACCGTAAATGTCTCCCACTACAACGCAAAAGTTTGAAATTTGACTTAAAGTTAGCAACAGACCTCGTCTGTAACGGTACTAAAGCGTGGCGCCCTGCGCCGACAGCCTCTCGCTCGGGGACGCTTCATACCGCAAGGTGTCGACACATGCAAACGAAAGGCCAGAGCTCAGATGTTAATGTAAGGTGGAAGGTGGGTTAACGATCTCACTTAGGCATCAAAATACACCACGTAATCTGCCCAATGCCACCGTCGACCTGGTTCAAATAGTTCAAATGGCTCTGACCACCATGGGACTTCTGTGATCACCAGTCCTCTAGAACTTAGAACTACTTAAACCTAAGAAACCTAAGGACATCAAACACATCCATGCCCGAGGCAGGATTTGAACCTGCGACCGTCGACCTGTCAGGAGTCAGGAAGATCGTCACACTTCCTCTATCCCATATTTCACTCTTCTTCTCACTCCTCTGCAGTGGAGTTGAGAAACACGACGCCAAGCACTCAAGTCACGTTTTCTTTTATGGGTGTCCGACAGACATAACTGAGACACACCGCCACTCAGTATCGACATGAAAAGTCCTAAAGGGTTGGTATAAAGTGCGAGAATGAAATTACACTTTCTCTTGAGGCTTCAATTTCCACACGTTTCGTGGTCGAAAACAACTGTTCAGAGTGGGATGAGCACAAGACGATAGTCTTGACAATCGTTGACAATGCTTGCACTCTCCACACGATTCAACCACTATCTCAGTGTATCGCGGTCATTGACGCAGTTAATGTCACCCTCTGAGGGCTTTTCATATCAATATTGAGAGGCGGTGTCCCTGATATACCTTATAAACCACCCACAATAAAACCGCACTATTTTAATTCTCTGCATGGCTTTCCTGATCTCCATCGCAGAGGCGTCGACAGAAGGAAGGGTGAAATGTGGGTAAGACGGATGTGACGAGTTTCCCGTCGTGTGACACCGTCCACCGTTGTGTTGGTAAAGTCTAGTGACAATGCCTCATCATTAACTCACTGTACACCTCTAATGAATTTCTGAGCTCTTGTCTTTATTCCAAATGTGTCGACACATTGCTGTCGGTAGCATAGCCGCTCGGAGGATGTCGTCGCAGGTGACCATGCTTTTACACCATTACGGAAGCGCTGTAAGCACCTTTTAGCAAAATTTCAAATTTCTGAATCTCAATGGGGGAAATATACGGGGTCTCGAATAAGTGATCCTTTAATTACTTTCAGTAGATTATTTAAAGTGCCTCACTGTATTTCGCCAAAAGTTGCTGTATTGTCTAATTAATCTGTCGAAACCGGTTTCAGCCTCGTGTTTATATTCAGTATAAGGTAATATGTACGGAAGGTTTTACTAAAGGAGTTGTCATCATCATAAAAACAGACGAACTTTATACCGGAAGGGAATCTCCTTAATATCCAAGGAATTTGCCTTGAAAGCGTAAATTTTAATTTCTTGACAATATGTGAACGTAATACTTTAGTACTGAACTCAACAAATGTCACTTGAAAGTCAATCTCCAATAGATATGTCAAACAGCATTACGCTACAAACTAACAGTTTGTTAAAGTTTTAGTTGGTAGCACACCATCAAGGCGACAGTGAAAAGTTGGATTTTTCTTAAGTTAGGCTGTGTTAACTTCTAAGAGACCAACCATTCAATTTTCTCAATGCCCAAATTATTCGACACAACGCAGGCCGGGATTTTGGTAATAAAGTTCACAACTCACAAGACTCTGAGTTTCACTACATTGTTTACCTTATTTTCTTCTTGATCCGCAGCAAAAAGTTTAATCAGCTTTCAAGGATAAATGTTTTTCGTTTGCGAGAACGTAAATAACCAGACAGTATCTCAGCTAGGTCTCCTGTCACTCCAAAGCCTCGGAAAACTCTATGTCCAATTTGCTTCAGATTCAAGTTAAAGATCCCCAGAAGCTAACAGGTAAGAATCGCAAGTTCGAATCCAAGCTTAAGATCGGCTGTAAAATTTTTGAGTTCGGAATCGGCCCCTGACGAAAAAAAAATTCCTGAAGTCCATAGGCCAGATATATTTCTAAATATTCACAAGCCAGCACTTACAAAAATTTCAATACTTCCACGAGACGACCAACTCGCCACCCATCCAAGACTGTTTGCGAATAATGACTGACTCAGGATGGCGACCGAGTGTTTATAATCTCGGAGAGGTCACATGATTCAAAGCCAGTATACTTACATCCTGGTCATGGGAAAGTATTAATCTATTTTTATACCGGGTGTCCCATTGATAGTGACCGGGCCAAATATCTAAGAAATTAGCATCAAACGAAAAAACTAAAAAGAACGAGACTAGTCTAACTTGAAGGGGGAAACCTGATGGCGCTATGATTGGCCCGCTAGATGGTGCTGCCACAGGTGAAACGGATAGCAACTGCGTTTTTTTAAATAGGAACCCCCATTTTTTATTACACATAGTACGTAATGAAATATGAATTTTTTAGTTGGACTACTTTTTTCGCTTTGTGATAGATGGCGCTGTAATAGTCAAAAACGTATAAGTACAGGATATCACGTAACATTACGCCAGTGCGGACGGTATTTGCTTCGTGATACATTACCCGTGTTAAAATGGACCGTTTACCAATTGCGGAAATGGTCAATATAGTGTTGATGTATGGCTATGGTGATCAAAATGCCCAATGGGCGTGTGCTATGTATCCTGCTCGGTATGCTGGACGACATCACTCAAGTGTCCGGACCGTTCGCCGGATACTTACGTTATTTAAGGAGACAGGAAGTGTTCAGCCACATGTGAAACGTCAAACACGACCTGCAGCAAATGATGATGCCCAAGTAGGCGCGTTCGCAGCTGTCGCTGCTAACCCGCACATCAGTAGCAGACAAATTGCGCGAGCGTAGGGAATCTCAAAAACGTCGTGTTGAGAATGTCATATTAACATCGACTGCACCCGTAACATATTTCTATTCACCAGGAACTGCATGGCGACGACTTCGAACGTCGTGTACAGTTCTGCCTCTGGGCACAAGAGAAATTACGGGACGATGACAGATTTTTTTTCACGCGTTCTATTTAGCGACGAAGCGTCATTCACCAACAATGCAAGCGTAAACCGGCATAATGTGCACTATTGGGCAACGGAAAATCCACGATGGCTGCGACAAGTGGAACATCAGCGACCTTGGCGGGTAAATGTATGGTGCGGCGTTATGGGAGCAACGATAATTGGCCCCCATTTTATCGATGGCAACCTAAATTGTGCAATGTATGCTGATTTCCTACGTAATGTTCTACCGATGTTACTACAAGATGTTTCACTGCATGACAGACTGGCGATGTACTTCCAACATGATGGATGTCCGGCACATAGCTCAGGCGCGGTTGAAGCTGTATTGAATAATATATTTCATGAAAGATGGATTGGTCGTCGAAGCACCATACCATGGCCCACACGTTCACAGGATCTGACGTCCCCCGATTTCTTTCTATGGGGAAAGTTGAAGGATATTTGCAATCGTGATCCACCGACAACGCCTAACAACATGCGTCAGTGCATTTTCAATGCACGTGCGAACATTACAGAAGGCGAAATACTCGCTGTTGAGAGGAATGTCGTTACACATATTGCCAAATGCATTGAGGTTGAGGAACATCATTTTGAGCATTTATTGCATTAATGTGGTGTTTACAGATAATCACGCTGTAACAGCATGCGTTCTCAGAAATGATAAGTTCACAAAGGTACATGTATCACACTGGAACAACTGAAATAAAATGTTGAAACGTACCTACGTTCTGTATTTTGATTTAAAAATCCTACCTGTTACCAACTGTTCTTCTAAAATTGTGAGCCATATGTTTCTGACTGTTACAGCGCCATCTATCACAAAGCGAAAGAAGTGGTCCTACCAAATTATTCATATTTCTTTACGTACTACACGAATATGTAATAAAAATGGGGATTCCTATTTAAAACAACGCAGTTGATATCCGTTCGACCTATGGCAGCTCCATCTAGCCGGCCAGCCAAAGCGCCATCCGGTTTCCCCCTTCAAGATAGACAAGTTTCGTTCTTTGTAGTGTTTTCGTTTGGCGCTTATTTCCGTTCGATATTTGGCCTGGTCGCGATGAATGAACAACCATCACTTTATTTAGTTCACTAGAGCAGCAAAGGATACCTAGCGATTAAAAAAAAGCACAGGTCATGCTTACTTTCAGCGCTGCAAATAAATTTTCAGTACACACTGGTTTGTTTTAAGTTGCATATTTAACATGAAAAATTTTAATTTGGTGATATTATTGTTAAAATATATTAAGAACTAATTATAAACCTGTTTTTGCTTTCCTATCTATTGTTTATCTTTTATGCTGCCGCTATATTTTACGATTTAAATTCATCGTTTGGCTAAGTTTGCCTGATTTTGAGCACGAAATGCACATTACGACCTATGGTTCGAACATGATAACGTTTATCACTATTTTGGTGCAATTCTCTGATTGTTCTCCATGAGATCTATCCAGTGATAATCATTTATGAAAATTGCTGCAATTATCACACAGTTAATTTTTTTTAAGTTTATACAGTTTATAAGTTGTTAAACACGGAATAACTTAAAACTATTCAACGCACAGAGGGTGTACTTATACCCTCGTACAAGCTATAATTTTCCCTTTATTTCTGTGATACTGGATTTCCAGTATCTTACAGGGTGAACACTTTGTTAGAACATGTCTGAATATTTTTTTGGCTTTAAAAAGATCTTTTCTCCTCTCATGGTGGCGCTTCCCGCCATTTTTCTCCCCAACTGCTTTCAAGCTCAGGAAATACCGATCACGTGCTTCCAGATTGAGTTAGCGGTTTGCTAGCATCAGAAGTTTACGTGTGTGGTGTCCGCTCCAGTAGCAGAGCTCAAATAGGGCCGACATCTAGAGGACGAACTACGAAGCTATTTCCGCTGTGGCCGGCCATGTCCAGCCACTACGTAGCTTACTGCCATCCCCTCTTGTCTGTCAAACGTGAGCTTGGGCGCCATCAACTGTCACACAGAATATTACAGACTCCGCGATCGCGGCCACGTCCGATCCCAAAGTTTATAAGGAGTATTCTTGCTGGCTGTACTGTCACAGTGTATAGGACTGATTTGGAGCGTTTCATAAATGAGAACTTTAAATGGGATATTTTTGTTCCTGTATGTCATCCGGCAGCTGCACCCCATGTAACTATTTCAGATATTATATTACATTACACACAAAAGAAGATATTCGATGATATTCTCGGTTTTTGTGCAAGGACTCGTACCTATGCGGCAGAACTCCTGCCCTTGTAGGGCCTTGTGTGAATGGAGGTAGCCCACGGGTGCTGAACCGCTTAGACCAGCGGTGACCAAGGATTCGGTTTTCGAGCCGTGCCCTGGCATGAATACCATATACAGGGCAGACATTTCAGGCAGACAAACTTTCGAAATTACAGTAGTTACAATTTTCAACAACAGATGGCGCTGCGGTCTGGGAAACTCTATAGTACGATATTTTCCACATATCCACCATGCGTAGCAATAATATGGCGTAGTCTCTGAATGAAATTACCCGAAACCTTTGACAACGTGTCTGGCGGAATGGCTTCACATGCAGATGAGATGTACTGCTTCAGCTGTTCAATTGTTTCTGGATTCTGGCGGTACACCTGGTCATTCAAGTGTCCCCACAGGAAGAAGTCACAGGGGTTCATGTCTGGCGAATAGGGAGGCCAATCCACGCCGCCTCCTGTATGTTTCGGATAGCCCAAAGCAATCACACGATCATCGAAATATTCATTCAGGAAATTAGAGACGTCGGCCGTGCGATGTGGCCGGGCACCATCTTGCATAAACCACGAGGTGTTCGCAGTGCCGTCTAAGGCAGTTTGTACCGCCACAAATTCACGAAGAATGTCCAGATAGCGTGATGCAGTAATCGTTTCGGTTCTGAAAAATGAGCCAATGATTCCTTTGGAAGAAATGGTGGCCCAGACCAGTACTTTTTGAGGACGCAGGGACGATGGGACTGCAACATGGGGCTTTTCGGTTCCCCATATGCGCCAGTTCTCTTTATTGACGAAGCCGTCCAGGTAAAAATAAGCTTCGTCAGTAAACCAAATGCTGCCCACTTGCATATCGCCGTCATCAATCCTGTGCACTATATCGTTAGCGAATGTCTCTCGTGCAGCAATTGTAGCGGCGCTGAGGGGTTGCCGCGTTTGAATTTTGTATGGATAGAGGTGTAAACTCTGGCGCATGAGACGATACGTGGACGTTGGCGTCATTTGGACCGCAGCTGCAACACGGCGAACGGAAACCCGAGGCCACTGTTGGATCACCTGCTGCACTAGCTGCGCGTTGCCATCTGTGGTTGCCGTACGCGGTCGCCCTACCTTTCCAGCACGTTCATCCGTCACGTTCCCAGTCCGTTGAAATTTTTCAAACAGGTCCTTTATTGTATCGCTTTTCTGTCCTTTGGTTACATTAAACCTCCGTTGAAAACTTCGTCTTGTTGCAACAACACTGTGTTCAAGGCGGTGGAATTCCAACACCAGAAAAATCCTCTGTTCTAAGGAATAAACCATGTTGTCTACAGCACACTTGCACGTTGTGAACAGCACACGCTTACAGCAGAAAGACGACGTACAGAATGGCGCACCCACAGACTGCGTTGTCTTCTATATCGTTCACATCACTTGCAGCGCCATCTGTTGTTGGAAATAGTAACTACTGTAATTTCGAAAGTTTGTCCGCCTGAAAATGTACTGTTGTCCCAAGCATATTGCAACAAACGGTGTACTTCTATCGCTGCTCGTTTAGTTTTTATTGCCGTTTCAAATATACCGGTCATTTTTGAAACACCCTGTACCATAGCTGCCTCGCCTGCCTGTACATTTTCCCTACCCTTCCAGAGCGTGAGAAGGGGCATACTGCGAGTACACTGCATTTAAATGACACTGCAATCGCACTGCATACTAGTTGATTTGAACTTTTACATCTGTGAAAGGCATGGATCAAAAGAAAAACAAGTCTTCAGTACTATTTTTTTATTTCTGTCTTTCTGAAGAAATAATAATTTTTTACATGGTGCGAAGTATCAGCATACAGAAAGACGTATGGTCTAGCTGTTCCAGTACGTCGGCTCCGTTCTGAGCCGCGGAGCGCTCCCTGCTCTAGGGAGCCGTGTCGCTTGCTGTGACCATTCAAGTGGGCCGGCACGCCGGCAAGCGTTTTGATGTGCCAGCTGCGTCTTACAAGATCGACACCCTCATACTCTTAGCTGCTAAGACGTCGTGACATGCTACACCAGGAAATACGATGTTCAGGAAATAAATAAGAAACAACTGTTTTACAACAAATTGCATACTAAATTTATTGAGCCTCTGTAGCTTGACATTTTCCAGGACATTTTAGTCTAATGAGATTTGTGTATAAAACTGGAATAGCACTGAAGATCAGTCAATGACATCTGCACATGCACAGGGCACTTCCATCTGAAACGGCAAACGGTCTTGGAAACAGTTTGAAAACAGATGTAATGTTTCCAGTGTCCTCAAAACAGTCAGAAAACTATCCCTGTTATTCTATCAGGGCCACAATGAATTCTTCACACACAGTAAGGTGAGCATCGTTAGCTAGATTGTGTTTGTCAGAGTTCGTACCTTGTACAATGCGATTTTCCTTTTAATGCATCCTCATCAAACCAGAAATAAGTTGCTTCTCCCCTTTCGATGTCTTACTGGGGGCTGCGTGCCGTCGAGTCCACGTACAATGTGAGGTCTGCAAGCTATTTTGAATGTTCTAATTATTGTTCCTACAATCCTTTTACCTTCACAAATTCAAAAATAGCAGGTTTTAAAACGAAAATTTTTCTACACATGCCTCTTAACCGAACAAAAATTTTTCGCAATAAAATATAAACTCTCCGGACTCTTCGTTCACTTCCATTGAAAACTGTTGCAACTGACAGTTGAACAATGTGTGCGACGTCAGAAATATTATTGTTCATACAACGAATTTCTTCACGTAATCTATGCTTGCAGATTTAGTACAACGTTCTTCCTGCTGTGCACAACAACGTATCCCGTCTGCCGATCGTTGTAATCCTTCACTCTTTGAAGGTCAAATAGTACTTAATTCTTTCCGTATGGTATTGTAAAGTCGTTTCATAGCAAATTTGCAATACCTGTGAATTATGCGACAGCATAATAGTTATTGAGAATTCTCATCCCTCTCTTCTGTCATTACCATTCAGTTTTAAAGGCTTGCGACGATAGATCACTACGCTATTTTTGTACAAACAGCTACTGGTCCAGCATCCTCCATACAACGAACAAATAGCGAAGTATATACAGCACCGATATCAAAATTCTTCCATACTGAAGGGAATGATGCCGACCGAAAAAGCCAACCAATAATAAACGAAATGTCGCGCTGTCTCGGTTACTTCCGAGAAAGCCCTCACGTGGCCCCCACACCCGGCTGCCGCGCGGTTCAGCATATTGTGGCCGGCCCTGGTGTAGACAGTGTAGGTATATCGCAAAATTTATCAAGTTCTTGCACGTGTGGCCAGCTATGCGATGTACGCTTAGCAGCAGCGGAAAAGTGGCGGGGAAATCGACGAGTTGGGGTGGCCGCCAACTGTGGTTTACTCATCGGGACTGAGCGGCTACGTCAGCAGCCAACGTCAGTTTCGGCACACACCGCAGCTCCAATCTGAAGAGACACAACGATTCCAGCGCACGTCAGTTAACTGATCACAGCAGCGTATGTTCTCTTTGTAACTACATGTATTTCTTCAGCTATGTTTCAAATCAAGAGATCGTCTAGTGTTAATGATTCATTTGCCAGTGGAGTGCCTGGGAGACGAAATAGATTGCCGTTTCACTCAGTGAAACACACACATCAACAATCGTTTTGCATCAGCCCAGTTCCCAGAACTCCTGAAGACAGACGATGACTGTCACACTGATCACAGACACAACCCCGTTGATTGTTCAGAGAAGTCACCAAACCCGCCCAAAGATGTAAACAACCATGGATGAGGAGCGCCTATTAGATAGAAGGGTCCGACAGCCAATCACTTCCAGTCATTCCACCGGGAAGGAGGAACACGGCTCGTGTTGTCTGTAGTTAAACAATGCCTAGACGGTTAATACCGTGGTTCGATCATGCGCGCATTGTTACTTTGTGCTAGGAAGGGCTCCTAACAAGGGAAGTGCCCAGGCGTCTCGGAGTGAACCAAAGCGATGTTGTTCGGACGTGGAGGAGGTACAGAGAGACTGGAACTGTCGATGACATGGGTCGCTCATGCCGCCCAACGGCTACGACTGCAGTGGATGACCGCTACCTACAGATTATGGCTCGGAGGAACCCTGACAGCAACGCCACCATGTTGCATAATGCTCTTCGTGCAGCCACAGGCCGCCGTGTTACGACTCAAACTGTGCGCGACAGACTGCATGACGCGCAACTAGACTCCCGACGTCCATGGCGAGGTCCTTCTTTGCAACCACGACACCATGCAGCGCGGTACAGATGGGCCCAACAACATGGCGAATAGACCGCTCAAGATTGGCATCACGTTCTCTTCACCGATTAGTGTCGCATATGCCTTCCACCAGACAATCGTCGGAGACGTGTTTGGAGGCAAACCGGTCAGGCAAAACGCTTTAGACACACTGTCCAGCGATAGCAGGAAGGTGGTGGTTCCCTGCTGGTTTGGGGTGCCCTTATGTGGGGCCAATGTTACGCCACTGGTAGTCATGAAAGGCGCCGTAATGGCTGTACGATACGTGAATGCCTTCCTCCGACCGATAGTGCAACCATATCGGCGGCGTATTGGCGAGTCATTCCTCTTCATGTACGACAATTCGCACCCCCATCGTGCACATCTTGTGAATGACTTCCTTCACGATAACGACATCACTCGACTAGAGTGGCCAGCATGTTCTCCAGACGTGAACCCTATCGCACATGCCGGGGATAGATTGAAAAGGGATGTTTATGGACAACGTGACCCACCAACCACTCAGAGGGATCTGCACCGAATCGCCGTTGAGGAGTGGGGCAATCTAGACCAACAGTGCCTTGATGTGCTTGCGGACAGTATGCCACGACGTGCACAGGCATGCATCAATGCTAGAGGGCGTGCTACTGGGTGTTAGAAGTAGCGGTGTGTACAGAAATCTGGACCACCACGTCTGAAGGTCTCGCTGTATGGTGGTATAACATGCATTGTGCATTTTTCATGAGCAGTAAGAAGGGCGGAGATGATGTATATGTTACTCTCTATTCCAATTTTTGTACAGGTTCCGGAACACTGGGAACCGAGGTGATGCAAAACTTTTCTTGATGTGTATATTTATTCAGTGAGGCAACAAACAAATATATCGATATTTAAGCAGTAAAATGTCAAAATATCGTTAGCCACTGAGTGCATCATGTTTAAAGATATGAATGTCAGTACGCCCAGCATTAATATGTCTTTCCACAACAGAACTCCAAGATCACCAAAACGATCATTTGCGATGAAAGTGGACGTATTCCCATAAGGCGAGAGGTGGGAAGCCGTAGTGCAGCGAGCAACATTCCTGAACATGAGCGTTTTGGTGGTCCAGGTGTTGTGGTGTGTGGAGGTGTAATGTGGCATTGTTTTCAGTGGAATTCAAATCTTTGAACATGGTACACTTATCAATCAACGTTATTGTGACAATGAACTAATTCACCATGTGTTTATTTTCAGGCGTGCATTCGGCGCGACTTTGTTTCTAAGGATGACAATACGCAACGTCATCAAATAGCGCAGGTGGAGGAGCTCTTGGAAAGAGACGTTATTCGACGAATGTAATGGCCTGCCCGCTCCGTCGACATAAATCACATAGAGCAAGTGAAGTATGCGTTAATGGGACGTATTGCTACACGTCTACAGGTACCAACGACCATCGAGCAGTTGTCAGTCGCGCTGGTGGAGAAACAGAACGCCCTGTCTCGTGAACTCCTTACCAACCTTGTGGCCAGCCTAGGCGCATGCTGCAGCGCAAGCACAGCCATCTTTAGTGTTTACACACCCTGTTAATACCTTTCGTAATGTGCAGGGACTACCATGAATAGAGGTGAATTCAGAGTAGCTATTGTCTGTGAATAAAAGTGTAATTTCAGCTGGTCTCATTCGGTACTTCTTCTAGTTACCTTGCGTACTATGCTGTAGCAGTTCGTTCCATGTATAGTCTAGGTCTCATCGCGCTGTGTGACTTTGTAGTAGTGCACCAGTCAAAAGTTGCTTTGTCCTTAAAATTTGCTCACCATTGTGGGTGGATGGCAGTGTTGTGGTATGATATGTAGCATAGAAGATGCAGTGGATGAGACACTGATACTTTGGCTATATATTAATGGACTTGCCAAAAATCATGAAGATGAGACTGTGGTGAGTCGTAGCCATCCTTTTCTTTTATGGACAACCATTCTTGGCTGTGAACTATATGGGAAAGCTACTGGAAGACTTTGACTGTGTATAACAATGTAAACTCCTGCAACTTGATTCCGAGTATGCATACCTTGCCCCGCATAGTATCAGCATTTGACCTCTGCTTATGGATCTACATCTACATCTACATCCATACTCCGCAAGTCACCTGACGGTATGTGGCGGAGGGTACCCTGAGTACCTCTATCGGTTCTCCCTTCTATTCCAGTCTCGCATTGTTCGTGGAAAGAAAGATTGTCGGTATGCCTCTGTATGGGCTCTAATCTCTCTGATTTTATCATCATGCTCTCTTCGTGAGATATACGTAGGAGGGGGCAATATACTGCTTGGATCCTTGGTGAGGGTATGATCTCGAAACTTCAACAAAAGCCCGTACCGAGCTACTGAGCGCCTCTCTTGCAGAGTCTTCCACTGGAGTTTATCTATCATCTCCGTTACGCTTTCGCGATTACTAAATGATCCTGTAATGAGGCGCGATGCTCTTTGTTGGATTTTCTCTGTCTCTTCTATCAATCCTATCTGGTACGGATCCCACACCGGTGAGCAGTATTCAAGCAGTGGGCGAACAAGTGTACTGTAACCCACTTCCTTTGTTTTCGGTTTGCATTTCCTTAGGATTCTTCCAATAAATCTGAGTCTGGCATCTGCTTTACCGACGATTAACTTTATATGATCATTCCATTTTAAATCACTCCTAATGCCTACTCCCAGATAATTTATGGATTCAACTGCTTCCAGTTGCTGACCTGCTATATTGTAGGTAAATGATTAAGGATCTTTAATTCTACGTATTCGCATCACATTACACTTGTCTACATTGAGATTCAATTGCCATTCCCTGCACCATGCGTCAATTCGTTGCAAATGCTCCTGCATTTCAGTACAATTTTCCATTGTTACAACCTCTCGATATAAAACAGCATCATCCGCAAAAAGCCTCAGTAAACTTCCGATGTTATCCACAAGATGGATGTTTTTCCCACGAGTGAACAGACCGATCCTGGCACTAAAAATAAGTTCACACAAACCGCAACGAATGTTTTGAGGAGGGCGAAGTTAAAATTGATAGAGCTTTGTTCTAGTCTCTTGGTTTTTACATGTCTGCGGTGTTCTCCTTCTGACGAGTTAACCGCGATGGATTCACTACTCCTCCACAGTAAACGGTCCACAATACACTTCCCATATTTCTTATTTATACCATTCGTCTTCATAACGTGTTTCAGCTGGTTCTTAGAACACTTAAGAGGTGTAATTCTCGAGAAAAGTTCGCTATAAAGGACATGTCGTGTAAATATCGTATCACGTTTGCGGGGAACATGACCTAAATATCTCAGTTGATGAGCCATGGTGGTCGCCCCGGTGCTGATTAGATGTGCTTTCTCGAGGGCCTCATATTCACGATGTATGTAATTTTTTGTTGGTGGAAGCGGCTAGAATACATTTCTCTAAGGGCTAAGTCTTTCCTGTTAGTGTTTTGATAATTGGTGTGAAATATTATAAGGAGGCATTTGTGTAGGTAGTAAGTAAGATGTTTGTTAGACATGAGATTCTTCCGGTGCATACAATGTTCAAATAACTTAAGGGAATGAAGCTGGGTGACGAGGTCGACTACCGCCAGTATTTAAACAGGTGGGCACTCTGTCAGTTTCATGGCAAATCTGTAACACATAAGCACACGCTCTGTAACTGCGTTTAAAACTTCCGTTTGTAGAGCAATTCTGAAAAGATAACACAATCACAGTAAACTCTAGCGGTGCAACACAACGAACGGTGACCGACGCCACAATTTATCGACAGTAAAAATTACTAAGTAACGGGTGAGGTAGCATTGGCTCTATGGGGACATGATAATTATTGATAGCTTACTCACACTCACTTATATCTACAGGCTGATAGTAGTCACGATTCGACATAGCGTGAAGAGGTACTTCATACTTTGATCACAGGGACAACGTAATTTCAGATCCTGAGAGTTTATCAGCTGATTTAACCCATCTTGAGATCATCGTCAGTCAGAACGTATGTAGTAAAAGACAGGGCAAGCGTGTGTTGCGCTATCGACCAACAGCGTCCCGTGAGACAGATGAGAATACTGAGTTGGTTCCAAGATGGCTTGCACAGGGAGCATCTTCAATAAGACTAGTGGTACCGAAGGCAAATATAATGTGAAAAGCGTTCTCCGACCTCCATCTAAGATTCGGGTACTCTTAGTTTCGTTAAGGACGACCTACGTTCGCGTAAGATTGATGTCTGTCGTATTCCTTGCCGTTACGGCATGACACACGCTCTGTGATCAAAAGTATCCTGACGCCCTCAAAACATACGTTTTTCATATTAGGTGCATTGTATTGCCACCAACTGCCAGGTACTCCATATCAATGACCTCAGTGGTCATTAAACTTCGTGAGAGAGCAGAATGGGGCGCTCCGTGGAACTCACGGACTTCGAACGTGGTCAGGTGACTGGGTGTTACTTGTGTCATATGTGCGTACGCGAGATTTTAATACTCCTAAACATCACTAGGTCCACTGTTTCCGATGTTATAGTGAAGTGGAAACTTGAAGGGACACGTATAGCACAAAAGCGTATAGGCCCACCTCGTCTGTTGACTGAGAGAGACCGCCGACATTTGAAGAGGGTCGTAATGTGTAATAGGCAGAAATCTATCCAGACCATCACACAGGAAATCCAAACTGCATCAGTATCAACTGCAACGAATATAACAGTTAGGCGAGAGGTGAGAAAACTTGGATTTCATGGTCGAGCGGCTTCTCATATGTCAAACGACGCCTCACTTGGTGTAAGGAGCGTAAACATTGGACGATTGAACAGTGGAGAAACGTTGTGTAGAGTGACGAATAACGGTACACAATGTGAGGATCCGATGGCAGGGTGTGGTTATGGGGAAATCCCGGTGAACGTCATCTGCCAGCGTGTGTAGTGCCAACAGTCTAATTCAGAGGCGGCGGTGTTACGGCGTTGTCGTGTTTTTCATGGAGGAGACTTGCACCCATTGTTGTTTTGCGTGGCACTGTCACAGCACAGGCCTACATTGATGTTTTAAGCACCTTCTTGCCTCCCACTGTTGAAGAGCAATTCGAGGATGGTGGTTGCATCTTTAAACATGATCGAGCACCTGTGCAGAATGCAAGGCCTGTGGTGGAGTGGTTACACGACAATAACATCCCTGTAATGGATTGGCCTGCACAGAGTCCTAACGTGAATCCTATTTAACACCTTTGGGATGTTTTGGAACGTCGACTTCGTGCCAGGCCTCACCAACCGACATCAGTACCTCCCCTCAGTGCAGCCCTCCGTGAAGAATGGGCTGTCATTCCCCAAGGAACCTTTCAGCAACTGACTGAAAGTATGTCTGCGAGAGTGGAAGCTGTCACCATGGCTAATGGTGGGCGAACACCATATTGAATTTCAGCATTACCTTTGGAGGGCTCCACTAACTTGTAAGCCATTTTCAGCCAGGTGTCTGGATACTTTTGATTACATAGTGTATATTGTTCAAACTATGATGACCTTAAACTGAGCACAGGCTTCACACGCACTTTCAACTGCCGAGCACATCGGCTAATGCAGAGCATTATCTTGGCTCCCGTTATCCTTTGATATACAACATACGGGAATTCTGGCGTACGCTCACAGATGTTTGGATCGTGTTATTTGGAAGCAGTTGAGCTTAAATTTCCAAGTAACATATTGATAAATTCTGGCGGTGGTCATCTTTGATTGTGTGGTGGCGCTAGTGTTTACAGTGTGTGTGTGTGTGTGTGTGTGTGTGTGTGTTTTATCTTTTTGATTTGATCTACAATCCGAGGTTTAAAATTCACTTGTACAGGGCTTACTTGCTGCAATTTGGCCTTGAATGTGATAACGTTACCACCTATTCTCGACTACATCACCCGGATATGTTCCCGTTACTTATTTGAACAAGATAATTGTGAGTATTTAACAACACGTGTCTTTGATTCGGGCACTCAACTCACGATACTAAAAGGTTTGATATTGCACTGAAGAGCATTACATAAATTAAAATTTACAGGTGCAGTTATCGCCGGGTACTATTATTATCCAGTTCTTATGACCTATGAAACTGACCCCCATAACATAGACATGACGTTTGAAAAATTGGTTTCATATCAAAGTTGAAATGCACCATAACTACTTAATTAATTTCCCAAAATAAAATATTTTATTACAACATAAATTGAAGAAGTTCTCACGCATTGTTCGTCGATGAGTAATAAAGGTGCTATCTCAAATACAAATTTTGGGAAATAAGTTATACACAAAGTCCTGTCGGAGTATTTTCAACATATAATCATGATGGGGCTTGCATTCCTTGCAGCTAGTTACTTACCGTCCTTTTCATAGTTCGGAAAGAAAATAATGGAGTGTTTGGACCGAGAATTCGATAATCTCTTTTCGAAGTCCCAAATGTTCTTGCGACAGCACCGAAATCTGGGAAACTAACGTCTCACTAGGTTAAAATATTTCTGACAGAAGTTTCCTTTCCCATAGAAAAATTTGTATAAATGTTAGATTCTTGGGATGGTCAGTGTCAAAGCACCGTTTACAGTGTCGTAGCTGAGTATAACGAACTTTTTCATCTGCATTACAATAATCTGTACGGGACAGATAGAGCTGTAGGATTACATGGCTTTTGATGCTGGAAGGACTTTGTGAGCTGATTTTAAACTTTGGTTCTATTGACTAGTTATGATGTCAGTCTCTACGTGAAAAACACAATATTATCAATCTGCAGCCATTAGTTCATAATCTGTTCTCTTCGCTAAGGTTTTCCAATCTCCTGAAGTATACCTGGTACAAATCAGGACATGTAGAGAACAGCTCGCCACAGTTTTTTATATTGTGTTTCCCGTCGTGTGTATTAAGTGAAGAAGCGGCTTTCATTTTATGTGCATGGTGTAAAAAAATGTTACATTTTAAACATTTCCATACAATTATCGTTAATGTAATGAAACAACTATAGTAATGATTTATTTGTTATTTTCGATTAATAAATTACACGTATCAGTAACCGTGAGCTAAAAGCCACAAAGAAAGATGAATTTAAGGCTGAAATAATTTAAAACACAAGTAAATAAATGAATTAGAGTAATAATGAACGTTTTGACGTTTTCATCATGTATGTTAAAAATACTCCGACAGCGCACTGTGTACAACTTATTTTCTAAAAATGGTATTTCAGTAGCTTTTTTACACATGGACGAATACGGCGGGAAAGCCTCTTTAATTCATGTTGTAACAAAATATTTCATTTTGAAGATTTCATTGATTTCTATGTGGTGTTTTGCTAAATTTCAGTTATTAAAAAAGCTGATTATACAGTTCTCAAGTACGTTTAATACATTTCCACTTTCATATGAAATATATTTTTTTTTATATTTCATGGTTTCTAAGACGCTCGCTCTAAGCGTAATATGCAGAAGTAACTTTTGAGATTTCTTTTTTCTCTTAAAAGAGAAACTGGGGAAGTTTAAAACATCTGTATTGCATTATTTCGAACCCTCTATATAACCGACAAGACTCATCAACATCTTTTATTTACACCTAGATTTATTGTCTTGTCAGTGTGCTGATAACACTCTGTACGCTCAATAGCCTGACAAAATGTACTTCTGAGTGTGTGATTTGTGCAGTTGTCGCACAACGCATTTGATTATTTGGAAACTTGGTGGCACGGTGATCACATCAGCCATAGTGTGTAGCTCGACCACTGACATCATGCAGGCGACAGTGTTATAACCTCCGTTCTTTGATCTTCAGACTAGTCTGTAACACCAAATTCATTCTATTCTTAGGCTTACTATACTTATAGTCATTAATGATTCATATAAGACTAGAGTCCACACAAATGTTTTTAGAAAAGTCTTCGTAACCTTTAAGATCACATTCGATGTTAATATATTTTTCTTTTTTAAAAATGCATTTCCTTATGTTGACAGTCTGCATCTTACATGCTTTCCACTTCCGCCACTGTCAATTTTTTTGCTGCTCGTCTGTTACTTTTAGTGTGTCCTTTCCTAAATCAATTCTCTCAGTGTCTTGTGATTTAATTCTCTTACACTATGTTAAGCTTAATCTAAATTGTTTTCTGTTAATCATACAACCACTTCTGAGGACATTATTCAGCAGAACTTTCATTTCATCTGCCATCTGTGCCAGAACTGCCATGTCATCGTCAGACCTTAACCTTTCTTATACTTCCCGCTGAACTCTGACTCCATTGCGAAAATTATCCTTGGTTTCCTTCAACGGTTAGTCAATGAACTCATTAGGCAGACAAGGCTTGTAACTTGTTTTACGTCCTTATCTACTACTGACTAAATTTCTCATCCTTCGGCTCTCATAGCTGTAGACAACTTTCCATAGATGTTCCAGAGAGGCTATAGCTCCATAAATGTGATCCCTGCCGCCTTCAAAATGTCAAGTCGCGTATTCCAGTGAAACATTCCACAAAGATTTTAGGAAACCTTCAAATATCATAGATGTAAGTTCCTCTCACATATTCTTAGAGAATTGAGGCTATTTCTACTGCTTGCTAGTTCCTAACACATCACTAGAACCAAATCTAATCCTATCAGATGTTGGTTTCTATCTGTCGTCTTATCCTTCTGTAGATAACTGTTGTTAGTATTTTGCAAGTAAGAATTATTGAATGGACACCATCTGTATTATATTTTAAGATAAGGAGGGACGAAACTCGGTAACAGTGAGGCAACATCTACAAATTGTTTATATGCAGAAGCAGGATCATTACTATGCCCTGAGTGGCGAAAGCAGTACAGATAACATGAAACGTCGTGACTGAAACCTCCAGACAAAACTAGCTGTCTTCTGCGACATTCCAGATGATGTGCTGTTGGCACGTCAACTCCCATATCGAACATTCTCAGTCCGAGGCGTGCAGTGAGAGGCACAGGAACAGTGAGCTAGTGTGCTTTTCACAGAGCAATCGCTGAATAGATTGGGTTTTATTCATTTTACCACGTCAGTACCATAGGAAGACACCAATATGGCGGCATTATTGTTCTCGTGATGCTAGGAGCACTCTCGGCTCTGAATCGGTATCCTCTGCTTTCTGTGTCAGTAAAGATGATATCCTATAACGGTATGTGGGTCCATTGTGTACCAATACCTAGTTTCCATCTGCTGAATGACCATCCCTAACTAAATGAGGTTGCCCGTGTAGCTAAGCAACCTGCTTCGATAAGATACCATTCGTGTTGGAACACCTTCAGCTATTTCTGCGTTTTGCTAGTTTTCACAAGCTGACTACTAGTTTCATCTTATCTTCCTTTCTTAACTCTTTCTCTCTTCGTTTTCCCGTATAATGCTAGTAGCATTCGGAAATTCAGTAACTCTAAGAATAGGCTACATACTGTCGCAGTGTCTACATACAATCGTTTGAATTGTCTCATTTTTATGTTCCATAAAACTTAGTTTTGAGACTGTTGTGTGTAGAATGAGCACGTTGAATTCAGTGCAATGTTCAAGTGACAGCCGCTGGTAGGCATCGTAGTATCCGGTATCCAAGATGGGACTGGCGCTGCTGTCACTGAAATACAAGATGGAATTGGTGGGAAGCTAAAGAAATACATGGTGTTACAAGAAGGTACTGCCAAACTTTCAGGAAACATTCCTCACACACAAAGAAAGAAAATATGTTATGTGGACATGTGTCCGGAAACGCTTACTTTCCATGTTAGAGCTCATTTTATTACTTCTCTTCAAATCACGTTAATCATGGAATGGAAACACACAGCAACAGAACGTACAAGCGTGACGTCAAACACTTTATTACAGGAAATGTTCAAAATGTCGTCCGTTAGTGAGGATACATGCATCCACCCTCCGTCGCATGGAATACCTGATGCGCTGATGCAGCCCTGGAGAATGGCGTATTGTATCACAGCCGTCCACAATACGAGCACGAAGAGTCTCTACATTCGGTACCGGGGTTGCGTGGACAAGAGCTTTCAAATGCCCCCATAAATGAAAGTCAAGAGGGTTGAGGTCAGGAGAGCGTGGAGGCCATGGAATTGGTCCGCCTCTCCCAACCCATCGGTCACCGAATCTGTTGTTGAGAAGCGTACGAACACTTCGAGTGAAATGTGCAGGAGCTCCATCGTGCATGAACCACGTGTTGTGTCGTACTTGTAAAGGCACATGTTCTAGCAGCACAGGCAGAGTATCCCGTATGAAATCATGATAACGTGCTCCATTGAGCGTAGGTGGACGAAACTAAAATGAGCTCTAACATGGATATTAAGCGTTTCCGGACACATGTACAAATAACATCTTTTCTTTATTTGTGTGTGAGGAATGTTTCCTGAAAGTCTGGCCGTACCTTTTTGTAACACCCTGTATACAAAGTGGTGTTGTCTGAAATATTTAAAGAACACCTTAATTGTGTGTAAAGGTCTAAAAGGATGAAATAAAATAGAACGCAAAGCACATGATGTACCTCAACTGCAGTAGATGATTTCGAACATCATTAAAACGTATGTCAGATGATTTCAAATGTATTGTATTTCTTTCTCTTAGTCATATAATTCCACTAAACCTTTTACTGACGTTTTTACAACGTTTTTATGTGAATACGGCATCTCAGGCCCTCGGTCCAAGTTTAGTTCGTTCTTCGTAAATTTCATTTTAGGTACTCTGCCTTGGAATCCTTCCATTGTCAGTACTTTTTCCCCGAAATCCTTCTCTGTTGTTTATACCTTCTATTTTTATGTTTTTTCTTTTTAAATCCTTGTTTATTTCATTTACCCACCTTCTTGTGGACTTATTACCCCCCAAATTTTTGAAAATCTTATTAGTTAATCTACTGTCTTGCATTCGAAATAGATGTCCAAAAAACGTGAGTCTACCTTTTGTCATTAGGTTTGAAATATATTCTATATTTTGCTATATTTAAGCATCACTTCGTAATATCCAACTTTCTGATGTGTTTCCTGGTCCTAATATTTGTCTTATAATTCACCCTTGTAGTACTTCTAATTTATCTAAATTATGGTTTAATGCAGGCATTCGTCTGAATTTGGCATTCTGGCTTCACTATTATGTTGTAATACCTTATTTTTGCATTTTTTGGTAAGCACTTTTCATTGTAGACGTCTTTAGTTGACACTATATACTCTCCCATTTTATGCAACCTTCCTTCTGTTGCACATTTTTCCAAAGCATTTTCGTGGATTATCTCTCCTAGATATTGGAATTTTCTCACCCTCTATTGCCCAACACATGTTTCCAGAAATTTTGGAGCATCCTTAACGTTTGTTTCATATTTTGTTTTTTTTCTGCTGGAAATCTAAAGCCAGTTCTGTAGGCTACATCATCCATGAGATTTATTTGTGTTATAGCAGATGCCACAGTTTCTAAAATCATAGCAATATCATCTGCATACGCAACGCAGTAGATTTAGTTCTCTTTGTTTCCCTCTTCCTAACCTTATAGGTGAGATGTTGAGTTCAGTAACTTTTTGGCTCCGAATTCTTATTAGTGTCTCTAACACACTATGAAACGGAATTGGGGATAATGCGACACCTTGTCATACTACTGTTTGTATTTTGAAGTGCTATGAAATTTCTCCCATAAATTTTACTTTGGAGACTATATCTGTGTTTCATGGATTAGGTGTGCCAGTTTAGACTTCTCGATTTGTTTTATCTATAGTTTCCCTGCCAACAGAATCAAAAGTCATTTTAAAATCCACAAACACAACTGCAGTATCCTTTGAATTAAGTAATCTGTGGCTAAGTACTGTCTTGAGACGATATATTTGTTCTTAGCATGACTTTCCTTGTCTAAAACCACCTTGACATTCACCTAAATGACTGTCTAGTTTTGTTTCTATTCTACTTAATAAAATATTGGATGATACTTTATATGCTACTGGCAGTAAAGAGACTTCTCTGCAGTTGCTTACATCCTGTTTATTACCTTCGTTGGGGAGAGGGTATATCAAGGCCACTTTCCATTCCTCTGGAATTGTTTCTGTTTTCCAGATTCCTCCTAAGAGTAAATGTAGCCCCTTCGCTGTATTAGGTAGGGCCCACTTCAACAGTTCATCTGTAATAGAATCTTCTCCACTAGTTTCTTGTTTTTGAGGGCCTTAATTACTTCTAGAATTCCTTCTGCAGATGATGGTTAATCTTCTTCCTAATATACATTAATATCTCACAATTTCAATTAATGATTTCGTTCCTGACAGATCAGAAGCTGATGAAAATATCAAGCATTCAACGGATAAACTTTTTCAAACCTCATTCGTCTTCCTTGTGCTTGCTGTCCCCAAATTTCTTAATTTAGTACTTGAGAGTAACTCTTTTATGCAAAACATCTCCACCCTGAAGAGATGAACTATTTTACATACAATCTGCTAACCTAGTGTGTAATCTTCTTGAAATTTACTAAGATTAGTACATGTCGAAGGAACTATTTTCGCAGTTAAATATCACACCCACACAACTTTTCATGCATAAAATTTCTAGACCTTTAACAAAAAAAAACCTTTTGAAGTTTATTTACGTTTCTATCTGCAACTGTTCGTGAAATGTTAATAATTGACCGCAAATTACTAAGTTTAGCTCAATTACTCTGTTTACATTAAAGCAATAATAGATTATTTTGGAAAAACATACCGCATGGTCAAATAGAAACTTCTTTCGTCTAATTACATTCTTTATTTGACTCTGAAAATTAGCACAGAAATTCATCGTGTAATTTTCTCTCATATTTCTTTTCATCAATTCCCTTCAGTACTTTCATGCGAAAAACCGTTTTATATAAAATTTTATCTTACACTGGTCAGTTCGGAAACCTGTTTGCCCATTTCCACCTATTTGTTTGGCTATGAACGTTCACGCAAAGTACAGAGTTTTTCTTTTGCTGTGCTCAAAAGTGCATCGAAAAATATGTAAACATAATTCTACTTCTAAAATGTGTGGAAAAAATATGTTAGCTTCATGAGCAACATTATGTTTGTATCAAGTGCTACAATGTTTTTTAACATCTGAAATTTCTGTTAATATACGTAAATGATGTAACTAACAGTATTTTCATATCTAAAATGCATGGCTTAAATGCATCAGTAACACCAAACTACGTATTTGTCAAATGTCTCAATGTTACAGCAGTCTCACTCCTGATGCATAAACATGATTGTATACTTTCAAAATAAGGGCCATATAACTATTTGTATATTTAAACTGTCTGCAATATTTCTCAAAATACATAATATGTTATCAGTCCCATCTGAGGCCTTCTTGGAGCAATTTCACTTGGGCAATAAATTTCGAACTTTTTTCAATGCACGATCCATTCGAAGCTCTGGGCGCTAATCTTCAGGTGCTTTGACATTGTTCATCAGTTCTTTACCCAAATTTAGGGGTGTTTTGATCCTGGTAGGAATAAGATTTTATATTACAAAGTGGGAGATTTTGCACATAAGTTAACAAAACAATTTGTTGCAAACCCAATACCAAATGAAAAATTACTCTGTTCTCGTTGTTGGATAGATGGTTTTGAGACATAGCACAAGTAAACATCTTTGTGTATGTGTATACACTTTGCCTTCTACAGAACATTTTGTAAATACAAAACAAAACAAGACAAGGAATTTAAAAATCAAGGATGCTGCTTTCCCGTTCATACAAAGCGGTTATTGTTCCAAAGAAGAAACTACGCTATTACATTGTTAGTTACGCAGTGTATCGCTTAGAAAACAAATATTTGTGAATATGGCAGATGTGGGTTTTGTTGTCAAGGGGTTGTACTAATAAAAATTTATACCTTTAGGAAAAGATAAAATTTAATAATTACTGAAAAACTGTGGCTGCTACATTCTATTTCCTCGTCCATCATGTTTCCTGAACGTTTATCTTTGAGTAAAATTATTTCGAATTGTTCTAGTACAACAGGTTTTTTGCAGTGTTTTTCTGCATGGAGTGTAGTTAGACCACTGTGGTTGCCAATTAACCTGTGTATGTTAAGGTATATGTCGTTAGCTATTGTGTTTTTGTCGACGTGGCCAAGTCTAAAAGCATCAGTGTGTTCTTATAACATATGTGGAACATTCGTCCCGTTTTGTCTATGTAAAATGTTGAGCATCTGTTACTTTGTTATTTATACATTCAACTATGTTCTGTTACTGAGGTATTTGTTCTTACTATACAGGGTAAGAGGTATCCTACTTTTTTGTTTGTCTAGAACGATAGTTTAGTATCGGTGTTCCTAAATACGTTATAATTTTTAATGACACTGTACCTAAATAGGGGATGCTTGTGAAGAAATGTATTGTGTCAGTTTAATTTCTGTATTGCTTCTATTACTGATGTCAGACTCTATTTTGTTGGAAACTTTGTCAGTTTATTTTTCCAAATTTCCATTATTTATTGCTGTTGTTTGATTTTTCATTTTCTTGGTTTACGATTTGGGTTTCACAAGAAATGGGTGGGACTAATTCATCTTGGCTCTAAATGTTAGGTTTCTATGGTACGAAGATTCTGTGATATTACTGTGATATCATTGTCAGTTGGCTTTATGTAAATGTACAAATTATGTTCATGTTGATTGTTATCGATTGTGAGGTCTAAAATTTGTTGATTAATTTGTTTCACGTACAAGTGTGAATTTTATTTTGTTGTGAAATGAACTGAAAAATTTGAGAACGTGGTCAGGTTCATCTTTTTGCCACCAAATAGGAGTAGAGCATCATCAGCATGACTTCTGTAATATAGAATCTTTTCAGAAAGTTTATTTTTCCCTTTGGAACAATTATTTTTTTTTTAGTTATTGATATGTCTGCCATGACGCTTGACGTGTTGTTATCCATAACTAAGTTTTCACGCCGTCCATAGGTTTTGACATTTAAAGGGGGATTAATTGTAAGATAGTGCTACTTCGAGTACATCGACCAATTCCGAAATCTGTGGTGCAGTTAATTTTTGTGTTTGATAAGGTTTCTTCTGATAACTCTGAATAGATATCAACGTCTCATGGCACAAATCTAGGGCTTCTTTGGTAAATTTTACATTTTTGATGAGTGTAGTTACTCACAGGAATTTTTTGTTGAGTAAGGGGTTCCTACAGTGTAAAATTCCTTGAGGGTATTATTAAATATTTAGGACAGTTTACATGCTGGTTTCTTCTTGGAATTAAAAGTAGGTCTAACTACAGACTTAGGCTTGTTGATCTTTAGTTGCGCTCTAGGTTCGGGGCACTGAGATTCATTAATGTTCAAAATTTCACTTGTTTTTCAGGCAGCAGAGAGTTGAATTAAGTAAGCATTTTACTTATTTCATTTCTCTTGGGGTTTAGTGGTAAAAATTTAATTTTTCTCAAAATACAACTATTGGATTGAAACATGTCCCAGCTACTCAAATCCAAAAGAAAATAAAGAGAATAGTTCACAAATTTAACTTCCTGTAGTCTAAAAAACAAATAAACAGTAGCATATTAATGAAGCCACTGGCCTCAAACTTTGAACACAACAATAGGTCCAATAACGTAAATCTCTAGTCAGATCGATTATTATTCCATGAATAAATCAGCATGCAAACTTTCCCAACAATTTGAAACGACATACTCAATAAAAAATACACAAGAGTTAACAATGTACATCAAAGGTGTAAAAATATCCAGAGAAACTAGATTTCGTTTATTTAACACTGCTAATTTATCCACAAATGTAATTGTCAGGGAGATCATTGAAATTATCAGAAATAACTTCAGCAAATACAAAAATCTTACCATGCCAAAGATTTTGGAGTTGGTTGCCCTGCTTGAACTAGTACTATCCCGTAGCTATTTCTTTTCTAAAGACAAAATCTACTAACAGCAATAAGGCTTAGCTATGGGTAATAACATGTCAACCCCTTGGTTTACATATTCGCCAACCAGTTACAATATAAATTTTTAAGAGAAAATTAAGCATGCTGAAAAAATTCTGTATTACATAAGATACATGGATAACGTTCAGCTCCTGTTTTATGACACAAAAGAGCAACTCCCTAAACCTGCCACATTATACAGTTCACTCAGCAAAAAAAAATTTAATTGACAGCTTAACATGAAACAGAACAATCCATAACTTTCGTAGACCATACAATTGTTAATGAACAACGAGTAATTAAATTTTACACTAAGAGGAAAACAAGCTACACTTATAGAACTATAAATGAATCATCACACCATCGAAACATACACAAGTAAGCTGCGTCTGGATCCATAGTGAAGAGGGTATACACATCAACGTTCAAACCTTATGCATGAAAGAAGAAACTGGTACAATCAAAGCAATTGCTGTAAATAACAGGTATTCAGAAAAATCAGTTGACCAACTATCCAACAAAATACAGGTCAACACCAGTAACTGAAACACTACAGGAATAAAAATTGATACTAAACATTTCCTTACAAGCATTCCCTATTTAGACACAGCATCACAGAAGTTGCTAACTTACACTGATGAGCCAAAACATTATGACCATATGCTTAATACGTGGTTTGTCAGTCTTTGGAACTAAATACATCACTGACACTGCTTATCAGTGATCCGATAGTTTGTTAACAGGTTTATGGAGGTATGTGGAAGTAGATGTCTACCCACGAGTCTTGTAATTCGCGTAAAATATGAGCCGCTGATTTGGGTACGCGGTGATGCCACCCCGTACCGAGCCAGATAACCATCATAGGATTTACATCAAGCGAACATGGTCGCCGAGACATTAAAGTGCGCTCACTATAACGCCCTTCAAACCACTGTAGTACGGTTCTGGCTGAAAGATTACATCGCAGTCGGGGAAGACATCAAGCCAGAAGGGAAGCAGGTGGTTCGCAGCTTTCGGCGTATCTTTGATTACTACCACAGGTCCCATGCAAGAGCAGGAGAACACCTCTCATGGCATACTGCTACTCCGACCAGCTTGCGTCAGTGGCGAGCGGTACGTTTCGAGCCGCTGTTCACCTCGAAGACAGCTCATGTGGAGACGACCTTCGATCTAGTGTAGTGAAACTATTATTCACCCGAAGATGCGACACAATTCCGTTGATCAACTGTCAAGTCCCGATGGTGCTGTGACCACTGCAATCTTAACTAACGATGTCGTAGGGTCAATTTGCGGGCACATAGGGGTGGTCTGCAGCGGAGCTCCATATTCAACAATGTAGGGTGAACTGTGAGCACCGACACAAGTTTTCGTTCCCACCATTGTGCTCTTTCGCTAGAGATGCCACGTATCACCATCAAACCTACTATACAGGGCAGAGAAGTATCGGAACCGCACGTTCTGTGAAGAGTCATAGACGTCCAAGTCTGTCTAGTGTCTAGTGGTAGTTTCACGGTCCTACTACCTTTTTCTGCGGACGACAGTAGCATGTGAACATTCGACTTGCTTCGCCGTTTTCGAAATACACGTTCACAGGCTGTACGTAATAACGGCCAGCCCTTTGTCAAAGTCGCTTATCTGAACGTATTTCTACATTTTCAGCTCTCGTCTTCACTAGGATGATCCCCCGTTCGTGTCCGCTCCGCTTACATCCTCCTGCTACTGCGCCACGTGCGTGCATCGCGACCAGGCGGCATCCAACATCGCAGTGCTCCGCGGTCATCAATGTATTCAGAAACACCAATACCAAAATATCGTTCACGACACAACAAGGTTGGACACGGAGTATATTACGCAGTAATCACGAATACCCCAATAACTGAACGTAGTGAATTACGTAAATAACACTGTAACAGCTGCTCAGCATTCCACATAGGCGAAACACGAAGAACTCTCCACACACATTACAAAGAATACACTGACGCTCTTAAGCTTAACTACATCGACAAATCCGCGGCATCTTACCAAATCTACCTTAAAAGACATAGGTTAAGTGGCTTCTGCAACAACCTAAATTCTGTCCACAGAGAAAAACCTGGTAAAAACTTGATGTATTACGAATAACGATACACAATGAAATATCTCCCAAAAGTATGCTGACCGAAAAAAACACAATTTGGCAGCCACAGTTTATTCAGTAAGTCTGAAAGTTAGTTTTCCTAAAGAAACAAATATTTAATAGAGCAACCATCTGAAAACTTATTCCATTCTTAACATGTTCACAATTATTTGTTTTGTAAATGATATCCCATATAACTAATACTGTAGTACACAAGGTAATTAAGACATTGGCAGTGAGCAGGCATCGACAGGGAACAGGGAACGTCGAGAATTTGTGCCTTGGATTCGAACGCCGGTCTCCTACTCTCTAGGCAGATGATCTGACCACTAAGCCATCCGGACATAGAGGTCATTGCAACTGCACGGGCTACACTAGCACGCCTCCCATCAGACCCAAATTCTCAACTGATCCACAAACTACGAATGTAGTGGCCTTTTCCCATTTTTCTCATTAGTCACGCCATTTCGCTGATTTCTGTAAGTATTCGAGCTTGGTGTTCATCCGTACTGAAGGGATCAATGGCCGTTCTCACCATAAATATATATGTGTGATGCCTGTTGTATCAGACATGTTGACTTATACTGTGCTTCAGAACCTTCTATCCACCACCATGAATAGTACGATATTACACTCCTGGAAATGGAAAAAAGAACACATTGACACCGGTGTGTCAGACCCACCATACTTGCTCCGGACACTGCGAGAGGGCTGTACAAGCAATGATCACACGCACGGCACAGCGGACACACCAGGAACCGCGGTGTTGGCCGTCGAATGGCGCTAGCTGCGCAGCATTTGTGCACCGCCGCCGTCAGTGGCAGCCAGTTTGCCGTGGCATACGGGGCTCCATCGCAGTCTTTAACACTGGTAGCATGCCGCGACAGCGTGGACGTGAACCGTATGTGCAGTTGACGGACTTTGAGCGAGGGCGTATAGTGGGCATGCGGGAGGCCGGGTGGACGTACCGCCGAATTGCTCAACACGTGGGGCGTGAGGTCTCCACAGTACATCGATGTTGTCGCCAGTGGTCGGCGGAAGGTGCACGTGCCCGTAGACCTGGGACCTGACCGCAGCGACGCACGGATGCACGCCAAGACCGTAGGATCCTACGCAGCGCCGTAGGGGACCGCACCGCCACTTCCCAGAAAATTAGGGACACTGTTGCTCCTGGGGTATCGGCGAGGACCATTCGCAACCGTCTCCATGAAGCTGGGCTACGGTCCCGCACACCGTTAGGCCGTCTTCCGCTCACGCCCCAACATCGTGCAGCCCGCCTCCAGTGGTGTCGCGACAGGCGTGAATGGAGGGACGAATGGAGACGTGTCGTCTTCAGCGATGAGAGTCGCTTCTGCCTTGGTGCCAATGATGGTCGTATGCGTGTTTGGCGCCGTGCAGGTGAGCGCCACAATCAGGACTGCATACGACCGAGGCACACAGGGCCAACACCCAGCATCATGGTGTGGGGAGCGATCTCCTACACTGGCCGTACACCACTGGTGATCGTCGAGGGGCCACTGAATAGTGCACGGTACATCCAAACCGTCATCGAACCCATCGTTCTACCATTCCTAGACCGGCAAGGGAACTTGCTGTTCCAACAGGACAATGCACGTCCGCATGTATCCCGTGCCACCCAACGTGCTCTAGAAGGTGTAAGTCAACTACCTTGGCCAGCAAGATCTCCGGATCTGTCCCCCATTGAGCATGTTTGGGACTGGATGAAGCGTCGTCTCACGCGGTCTGCACGTCCAGCACGAACGCTGATCCAACTGAGGCGCCAGGTGGAAATGGCATGGCAAGCCGTTCCACAGGACTACATCCAGCATCTCTACGATCGTCTCCATGGGAGAATAGCAGCCTGCATTGCTGCGAAAGGTGGATATACACTGTACTAGTGCCGACATTGTGCATGCTCTGTTGCCTGTGTATATGTGCCTGTGGTTCTGTCAGTGTGATCATGTGATGTATCTGACCCCAGGAATGTGTCAATAAAGTTTCCCCTTCCTGGGACAATGAATTCACGGTGTTTTTATTTCAATTTCCAGGTGTGTATTTAAGTTCTATTAGTTTTATGAACTTATACTAAACATGTCGAGCTTTTCATTATACCACTGTTATCATACCATGGGCCGAATTGACGTACATTTGAATAATAAACCGATATAGTCCCTTAAAGCACCTGAAGAGCAATATCGCAGGGCTCGAAGTGCATCGTGTATTGAAATAAAATCACGACTGTGACTTCAGGCCTCTGCTCTTTGTTTTACGTAAGTAATACAGTCACAGCAAAAAAGCAGACTAGATAAAATTAAGAAATATCAAACTTTCACCACCTGACGTTCTCGAAGCCCTTCAACAACGTTCTAACTCTCTAAACAGTAATTAAGGGGGAAGAAAATTATGCATCATGCTCTACACTACAAAATTGTAACCCATGCTATACCAAGGGAGTGCGGAGTGTAATATGCCCACATTTTGAAAATGCTGCATTTTAGTCAGTTACTTTGTGTTCTAAATTTTGAAAAAATGTTTTTTTTTAATGAATTCTTCTGCTAGATTCACAAATGTTCTAAATTCTTCTCTTAGATTGAACGTAATAATTTAAGACTCAGATGTCATTTGCCGTTCAGGACCCTACTTAAATATTGGTTATTTATTTAAAAATTATGTTGTGAATTAACATCAACCAAATTTAACGTAAATTGCTTTTGTTAAATTTTTCGTGATGGTCGTTAAGTACCTAAATCTTGATACTACATATCCCTGAAAGGGCGTTGATGTTGCTAAGAGTGTGCTAAAAGGTATTTTCATATGCAGGACGCTACTTACACACCAGTACCTGTTTTAAAGGAATGTTGTTAATATATAGGTGAACAACAGTTAACAAATTTTATGATTTTTCTATTTCCTTAATGAGAGCGTAAAGTAATTCCCACTTGGTTGTGCACAGTATGGAAATTGGGTTGGTATTTTTAGGGTTAATCAGTTTCATCTACACATTAATGTAGTACTTCTTTGTTTACTTTTGGTCCGATAGATACCAGTGATAGCGCGTTTAGCCACAAATGTCGCATCCTCTGCCAATTCACACAAAAAACTGTACTAAAAATGATGCATATGATGAGAATGTAAATGCGTTGTAACAGGTCAGTGCAGAAAATACGAAATATAAACTCACCACAACATGGTCAAAGAGAATTGTGGACATATTTCCACACAGAGAGCAATATTTGATATCTAAATAAATATATCCTTTGCCCCTCGCCAAATTCTTTTCAAAGATATCTGTAAGCTATAAGTTCCAAGCATATAGAGGTTCCTTATAATATAATTACGATCTCAAACCAAAATTCTATATCTATCCCAAATACCGCTTTATGTGTAATGTAACAAAAAAGTAAGGAGATAAAGTAAAAAACATACTGGCAATCATATTGCAAGTAAATTTTCTGTGACATTTAAAATAATGTGCACAACTAGTGTACTGGCACTACAGATATAACTTTCTAGTTAAGCTCTACCTGGTAGTGAGCAAAGTCTAATTATTGTACGACCTGTAAATAAACGAAGCTGTCTGTATCACTCATCAAAATGCAAAAAAAAAAAAAAAAATAATTGCTGTATAATATTATAAAGCATGCAGGGTAGTGTTAGTGATATTACATAGAGAGTAATTGGCACTTGTTATCGAGAACAGATGAAAGGAACCTAAAAGTGTATGTTTCTTTTATCAACATACATTAAAACTTGTTCCATTACATTACAAATCAGGCACGGTACTACTACTGATCTGAATTGATGAGAGTATTTTGATGCATGTAAGAAAGTGAACAATGTTATCTCCTTTTAGTAACTTTACTTATGTCTTGACACACATTTACTTCCCAGCAGCCTCACGTATTTCGACTTTCCATCCTTCTCAAAGGCAATGCTAAGTCATTCATATTAAAATATTAGATGCATCATAACTCGTCAATATTCTCGACCACAACTGAAGTTGGTACTTGTCTCTTAGATGCATTGTATTTCGTCAACGTTCTCGAGCACCACTCAAGTTTGCACTTCTCTCGTTCTTGAGAATGTTGATGTGATATAATGTATCTCACTTTTTTCATATGTCTGAGATAGCACTGCCTTTGAAAATGACGGAAAGTTGAAATATGTAAGGCTGATGCGAGATAAAAATGTGGTCTAGTTATAAGTAAATTTCTTAAAAGTGCATCCAGATGGCTGCATTGTCTCACAGCATTTTCTTGCAAATTGCAAATGTTATCTCCCCATCTAAATAGTATTATTTCTCAAAAATTCGTCTGAGTTTGACCAAAACCAGTATCAAAGGCAGACTCACATGCTAATGAATCTCCATGACAGGTTAGAAGCCTTTTGTTGCTGTAGAAAAAGTTTGTCATCTTCTGTTGATAATATTACACACAATGGAGATCATATAGAGCTTTGTCCCACAAAGAATTCACTTGCAGCAAGATCGTAACAAATTGTCTCATACATATCATGTTACAGTAAAATAGTAACAAATTGTTCCATATATCTCCATGCTACAGTAGAGCCGTCATGTACAGAGTGTCTACTGCAGTCCCCAAAATAATTGGCTGGACAACCATGGTCATCTGACAGGATTATTGGCATTACCTTACATGTTCATTCATCTTAACTTGACGTAATATGAGTTCCTTGGAGGTTGCATCAATGTGGATGCACAGACATTAGCAAGTCTAATTATGACATTGGTTCTGTTTATGGGTTTTAAGTTCAAAAAATGTCTCACCACTTCTGCAACCTCGCTGTCCAGTGATATCTACCCACTCAGCAAAGCCCCCTTACATCCGGCACATGTGGGCCCTTTTCGGCCCCTCCCCCGCACAGATCACCAAGTGCATGTGATGTCAGGGATGTACTGTGCTGAGATATGTGTGTGTGCTTTGCCTGGACGTTCTCAAATGAGTTGAGCGTCTTTCTGGATTTACAAATAGAAAGAACGCCTTGATTAGAGACGTTGATGTCTAATCATGCATCTTGATGCGTGCACATAATGTTATGATGAGCTCAGATAAGTGCCCTTGTGTGTTAAAACTACAGCAACTGACAGCTGACCATGATTTTCCACCCAATAATATCTGAGATTCTGGTAATTCACCGTGTACATGGGATGATTTGTAACAGTTAATTTACTGCAACATATTGATGTATGGAGCAATTTGTTACAGTTCTTTTTGCTGCTTATCTGTAACGGAAATTATTGTTTGTGATGTAAAGATGGTCTGATCCAATTGTCCTGTAATACAGTGAGGTATAGAGCAGTTTGTTATAACTGGTTCTCTGCAATCTCAGTACTATTGGTGGTAGCTGATGCTGTATGGGGAAATTTTCCTGAAAAATGCCGCTGTATGGGGCAAAGTGTCATACAGTATCTTCCGTGTGATAACATAACTTAACATTATCACCACAAGATGATAAATGATTGCATTGCATGGTAAAGTTTATACTCAGGTGTAGGGATCACCCTAATATTTGGCTGACTTTAACATTGGTTTTAGCGGTAATACGGCAAGTTTTTGACAAATAATATAGAAAACTGGCATGCGGACATAACAGTGATTACTTTCGTACAAAGATAGAACTATTATTGGGAACCAAGTGAGCTTCATCCTGTGCATTAGAAAAGCAGCAGTGCCCAGCACGCTTCCTAATGTTATAAAACCAAATTTTAGGTATTTAGATGAATAATACACAGAGTATGCCGTTATTTAAGTGCAGTGAGACATCAAAAATATGCTCATAGACAACTGCAGCGTATCGTGTAGGTTGTATTAGTAGTGCCTATATATTTGCGAACTGTATTTTTTTAACGTTACAGAACAATCGAAGTACGACAGCAATCTCACGAGTTTTATGTAAACAAAGTCTTTAAATATTTTGATACATGAATCAGACTGTTTTGTTTAGGTGCATAGATGGAACTTTTGGTTCTGATGAGATATCTGCAATGATAGTTTTCTATTCAATAAGCGCTACCTGCATAAATCTTCCAAACTGAAGTCTTCAAAAAAAATTAATCTGTGTTAGGATCATGGTCCAGAGGCACTGAATTTTTCTGCCTGTGTGGAATCTTGTCCATCTTAGTCCTTGACCATGGTGTGTTGTGATTACATTTTATATTTGCTACATTTCTACGTCATACTATGGAATTACGAAAACATACAGTTTAATAAGTGCAACACATTTAGCATCTCATCAAACTTCACCATTATTGGTATGGTTTTCTTAGTTAAAGATTGAGAAAATGAAACATTTGTAGATAAACATGCTATAATTTATTAATAATTTAATTAGGTACATGTAAACTTCTTAGGTGGTGGCTAAAATGGTTCCGAGCACTATGGGACTTAACAGCTGTGGTCATCAGTCCCCTAGAACTTAGAACTACTTAAACCTAACTAACCTATGAACATCACACACATCCATGCCCGAGGCAGGATTCGAACCTGCGACCGTAGCAGTCGCGCGGTTCCGGACTGCGCGCCTAGAACCGCGAGACCACCGTGGCCGGCTCTTAGGTGGTCTTTAACTAGAGTTTCAATAGATAAATGTTTCAGCCTCCGTCGGAAATTCATTGTTGTACATAAATGTAACATGACCACAAGATAATGCAAGAACAAAAGTAATAGAAAAGCTATATTACCCACTCAAAAACATTAACAATATTTTTCTTCATGCATTATCTTTCACCCTCATAAAATGATGGCTGGTGATTTCATTTTTCGATTACCAGTAACAAATCCTCATTTAGGACTAAGAGGAAGTGTAAACAATTAGTGAATAGCTTACTTAGCATACTATTTTTAACAATATGTCTTTAAAACTGTTACACAAGCATAACCGAGACAATTAGAGATGGATAGAGAATTACAGCATTTAATTTCTGTCTTCACAGTAAAAATTTAGGTACAAGGTGGGATGTTGTAATGACATTAAGACTCATGACATAAACATAGTGCTGCCGATAGAGCTTACAAATTTTGTCACCTATTTTAGATGCAGTAATAATGTAACGTATTTTTACCCACTATAATGTTAATTAGTAATCTCATTTTTGTGTATAGAACGATTTAGGTCTTTTATGAAATGTCAGTAGCGTGCTTAGAATGTTGTTTTACCCATATTTGTTTTCTATAGTCACAGAACAATTTGGATGTGGAATTAGCACTGTGGTATACTTGATTTTGTCATGTTTATGGCATCAAGTTTAACATGGTAATAACATTCTGCCTTTTGACATAGATATCTGTGTGTATGTGATATATGATTTGACATGCATATTATATCAGGTAAAACAGTAAGTTATGGACATTTTGGACGCAGTATTAACACATCATGACATTTCACGCACTTTCAGTGTGCGTTTACGTGTATGCATGTGTGTGTTTGTGTGTGTGTGTGTGTGTGTGTGTGTGTGTGCGCGCGCGCGCGCGCGAGAGACAGAGAGAGAGAGGGTATATGTGTGTACTTTAGTGTGTATTTTGTTTAACTGCTATAGATAACATGGGTGCATAATTAATTAATGTTGGGGCACTATTGTAGCTTAAACAAATTGTGGTACAAAGATCAGACCATGTTCATTGAAAAATGTGTCTTAACTAGTAAGTAAATTACAAGCGCCAGCTTACACCAGGATTGTCAATTTTTCTATGTATTTTTAATAAATAATGGAATACCTCTGAAACTCGGGAAAAATTCAGATTATGAAGGCACTTTTGAACATGGCATCAATTTAGAAATTCAGATGAAGCTTGGATATTTTTTGAGAAATAATACAGACATGGAGGAACCTCATTACTGTCTATATGTTTACATGTTTTGGGTAAGTAATTCAAGTCATCTGGTTACTTTTGAAGGTGGTTCATAAAAAATTTATTTATGGACTGGAAATTAATGTGCCTCTATGGCTCAGTGAATGCCACCTTGGTAGCCCAGCGTTTTCGGTCAGAGGACTGGCCACCCCCTGTAGCAATAAAAATTAAGTTACGCTCATATTGATCAAATTTGATACATGTTCTGAGACTTCCACACAGAACCACTGAAGAGTAAACGATGGAGAAGAGAGGAAATTGGGTTAAATTCCAGACTATGAAGCCATAGGTTCGGAATTCGATACTCCTCCATTCTACAATCTTCTATGTCAGTTAACGTTTATTTCATTTCTCACATTTAGAAAAGAGCCAGGTCTAATTGCTGCGTGTTCTTCAGTACATGCTGAACCGTAAGTCCACTTCTAACTAGCTGCATAAGTCGGGAAAGAAGCAGGAGGAATTGAAGGGCACATCGCCATGCATAGTAAAGAACTGCTTTGTTCTAACCAACATTCTGGTGATCACAGCTTTACCTGTTCTACAGCGTAGGAATTGCAACACACTAATTCTACATATGCTGAAGACCTTAGGAGCTACACAGCAGACAGCCCACTTCAACTGACAGTGCCTTGCCAGTATTTCTTCACTTCCACTGTTAACATACACGTACTATATGTGTAAAGCAAAAGCGGAAAATGATGCCCCCAGGAACTCTTAATATGGCGCAGCTTCGTCCACTGTATCAAGAATGATAACACTATTAGATATGAGTGTATCGTTGATGTAATTACGCTATTCACTAATGTTTGTAAAGCTAAGATCTAAGGGAAACATAGTTGACCCTCATTTGCAAACAATTAACATCAACAGCCATTAAAACTAAAGAACTAAAACAACCGTGAAACGCTGCTGGATGTCAAAAGTCATCCGAAAGTGTTTTACTATAAACTCTGCGTAAACATTCCGTTATAGTATAGAACAGATTTTCGATGAGACACGCGACTAAGGAGTTAGATAGAGCTTGAAGACTGAAACATTTCGGAAGCGACACTGGTTTTGAGTATATAAAAGAGATCATAATATTGGAGTACACTGGCAGGAGACGACTGGAAGCCATTTTACAGCTTTCTGCAGCAAATGCAATTAGTGCAGCAATGTATTACCAATGACGTAAAAACAAATCGGTCACCTAAACTGCCATCCACGGCCAAGGAACTGCAGACATACCACAGCCACGGAAATGTCGAAGATATCGCGTTACGAGTCTAGAATGATGTTATGACATAAAAAGAAATTTTTTTGTCATGCTGTTTTGCAAAATGTAGCTACCCGTGCAGTCAAGACGAATTATTTGCCAACAACTACGTGGATTTTATAATTTCTTCATTTTTCTGAAAAAGGATTGTGAGTTGAACGTCATATATCGGTATCATGAACAGAATAATTGATGAGATGTTATACAAGGACATCCTGTTTGCTAACGCAAATGTATTTTCTTTAGCGCCACAACGACAAATCTTCGGAAAACAAATAAAGTTCGTGATGAGATGTTTGACAAAAAGAGTTGTCCTGAATATTAATTTAATTGCAACGAAAAGCTCCTTCGTCTAATAAACGACAGAGAACTCAAGCAGTAAATGTCACTGTTTTTCCAGTCTATTTATTATTCGTAACATTATGCATTTCCAAATGACGAATAATGGTTTTTATTCGTGTAAGTGCATAACGTTTCGAATAGTATTTGTTATTCAGGAATAACGAGTAATAATGTTTATCAGTATTCGTTATTCAACTTTCAAATAAAATTCGTCCAGCTGTGGCGTATGTGATGTGCGTCATGCATGTGCACACTGCAGATTCGCAGCCTATGTGCAAGTGAACGCAAGAGCGTGACATTAGCGTGGTCGTGAACAAGAATGCACGTGGCCGTGCCCTCCACATGGCCATATACAATTGCTCACTGGGCTGTCATCATGTGACTCAGCATTGGTAATCTTCGGCAACTTCTGTCAAAGTATGCAAACTGTACTAGCGCTCCCTCCAGCACGTTATATCCGCAAGACTGCTCTAGTACACAGCATCTAGATCAAAGGGCAGAAACTACTATTCGGAGCTCTATCATGGAGGCTCAAAGTACGTTTCACCAAACTTTTGGACATGGTACTTGGGGATGAGTAACTAAAGAAAATCACGATTCATGTGGACGACATTCTGAATAGATTCCAACACCCCCTTGGGAAGAATATGAACAGATATTAGGCGAATCTCTTGCAGCGTCTGAGGGAGCAGAGGTATCACAAATCTTGAAGAATCCGTATGTGTACGTCCAGAATAAAGTTTTTAGACACAGATTTAGACCAAAAGGTATCCTTGCAGATTATGATAAGTTGAAAGCATCATTGACTAAAAGAATGAAAAAGATTTATTTGACTTTTTTGCTTCGATCGGTGATTTGTGAATGAGCAGTCAATGAATGATCCACAGATGGCTAAGTTTTTTACTTGTAATGATAATAGCATTGGACACATCTATGTCAAAATGCTTTTGAAGCCACCGATGACATTTATGTAATCCAGAAATAATAGTGCATTCAGTCGTCTCAAAAGTCTTCCGCCTATCTGGTGATAACTTGGGCTATGGCTTTGGAGTGTATATGTATCAGCAGGGTGAGAATGGTACTACAGACACTATAGCATTCGCCAGTTTAATGTTCAACAAATGTTAAAGACAATAAACTATAATGAATCGAAAAGTTTTAGATATCTTGTCAGGCTTTGGAAAATATCCATACTGCTTACCTGGAAAACACGAAAGGGTCATATCTGATCGTAAGGCCTTATCCTTATTATACAACAAAAACTACACGTCATTCAGTTCGAAGGATCGGCTCGGGCTTTACAGGAGTACAGTTTTGGGGTTGTAAATAAGCCTGGAAACCAAAATCTCTGTTCCAGATGCGTTAACTCCATTACCTACAGATCTTGGACACATCATTACAGATAATACTTACGGACAAGAAATTTTTCTTACATTAATAAAAAGCATACAGTTTGTTAATCACCTATTTAATATCATTGTAAGGGAGTAGAATGGAGATCCAGATTTAAAAAGTGAGAAAACACGTTTTGGATGCGCAGCCAACGAATCGTTTCAGAAATATTATTAGTTCTGCGATAGCATACTATACCACAGAACTGGTATCAAAAAGCACGGCTGAAAAATTTGTGTCACAAAACAAACATGAGGCTATGATCTGATATAGACACTTAAGCAACCCAATTTTGGAATCGAGAAGTGTATAGCAAAACTGAAGAAGATAGTACGCCGTTTGGAATGGAAAGCAAAGCACTCAAGCTGTTACAATACTGTGAAAGATTACAGAGGTACTAAACTTCAATAGTAAACAAAAAAGGCTGAATGAATCATGTTACACTTTGAAACATAAAGGTCACTGTAGTTAACAACCCACTGGTATTATTACCAGGTCTTGTGGCAACAACCTTGAAATCATGGTCGCCGTGGAACTTCTGTCCGAATATATATTTTACTCAATTTTACGGAAACCTCTTCATGGAACACAGGCTTATATATTCTGGTTCTCTGTTTCTTTCCATGTACCTGTTGATGGAACATAATCTGTTGAGATGTGAGGCTGCACATACAGCTTGTGCATGTGACCTACTGATACAGCGGCTATAATGAATACCCAGAACAATCCATGTGTATGCCTAAAGTGTAAGTGTGAGAGTCCAAAGTGTTACAGACATTACAATAAGTAAGTAGTAACGGCGGACCTTCACGTGTTTTTTATGTTATTTTTTTCAATTTTCCCTTATCTGTGTAAGTTCATTTACGCAACCCTTAGAGAGAAAACTGATAATGTTCGGTACAACACGAGAAAAGATGTCATTTCACAAGAAGATTGCTACCCAGTATGTTATCTACCTGAATGTTTAGCCACTTTAATGAAACTTCTGTGCATTTACCGTCTCATGTCCTAATATAACCTCACATGAGCTTTAGTAGTTCTTCTAGAATATTGTAACTCACAAATATGACCATATATATCTCTATGTTTCTTATTATCAATCTTCATTCTTATCTTTTTCCACTCTCCAGTAGTTTCAATGGTGTCCTTCAGTAATTAAATTTGTCCTGTGGTCCTTTGATTTGATACACATTGTGGCAAAACCTTGGTTACTTCCCCACGCCCATGATCTAGGAAATTGCCTATGTTTTCACTATTTCCTGAAAATTGTGAAACAAATTTTTGTCATGGTATGGCTGGAATTTACAAATGCAACACACATGGTTTATTTAGCAATTTGTAGGGTACAGGTATGGATAACACAGTCAGATATTACCATAGAAACACTATGAACACTGACAAAGCATGGAAGATGCCAACACCGATTCATACTAAAATATTAATTTCATTTGTGTGGACCTCGACAGTCTTCAACCTGTTAAGTCTTACATCGACATCGACAATAGTTTTCACAAGAACAGAGTGGCTGTGGAGACTGAAGAGCACAGTGGAACTGGCTATCATTACCTGGTTTTCTTGTAATCGAAATCCAAGGTGGCGGTGGCGGAAAACTGAAAAATGTCAAAGATGGCAGTGGCGGGAAGGTAAAAAATGCAGTGTGATGATGGTGCCAAGATAAAGAAATATATAAGATGGTTGTTACGGGAAATTTTAAGAAATTCTGAAATTACAGAAGTGTCCTAGGTATGCTAATAAACACGACATGGAAGACGATGCCATATTCAAAAGCATCTGAACTATGAGTACAATACCAATATAATTACCATCTCTGCTTACCACTACACTTTTTACTTCCTTCCTCCTGTAGTTCACGGAAGTAACAGTTAATATTATCAACTGTTACGAATCCTACTATTTTATTTACTCGATTTACGCAAGAGAGCCTACTCCGTCGGTGGATTCAAAAACCTTTTTTATTAAATCATAAACAAAATTGAAAATCATTATCTGTTGGCCCGGTTATAAACTTAAATCTTTTTCAGTTGTTTCTCCAAAATACGTCTCAGCGTCAGAGAGATTTGAGCATTATTTCATCAGCTACGCTTTCACACAAATTTGCGATTCCACAACTAAGTAAGTTACCTTCAGTAACATCCAATATTCGATTATCGCTTTAATTTTCGTTATACGTAGTCATATTCAATCGCTGTGGTAATATCTGGTGAGTTTTAGGTTCACAGCATACACATTCTCCATATAAAACGTGGGAAATCGACAATTAAAATGAAATTCTACTTTTCAATCCATTCCAAGTCTTCGCAGGCCCCTTGCTGCTGCTATGTGGTGACAGAAGTGTATAGAGTCCGTGTTCCTTTAGCCACGTGGCAGGGCCATTTAGTGAGTGAGCATCTTTCATGGAGTGCACGCTATATGATACCGAGTGCGGAAATTATCGGCCTCGTGCTTCCGCAACGCGTACGATGCGCGTAATAGGCAGCAAACGATGTTCATTCGGTTCCGCCTGTTAGATGCGATGCTCCATTATACACTGTCTTGATTCGGAATGAAATAGTAACTGACAGTATACTGACTTTAGATATGTACTAAAAAACTTTAACTCCTAACAACTTCAGTAGCAGTATTTGTAACATGTGTATTGATCGCCTTATTGGATTATTATTTTATTCAGCAGTTTAGCAATTTGAACTATTCTGACGTCACCACATTTCTTTTCAATATTATTAACAGCGTGAATTTCTACGGAATAGAGGGTCACTATACGATTTTGTCCATTAGCATTGCCTGTTACTTCTTATGAATAGCTTCCGATTTCGTCTAAGAGCTTGTCTGCTGCTTAGCATTAAATACTACATTTTATTTAACTTGTAAACGACAGACTGTTCATTGTATGACTCGTGATTCACCAGAAAGTAGCATTCTATGTGTCCTTATAACGATCGCTTTCTTTACTGATTTGACCAGTGTCTCACCACAGTACCCTATAAACCGGACACAGTAAACCTTCTAGAAACTGAATGAAGATATACACTGAAGCGCCGAGAAAATTGGTTTAGGCATGCGTATCCAGAGACACAGATATGTGAATAGGCAGAATACGCCTATATAACACAGCAAGGGTCTGGCGCAGTTCTTAGATCGGTTACTGCTGCTAAAATGGCAGCTTATCAACATTTAGGTGAGTTTCAACGTAGTGTGACAATCGCCACACGAGCGATCGGGCTCAGCTTCTCCTTGGTAGCGATGAAGTCCCGTACAACCATTTCACGAGTGTACCGTGAATATCAAATATCCGGTAATATATCATATCTCCGACGTCGCTAAGGCCGGAAAAAGAACCTACAGGAACGGGACCAACGACAACTGTAGAGAATCGTTATGTAAACTGCTGCCTACTTCAATGTTGTGCCATCAACAAGTGTCAGCATGCGAACCATGCAACGAAACATCGATATGGGCTTTCGGAGCCGAAGACCCACTTGAGTACCCTTGATGACTGCACGACACTAAACTTCATATCTCGCCTTGGCGCGTCAACACCGACATTGGACTGTTGATGACTGGAAACATGTTGCCTGTTCCGAAGAGTCTCGTTACAAATTGTATCGAGTGGTTGGAAGTATACGGGTATGCAGACCACCTCATGAATCCATAGACCCTGCATGTCAGCAGTGGACTGTTGAAACTGTAGAAAGCTCTGTATTGATGTGGGAAGTGTGCAATTGGATGGATACGGGACCCCTGATACGTCTAGACTGTTGACATCTACGTAAGCGTCCTGTCAGATCACCTTCATCCAATCATGTGTACTGTGGATTCCGATGGACTTGGGCAATTCCAGCAGAGTTCCCATGGGTTACGACCTTCTCTTTCAGTGATAGTTCAGCAATATGATCTGCAACACATATTGATAAGCCTGTCATGGGAAATACTGTACTACTCTCTCCATTTTTCGCTATTTGTGATGTTGGTGCTGTGAGACGGAAATGTTTGAACTACCTGTACATACTGAAGCATCGATAAATTTTCCATAGCCCTAGATACCAATCAGAAATAAAATTCGTTTTCGTAATTTGGTATATTCCTCTTGCTATATTTATTCTTCCATATGTTTATTTACAGCCATTTCTTGAAAGTTGTCAGTTGGTGATCCTGTAGCTGCTGTCCGTTATTGGACCCTATCGGGAACTCTTCATCATTTCATGTATGTGCCTGATCATTTTGTGGTCTGAACACATTCTCTGGCTGCTCTTCCTCTCAGTCGTCTCTGTTTCGTGAGGTTTGTTCGTGAGGGTTACCACATCCAGGCTGGTAGTTTCTATGTCTTCTGTAGCTTCTTCCTCTGCCTCCCCTTCATGAATTCCTGCTGTGGTAGGAACACTGTAATTGTCTTCATGTGAAAGTCAGTTAATCGCTGATCATTTCGTTTCGTTCTTATGACACACTCTGACATTGGTGAAGTATGTGCCCTTAACACATTTACGAGAGTCTGAATTCAGTTCCTGACACATCAAATAATTTTCATTAATCCCTGGATGCATAAAAGAGGTCTCTTGGATTCGGCAATCTCTCATTTCATCAACAAACTCTCATAAAACTGTTTATTTTCGTCTATGTTCTGTTTAGTTGCAGGGAATACAGTTGATTTTCTGTAGGAAAAACCTTATATATTGTAACTCAAATTAATCATTGTTCTTTATTAATTTTGTAATCCCGTAAGTGTAACTCATGCAAAGGGTCCGTTTGACACCTTAGAAAAGATGCTAAAATTAGAAAAGTTTATCTTAGTTCTGAATGGCACACCATGTTTCCAATATTTTTAGTAGATATACTGCGACGAAAAAAGCACTGTATCATTGCAAGAGATACAGATCAGAAGAACTGTGCCGGTATTTACCCCAGTTCTCTACTACTAGTGCCACGGCATCTTAACGCGCCTGTACTTAGCATACAAAAGGATTCCACCGTAATGTAAGTGTGAAATAAAAGCTAAAATAACTTTTTCTTACTTTTTCACTGTATGCTTCAATATATAAATGTTACCATTGTGAAGTCTCAGAATGATCTAGTGAATATGTTTCGCTGTATAAAAAATAGGCGCTAAATAATGACGCTATAAAGCTAAAAATTGTTAAGAATGTGCAAATGTATGTCACAATCAAATTTACAATTCTCAATTTGATAGAGACAATGTTTTGGCCAAGATCGGCTTTCTTACACTAAATTGAAGGCGCTATACATTAGACACAGAAAGATGATAACTCGTTTGTAACCTCACTTTCATATAAAAACATTTACTATGTGACTCCATTAAGCTATCTCTATCAGTTTTCAAGTTATTTACTGAAAATCAAGTTTAGTTATCAGTTGTGTTTTTCGTAGAATGTTGTAATTACAGCTCTCGATTACGCTAATGAAATAATAAGAGAGAGTCAACAGTAATGACAGAAAGTGGTTTAAGAATAATAGGTGATACTGGAAGAGTTTCTTGACCAGTACAGCACGAAGCGTTGGTTCCAGTTGTTATAGGTGATGATACTTGTTTAATAGCGATTGGTGTAAGGGTTGAAATGTTAATTTGTATAGATCTTTTAATGAAATATTGAGGAAAGTTTGACCTATGATCAGAGCTACTCAGTACTAACTTTACCAGATTCTTAAGTGAAGAGCAATCCATTGGAATGTATGAGAGCAGTAATAAAGAAGAGTGGTAACTGCCTGTAAGAATAATGATGAGTAAGGGATACTTGCAGGAAGATACTGCATTCGGGAAAAATGTGCAAGATGCTGATCGGAAGAGTACTATAGCCACGAAGGAATGGAGGCTAAGGGACAATCAATACTCAAATATCAGAAAAAAGAGCTTTTGACACAAAAAGGCGGCACGACGACAAATGTTCCCCCTCTAGTCTGAACAATGGTGAACTAGTGTTTGTGAAAACTAAAGAAAAGTCTAAAACATTTTCAGATGAAACAGAGGAGGTTAGGCATGTTTATGAGGGACCATTCAGAATAATAGGTTAGCCTCATACAAACGCATAACTTTTATAATACCCGAAAAGGTAGAGACCACTAGGTCTATGAGACATTGTAGATATGAAGCCTTCCAAAACTGACAGTTTTAGGATTCTGTAGGGATCTTCCACTCTTTGATGGGTAGACACTTTGAAGTTCAAAATGGTTAAAATGGCTCTGAGCACTATGGGACTTAACATCTGAGGTCATCAGTCCCCTAGAACTTAGAACTACTTAAACCTACCTAACCTAAGGACATCACACACATCCATGCCCAAGGCAGGATTCGAACCTGCGACTGTAGCAGTCGCGGGGTTCAGGACTGAAGCGCCTAGAACTGAACGGCCACCGCGGCCTGCCTTTGAAGTTTCTTACGGTCACAGCTACATGATACTTTATTTCCCTTTCAGTTTTCATTCTCTTATTTGTTCTATCTGTAATATGTAAGGAATATATGCCTTCTTGTTGTATATATGCTTTTAGTTTGTTATATCTACCTAGTAAGAAAGAATTATTCCCTAATATGGCTATACTTGAATGACGACTTACAAGAGAATATGAGACGTGGCTTCCAGCAGTAAATTGTAAATGTTAAAATAACAGTCTTATTATCACCAATGAAAGAAAAATAATGGCTGAAGCAAATAAATAATGAAGTAAGTCCACAAAAAGGAGTAGTTGCAGTAAAATACAGAGAAGTAATTGAAGCTGGAAATTTCTAAAGTGTGAAACAAGAAACTCTGCATAAATTAATTATTTTCAGTTCTAAGTAAGATTCTCTCTAGGTCAGAGAGGGAAACATACGTAAAAGGGAGCAACTAGAGGCAAGCCAAAGTGTTTTGATATTAATCAAAGGAGATGTGTGGAAATGGTGAGAGGATCATACCAGAAATATAGGTAAACAATGGGTTCGGTAGGATGACGAAGGTATACGGAGAAAGAAGCGGCAAAATATAAGGTTATATGAAAATAGGGAGAAATAGGAGTAATGAAGTCAGTAGGCTGACATATATGGTAAAATGGTGAAAAATGGGTCATTTCCTCACGTCTCGTAAAATACACTCCTGGAAATGGAAAAAAGAACACATTGACACCGGTGTGTCAGACCCACCATACTTGCTCCGGACACTGCGAGAGGGCTGTACAAGCATTGATCACACGCACGGCACAGCGGACACACCAGGAACCGCGGTGTTGGCCGTCGAATGGCGCTAGCTGCGCAGCATTTGTGCACCGCCGCCGTCAGTGTCAGCCAGTTTGCCGTGGCATACGGAGCTCCATCGCAGTCTTTAACACTGGTAGCATGCCGCGACAGCGTGGACGTGAACCGTATGTGCAGTTGACGGACTTTGAGCGAGGGCGTATAGTGGGCATGCGGGAGGCCGGGTGGACGTACCGCCGAATTGCTCAACACGTGGGGCGTGAGGTCTCCACAGTACATCGATGTTGTCGCCAGTGGTCGGCGGAAGGTGCACGTGACCGTCGACCTGGGACCGGACCGCAGCGACGCACGGATGCACGCCAAGACTGTAGGATCCTACGCAGTGCCGTAGGTGACCGCACCGCCACTTCCCAGGAAATTAGGGACACTGTTGCTCCTGGGGTATGGGCGAGGACCATTCGCAACCGTCTCCATGAAGCTGGGCTATGGTCCCGCACACCGTTAGGCCGTCTTCCGCTCACGCCCCAACATCGTGCAGCCCGCCTCCAGTGGTGTCGCGACAGGCGTGAATGGAGGGACGAATGGAGACGTGTCGTCTTCAGCGATGAGAGTCGCTTCTGCCTTGGTGCCAATGATGGTCGTATGCGTGTTTGGCGCCGTGCAGGTGAGCGCTACAATCAGGACTGCATACGACCGAGGCACACAGGGCCAACACCCGGCATCATGGTGTGGGGAGCGATCTCCTACACTGGCCGTACACCACTGGTGATCGTCGAGGGGACATTGAATAGTGCACGGTACATCCAAACCGTCATCGAACCCATCGTTCTACCATTCCTAGACCGGCAAGGGAACTTGCTGTTCCAACAGAACAATGCACGTCCGCATGTATCCCGTGCCACCAAACGTGCTGTAGAAGGTGTAAGGCAACTACCCTGGCCAGCAAGATCTCCGGATCTGTCCCCCACTGAGCACGTTTGGGACTGGATGAAGCGTCGTCTCACGCGGTCTGCACGTCCAGCACGAACGCTGGTCCAACTGAGGCGCCAGGTGGAAATGGTATGGCAAGCCGTTCCACAGGACTACATCCAGCATCTCTACGATCGTCTCCATGGGAGAATAGCAGCCTGCATTGCTGCGAAAGGTGGATATACACTGTACTAGTGCCGACATTGTGCATGCTCTGTTGCCTGTGTCTATGTGCCTGTGGTTCTGTCAGTGTGATCATGTGATGTATCTGACCCCAGGAATGTGTCAATAAAGTTTCCCCTTCCTGGGACAATGAATTCACGGTGTTCTTATTTCAATTTCCAGGAGTGTATTTTTGCGAGTCCAGCCACTCATGCAGCTATTAGTTAAATTTCAAAAGCTGGTTTTATTATCCCTATAAACTGTGAGTTTGATATTTGTGTGTCTAACGTTTCATTTGTTCTGTAATAACTGTCGAAATATTTTTGCCCTTCATTATTCCTTCACATTCAAGAACTACAGGTCATTCTGTGGAGAATTCGGCCAGCACTTGTCTAACGACTTTCGTACAGTGTACATGTTGGACCTTCTCTGTCTATCCTCCCACAAGAGCTATTTTGTATGTTTGAATCCACCATTTTGGTAAGTGGTCTTCGAAGTGACTGCGATATTTTGTGGGACTTACTTTTCCGTTGTCACTGATCTTTGGAAAAGTACTACAGAGATAAAAAATTTTCCTCGGAAGCTATTGCATTCATGTGTTTGCCTACAAAAATTACTTGTAAAATTGACTTAACTCTTTTGTCGACTTTTTTCTTCATGTAACCAAACTCTTGTCGAACGTTCGCAACTACTGATTGCGTTTCCTTCAAGCCATCAAAAATTGCAACCACTATTTGATATATATACTGGTACTTTGCGAAGTTTCAATTTATGAACATGATCTGTAGAGAAGATATTCTCTACATCTTCCCCTGGATGTTTATAAACTACTTCGGTCTCTTGTAATACGTTTGGTACCTGCCCAACACACTGTTTCAGGCTGCCTCATGCAAGCTGTCATTTTTCAGTTCACTGACGTCCTACATTGTTTTCTGGTACCTGACATCACCTGCTGATAACTGTGTTATGGCGTAAAGATAAGCGCCGGCACGCCAGTCGGTAACGACGAAGCAGAGAGAGCTGTAAGAGCCTAGCCAATAGCACACTTACTGACGCCTCTCGAGGACGCCAACGCGACAGCAGCGGCCCCTATGTGAAGAGAACACAAGCGCCGCGCCTGACTTGTCGCGGCTCTGTCGATGATAAGCTTCAAGTCTAGAGACCTGAATGAAGCGTCGACTGTATTACTTCACTTGTATTAGAATTGTTATACTGATGACTCTTGTTTATTTCGGATGACGCCCATTGCTTACGACACATTCATGTATTTGTAAAAGTTAAATACTGTCATTTACTTTTCGTAATAAAACTCATTAATTGGTTTGAGCTGTTGTCAAGTGATCCGAGGAAGCAAGTTTGCTGCACACATTATATTCATCAATTACGCAGGAATCAAGAGATTGATTATCAAGCTTTTTATCTAGTTAGTTTACTTGATCGTCACGTCGTTCAGTAACTTGCTTAACGTTGTTCTTCAATGATGGTTTCAGCCTGGTAACTGATCACTTCATTCCATCGAGTCCTCGGTTTCGTTGGTCCAACTTTTTAACTTTTTGTCGCACTTTTCCTTATATTATTCGTCTAACTGTAGCTCGACTTCTCGTTTAGCAACTCGGTAGTCTCGGAAATCTCTATTGCTGGCTCAGGCAACATGGTTAGAAAATGTTCTTTTTCTTGAATTTATCATACATAGGTTTGGAGATTCATTGTCGGAATAGGGGAAGATTTTCCCACAGGAGTAGATAAAAATGGGGGCTCACTAGCTCAGTTTGTGGCTCACCCATTAGGTTCCCTGGGGTTCGCTAAAAATAGAGCATGTTATCAAACCCTCCCCCCATATTTTTATCTATAAGTTTTTCAGATATAACTCACTCTAAAATAATTATTTCATATAAAAGGTGGATGTAAGAAAACGAATGTGATATATTTTTATATAAAAGGTGAATGTAAGAAAATAAATTTAATATAATATTTTATAAAATGTGAACATAATAAAATAAATAAAATGAATAAACATTATTTTCTTTCTTTTTTAATAGCCCTATTTTATAATTTGTAATGTCTATAAAATATCATTTACCATCAGTGGACTCAATGTTTTCTGGTTTATTTCAACTGTGTCAGTTTGATGTCTTTCACTTCGAATCGTATTGATTTTCCTGTAATGTTCTCATTTGTTAAAAGACAGTCTTTGTGTACTTCTAAATTTAATCTACTTTCAAAAACACATTTCTTTACTCATTTAGATTTTTTCTCTATTTTATCGCCAACTTTGTAAGCATACATTTTGCTCTTAAAGTGCAGAATTCTTCCATTACATTTACATTGAATTCATCTTTCATTTTTCCAAGAACTTCCTTGTTTACTTGTGGGATTATGTAAACATCATCTGATGATCACTTGTGTCAAAGTATCAATCATCAATTTAGTGTCTTCAGAAAAATCTTCAGTTTCTGTATTGTAGATATAACTGTTGGTATCTTAAATAAGATTTTCACTCTGCAGCGGAGTGTGCGCTGATATGAAACTTCCTGGCAGATTAAAACTGTGTGCCCGACCGAGACTCGAACTCGGGACCTTTGCCTTTCGCGGGCAAGTGCTCTACCATCTGAGCTACAGAAGCACGACTCACGCCCGGTACTCACAGTTTTCCTTCTGACAGTATCTCGTCTCCTACCTTCCAAATTTTACAGAGGCTCTCCTGCGAAACTTGCAGAACTAGCAATCATGAAAGAAACGATACTGCGGACACATGGCTTAGCCACAGCCTGGGGGATGTTTCCAGGATAATATTTTCACTCTGCAGCGGAGTGTGCGCTGATACGAAACTTCCTGACAGATTAAGACTGTGTGCCCGACCGAGACTCGAACTCGGGACCTTTGCCTTTCGCGGGCAAGTGCTCTACCATCTGAGCTACGACTCACGCCCGGTACTCACAGCTTTACTTCTGCCAGTATCTCGTCTCCTACCTTCCAAACTTTACAGAAGCTCTCCTGCGAAACTTGCAGAACTAGCACTCCTGAAAGAAAGGATACTGCAGAGACATGGTTTAGCCACAGCCTGGGGGATGATTCTAGAATGAGAATTTCACTCTGCAGCGGACTGTGCGCTGATATGAAACTTCCTGGCCGATTAATACTGTGTGCCCGACCGAGACTCGAACTCGAGACCTTTGCCTTTCGCGGGCAAGTGGTCTACCATCTGAGCTACCGAAGCACGACTCACGCCCGGTACTCACAGTTTTAATTTGCCAGGAAGTTTCATTTCAGCGTACACTCCGGTGCAGAGTGAAAATCTCATTCTGGAAACATCTACCAGGCTGTGACTAAGCCATGTGTCTGCAGTATCCTTTCTTTCAGGAGTTCTAGTTCTGCAAGTTTCGCGGGAGAGCTTCTGAAAGTTTGGAAGGTAGGAGACGAGATACTGGTAGAAGTAAAGCTGTGAGTACCGGGTGTGTGTTGGTATATTCATAACACAACTCAGTATTTTCTCCACATTTTGATTTCATTATTCTGTAGTGAAAATCACACATCAATTCTTTAGATAAATCTAGTATACTCATTCCAGCATAAACGGGTTTATTAAATGTGATTTTTGTCTTTTTCATGTGAATAGCTATAAGGTTTTCATTAAATGTAATTCATCCATTAAAGTTTGGCTTTCCTCCTTCTGATAGTAATCTTATATCCACTCGTTTTCACATATCTTCCCTTGTCTTAGCAAACACAGAATTGTTCATCACTTTGTAGAAACCCGTTTCAAAATCATTCTTTGATTGCATAATCATTTGTGTATACAAGTCTATAAATTTCTCCAACCAATCAGATTGGTTACACTTTAAAACTCTATGAACTTTTGTTATCTTCATTCCTAGGGATAGATACTATTTGAGGTCTCTGTAGTGAACTGCCTAATTACTTTAATTTTCCAGAGTAGGTACCAGTATGTTTTCTTTAGTTCCTGGAACTATTTTATTTTCAGGAGCGAGTGGTGGATATTTATTTAAATCATACAGTTATTTTGGATATTCAAGATCTTCTTCGAAAATATAACCAGTTTTAGCAGAATATGATAATTTCACTTATTTTTGTACAATCACACTGCACACTCTGGTCTTCAGATCAGTCAAAATTATATTCCTCATCCCATCCTAATCAAGAATGTGCTAAATACCGACTCTTAGCATAACCATATAAATTGTTTGCATTTAAATATGCTAAATAATTTGAAATATTTTTTGCATGATAATTTTTCATATATTAACTGGCTTTCACATATATTTCACAACGTTGTGATATACCGCCTCTTATTCCCTTTTCCACCATAAGAAACCTATCGTAATCATGTAATAATTCTAGTGGTTGTCCTGTTATTTTGAACATTGCAGCCCAAGAGAAAAAGGATACAATAATATACCAATATGGTTCTAAATTGTATGTTTTTAAACGAGTTTTTCGAAAATTTTAAAAAACATCATTTAACAATAGTACATCAGTTTACGATACAGATCATGATTTCACATAATGAATTTTTCCAAATTAATGTTGTGTGTTTACAGTCTTCATCACTAATTTCAGTCATTCAATTTATTGTACAAGTCTTCTTTTGCTGGTAATTGTGATTCTTCAAATTTCTTCCTAGAATGCATGTAATCATATGGTTATGCACTTTTTCTGATCACTAAATCGATTAATTCTGCTTTGAAAAAGTTCTTAATATTTTTCATTTGATCTCTCTTCAAATTTGATGAAAGTTTGTCAATTAAAGAAGCCATGAATTTAAATGTTTCAGTAAATCTCATTTTCACCCTTTCTGGCCTCTTACGAAAATTAATATATCAATCTTCATTGTTGGGAATCAAATCTGCTCTTTTCTTATCATTCGATAGTTCTTTCAGAGATGGAAGGATATAGTCATTTTACTTTTAGCTGCTAAGTTTTTGCTACTTTTCATTTTTTTATGTTTTTAACTTTTTTAAATTCTAGATGCTTTGACACAAACCTAATACAAATTTTGCCCTATAAGTGGAATCTGAAAATAAAATATGTGCAACAAACGATAAGAAATAATTTTAACAGTCCATTTTAAAATAAAGCAAAACGAACAAATGAAGGATTTGGATAATGGTTCCTTACAGAAATCTTAATTAATAATAATCTTATTAAAAAAATTGGAGGTGTAATCTATACAAATGGAGAACAAAATTTAGATGATTTTTAAACCAATTACAGAATCTTTTTGCGATAGTATTACTGTTGCTAAAATAGGAGATATTATAGTTTGTGAAGGATAATTGAAAAATGGAAAGGTTCATCTATAAAAACCAGAATGTTATAGTTTTAATACTTTTTTAGGATATAGTTTTCTAAATTTCATCTGGCTGCACATGGAGTTAAAACAAAATTACATATTTATTAGCCTCCAATACACAAACAATTAAATGGACTAAACAAAGTATTAGCAATGATATAAAAATTATGGAACAAAAATTTAAAAATTCAGTCGCTATTCCTTATAAAATAGATTTAGCCAATGTTAAGCTCAAAACATTTTTAATGGAGTTACCCTAGGTTTTAGAAGAACTTACGTAGGAACACCGTTATTTATTGGATTTAGATATTACACAAGATTTTACTGGAATTTTTCCCAAAGAAGATATGTGTAACTATTTAACTAGTCAGTTTAATTTTCGAATGCAAGTAGAATTATCTGAAGGAAATGGAATTACAAGACTGGAAACAACAATTTTGTAATTACATTAATCCAGATTTCCAAAAACAAAAAGAATCTGATCCATTAACGTATTGTTTAGAACTAATGGCAAATAAAAGCAAATATTTCGAAAAAGCCCCTTTTATTCGATTGCAATACCTAAAATGTTGGTAAAAGTAGTATATTCGTTACAAAACTGTTTCGTATTTTTTAAATGATCTTTTACAATATGTATGTTAGGGGAACAAAAATTCTAACAAAATAACAGACACACACACAAAATTTGATACTTGTTACCTATTAATTACATAGAAATTTATGAAGATACAGAGAATTTAACTTTTGTAATTTAAAAATATTTTATTAAAGCAACATATTCCTCAAAATCCTATAGCTTGTTATTTACAACACCAAAAGAAATAAGTATCGAAGATTGGGGCTAATAAAAACAAATGTTTTTATTGTACTTGTGTCTCAGTATATTTGCAAAACACTAAGAGTGAAGAAGAATTGGAAAATTTAAATACACAAAAAAGAAAACTGGATTATTTAGGTAAAACACAATGTTAAAAGAAAGAATACAAATATATTTTGGAGAAGGAACAAGAAATTCGGGAAACAGAAGAAGAAATAAAAATTATTTTAAACAGCAGTGGATACACTTTCCAAGAAGTGGAGTTTTTATAATTTACGCTTTTGTGGTAAATGACTGAAACAAGACTACATAGGTAGGTGTGTGGGGCGAACAAAATAGTATAAAATCAGTATATATTGTTGAAGACGTCAGTAAAAATAAATTTATAGAACTTATGAAAAATGAAAATTTTCTTAAAAACGAAGGATTTAAATGTTTTCCATTTAAGAAGAACCGTTTTTCAAAATAAACACAGATGGTCTATCTACTTATAATGTAAATTCATCCTTCAGAATAGTTCACATAAATATACATTTAATTTTAGGAAACAAAGACAGTTTATTGCATAAAGAAGATAAAATTTTGACGTCCAACATTTGTTTAACGTTTCATTTAGTTTCCAACATCCAACATTAATTTAAAATTGGATATTAAAATTTATGTTTGTGTTCACGTTTAGCTTAATGTCCAAAGTTTGTTTACTGTTTGTTTAATAATAGTATAACGTCTCGTTATTTTATTGTCGATTCGAATTGTAAATGATCTTTGTTCCATTTTTAATTAATTTAACGTCCTTTTGAATTTCATTAATTTATCTTCGTTTTGAGTTTATTGGTCGATTTTTCTAAACTCTGCATTGCATAAAAATCGAAGTCTTACCTCCTTAAGGAAAGTCGTTAAGGAATTCCAGAGATTAAAACATTTAGTCCTGGCAGAAGTTAAATGGAACAGCTAAGTAGAATTAACTACTTTAATCTCTTTCTCTAACTGATAATTGGAACAAAAATATATAAAAAATTTGGTAGCACCGAAACAGTGCTATCTAACAAAATACACGGTGCTACCTAAAAACACACCATTAAATATAAAGTTGGTACACAATGTGGTTATTATTAAACAAGAAATAAAAAAATATTCGACATCATGTTTATTTAACCGGAAATTACATAAATCCATTATGTAATAATTGTAATTTACAGTTAATACTCAAAGTCTTGTAGCAATTTATTTACATAATTTATCTGGATATGATTCTCATTTGTTTGTGAACATACTAGGGTATGATATGAAAAAGATGGTTTAATATGCAAGACAGCTATATTAGGTTTGAAGAAAGGACAGAAAGTTTGAAAATGAAATTTATTGATACATTTATATTTATTGGTTCTTCACTTGACAAACTTTCATCATATTCTTAATAGAGATCAAACCAAAATTTTAAGAAGTTTTTCAAAGCAAAACTGTTCTACTTAGTGATCAGAAAATGCTTAGAAGATTACAAAAATTGTTTATCAAACAGAAGAGAGCATTACTGAAAAATCAATATGATTCTGAGTGAAAGACATGAATTTTACACAGTTAAAATAAACAAGGAAGCATTTATTCCACATGACGATGAAAGATATTTTATGGAAAATAAAATAGATACTTTACTATATGGACATTACAAATTATAAAGTATGGTTATTTTAAAATGAAGTCAATAATTTTCATTCATTTTATTTATATTCATTTGTTCACCTTTTATAGAAATTATAACCTTTCATAAAAAAATATATTAAATTTTATCCCTTACATTTGCTTTTTATATGAAATAATTATTTTAGAGTGAGTTAGATCTGAAAAATGTGCAGATAAAAACGGGGGGTTTGGATAATGGGCTAAGTTTTTGGCGAATCTGAGGAAACCCAAGAGGTGAGCCAGAAACTGAGCTAGTGAGCCAGAAACACTCATTTTTATCTACTCACAGGACTCGCCATACTGGCCAAGATATTATGGTCACTAACAGTGGAAACTTTCGTTTCCAGGTCTCCATTACGTAACATTCGTGTGGACCTCAATTCCGGACATACTTCGCAGTGTTAAAGCAGTTGTCACAAGTCTGTTAAAGTTAAAATAGTACAGTCACAAATTCTCCGATATATTGCTAAACTGTCCGCCGAACATAGCCTGTATACTGATTGCGAATTGGTAGCAATCTAGTAATTTCGACACAGATGAACAACACGATAACTTTTTGACAACGTAACATACCTTAAAACTGAAAATCAGCTATAGACTTTGAATACGTGATGCACATTGCGTAACACCTTATCACGTTTTGGTGACTTACAATTTTGCTGCTTGTTTGGAAATTGGAAATTTGTGGTAAGTTCCAATGGGACCTAACTACTGAGGTCATCGGTGCCTGGGCTTACACACTACTTAATCTAACTTAAACTAACTTACACTAAGGGCAATACACACGCACCTATGTCGGAGGGAGGACTTGAACCTCAGATGGGAGGAGGCGATCGAACCGTGGCAAGGCGCCTCAGATACCGCCGCTACCCAGCGCAGCCTGCTGCTTGTAAAACACAGTAAACCAATGGCAACGCACATGGTGAGTAGCATAGAATATGGCCATAGGTAATGCAGATACTGTAACAGTAACTCATAAATCAAACTACATACAAGTCAGTTAGCATGGAAAAATTTACTCCATACAATCAAAATTTGCACAACAAAAGTGAGAATCATCATTACTTCCATACAGATTACGGGCATTAGCTGAAATGGTTACGTATAACTCGAATATACCGTCTGAACTGCTATGACCGAAAGCTGATGGGCATTTAACACTCATGAATTCTCTTGCCAAAAGTGTAGTTTCCGTCCAGTTATTTCACAGTGCTGTATTTCCATAAGAGATTTGTTATCACGCAATCGCAAGCAGGCTACAGGGCAACACTTGATTAAAGTCTCGTTATTGACTATGTCTGGCACGATTATGTTTGCATTCTGGGTGTTGTGTACTAACACCACCTACTCGTACTCAAGTTACATTTCTGATCCAAGTACTGACAGGAAAAAACACTCAGTCACATATAGACTGTTTAACGTCCCGTCGACGGCGAGGTCGTTAGAGGCGGAGCACAAGCCCGGATTAGGGAAGGATGGTGATGGAAATCACTCACGCCCTTTCTAAGGAATCATTCCGGCATTTCGAAGAGGAGATTTAGTGAAATCATAGAAAACCTAAACCAGGATGGCCAGATGCTTGTTTGAACCTTCGTCCTCCCGAATGTGAGTCCAGTGTGCTAATCGCTGCCTCACCTCGCTCGGTATAAGTATGTGTCAGAGGGACGTCACGCATGTGATCTTTGGTACTTTATCGCTGACTCTAAAATCTTCTGGGTCTGACTACTGAAGGTCGTTCTTTTATACACACTGAGCTAACAGAAGTCGTGGGATATCTCTTAAAATCATTTCAGACTACCATCTGCCAGGCGTAGTGCATCAACTCGACATGGCATGGACTCAATACGTCGTTGGCAGAAATATTGAGCCATGCTTCCCCTACAGCCGTCCATAATTGAGAAAGTATTACCGGTGCAGGACTTTGTGCACGAATTGACCTCTCGATTATGTCCCATAAATGTTCGATGAGATTATTGTCGGGCTATCTTTAAGGCAAGACCATTCGCTTGAACTGTCTAGAATGTTTTTCAGAGCCATCACGAAAAACTGTGGCTCGGTGACACAGCGATTGTCATCCATAAAAATTGAACAATGGGTACGGAACATGAATTTCTAGAAGGGCTGCAAATTTTCTCAAGTAGCCGAACGTGGCAACCTCTAGTCAATAATCAGTTCAGTTGCACCAGAGGACCCAGTTCGTTCCATATAAACACAGCCCACACCATTATGGAGCCACAGTCAGCTTGCACAATGCCTTGTTCACAACTTGTGTCCACGGCTTCGGGGGCCTGTGGCACACTCAAACCCTACCATCACCTCTTACCAATGAAATCTGAACTCATCTGACCAGGCCACGGTTTCCCAATTGTCTAAGGTCAAATCAAAATGGTCACGAACCCAGGGGAGACGCTGCAGGCGATTTTGTACTGTTAGCATGAGCACTCACATCGGCCGTCTGCTATCATAGCCTATTAACGCCAAATTTCGCCGCTCTGTCTTAATAAGTACGTTGTACGTGCCACATTGATTTCTGCGTTTATTTCATGCAGGGGTTCTTGCCTGTTAGCACTGACCACACCACGCAATCGCCGGTCGTCTTGTTCATTAACTGAAGGCCGTTGGCTACTGCGTTGTTCATATTGAGAGGGAAGGCCTAAATTAGGTATTCTCTGCACGCTCTCGACAATGTGGATCTCGGAATATTGAATTCATAACGATTTACCAATCGATGAGTCGCTTGCATCTAGCTCCAAATACCATCCGAGCTAAGTCTATTAATTCCGTTGTGCGGTCATATTCAGATCGGAAAACCTTTCACATGAATCGTCTGAGCACAAGAGACAGTTCCGCCAATGGACTGTCCATTTATACTTTGTGTAAGAGATACTTCCGCCATTTGTACATGTTCAGGTTGCTATCCCATGACTTTTGTCACTTCCGTCTAGATAAATGTTCATTATCTGTCACTGCTTATAAGAAAATGTTCACAGCACTTTCTGTGCGAAGACTACAGATTCAAAAACACAGTCGCCATGTAAGTGCCTTTCGTTTTTTATCGATACGTTTATACTGTTGTACTTTAATATTTAACCGTTGTGTATATAGCTGTACATGATGCAAAAAGAAATAAAATGTGTGTACTGCATGTTTACAATCACCAATGTCCAACTGGAACCCGAAACAGTTTTATCACTCGACTTTCGGCGGGACGTAGGCTGCAACTGCTCATCGTCCATACTGCACCAGATCGTACTTGAAAATGTTAACTACATAGCAGGCAAGGCGAGTTCGTAATAGTGTAACACAAACTCGGAAATACATTAGCATATTTTCTGAATAGCCTTCAATGAAAGTAGCCTATTGCACTTTGCGTCTAAGAACTGTTAGTAGTACGTGTGTAGACGTAACTAATTCCTCACTATTCGTTACTCTATGAGTATGTTCAGAATATATTTTTTTTTTACGCCCTAGTATTGCAGTAAAGCTTATAAGTACTGTTGTCATACTGTCAAAAACAACGTTTGTACACAAGAAGTACAGTACAGTTTCGATAACGTTACTAAAATTTCTCAGTGGCGTAATTACTAATATTTTGTATCAAATCATATTTGCACATACATAAAGAATGCGGGCAGCAAGGCGTTGTATATATTATGGAATACAGTACATTAGTATTTAAAAAAATCTGTCTCTTTCTTCACAATATTCACACCCTCTGGTAACAAAGCATTAATATATACATTAGTACGTTCCGCATAACGATATTTACATTGCAGTAAGACACTGTGCAGCTGTTAATGCTGGCCTTGACGCCTGCTGACGTCCTCGCTTCTACTCTGGTGATAAGGACAGTGCCTGAAATCATATTACAAACGCCTTCGCGCTAATTAACAGTTAACATTGCATGGCGTAGGAAGATGGTAAGCTCACGCAAATGCAGTCACCCTAAGAGGGGCACGAATTTTCGCTTCCTTAAACGAAAAAATGTAACTACAGTAGCTCGTTTCCATTGGTACCGAATGCTTGATTCAGTTCGTTAACATCGACCATTTATAAATATACTGAAAATAAAATAATATGTCCATCTCGAAAAAAAATCGTTCATCGTCAACACGTTTTCTGTCAAATTAAGCGATCAAAAACGAAACGTTGCCGTTCAAAGACCATTAAAAATGTAATGGGCAATATAATTAGAATTAAATGTTCGTAAATACAGAACAGCGGTGATTGACTGTGTGCTACGTGCATTCATGCCGGCAGACCCTTCTGCGCACCTACAAAGCAACACATGCTAGTGACCATCGACTTCAGTTAACACAAAGTGGTTACAACTAATTAGAACTCACACCGACACACACACACACACACACACACACACACACACACACAAACATACAGAGATAAACACACGTGCGTATAAGAGGACTCCAATAAAGTAGTGTAGTTTTCTCATCATTCTTATCTCATCTACTCGGCGCCTCACTCTTAATACAATGCAATGTAACTTGGGCTAACTTTTCTTCAGTAATCTGCTTTGAAACGACTGTGAATATGAGCGTAAACACGGATCAATCACTTTTCACTATATACTTTTCATTCGTCTCGTCGACAGTGCAAGAAAAGTGTCTATTGACAGAACAAACGTTACTGCGATTTAGTACATGTTACAGTTGAGCCAGATTCACTAACGTTCTTTTCGTCTGTCAAAGATGCGGAGATGCGACAGAAAACAATAGGTGATACTAAAAATTTAATAAGCAATTGGAGAATCCTCCACGAATAGTGTGTCCTGACCTGCTATGCCCATGAACCATGGACCTTGCCGTTGGTGGGGAGGCTTGTGTGCCTCAGCGATACAGATAGCCGTACCGTAGGTACAATCACAACGGAGGGGTATCTGTTGAGTGGCCAGACAAACGTGTGGTTCCTGAAGAGGGGCAGCAGCCTTTTCAGTAGTTGCAAGGGCAACAGTCTGGATGATTGACTGATCTGGCCTTGTAACAATAACCAAAACGGCCTTGCTGTGCTGGTACTGCGAACGGCTGAAAGAAAGGGAAAACTACGGCCGTAATTTCTCCCGAGGGCATGCAGCTTTACTGTATGATTAAATGATGATGGCGTCCTCTTGGGTAAAATATTCCGGAGGTAAAATAGTCCCCCATTCGGATCTCCGGGCGATGACTACTCAAGAGGATGTCGTTATCAGGAGAAAGAAAACTGGCGTTCTACGGATCGGAGCGTGGAATGTCAGATCCCTTAATCGGGCAGGTAGGTTAGAAAATTTAAAAAGGGAAATGTATAGGTTAAAGTTAGATATAGTGGGAATTAGTGAAGTTCGGTGGCAGGAGGAACAAGACTTCTGTTCAGGTGAGTACAGGGTTATAAACACAAAGTCAAATAGGGGTAATGCAGGAGTAGGTTTAATAATGAATAGGAAAATAGGAATGCGGGTAAGCTACTACAAACAGCATAGTGAACGCATTATTGTGGCCAAGATAGATACGAAGCCCACACCTACTACAGTAGTACAAGTTTATATGCCAACTAGCTCTGCAGATGACGAAGAAATTGAAGAAATGTATGATGAAAGAAAAGAAATTATTCAGATAGTGAAGGGAGACGAAAATTTAATAGTCATGGGTGACTGGAATTCGAGTGTAGGAAAAGGGAGAGAAGGAAACGTAGTAGGTGAATATGGATTGGGGCTAAGAAATGAAAGAGGAAGCCGCCTGGTAGAATTTTGCGCAGAGCACAACTTAATCATAGCTAACACTTGGTTTAAGAATCATGATAGAAGGTTGTATACATGGAAGAACCCTGGAGATACTAAAAGGTATCAGATAGATTATATAATGGTAAGACAGAGATTTAGGAACCAGGTTTTAAATTGTAAGACATTTCCAGGGGCAGATGTGGACTCTGACCACAATTTATTGGTTATGACCTGTAGATTAAAACTGAAGAAACTGCAAAAAGGTGGGAATTTAAGGAGATGGGACCTGGATAAACTGAAAGAACCAGAGGTTGTAGAGAGTTTCAGAGAGAGCATAAGGGAACAATTCACAGGAATGGGGGAAAGAAATACAGTAGAAGAAGAATGGGTAGCTTTGAGGGATGAAGTAGTGAAGGCAGCAGAGGATCAAGTAGGTAAAAATAAGAGGGCTAGTAGAAATCCTTGGGTAACAGAAGAAATATTGAATTTAAATGATGAAAGGAGAAAATATAAAAATGCAGTAAGTGAAGCAGGCAAAAGGGAATACAAACTTCTCAAAAATGAGATCGACAGGAAGTGCAAAATGGCTAAGCAGGCATGGCTAGAGGACAAATGTAAGGACGTGGAGGCTTATCTCACTAGGGGTAAGATAGATACTGCCTACAGGAAAATTAAAGAGACCTTTGGAGATAAGAGAACCACTTGTATGAACATCAAGAGCTCAGATGGAAACCCAGTTCTAAGCAAAGAAGGGAAAGCAGAAAGGTGGAAGGAGTATATAGAGGGTCTATACAAGGGCGATGCACTTGAGGACAATATTATGGAAATGGAAGAGGATGTAGATGAAATGAAATGGGAGATACGATACTGCGTGAAGAGTTTGACAGTGCACTGAAAGACCTGAGTCGAAACAAGGCCCCCGGAGTAGACAACATTCCATTGGAACTACTGACGGCCTTGGGAGAGCCAGTCCTGACAAAACTCTACCATCTGGTGAGCAAGATCTATGAAACAGGTGAAATACCCTCAGATTTCAAGAAGAATATAATAATTCCAATCCCAAAGAAAGCAGGTGTGGACAGATGTGAAAATTACCGAACAATCAGTTTAATAAGCCACAGCTGCAAAATACTAACACGAATTCTTTACAGACGAATGGAAAAACTAGTAGAAGCCGACCTCGGGGAAGATCAGTTTGGATTCCGTAGAAATACTGGAACACGTGAGGCAATACTGACCTTACGACTTATCTTAGAAGAAAGATTAAGGAAAGGCAAACCTAGGTTCCTAGCATTTGTAGACTTAGAGAAAGCTTTTGACAATGTTGACTGGAATACTCTCTTTCAAATTCTAAAGGTGGCAGGGGTAAAATACAGGGAGGGAAAGGCTATTTACAATTTGTATAGAAACCAGATGGCAGTTATAAGAGTCGAGGGGCATGAAAGAGAAGCAGTGGTTGGGAAGGGAGTAAGACAGGGTTGTAGCCTCTCCCCGATGCTATTCAATCTGTATATTGAGCAAGCAGTAAAGGAAACAAAAGAAAAATTCGGAGTAGGTATTAAAATCCATGGAGAAGAAATAAAAACGTTGAGGTTCGCCGATGACATTGTAATTCTGTCAGAGACAGCAAAGGACTTGGAAGAGGAGTTGAACGGAATGGATAGTGTCTTGAAGGGAGGATATAAGATGAACATCAACAAAAGCAAAACGAGGATAATGGAATGTAGTCGAATTAACTCGGGTGATGTTGAGGGTATTAGATTAGGAAATGAGACACTTAAAGTAGTAAAGGAGTTTTGCTATTTGGGGAGCAAAATAACTGATGATGGTCGAAGTAGAGAGGATATAAAATGTAGACTGGCAATGGCAAGGAAAGCGTTTCTGAAGAAGAGAAATTTGTTAACATTGAGTATAGATTTAAGTGTCAGGAAGTCATTTCTGAAAGTATTTGTATGGAGTGTAGCCATGTATGGAAGTGAAACATGGACGGTAAATAGTTTGGACAAGAAGAGAATAGAAGCTTTCGAAATGTGGTGCTACAGAAGAATGCTGAAGATTAGATGGGTAGATCACATAACTAATGAGAAAGTATTGAATAGGATTGGGGAGAAGAGAAGTTTGTGGCACAATTTGACCAGAAGAAGGGATCGGTTGGTAGGACATGTTCTGAGGCATCAAGGGATCACCAATTTAGTATTGGAGGGCAGCGTGGAGGGTAAAAATCGTAGGGGGAGACCAAGAGATGAATACACTAAGCAGATTCAGAAAGATGTAGGTTGCAGTAGGTACTGGGAGATGAAGAAGCTTGCACAGGATAGAGTAGCATGGAGAGCTGCATCAAACCAGTCTCAGGACTGAAGACCACAACAACAACAACAACCTGCTATTGCTGCAGATTTGGGTCACTAGTTTGATAAGGGTTGGGCTGGGTTGGGTCGTTTGAGGGAGGTGACCAGACAGTGAGGTCATCGGTTTCATCGGATTAGGGAAGGACGGGGAAGGAAGTCGCCCGTGCCCTTTCGAAGGAACCATTCCGGCATTTGCCTGGAGCGATTTACGGAAATCACGGAAAACCTAAATCAGGATGGCCGGACGCGGGATTGAACCGTCGTCCTCCCGAATGCGAGTCCAGTTTGGTAAGGAGATCTTGTGATAAGGCGTTCCAGTCTTCCATCAGCATGGTTTAAATGTCTGTAGATGAGTTAGTACGTTCCGTATAACGATACACGTCTGTATCGTTTGGCGCAAGTAGACGTATTGTTATAAAGCTCTCCAATGCATCCCATAGGTGTTCGATAGTATTTAAGTGGGCGGAATGAGCAGGCCAGTCCATTCGCTCACTATCCTCTCGTTCCAAGACCTCCTCCACGTGCACTGTTCAAAGCGGTCTCCCATTTTCAACCATAAAAATAAAGTGAGGGCCGCTCACAACCCTGAAAAGACGTTCATAAGGAAGGAGTACTGTGTCACAATAACGTTAACTAGTGATGTGTCGTATTCAAAAACCTGGAGTCAGTAGTCCATGCAACGTTATGCCACCCCCACTAGAGCTCCTGGACAACCAAAATGGCTACATAGGCATGTTTCCATTATCCGAAGTAACCAAGAATTTCCACGATTTGGGGGCAGTACAAGTATTTTCCCACCGTTGATCTATGATGTTACTATCATCTGTTAGGCTTTGCGTAAGAGAAACGCCCGAAAATGGCATTTGTGGTTCCTTTGGGACAATAGTATTATCATAGTATGCTACTCGTATTTGGGTTAAAGAATATTCCAGCCGCATTTTAGTTTTTGTTACAGAAGGTATGCTGAAACAGAGGAAGTGTATGGTATATTTCGACGAAATAAGTGTCGTTGCATAGGATGTGCATGAGCATTTGCTGTAATTAACCTTTTAGTGCCTAGTGTTACAGTAATGATATACTTGGTATGACTAAAATTCTACAAATAATTTGGATAGCATTGAACTTGTATAATTCGGTTACGCTTATTTAAGCGTTGTAGGAGATCTGTTCTTTCAGTCTGGTATTAGTAAATTAGAGAAGTAGTCCACCATTGGGGACAATTGGCAGCAGATTTAAAACATTTCTTCTGCAGTCTGACTCTCATCATACCGTGCATTAAGGTAAGTATGACTCTTGAGGTATTTCATCATCCTACAACTGTGCATAATTTCTTAATACACGAGCAGTCACATGCCTTTCAGTTAAATTTATGCAACATTTTATTCCATTCAGTGACACACATTCCAGTTCCAGCAACGCATATACGTGGTGCTACTTACTAATGACAGCACTTTAACGCTATGGCTTATTGAATTATGCCTAATGCTGTTGTAATTTTATATTATTTTGGGGACACTATTACCGTGAGAAGATATCCCACCGAAGAAATTGCATCTTTCCACAGAAAAAGTAAATAGTACAAGATGTACTATTCACTCAGCTACACAAAAAGAAAATAGTCAGTCCCTATGTAAGTAGCACGACTGTTCCATTGCTTCCGCAGCGTCAGATACACTGGTATGAATCCAGTATTCTCAGCGGTTATGGAAATACATTGTGATTCCTCCACCCTTCAGCCTGACAGAATACAAGCACACAGGCGAAACTTTTCAAATGGATCGAAATGAGGATCCGTAAAATGTGAACGCCAGTAGCAATACTAGAATTTTTTCGGTTGGCCATTCGAAGTCCCTGCGCATAGTGCCTCGATGCTGCACTGCACAAATGCAAGTGCAATCAGTGACGCACATTTTCGAAGAAAAATTGTACAGGCACGAGGGCTATTCGGAAAGTAAGGAACGACAGGTCGCGAAATGGAAACCACAGTGAAAATCAAAACTGTTTTATTTGCAACAGTTAGCTACAACTCCCAGCTACTTATCTCCATAGTCGCCGATCCGACTCAGACGTTTGTCGTAGCGTTGCAGCAACGTTCCAATACCCTCGTTATAGACGGCAGCAGCCAGTGCTTTCCGTCAAATCTCTACGCTGGCCTACAGCTCGCAGTCTGTGTCAAAATGTTCTCTTCATAGCCAGCGGTTCATGTGAGCAGAGATGAAACTCAGAGGGAGACAATTACGGGCTGTATTGTGGATAATCAAACATTTCCAACTGAAAACGATGCAGGAGCATCTTCATTGCCCCTGCTGAACGCGGCTGCGAATTGTCTTCAAGAAGAAAACTCACGACAGTTACGTAATGTTGGCTGCATAGCTTCAAGCGAAATTTCTCACCAAGCCCTCGTACTTGCGGGAAACACTGTTGTTCTAGGTACCTTTATGTGCTCCCTGTATTCTCAAAACTAAAAAGAACGACGTAACGCGATCGACGGGCATATTAGAGACGCTGCCCAAGCACAAGTAGTAAATTCAAATGCGCTTGAGCATCAGGAATAGATGTCACGGCAAAATTCAAGCTATCTGAGTACTGAACAGGACAGTTAGTGATATTGTGAGGTCTGTGCACCACAAAAGAAACCAGAAAGGTATTCTACATGCAGTTTCAGGGTTCACATAAAGTGTGTGCAATGACCACGGTGGTGAATGTAAAACTACAACTTCCAACCCATACTTCTGTCGTCAATAACGGGCATAGACGTGACTTTTGGGGTGCTCTGGAATATTTTCACCATTTCCCGCACCATTGTTCAATGAGGGGAGAGGAGATGGAAAGAGGGAAGCAACTCTGGAATCTGTTCCCACCGTGCGAAGGCAAGCTATATGTGCGTTGCCTTGCGCTTTAAGACCGAGAAGGGGAGAGTGATTAAGGCTTCCCTGGTTACAATAACACCGCCAAACAGGAGTGGCTGCGAAGAAGGTGGGGTAGGAGCCTTGCAGACACAACCACTGCAGAGTGTGTTGCTTTTCATCTGACATTAGGACGTCGTCTTGATGGATCACTGGTGCGTGCTGAAATTGACATACAACATACGAGGGCTAAGGCATGAGTTTCGAAGGCTAGATGGATCCTTCGTGTTGACACACCAAGAAGACAAGGAAAAAGGCTACTGCGCAAAATACAAGGAGAGTACCAGGTGCTGTTTGTCTTACGACCATGTTTGGGGACAACTGCTGCAGGTTGTGGACTATGCACCCTGAAACTATAGAAATGGGGATCTACATATACAGAAAGTAAGTTGCTGAAAATGTTATTCGGAGCACCTGACTCTCACGATAATAAGTGGGTAAATGATAAGTGGGTTCAAGTGCAGAAGGAGGTAGAGGATATCTGACAACTCAGCTAACCAACTTCGAACTGGGGTGGTCGATAACGCAGGTTGTTGCAAGAGTTAGGCCGGCCGAAGTGGCCGTGCTGTTAAAGGCGCTGCAGTCTGGAATCGCAAGACCGTTACGGTCGCAGGTTCGAATCCAGCCTCGGGCATGGATGTTTGTGATGTCCTTAGGTTAGTTAGGTTTAACTAGTTCTAAGTTCTAGGGGACTAATGACCTCAGAAGTTGAGTCCCATAGTGCTCAGAGCCATTTGAACCATTTTTTTGCAAGAGTTGACAGCGGAACTGAATAGCTGTATAAGCTTGAAAACTTGTTTTATGAGTTGCCATCTGTGCATACTGCAGGCCTGGTTAGACCTATTGACTATTCAGTTGGATACCGCCTTATTCAATTCCCTGGACAAGCTTATAGAAACATAGAACAAAAATTTTCAAACATAGTCAGAAATATAGCAGTAGATACCAGCAAAGAGTCATAGTGATAAGAATCTCGACTTCTGGTACTATAGTCACCCTAGTCCTTGTCTGTACAGCATTATTAATTATATTTATTGAGGAGAACCATCTGCCCTCCAAACGCCCACTCCACAACATACCGACCGACAGGGTCACCCCTAGGATTCAAGAGTACATTATTGTACCGGTCCTGATAAATATGTGTTGGTTAGGACTAAGAGAAAAGATAGATAGTGTACATAAGTATGAAAGAAATGTTAATAGTACCAGTTACTTCCTATGTTGTCGACAGATTTAGCAGCAAACTGGGATTCAGGGGACTGAATGTTCTAAAGGGGTGACGAATGTTGCACCAAAACCTCTTCGCACAGATGTGAATCCGTGACCCAGCAGACAGACCAGGAGCCTCTAAAGATCTGCTGCCAGGACTGGAATATAGATGACACAGCATGATGGAAAGGCCCAGCCTGCCAAATTGACGAGCTGAAGTACCTCATTCCACGGTACGATGCTGTGCCGCCTTAGTCAAATACGTGACAAAAAGCAGCGACCTACCATAGCAAAATAAGTCTGAGAAAATATAAATATTCGTCTCCTGGACGCCAGAAGTATCCTTTATTAAGCTGGTGCCAGCACCGAGCTGTACTCCACCCTCGTGGACGCTCGCATAGGTACCCAGTCACCTTCGTATCGTCTAGCCACCATATAATCTGACTGCTGGTATGCGGGTCGTTAATAGATCTATGTTAGCCAGGCTTGATCGAGCGCCATCTAGCTGGGGCCACTTCTAGGCAGTCACCCTATAGCCTCTATTGTCTCCAAGAAGTCTTAGTTTCAGTGTGAGAGTGCCACGGCACCAAGCACTTGACCGACTGCCGTAACAGCTGGTTATCCACACACATTCCAACAGATTACCGATGCCAAACGTCAGCTTCGCATCCGCAGGGTAGCACTCTGACTCTGCACTCGGCTGTGTAGGAGCTCCCATGCAGCGACCTCGCCCTGCTGCCGCCAAGTACGCAACCGTGGGCTTTTAAGTAGCCACGGCTCCCTGTGGATCAACAAACACCTTCGAGTCACCACCACAGTCACAGTAGGAGCATTTCATAGAATCGAGCAGGAGATTTTTAATGAGGGATTTCTGATTCCACGACTGGTGAGGAAGTGGTAATTCGCACCTAACGTCCTGCACTCAAACCTGAATCAACCATAATGTCAGGCAATAGTGCAAAATCGACCTTATCAGGAAACGTAACAGAGAAATATTGTGTTGTTGCACCTACTGGAGGATAGTGCATACATGATTAATTGGGTGTGCAACATGGACGGGGCATGTGAAGTAAATTCTGCAAAGGCATCCTCCCGAGAAAGGCCAAACGTTTGGTTGGTGGTATGAGAGGTGACTTCTACGAAGACACTGTTAGAAAAGAGACTTGTGGTCTCACAATCTCTGCGATGGAAGAGCCATTGCTTGTGAGGTTACGTCCTTGAACCACTGCAGTCACTATCGTAATAGCAATCTCTGCGATGGAAGAGCCATTGCTTGTGAGGTCACGTCCTTGAACCACTGCAGTCACTATCGTAATAGCAAACCACATTGCAGAAGGCAGTTAATCTCTTCGTGCATAGCAGGACGACGGCGCTATTCTTCCACAAATATCCCTCTTGCTCAACGGATTTCTGCATGTTCTTCTCATAGCTTGTGCACTGAAGGTCATTAACGTTTTATCCCCATCCACCGTGCAATTTTTCAATCAATGTACGATCAAAATATTTGCATCCAACACTACAAGTTGTACGTCAGTAGTTCTCTGGGCGCCGCCAGAGGCGCTACATTTATTCGTGCGAAGCGCGTATTATTTATTCTTTGTTTTTGTTACCTTTTGTATGTTAATTATTCTATGTGTGTTTATCTCTCTTTCTCTAGTGTATGTTCCTTTCATATGTGTTTAGCAACGCTAGCAACGAGAAGCTCACTGACCTCCACTAGACTATTGCACATTACTAGAATCGTGAGCTCTGTATTTTAGCGCCGCACTCAAAAATAAGTTCCAGCGTTTAGTTTTAAAAAAAGAAATACTTTAGCCGCAGTGTAAATGAATTAGTTCCTGCGACTCTGCCCCACAGTCAGTAAAACAGCTACACTCCGCGCTCCGATGCCGGATAGATTTGCCGTTCTCCTATCAGCCGACAGCAGATCTAGTGGGCATTTAGGCGCGCAGTGTAGCTGTTTTACTAACGGCATGGCGGATTCGCAGAACCTAATTCATTTACACTGCAGCTAAAGCAATCTCTCCCGTGTCAGCACCATCGTCGACATGTTCACCCGTTGGCCGGAAGCAGTACCAATGGTTCAGATGGTTCTGAGCACTATGGGACTTAACTTCTGAGGTCATCAGTCCCCTAGAACTTAGAACTACTTAAACCTAACTAACCTAAGGACATCACACACATCCATCCCCTAGGCAGGATTCGAACCTGCGACCATAGCGGTCGCGCGGTTCCAGACTGAAGTGCCTAGAACCGCTCGGCCACCCAGGCCGGCAAGCAGTACCAGTAGGTAATATCTCGGCCGAAATCTTGGTGCATGCCTTTGTGTCGCAAAGGATACCGCGGTTTGGCTGCCCGCCCCACGACACCACCGATAGAGGCTGACAATTCTAATCCGAATTGTCCGCAATACTGCCAGTACTTTGCCACATTATACATCTTTGGACAACCTGCTACCATATGACAAGCAATGGAATGGAGGAATGATGGCATTGCGCCCTGTAAGCAGCCCTGATGTGCCATACAAGTGGGTGGACTGAGGCTTTACCAGTCTTCCTACTCGGACTTCGAAACACATAAGTACCCTACCTGGGTGGTTCCACGGCCGAGATGGTATATAGGAAGCGCTGAGACTATCCCTTGATTTCGTAGAAGCAGCTCCAAGACTAGAAGTTGATCCTTCTACGCTCGGTGGGGGTCTCAGGCAGCACATCCAGAAGATACGCTCAACGAGTATAGAAGGATCGACTTCTTGTCTTGCAGCTGCACTGTAGCGGCCATTTTGTTGATCAGTATAACTGTTTTACTAACGGCATGGCAGAGTCGCAGGACCTAATTCATTTACACTGCGCTTAATAACCGATCCTCATTAATGAGTAGCATACCTTTTTCCATTAACATGCGCGATTACTTATTAAGGTGAATCATTGGGTAACATTAATCTAGTAGCCTTATTTTACTAAAATTTTTAGCTAGTCATACAGCCACAGTCATTCGAAGTAATATATGAGCTATAGTGGCGCATTGGCTGTATATTACAAGGCCGAGCGGTTCTAGGCGCTACAGTCTGGATCCGCGCGACCGCTACGGTCGCAGGTTCGAATCCTGCCTCGGGCATGGATGTGTGTGATGTCCTTAGGGTAGTTAGGTTCAAGTAGTTCTAAGTTCTAGGGGAGTGATGATTTCAGAAGTTAAGTCCCATAGTGCTCAGAGCCATTTGAACAATTTTTTGTATATTAGAGTGACTGGATAGTTCGTTGCAATGTTTAGTCGGACATCCATACATGTCCGAAGGAACACTGAATCGGACTACACAGATACTGTAAAACATAGACACTGCTCTACTGTATTTCATGCCAAAGCAAGGAACCTGACGGTCAAAATCTCTCCCTGCGCGGGAATCATGAGATTTGTATGCGAGCACTATGGGAAGCAAGCGTAAAGCGAGAAATTCGGCTTCGAGTCCCGGTCAAGCACAAATTTTCAAATGCTAGTAATAAATCGTATAGCAGTGTACAGTCGTATCGAAAGTTTGTAAATTCATTTCATAATATATGAGTCACGAGAAATTTATAAGTGTAAGACGAGACTGACAGAAGGGTACAACCACGAGTGCTATCAGTTATTGTGAACCAAGCTACTATGTGTCTGCGGTGACACCTCACTGAAACGGCATGGCTTCTGTATCAGTCCTTTAGGGTGTTATATTGCTGTCGATCAGATAATGATGAAAAAACCCTCTAAAACAGTACTGGAACAAACAAATAATTTTATTAACTATGTTGCATATATTTTACGTGTGATGTTACAGTTCTCCATGACTTCCAGAAGGTATTAGGTGCAAGTGTGCACAGTCGTTTAATGAACAAGCTAGAAGCATATAGTATATCTCTGATAAGACTGAGGACTTCCAATCGTAAAGAATTTTAAATGTCGTTCATAAAGACACGAACTGGAATACAGGTATTCTAAAGATGTGGTGTTTGCTAAGGAGAGTTATAAGGCCTTTACTGCCTGCAGCATACGCGTATATAAAATTAATGGTTTAGTTGTTAACAACGGGATCTCCGTGAGGCTATTCACGGACGTATTTTTGCCTTTCCGAAGGTTTCTGTGTGTGACGCTCATTCTCAGAAATTTGTAATTTGATTACGAAGACCGAAACTGAAATATCAGCTGTAAGTGTTCCAATACAGAAAAATCCTTTGATGTAAGAAATGTGGTGATATAGTCCCTCCAGAAGACTATAATGCTCGTAATGGGGAAGCAGTGTCTAAGAATTAATTTCAAGCCTGTTATGATGATGTCACGCAACTTGTTGACGATACTGAACAAATTTCTAAAAGCAGGATAGCAATGAGGGTTTAACCCGCTATCCAGTTACCACCGATTTCTTATCCCATTGTCACTGATAAGGAGATGGAATGTCTGATTACAGACTTGGGCCCCTTGGTGTTCCCCACTTCTCTCGTAGGAAGCCCTGGGAACTGATCTAGGTCACCCAAGAGAATGCCCCTACACATTTTAGGCAATTGTGTGATAGTCGCCATATGATATAAAATCGGCGGAAAACCTCCATATCTCTCTCGGACAATGGGAGCACAATAAATGGGGGAAGTCCCAATAAGGTTGGGGCTCCCACATCCTTGAGATCTCTCTGTTCATAACAATTTAATATTACATCATTCGAAGTCTAAGTATTTTCATTCTCCCTCAATTTTACGTATTTATCGATATTTTTATTATATCCCCCACTTCACGTATTTTTCATCTGTTTTACTCTATTCTCCGTATTTTACACAATTTTACGTATTTTCTACAATTTTTCTCATTGATAACTAGGACGTTTCAGTGTGTGGGGTTGACTCGGGCTGGGCAGTACAGGGAGAACTTGTAGACTGTGTCTATTTATTAATAACAAAATACATTAAGTCACGTGGGTTTTAAGCAGTGATCATATGTTGACAGTAATTCGAGGCGTCATCGGGGTCGACACACTGACGGATATGTGAATATCATTATTTATCCCAAACCTTAGGTATATTTCACCCAATTTCGTTTATTTTCGTATTTTCGACCAATTACTTACTTTCTACATTCTTCGTATTTTACCCAGTCAAGAAAGTTCCGCCCCACTGTTCCAGACGGCGCGTCGACATCATTGTGCTCTCAGAAATTCCCAACGCAACGTGGGCACGATTTATTTCTCTTTGCTAAGCACCACTCATTACTATTCAGTGTAACGTCATAGCACATTTTTTTTGAAACATACACGTTGGAAGAAATAACTGTGTCACGTCATATTAATGATGTCGTTGCAAATTCTATAAGCGCTACCAATGGCCAACCAAAGACACTGTTTTTGTAAGAAATACCTCACCGCAGTGGATAAATCTCCTACTAAGCACTATGACATACTAGATTGTGTGTTATCGTAGAACCACAGATACTGTATGTATAAGAAATACCACACCTGCATGGATAAACCCCTGCTAAACCAGCACCATATTAAAATATTATGTGGCATTATAATAAAATATTGATGCTTTCTACCGAAGATATTGTGTGTGTATAGCATAGTGCTACAAATTACGCACCTATAAACAGAGCGAACAGGTAACTGCAACCAACCCAGCGAAAAGCATGTCGCCTACAGGATAGCCCACCCTCTGGACCCTGATGTGTAGGGTACAGCCATGAACACAGCGCTAGCAATGGCTGAGAGGATGCACAATTATAAACGTAATCTTCGCTGGGCTGGTGACTGACAAAAATGGCACAGCTCCTATACTTAATTTCAAGGGATCTCCTGCCTGCTGTAATAATGCAAACAGATTCCAATACGTCAGTGGAAATATTGAATACTGCTACAAATACACACGTAGGTTACGAGGAAGCCCCCCAATACCCGAACCTCCACCCCTCTCTGTGTTCACAGGGTAATGCAAGCCGAACAAGACGAGCCAAGTGAGATGCCAGTACAGTGTGGACCTCCTTGAGTGACCGTGGCCGTCTCCCTGGCCACCATCAAATCCCAGGCCGCGAAAAAGTGAGATCCACCAGTGTGCCCAACATTACGACAGACTATTTCTGCATAAATGGTCTAGATACTTGAATTATTGTTGGTGAACCATCTCCGACCTGGTGGCTGCGGCAAAAGACAATCATTCAGGGAAGGGATATCCGCCACAGAAAAAAGTCGTAACTCGTTGACGCCCTTACCTATAAACGCTGCTGTAGGTTTAAGCACCTGTCACGTCCAAATACTTTTTCATTGTCTATAGACCAATACCAAAGAAGATTCCCCTCTCCCCAACCAACATACTTTTAAAATTAGTGCTTATGTGTGGGCTGCCCAGCTCTGAGCCAGGCGGCATTACCAGTTAGAATAAAGACACGTAATTATAATTATGATATCTAAACAAAAGAAACCATCCCATATTATTAGTATATGTGACATTATTTAAGTCTCGTACATTAACTAAAGGAAAAGTCCCACTATGGCCAACACTATATATGGAATTCCGAATGATCTATAGTATTAAAAAGTCATGTGCTGTGCATATAACACACTGCAGTATTTAAAAAAAAAGACGTTTGCTGTGAAAAATTGACCTCAGAATTAGTAATAACTGACATTTCTTGCAATATTATTAGCTTGTGGTAATGCAGTAAGACTCGTAGATACAATCCTGCAAGAACAGTTAGTGCGGGTGAGATCTCCCAGGGCTCCCAGGCAGAATAAAACCACATGTAGCTCTCGCAATTTTAGGGCGCGACGTCACTATAACACTCGTAAATAGATGCAGGAATAATAAAAAGTAAAATCAGTTTCTACGTACAAATTCAATGACTCACGGAGGTGAAGCGCCATGTGTCGGTATGACTGTTCTCCAAAAGTCAATTACAAGTAATTTATTACTAACGGAATTCAAATTACGAACAACACAAGCACAATGAATGCCGGAGAGAAACGCGGTGTACTTACCTGATAATAGAAGAATCACTACCATTTCTTTCCGATTCATGTGGCCACTTCAAGAGTCGAGGCAGCTCAGCAGCGTCTTCACAATGCGTAAATTAAATGGCTGGCCCCACGTAAGAACCACAGAGGCCTCAAAGTGTGGACAATGGCTGGCTGCAAGCAGAGGAAGACGTTCTACCCGATTTGATAAATGAGGGGAATCACCAAACTGTGTGCGTCGCTACCAGTAATGGACAAGAAATTAATCCCTCAGACCAAGATCTTGGCACCAGGAACACTGATGCCCACTCTGCAGCCATTAAAGAAATGAGGTCTGAGCAGCATCCAGACACTTGGAACAGGTTATGTAATCGGAGGTAACTGTTTACTAAGGCTACCAGCGTGTCACCAATCGAAAACGGGAAGCAGTCAGGAGTAGATAAATGAACAAAAAGGTCCAAAGATTATTTTTTATCATGGCTAACTTGTGTCGCTGTAAATGTCAGTGAGCTGCAGGATTTACCCACAGACTCTTATTAACAAAAACATATTATTTAGTAGAAAAAGTAAATCTAAATGCCGGCTGGAGTGGCCGAGCGGTTATAGGCGCTATAGTCTGGAACCGCGCGACTGCTACGGTCACAGTTTCGAATCCTGCCTCGGGCATGGATGTGTGTGATGTTCTTAAGTTAGTTAGGTTTAAGTAGTTCTAAGTTCTAGGGGACTGATGACCACAGAAGTTAAGTCCCATAGTGCTCAGAGCCATTTGAACCATAAATCTAATAGCATACAATACAATAAAATCATCAGCTTTAAAAGTATTAGACGTAAGGCTTTTATCACAGACCTCTCTCCTCGTTTCACATATCGTTAGGCCTTCGACAGTGCCCCACATACGTCATTGTCACTCACGACAAAGCATAAATCGGCTGACATAGGAGTCAAGTTCAGAGCTGACAGGAAAGTCTGTAGATAGGATATTAATAATTTCTTTCTTTTATTTTTTCGTTCTCCTGCAAGGTGGTAAATGCGAAAAATCGTTTAGAATGTGTTCATAATCCCTGCATGTCAAATTAATCTCATATAGCACACTGCTGGTAATTTGCTTATGGACCATATTTTGAAGATGGTATTTGTGATAATAGTACCCCTCGGCTAGTAGTCCAGCCTAGTATGCGTCTCAGAGTGACGAACTAATTCTGGAATAGTATTTCATCCATCCGCAGGAGCTGTACTCGTATATAATAAAGTAATGAGCAACAAGTTTCATAAAACATTTAATTTCTTTACTGGTTTCGAGCACTTAGTGCGTTTCTCCAGCAGGTTAAACGTATTCCATTACTTTCGAGTGTCAACAATAAAATGCATACAGTAGAACGTCATGGTTATGTGGTTCATTGTGTATTTGCAAACTAGGTATAAATAAGCGAAACAACAAGTGTAGACATTATGGCACCCGAGAAATGTCTTGTATTCTAACACCAATATCGAAATTATCTATGTTTGTCTTATCTAACTTCTTTGTCTGTTTTTACTTTATGTGACTTCTGTAATACCAAGCTCACTGGCGCAACATTTACGTAAACGCTATATTTATTATTTATGTCAATGTAATTAATCTACAATGAGGTGACAAAAGTCATGGGACCTCCTTAATAAAGTTATCTTCACGTCGTTGCGGACCCTCCTTTTCCTGGCGTAGTGTAGCAACTCGACGTGGCATCGAGTCAACAAGTCGTTGGCCGTCCTCTGCAGAAGTACTCAGTCATGCTGCCTTTATAGCCGTCCATATTTGCCACTGTGTTACCGGTGCAGGATTTTGTGCACGAACTGGCCTCTCGGTTATGTCCCTTAAATGTTCTATGGGATTCCTGTCGGTCGATCTGGGTCGTCACATCACAGGCTCGAATTGACCAGAATGTTCTTCAAGCCGGTCGCGGAGAATTGTGGCCCGGTGATATAGCGGGTTGTAATCCGTAAAAACTCCATAGTTGTTTACGAACGTGAAGTCCACGAAAGGCCTCAAATCATCTCCAAGTAGCCGAACATAGCCGTTTTCAGTCAATAATTGTTTCAATATGACCCGAGAACCCAAGAACCCAGTCCATCATTATGGAGCAACCAGCAGCTTGCACAGTGCCTTGTTCCCAAATTGGATCCATAGCTTCGTGGGGTCTGCGTCACAATCGAACCCTACCATCATCTCTTACCAACTGACATCGGGACTCGTCTGACCAGGTCAGGTTTTCAAGTTCAAAAGAATGGTTGAAATGGCTCTGAGCACTATGGGACTTAACATCTTTGGTCATCAGTCCCCTAGAACTTAGAACTACTTAAACCTAACTAACCTAAGGACAGCACACAACACCCAGCCATCACGAGGCAGAGAAAATCCCTGACCCCGCCGGGAATCGAACCCGGGAACCCGGGCGTGGGAAGCGAGAACGCTACAGCACGACCACGAGATGCGGGCAGGTTTTCAAGTCATCTAGGGTTCAACGGGTATGTTCGCGAACCCAGGATAGGTGCTGCTGGCTATGTGGTGTTGTGAGCGAAGGCACTCGTGCTGTTACCTGCTGCCATAGCCCATTAACACCAAACGAGGGAAAAAGAACAACACCCTGGTGTGGAAGTAATAAGGCTCATTATTTATGGCATACTTTCATTAGCTCTGCATTACGATTATCTGATGCAAACAAGAAAATTTTCAAACGTTGTCACTCAGCACGAGCTATGGATACCTTTATCGCCTTATTTGAACTGCCACATAAGATCAACACTGCCACCAGCTTCATCTCAAATGATCAGCTGAGTACTGTATAATCGCATGGACCAGTTATATAGTTTCTTTCCCAGTAATAAGTTTGTCATTTTTAAATTCTCTGTTGAGCACGTTTTAATTATCCTTAGTCGTCTACCTTGTCAGGGTCCTATCCCAAGAGATACGATATTTCCGAGAGTCCTATTTTATTGAACTGAAAAGTCATTTCAGTAAACTTTCACCTCAGTTAATAAATTTTGTGTTATAGTAAATTTCATAATTATTCAGTGGGTACGAGTTTTGAAGTGCTCCAAATATTTTTCATGAAAGGGTAGTTAAAGTTTCACTGAAGTGCGATTACCAAGAACAGACTGAAACTATTCAGTTTAAAAATTATTATTACTGATATCTCAGTACAGTATTACAGTTACCTGCGAAGATCGTGATAATTCGTGATAGTTACTGGCTAGTAGACTTTGATGGGCCGGCATAAGGATTATTCGTTGTGAATGTCTGGAGGCAACAGTTTTTATAATTTCATGTGTATATAGTTAATAGTGTTTCGCATATTGTGTCATGACCAAAATGTTCAGCCTTGGTGTGAGTCTACTGACAGGTTAGTTTCTGCGTTCGCACGCTAATTGTTTAGGCAGATTTAAGTAGCATATTCAGATACATTAATGAATTGCAGTTGCCAGTTCTCTGATAGTTGAGTGCTATAATAAGTTAGAGCTGCTCAGACTACGCGAGATCCTTGTACCACGTGTTACTATTCAGCTAAACAGTATAAGGAAATGAATGCTCCTGGAGAACACAAACAATAATAGGAATAGAAAATGTAATTACCTGAAAATCATTTCATTGACAATATTTTGCAATAATTTAGCTGATAAAAGAACCCATTGTCTAATTAAATATTGTTTCGTTATTAGTTATTATGTATTTATAATTTTCATTAGGTTTCTGCTGTAATATACAGCTAGTAAGTCTTGCTGAAAGCCATTTGTTGCAAAAACGCTTAACTTTCCTTCTGTGTTGTTCATGCTAAACTAACGTTGGTCTGCTTTACAAATTGTAGTAATGATATGTATCTTATTTGCAAAACATAATTTCAATATCAAGTGAAGTCAGCCCCAATACTTAACTTTCTTTTTGAACCGTGCTAGTACTCGGTACAGCTCTGCCTAATTAGGCTGGCGACCGTATGCTTTTACGTAGTTGCAGTTTACTTTATTATTAATAGACTGTGGGTTCAATCCCATCTTGTTCTGCTACTACTTCCTTTCAATAGAAGGCCTTAGAGAAAGTAAAATAGACCGATACCGTCACTATTATATGCACGATCACGGTCAAATTAAAATCCTGTTTTACAGGACTAACATTACAGGTGTACTGCTAAATCAGTATTCGCCGGTAGACTTTAACATGTTCTTAAAGAAATGCTGCTGTGAACCCTAGGTACGGACTTGGTATAGCGAGGATTCAGTGCTACTTCATAGGACAACTGTGGTTCCTTTCGGAATTAGGGAGCTTTGAAATAAATTTTTGCCGCTAAAATCTTATTAAATACAAGCAACAAAAGAAAGCTTTCTGTGGCTCCGTCAGGATCGTAACAGAATAATCGATTCTTTTCTCTTTTTGTAAGAAATGGAAGGGAAGGCTGGTGCCGGACGGTGTTGTAGGTGGATGGGGCCGGTGCGGGGGTGGCATGTGAGAATGTAAACAGGCACGACAAAAGTTGCCTTGCTGCACGCAGCTGGGCGCGAGCCATAAACTCGGATTACACCGTGATGCATGGCCTCGCGCCACAATGCCTGCGCTCTGTCATTTCGAAAGAGTCCGCTTTTTATTTATGATGTGGTGTTTTTATAATGGAGCCTTTCCATGCAGCTGTTTGCATGTTCTTTCTCTATTTTATGAAAGCGTACCTTCGCGCTGCCACGGTTTTATATCTTCCGCACTGGGCGTTCTCTTCGAACTGGGGCGGACTTGCACAGCAACGTTTGAGAAAGTATTAATTACGTGCTCTTCATCGCACGTACTTCAGGAGAAGTTATTGAATTCAACTGCATGCAATGACGTCATTATGGACATGTTCTTATATCTGTTTTTTTGCTTCAGTAGGACATTGAACACATAGATGAACGAATATAGTAGTATCCGATTAGATGGAAGCCTATGGCGAGGTACTGTCTTTGTCTTTGAACCGAAATCCTGAGAATGTCTCTCTTTTTCATAGCGTTTATACCAGTGTACGCTGTTATCATGCTATGGCGACTCTTTAGTATTTTTCGTTGTGGTATAATTTCCTTCCTACCGACATAGTCGTCGGTTAACCTAAGGTAAGCAATTCTATTGTGTCACCTTTGAGTGAAACGTATAAATGTTTTGTGTTTTATCGTACTTAACTGCTTATCGTCTGCTTTGAACAGAGGCTGGGGATCAGAACATCACTTGCCTAAACAACCATGTAAAACTGCCTAAAAACCGCACTGAAGCTGTCCAGCGTTAACACACCAATGGTCAATGGTCCGCCGCGGAGTTCTATCAAGGTCTGGCTCATCAACCCGTCTATCATCCGTGCGCGCTGCGCCTTTCGCGTCACGAGGTGGTTCAAAATGGTTCAAATGGATCTGAGCGCTATGGGACTTAACATCTATGGTCATCAGTCCCCTAGAACTTAGAACTACTTAAACCTAACTAACCTAACGACAGCACACAACACCCAGCCATCACGAGGCAGAGAAAATCCCTGACCCCGCCGGGAATCGAACCCGGGAACCCGGGCGTGGGAAGCGAGAACGCTACCGTACGACCACGAGATGCGGGCGTCACGAGGTGGGTTGTGTTTGTATGTTAGCTGCTATGTGAGATCCTTAAACTGAGTTGTCAAAAATTTGACGGTAATGACGTCGTATTTGTGCTCAGGGGAAGAACGGAAGAGAACGGTTTCATATGTCTCCGACGAAGCGCTCATTCGCGGAGAAGAAGAAATTTGGAGCAGGGAAGGAAATCTTCCTCGTTCTTCTCAGAGGAAAATTCTCGGCCTTTGCCTAAAGTAACTGACGAATACCACCATAAATCTAATGCTGGGAGACTGGAAGGGGATTTGAATCGTCCTCCATCTGAATACGAGTCCGGTGACTTCATCACCATGCCGTAGATCTCTACCATTACCACAGAAAAAAGTTATATTCTAATTCTGCAACTGTGGGAAAAGTATCTGCAATTATGAAAGTAATTTCTTGAGATACGTTTGAAGTATTACTCAAGTGGAATTATAAATCCAAATGAACATTGGCCAGACGTATATTTGAAGTTCGGTAGCGCTAAACAATGAAACATCTCTATCACCAACCATGTCTATACAGGGACCATCAGTCCAGTACGAGTCTCAAATCACGTGAATCTCACTTAGATGGGCAACCACGTTAACACGGAGAGAGATATAGAGAGACGGATGGGAGAGAGGAAGAGAAAGAAAGAGAAAGAGAGTGTGTGTGTGTGTGTGAGAGAGAGAGAGAGAGAGAGAGAGAGAATGAGAAGGAGTAGGAGGAGGGAATCATACCCACTATTAACGACCTAAGACCTTCTTGGCTCTGTGTCTCTGTGTTTCGATATCATTTCCATAACTTCTGAAAAATGATATCAAGAATGGGGCGATAAAACTATCTTTTTAACAGGATAGGTGGGATATACCATGTTCAGACTAATTATGCTACCGGAAAAAAAGTAGAATTGGAAATCTAGGTGAAATATTAATCCACCTACTGGTGTATATTGGGGGCAATACCATGAAACAACTAGTGTTTCAGATCATTCTCAGAAAATTTAATTACTGAATACAAGGTTTGAGAGATGCAAATTTACGAGCGACATCTGTACCAATTCCTTCCAAGTTTTTCACTATTTCAAAGACGAACGGTCACCACTCGCAAGAAAAGCAAACTATATAAAACCTGTTCGTTAAAAGCTAGCTAGTTAGTTAGTTACATGTTACGTAGATCATTCGAACTATTCTTTTATCGAAATAATGTGGAACGAGTCAGGTCACACAATGTTTATGAATGATTTGTGTTAACAACAATGAACAAATTATTATTGTAGTGCTACTAATGCAAATACACTTTAAAACTCTTTATCTTTTTACTTTTTATACAGGCTGCGAGTTTTTAAGTAGAAATTCGTCACAGTACTAAAGGAGTGGTCCAAGAGAACTGATTTTAAGTTACACTCAAAATTTGATTTTCTGCTTGTCAAACATTATATGTTATATGAAAAATGATCAAAGATCTTTGTTGCTGCGTATTCAATTCCTTCCTCAGCCAATGATAGCTTCAGTAATAGCTAACACAGGTTATTCTCCCCTCTTGTGCTGTAGGTATAGACATCACTGTTCTTCTCAACTTGTGATGGACTGTTTATGGCAAATTTCTTTAACATATGTGTGTTTTCTGACGACTCAGTTAAAATGTCTACCTCCCTGAAGAGGTATCTGCATGCCTATCGTCGGTAAATACCATATATTATTCAGACTGCTTGCTTCTATTATGTCAGTAATATGTTTTTAAGAGATGAATTGACCCAGAAAATGAATCCATAGGACATTATTGAAACGAAATGCGCAAAATATGTGAGAAGGTTGATTCATTTGTTTCCAAGATTATGAATTGTATGAAGACGAAAAGTGGATGAACTTAATTGTTTTATCAGTTCAGTAATGTGGATCATCCAGTTCTTGTTTTCATCAATATGTACATCCAAAAATATGGACCATTCTGCTCTCTTTACTGACTCCTGATCATGTGCTGCATCAGTTCTTGGTATGACTCTCTTAGTTGTACAGAACTGAATACAGAGCGCTTTTTCAAAATGTATGAAGAATATATTTTCTGAGAATCACTCTACAATTGTTTGCAGAATATCATTTACCTTCCTTTCTGTTGCTCTCTCTCTAATGGGATCTATTACAGCACTAGTTTGGTTAGCAGAAGGTACTTGTTGAATGTTAGTTGGAAGATTATTCATATATATGGGGTCTTAGGGGTATAAGTGCAGATATTTTTATTGATGACCGGTAACAGTATACTAAACAACATTAAATCAGTATTCACTTCATTTACAGACTAATAATTATAGTTATTACGTGTAGTATCTTTTAAGGTTGGTTAGTACCTCCAAGTACATAAGGACAAGTAATCAGTGAATGCTTATTTTCCCCTGGACAGCGGATCAAGTGTTGAAGTTTGGACAAGTGGACGCATACTTTATATTGAAAGGTGTAGTCCATGTCGTGGTGTAGCTAGGAGTGTGTAGAAAACATCAGGTACTACATTACGTATTGTGTTTGTGGAAGGACTGTTCAACACAGAGAAATAACAACTGACATTCTGAAGGGGATACATACTAAGGTACCGATGATAACAATATCTGTACTTATACCTTTAACACGCTAAATAAGGAATCGGAGTGTACCCAAAACAGAACTCAGTCGGTTTACTTCTGTGATTTCTCCCCAATCACGTACATTTTCTACCCTTTCAACACTGTTTTACTGAAACTTATTCTCACTAGCACAACATTGTGATGAAGACTGTGATCTGGTACGCGCATACTAGTGTAATTTCTCAATTATCCAGCGGAACCACAATTTATGTTACAGGAGCTAAGAATAGTGTTGATTTCCAACTTACGAAAATTATAACTATGAATATATTAATCGCCTGAGATATCTGTTATTGCGACTAGTTACCCCACTTAAAAGCATAGTTGAACAAAATCGTCCCTTTCGACTACTCACTGGTACCAGACTTTGTCACGAATTGGTCTAAATATACTTCAGTATAGCTTCTTTGACTTACAAAGCTATTTTCATCGATAAATCACATGGGAAAACAGTTTCAATTTTACAAGTACAAACACGTACAGCAGACTAAAGGAACCGACAAAAATGAGTACCATGCGTTTGACTAAATTTCAGAATACGAAGAAGTTAATTTTTCATCGTTAAAATTGCATTAGTGAGAATTGTTAAGAACCTGATGGTATACTTTTATTGTTTAACATTCCAGTCGGATCACTTGTGGACGACGTACACGATTCCGCTAAGTTTTGGGATCAGTGCTAAACAGTAAGGTTTGTTATACATTTATCGTTTAGAAAGCGTTGAAACACCGGCACATGTCCTGATATTTTGCGTTTAGATGATGATTGCTGGTATGGTAATCCACTTGTTTCATCTCACAATTGGCATGGTGATAATTGGTTCATAACTTCCGTGGTAAAAATAATATAGCAGTTTATATCAAGTCATTCTCTTTGCAGCATGATCAAAAACATCCGCTATGAGTGAAGTGTGTTGCGTTTGATTTCCATGCAGCCCACATAACGCACATTTCTTGCAGGTCCTCTACGTAGTTTTCAGTACAGTCACATAGTTTTCACAACAGGCCCATAGAGAACACTGTTATGTATGGAAAATAGTGTAGATGTAAATAATATTTGTATGATGGTTTACTAATACCATGAAACACGCTGATAGAGAGCGGATAGTTCTAAACGTCTGTGTGCTCAGATTTATAGTAATAAGTGACATTTGAAAAAAATTACATCTCATATTCAAACCTGTATCACATATATCCTTTAGTACACATTAATCTTTTTTTTCCTTGTGATTTTACAGAAACGTCTGGACTTCTGAAGTTCAATGATTTCATAACTATTCTTGCTCTCTGAAATTATCCACAGTCATCTACGACCGTCGTTCGTTTGTATAAACTGATGGGCGACCAGACCAGTTATAAAAACCGTGGTTAGCAGCATCAAGCGCTCAGTCGACACCTCCGCATTAATAGAACTCCACTAGTAATTTCACTCTACTCATTACACCATATGAATCTACGCACAGTTCGAAAGGCACCTATCGTCCTTGTTACCTAACACAAAGTGATATGAAATATCTAAGGGGTTCTTGGGTAGATAGTGGTGGACATGTTTGAACCAAACAATTTAGTTCTGGATGTGTAGTTAAACATTATTACCAAGCAAATTTTTCACGCCTGATCGAGACCGGAACACAGCATCGATCATTGTCGCTGACTAGGCACAAACAGACGAAAAATAAGTAATGTCTGTTGAATATCAGTTAGCAAGTGTCAACTTGAAACTACATGAGGAAAATATTTGTACTGGACCAGGACTCCTGTTATCTATTTAATACCACTTTGTGCTAGGTAACAATGGTGAGAGGTGATTTTCGAACTGCACATAGATCCACCCTCCACTATGAGTACACTGAAGTTACTAGTAATGTGCTGTTGATATTGTGGTTGCAATTCAATGCTTGACGCAGTTGCTCGCGAATGTTTAGCTCTTTATTTTATTAATCAGTTTATGCAAAACGACGCACTAAGCGAACGACTGGTCATAGGTGCTAGGAAAGCCTGTCAAAGTGAAAGAATACCTCGAATTATCACATAACTTTTAAGGTGCAGATATTCTTGCTAAATTAAAGATTCGCTAAAAAAAATTGAGACGAAAGATTACTGAGTGGTTTATGTGGCAAAGTTACAAATAACAGTTTTCTCAGATGCTAATGAGAGTAGCAACATTTGGGAAATGTTGCTTATAGTAGGATATTTGAGTTGGCAAACATTAAGGACTGTCTAGTCTCTTCTAATAACCTGTTTCTTGATGTTTATGCTGCCTTGGTATTAATTTACATCTGGTCTGATGGTTATACAGACTATTTTTCTCTATGGGTCTCCTGTGATAAGCATAGTGTAAACCGTATTGTCAAATGACTGTACCGGAAACAGTGTAGAGAACCCGCAAGGAATGTACGTTCTGTGGTATGCATGCAAATGTGGGAGAGTATTCAGATCGTTCGAATGCATTTGGGCATGATAGTTTGTATAAATTTCGTAACAGCAATAATCTTAAAATTTTATTTATTACCGCCGGACGCGGTGGTCTAACGGTTCTGGCGCTGCAGTCCGGAACCGCGGGAATGCTACGGTCGCAGGCTCGAATCCTGCCTCGGGCATGGGTGTGTGTGATGTCCTTAGGTTAGTTAGGTTTAAGTAGTTCTAAGTTCTAGGGGACTTATGACCTAAGATGTTGAGTCCCATAGTGCTCAGAGCCATTTTTTATTTATTACCATTTCAGTAGCGGTATGTCTTTCACGATATATTATGGTTTGTTATAATTCCATTTCACAGACACTTGCTGATGTATTGGGACAATATATTGAAATAGCTGCTTTGTCCACCAGCAATAAATTATGCCAACGTCTACAAATATATTCCGCAAGCCAGCGTATGGTGCGTGGCGGAAGATACCCTATTCAAGTCAGTTCCTTTCCTGTTCACTCGCCGAAAGAGTGAGTAAAAAACGACCAACTATATGCCTTTGTATGAGCCCTAAGCTCATCTTCACGGTTCTTACTCGAAATGTAGGTTCCTGGCAGTAGAAATGCTCTGCAGTCATTCTCAAATGCCGATCCTCAACATTTTCTCAGTATTGCTTGTCGAGAAGTGCGTCATCTTCCCTCCAGAGATTTCCAATTGAGTACCTGCAGCATCTCCGTAATACCTGCGTGTTGTTCAAACGCGCTGGTAACAAAACCAAGCACGCCGCCTCCGAAAATGCCCCGAAGTATATCTTTAATCCGACTTGGTGCGAATCCCAAACAGTCGAATAGTACTCGGCAATTGGTCACACGGGCGTCCTACATGCACTCTCCTTTACAGGTGAGCTACATTTTCCTGAAATTCACCCAGTAAACCAAATTCGACCACTCGCCTTCCCTACTATACTTCTTTCATGAACATTCCATACCGTGCTGCTTTCCAGTGTTTCTCCTAAATATTTAATAGAATTGACGGTGCCAAGCAGCACACTGCCAATGCTGTATTCGTCATTATGGGTTTGTTTTTCCTACTCATCTGCATTAATTTACATTTTTCTTCAGTTGGAGCTAGCTGTCATTAATCACACCAACTAGAAATTTTATCTGAATCTTGTTGCATCCTCCTACTGTCACTCAGTAACGACACCTTGCATCATCAGCAAACAGCCGCAGACTGCTACCCACCATGTCCGCCAGATCATTCATGTATAGAGGCCGAAAAAACATTCGCGCTCTCGGACTTAGCAGCGCGATTCCTCTCATACTGGCAACACAAAAATGTCTTTCGCAAAATTCGTCCTGAAAATATTTCGGGCAATGAATGGACGTTAAAGATTGTCAGTCTGTCAACATTATAATCACATGTACGGTAACTACCTCTGGCAGGATACAGAGCAGTGCTGTGCACTTGGTGCAATGTAGGCCTACAGTGTTTTGGGCTGGCACTCCAGGATCTACAGTGTTAAGAGTGTGCCAAGAATTCCAAATTTTAGACATTATCTCTCACCATGGTTAACGCAGTGGCCGACGACTTTCACCTAAGGATCGGGAGCAGCGGCGTTTGCGTATAACTGTCAGTGCTAATAGGCAAGCAACGCTTTGTGAAATAAGAACATCGCCTGCAGCGCCTCTGCTCTGCTCGTCGCCATATCTCTTGGACCTTACACGACTGGAAGAAAGACGCCGGGTCAGATGAGTCCCGATTTCAGTTGGTAAAAGCTGATGGAAGTGTTCGAGTGTTGCGCAAAACCCACGAAGCTGTGGACTGAAATTATCAACAAGGCACTGCGTGAGCTGGTGGTGGCTTCATAGTGGTGTGGAATGTGTTTACGTGGAATGTACTGGGTTCTCCGGTCCATTTCAACCGATTTTCGACGGAAAAATGATTATGTTCAGCTAGTTGGAGACACTTTGCCGCAAGTCATGGACTTCATGACCCAGGCAACGATGCGCCATGTCACCGGGCTACAGCTGTTCGCTATTGGTTTCAAGAACGTTCTGGACTATTCGAGCGAACTATATGGCCACGCAGATGGACCGATATGAATGACATCGAATATTCGTGGGATATTATGGAGAGGTCAGTCCGAACTAAAAAAAAGACACCTTCGCTGTTATGGGTTGCTATAGAGGCAGCATGGCTCAGTATTCCTGCAGGCGACTTCTATCAAATAGTTGGGGCCATGTCACGTCGAGTTACTTCACTACGCCACTCAATAGAAGATCCGATACTATATTAGGAGGTATCACACGACTTTTGTCACCTCACTGCACTTCTCTGCAATATGATTAACTGTCCGTTTAACTTTTGCCCATAATTCCTCTAGGTCCATCTTACAGGAACTAAATGATGTCAGTGCCTTGTCTATGTGGGATCCTAACAACAGCCTATGAGCTCTTTCTAGCAGCAATAATCTCCTAGCTTTCTTGACGGATCTTTTATTTTAGTAACCAGAGTCGCTGTGATGACACTATCGTCACCAATTCCTCTCTCCATACCGATGCCGTCGATTAGGTAAGGCTTGTTTGTAACTAAAAGGTCTAAAATATTTACACTGCGTGTGGGGTGTCGAACTAGCTGCTCAAGACGGTTTTCATCAAACGTGTTCAAAAAACTTTCGCGGATTTGTTGTCTGGACCCAGCAATCAATACGTAGACATTCCAGTAGACACTCGGTGTTTTAAAGTCACCTCCAACTAATATTGCATGATCTGGCCATTACCGCGCTACTAACCACAGACATTCTTTCAGTGACTCTAAAACTGTCATAGCGCAATCAGGTGGTCGGGAAAAAATCCAACAATTAAGGTAATTTTCACCTAAATCTGTCATATGCGACCAGATAACATCACAGTTCTACTCACAATTGACTTCAATGGAAAAAATGTTTTTCTCATCTGCAGTGGACACAGCCGTCCTATTTTGTCCAATATGTCTTTTCAATATACATGCCATGAATCGTTAAATATCTCAGAGCTTTCTACATCGAGTTTCAGCGGCCGCTCTGTCCTGAAAATAATTTGAGGGCCAAATGTTTCCTGGAAGGCAGTAAATTCGGGAACTATGTTACTATTATTGTAAAAGACATCATTTTCACCGTTGATTGTAGAAATTAATTATTTCATTATTCAACTTCGCTTTTGAGCTATTTTCAAGTGGTACTGCAGACGATTTTGCTTCGGAGCATGTCAGACTTTAAAATCCTCAGCCCGAAATTGCAATAGTGAAATAAATAATTTCTACTTTCAACAGCGAATAACACGTTCTTTAAAAACCCTTACATGACTGTGAACTTCGACTATGAGAAGTTTATCCAGCGTTACGAATACTTCGACAATTAATTGATAAAATTTTGGCAGTCGAAGTGGCTTCACTCTCAACATGGTCTGATTTCGCCATATGCGAGTCATCTGGTGAGTATGCATCAGAGAATCTCAATCTACCTGCTAGCGTACAAAACGCCCACATGCTTTCCATTAGTACTCTGCTACCCAAGTAGCTACTTTTTTGTGTAGTGTACCCCTGACCTAGCATGGTGAGTGCTGGAATTTCCGTCCCCGTAATGCAGTTCCAGAAATATGCAGCGAAGAGCGTCACAGAGTAGACGAAGCCGTTGGTTTAGACCCTCCAGTCGTCTCCAAACCAAAAGATGCCGAACGAATCTAGAAACAATGCTGCAAAATGTGACCTCTGCTTGCTCCCCGCGTGGTGGACCAGCAACCATCACCACGTCCACCAGCCATATGCACGAATTGAGGATGGCCTCACAACTCTAGCGATGGACGTCGTTTGTTCCGACGTGATTTACAAATTGCAGACGACTGTGCCTGCATGCTCGATAGACGCAGACAAGACCTCTTCCCCATCTCGGATGAGGAGAAGCGCGGGGTAGCCACGCTGTCTTGGGCAACAAGTCGCGATTCGCGCAGCTCCCCCGTCGATGGTTCGAATCCTCTTTCGGGCATAGGTGCGTGTGTTGTCCTTAGTGTAAGTTAGTTTAAGTTAGATTTAGTAGTGTGTATGGAACCGATGACCTGAGCAGTTTGGTCGCATAGAACCTACCACAAGAATCCAAATTTCTCGGATGAGGGCGCCCGGCAGACATACCGAGTGCACACTGGCTTTCTTTCCAGCCCTGAACGCTATCTGCCTAAGGGACTCCACAACGAGCCTTACGTTGGAGATCCCGGTACTAGTAGAGAGCTCTCTCCCCGCGCACTAGCTCTGATCCTCCTGAAGGAGCGGCTACATGTCGACTCACAGGCTGAATGCGCGAGGCCAGTCGGCCAGCCTACACGTATAACTGACTTCCAAGTAACATAAAATCCTACAAAGATACATTTTTCATCTCGGGCGTTTCAAGATGAAGTGCAACGAATGCCCTACACAGTATTTGTGTCTGCCCGGCGAAGCTTCTGAAATAGATTAATGAAACGCACAAATTAATTTAGGTACAACATCCCCCATACATCTCGCACAATTAGTTACATAAATAACTCAGGACATGAAACTTCCTGGCAGATTAAAACTGTGTGCCCGACCGAGACTCGAACTCGGGACCTTTGCCTTTCGCGGGCAAGTGCTCTACCATCTGAGCTACCGAAGCACGACTCACGCCCGGCCCTCACAGCTTTACTTCTGCCAGTATCTCGTCTACTACCTTCGAAACTTTACAGAAGCTCTCCTGCGAAACTTGCAGAACTAGCTGCAGAGTGAAAATCTCATTCAGGAATCTCAGGACAAGCTCTTGACAACATAGGAAACAATCTAATAATGAGGCATAGACTAAATAAAGACCACAAACATAACCTCAATGAAGAACTGGAAATTCTTATGTTCAGCAGAAAAGGGGGGTAGACTATACACAATGAGATAGCTAAGACACTACTAATAGCTTTTTAGAAGCTTATCAGGCATAGCAAACGATACATAGAACATTTAACTACCATTTGCTCCTGAATAACGTAATGAAATTACAATGAAATACAGACCATTAGCGGCTTACAGGCGTTGATAAAATATCAACGGATACAGTTGAAAACGTGGGCCCTTTTTGGACTCGAACCCGGCATTTCCTGCTTATATGGCAAACGCTCTATCCGTCTGAGTTACCGAGGACACAGTCGATAGTGCGGCTGCAGGGACTTACCACTAGCACGCTCCCCGTGAGACCCACATTCCCAACTTACTGTCCACACACTAGATTTGTAGTGCCGATGCCCACTATACTCATTACTCTACAGATTCCCATAAGAGTTCGGGCAATGTGAGGTCATCCTCACTGAAGAAGATCATTGGCCGTGTGAGTGAACGATCATTTCGCTCTCATTGAAGTATATGGCCGAAAAAGTCAGCCTTCAGAAATTGTGAAACGAACCCTGTCGTCCAGGACCGGATGCCACAAAGAGCGCAGATTCACCACGTGATGAGGAAACTCAGAGGCGTCTATTGTCTATTGAAGCTTAAGCGCTGTAGTGTGTGAGTGAGGCAGGCAAGAGCCTACGTCACAGAAAAACTCAGTATAAGACATTTGTGGCCAGGAATACGTAGCAGTGATAAATATGTCGGACCTAAGATCGGCAATAAAGGGAAACATTTATGTAAACTATTTAGTTCTGTAGACATTCAGGGAATGAAGTCACAGTAATTTTAATCTGCCATTGTCCATAAATTTTCATGGTGATCATATCTATAATAGTTTAGGATTTACTGTTAAAGTGAAATTAACAAGTTTTGTAACAAAGACGTGAATGCCAAAATCTGAGCGCTTTGGCGGATCTTAACGATCGACATTTGATACAGAAGCTAATCACTAAAATGAAAAATAGTGTAAATATCAACTCCATAATTTCATGTATTCAAAAGGTATAGTAAATTTAAGTTATCAGTATTTTCAGTTAAGCATCAGATCATCATTTCCTCCACACAAAAAGCATTTCGCGATGTCAGCATGACACCTTAGTGAACCATTAAGTAATAGAGTACTTGTTGTAAAGTTTAGTGCATAATAGTTACTTTTGTTCTTTATCTTTTTATCAGAAAGCACATTGGTGCAAGGCTACTGGCCGTGACATTCAAAGTGAAGAAAGAAATTGTTTTGGTTTTATGTAAAAGAATTTAATGTTTATTATGTAATGTATATAATCGTTATTTTATTTAGAACGGGAAAGTGGTCAAGCTTTGATTATTTAAATAGGTTAAAATTAAAATATTTTAGAATAAGCAGTATCCAATGAGATGGACGGCTTCAGAAAGTGAAACTGCAGCAGTCAGTTGAGCGAAGATGTTCGGTGCGATGGAAACGAGGCCGGGGACGGGCGGAGGGCAGTGCTGGTGCAGACGCGAAAGCCGACAGTTCGGCCAGAGACACCAAAGTGAACAACTCATATGCAGATGCCAAAGCGGACGGTCGCTCTTTAGGCATCTAGGAAGTGAAACGACTTAGAAAATTTCGCGTTGTGTGGTGCGGCGGGACTCACTCTCTGAGCGGTGAGCAGCCACGCGTCCGGAGTAGTCTCTAACGTTTTGCGTAGTTAACGAGGTGGAGTATCGAACTTGTCATTTGCGATGAGATTGCGAATGATCGAACTGTGTCAAATGGATATGGGCTCGAGTGTAAAAGTAACTCTAAATACGACCACTTTCGCTGTTAGTTTGCTTTCTAAATAAACATAATTCTAACCAAATCGCAGTTGTGCGGTCTGTATCATTTCTGGGTCGTTAATTTAGTTCCCGATATTATTGTTACTGTTATTGTATGTTATGTTAACTTTGTATTTCGCAAACCTGCCATCAGGCAGACAATTCAACCAAAGGGTCACAAGTGTCTAATTTAGGCGTGTAATGCTGCACGTGCGGTCCAAACCCTAGGCGAGCTTGAGACAAGACATTTCGACGAAGAGGAACCGCATGTGAATCCCAACATCTGTGGGATGTTAGCTCACAACTGGGGGCTCGCCCGGGGTAGGAATTGGGAAAGTGTTAGTTAAGGGATAAGAATCCTGCAAAGTGTTGGAACAGGATTGGATTTTGGAAAGCGTTGGTGAGCTATGAAGTTTGCTCCCCTTAAATGAACCATCGCAGAGCACTACATAGAAACATATTTGCGAACTGTTACGTCAGTACCTCAGTTTATTTCCTCAGAAGAATTTCACCACTGTACGATAAGATTTTAAAATATGTATTTTTTTCGTATCTTTAGATGCCCATCTTTCATTTATAATTTAAAATAGAAAAACAGTCCTAATGCTGTTTTCTCATTCTGCTTGTATTGCTTAATTAGATTGGCTGAAGAGCGGAGTATTTCACCGCTGATAGCACAACCCCCTACAAAATGGGGAGAGGGGAAGGAAATAACAGTATAGAAAAAAGGCGTGGCTTGTCCTTGATTGAACCTTCGAAAGTCTCCAATTTCTGTTAACCAGATGGTCCTTGAAAAGCTCCGAAAATTGTATGCTTCTCGGTGCCACCTGCAAAATTGAGCAAGGTGATACGAGGAGATATTTGATAACCAAATATCTCCATTTCCTGTAGGCGATCTAGAAATCTGTCGTTATTCCCCGTATGCGGCAGCTTCAGTTGCGTGTTCAGGAGGCTCAAGACCAATGTGAACAAGCTGAGCAGGGAAATTGTGTTTTTTCTACTATATCCCCTCTCTTTCATGCCACATGCTCACGAAATGTAATCTAAAGCCTTTTCCCAGTTTGCTCTACGTAACAGGCATTGCAATCAGGACACCGTAATTTGTATACTCCCGATGCATGAAGAAAGTTAGTTATGTGTATTTTATTAGTTAACACACGACTAAATTTACTTTCGGTTCAAACAGTAACGACAAATTTTTTTTAAATAAGTGTTATTCTTTATTCAAAGTGCCATAATAGCTCAACCTAATGAAATTACTGGTTGCCATCATTATCTTTGTTAGTCACATCATTCTCTTGTGTTTGTTATATGACTAAATTTTGTTTGCATTATCATTAGAATAACTGTTCGTTTTTTCAGTTTCTCTGGTTGATCCAGTTTCCGATTTGTACTCAGAATCTGACTGTGGAAGCTTAAATATCCTGCTAAAGGTAAAGTCCAAAAACGCTTTTTTATGCTGACTGGAGTGGTCAGAATGCTAATCTAAGACATCAGTGTAAGTAAACCCCATTTACAATAAATAGTAAAGACAAGGTTGATGCCGCAAAAATGTAACACCTATGATCAGGGAAGTGAAAAGCAAATATCTGGATGAATCGTGCCATCGTTCTCGCAAAACCTGTTGGATTAATTTAGAAACCCAGTATTAGAAAAATACTACGTGTCCATTGTGTTCTTAGCAATGGATATAGTGCAGATAGTCAAAGAGCAGTAAAAGATAAATGGGCATGCATTTGTTTTTCCCCATCCATTATGAGAACTGAAAATGAAAGAAATTTGGTTCTACATTGGTATGACTTATCCTCTGTCATTCTCTCTACAGTGACTTTCGTAGTGTTAGTTATATGAAAAATGAAGCTGAAACAAATATATCGGGTATCAGGTGAGGATGTTATTGGTGTAAAGTGGTTAAGTTATAATCGAAATTTAGAACTACCAGCGCAGCGCAGCATCACACCGTAGGCAAACTATTCTTGGGCAACTGTACTACATATTCTGCAGCTTCACAATCCCTTCTGTGCTGCCATGACTACATATCTCCCGAGCCTTGAAGGATGTACTGCAGCCCAACTACGACTACCAAGTCGTCGACCATGGCTGAGAACTCTCTGTGAAACCTACTAACGCTGACGTTATTGTGACTTCAGCAGAGGAATGCAGTATCTGAGGACGCACAAACCAGCTTTCATGATCAAACAGCTGGGAAGTAATGTGACGTCAAGTCTGTGCTACTCTATGCCATGCCAATAATGCATATGGTTCTGGCCCAGGTCAAACACGAAATGCAGCCTGCCGCCAGTAGTGGTCAGTCCCCAGACCCTTATAGTCGTGAGGAGAGAGCTAGGTGGGATGTGGTAGAGAGGTCCTAATGACACTCAAGAGGACCATGAAAACATCATTGTCGATAACACATTTATTAGGCACCCAGACAGGAATGTGCCACAACTAGCCAGTAGATTAACACCTCTCCAGCAGTGGAGAGCCAGTGTGCATTTGACTTTAATACCGCTCGTGCAGCAAAGCGTCAGGCGCCGGTTGCTATAACACGGGCAGCCGTTGACCGTTGACTGAGTAACCAGGCACCCTCCAGTGCTATGTATCGATCTCCGAAGTGCTCTGGTTGACATCGAAGATTTTCTCGCAGGAATCTCGACCGAAGTCCGCCTGATGTACTTGCTGGCTTGAATGGGTCAGATCCCAGTCCTCATTTAGAAAACAGGAACCACCGGCATCAGTGTCCACGACGGGAACGCGATGAGCAGCAGTGGTACCCAGTGACTCAATTACAGATGATGGACAGCAATCAGGTCATGTACGTACCGCCTCCAACACTCATACTGGGTAATGGTGACCTCCACAACCCATTTCCGTGACCTCGGAAATTGGAGTGCAACTGGCACCCTCAGGGTCCTGTCAGCTGGACTAATGGTTCCATAGGCAAACAAAGACAGCTAGGGCTGCTGAGAGTCGACCTCCATAGCCTCCTGTCACACTGGATAGCTGCAAATGACACAAGGGTTGTGACTACACACTGAGCAGGCGGCAATCAGCACTCATCAATCTGGCATTTGTTAAGAAGGGTGGGATATTTATATTGGTGGCTCCCATGCGGTTTGCGGCTGTGGGAATGGCTATGTTGTCATGTGTCCATGTTTTACCTCGCTGCCAGCTCTCCTAGTAACTTCAGACTATCGCAACTGCATCTTTCAGAGGTCCTTCTTTGCTGACTCGACATCTGAATACATAAAGTTGGGTTGTACTTAGCAATACTTAGGAAGCTTTGTTTTCTCTCTAGTATGACGGTATCTTTCGATTTCTATGAAGTCATTATGCTTTGTTTGCATACTTGGGCACTCTGTCATTCCCCCAAGCTGCTATAGTTTCCATATTTGCTGCACCTCACTCACCGTTTTGTCCTAGCTGGCTGTCTACTAGTCACTGACACAGGCGTTTCAGCTTCCCGAAGTTGCCTAGGGAGCACTTGGCCGACATTTTACTGTCTTTTGGGGATAGTATCCTCGGGCATAACACCACCACCTTCCTTAAGAAAATTCATCGGAATCGTTCAGTGTGGAGTACCCATAATAACCTCGACTTACATATTTTGCATCACTAGTTACACATTACACGTCTTTAGTTATTCTTCCTTTATCATACAGCTAATTTACATGATTGTCAACGGTTGAAATGCTGAAGGAACAACTTAGGCCTTGTAGAAGCCATTTCGTACACACTGAAACAATTATTCATATACTTACAGGCTCTACTATTAGTTTACATGTAATTCCCTTACTACCTCTGAGCTTTATTTACAATCCAATCAACATATATTCTGTAACTCTTCAGGCTTACCCGGAAATCTAATGACATCTTGGGTTGTTGGGTGTTCTGCCGGATATCAGCGTCGTACATGCACGATATATATTGCACGATATATATTCTAAATGGAATCACTACCACTACAGCACTGACCGATACGACGCTTGTAGTTGTGGTACTATGATATTACCTATCGTCATACTTCTGTATATGCTGGAACAATTGTTCGGCTGTAATTCTCCCTTTTTGCATTGCTGCTTCTTCGTAGAATGAGCGTAGAATGTGTGCTTTTAGAAATTTTATTTGGTAAGGTTAAGGTTTGGGTAGAATTCACCTCTAGTGGCTTCTCAGGCTGGTACAACATAGGTTATTCCCATTTAAGTGTAGTTGTACCAATGATGGTAGCTGGTAGAAGATATTTCATTCCTCCTACACTACAAGTCGTATGTTTATTGTTATTCCAGTATCCCATAATTCCTCTCTGTTTATACCTGTGGGTTTCCCATGTTTGTAGCCATTTACTGTGACTACTTCCTTTGAAGAAACTGAGTTCATACAGTTGGTGCCTACTCCACGGAAATGCGGATATGCCGTTGACACTGCCGTTGGACAATCACTCAGTTTGGCTTTTCCCAGGAATAAATAAACTTCGCCTGCCTGTACGCCAATTTATGTCACCCTAACAAGTTTGTTTCTGTGGCCATCCTCCGCGTTTTACGTACAAAACAAGTATTTGTATCACCCTGTTTGGGTAGATCGTAAATCATTCCCTCTGGCATCTTTGTAGGTCTTCCAAAGGCATTAGAGCATAGCTATCCTTTTGCTCTGAAACTACTGGTACATCTTCAGTCTGATATTGTACCCATTTCAGTATGTGACCTGAGGGAAGGAAAACTTCATCACTATCTCCCCCACCCCTCGGAATGCGAGATTACCTAGACAAAAATGTACTCCTATATACAAAAACAGCCTTCCCCCATGAACCATGGACCTTGCCGTTGGTGGGGAGGCTTGTGTGCCTCAGCGATACAGATAGCTGTACCGTAGGTGCGACCACAACGGAGGGGTATCTGTTGAGAGGCCAGATAAACGTGTGATTCCTGAAGAGGGGCAGCAGCCTTTTCAGTAGTTGCAAGGGCAACAGTCTGGATGATTGACTGTTGTGGCCTTGTAACAATAACCAAAACGGCCTTGATGTGCTCGTACTCCGAACGGCTGAAAGCAAGGGGAAACTACGGCCGTAGTTTTTAACGAGGGCATGCAGCTTTACTGTATGATTAAATGATGATGGCGTCCTCTTGCGTAAAATATTCCGGAGGTAAAATAGTCCCCCATTCGGATCTCCGGGCGGGAACTACTCAAGAGGATGTCGTAACTGGCGTTCTACGGATCGGAGCGTGGAATGTCAGATCACTTAATCGGGCAGGTAGGTTAGAAAATTTAAAAAGGGAAATGGATAGGTTAAAGTTAGATATAGTAGGAATTAGTGAAGTTCGGTGGCAGGAGGAACAAGACTTCTGGTAAGGTGCCTACAGGGTTATAAACACGAAATCAAACAGGGGTAATGCAGGAGTAGGTTTAATAATGAATAGGAAAATAGGAATGCGGGTAAGCTACTACAAACAGCATAGTGAACGCATTATTGTGACCAAGATAGATACGAAGCCCACACCTACTACAGTAGTACAAGTTTATATGCCAACTAGCTCTGCAGATGACGAAGAAATTGAAGAAATGTATGATGAAATAAAAGAAATTATTCAGATAGTGAAGGGTGACGAAAATTTAATAGTCATGGGTGACTGGAATGCGGTAGTAGGAAAATGGAGAGAAGGAAACGTAGTAGGTGAATATGGATTGGGGCTAAGAAATGAAAGAGGAAGCCGCCTGGTAGAATTTTGCACAGAGCATAACTTACTCATAGCTAACACTTGGTCCAAGAATCATAAAAGAAGGCTGTATACATGTAAGAAGCCTGGTGATACTGACAGATTTCAGATAGATTATATAATGGTAAAAAAGAGATTTAGGAACCAGGTTGTAAATTGTAAGACATTTCAGGGACAGCTGTGGACTCTGACCACAATCTATAGTTTATGAACTGTAGATTAAAACTGAAGAAATTGCAAAAAGGTGGGAATTTAAGGAGATGGGACCTGGATAAAGTGACTAAACCAGAGGTTGTACAGAGTGTCAGGGAGAGCATAAGGGAACAGATGACAGGAATGGGGGAAAGAAATACAGTAGAAGAAGGTTCAAAATGGCTCTGAGCACTATGGGGCTCAATTTCTGAGGTCATTAGTCCCCTAGAACTTAGAACTAGTTAAATCTAGCTAACTTAAGGACATAACACACATCCATGCCCGAGGCAGGATTCGAACCAGCGACCGTAGCGGTCTTGCGGTTCCTGACTGCAGCGCCTAGAACCGCACGGATACTTCGGCCGGCAGTAGAAGAAGAATGGGTAGCTTTGAGGGATGAAGTAGTGAAGGCAGCAGAGGATCAAGTAGGTAGAAAGATGAGGGCTAGAAGAAATCCTTGGGTAACAGAATAAATATTGAATTTAATTGATGAAAGGAGAATATATAAAAATGCAGTAAATGAAGCAGGCAAAAAGGAATACAAACGTCTCAAAAATGAGATCGACAGGAAGTGCAAAATGGCTAAGCAGGGATGGCTAGAGGACATATGTAAGGATGTAGAGCCTTATCTCACTAAGGGTAAGATAGATACTGCCTACAGGAAAATTAAAGAGACCTTTGGAGATAAGAGAACCACTTGTATGAACATCAAGAGCTCAGATGGAAACCCAGTTCTAAGCAAAGAAGGGAAAGCAGCAAGGTGGAAGGAGTATATAGAAGGTCTATAAAGGGCGATGTACTTAACGACAATATTATGGAAATGGAAGAGGATGTAGATGAAGATGAAATGGGAGATACGATACTGCGTGAAGAGTTTGACAGAGCACTGAAAGACCTGAGCCGAAACAAGGCCACAGGAGTAGACAACATTCCATTGGAACTACTGATGGCCTTGGGAGAGCCACTCCTGACAAAACTCTACCATCTGGTGAGCAAGATGTATGAAACAGGCGAAATACCCTCAGACTTCAAGAAGAATATATTAATTCCAATCCCAAAGAAAGCAGGTGTTGACAGATGTGAAAATTACCGGACAATCAGTTTAATAAGCCACAGCTGCAAAATACTAACACGAATTCTTTATAGACGAATGGAAAAACTAGTAGAAGCCGACCTTGGGGAAGATCAGTTTGTATTCCGTAGAAATACTGGAACACGTGAGGCAATACTGACCTTACAACTTATCTTAGAAGAAAGATTAAGGAAAGGCAATCCTACGTGCCTAGCATTTGTAAACTTAGAGAAAGCTTTTGACAATGTTGACTGGAATACTCTCTTTCAAACTCTAAAGGTGGCATGGGTTAATACAGGGAGCGAAAGGCTATTTATAATTTGTACAGAAACCAGATGGCAGTTATAAGAGTCGAGGTACATGAAAGGGAAGCAGTTGTTGGGAAGGGAGTAAGACTGGGTTGTAGCCTCTCCTCGATGTTATTCAGTCTGTATATTGAGCAATCAGTAAAGGGAACGAAAGAAAAATTCGGAGTAGGTATTAAAATCCATGGAGAAGAAATAAAAACTTTGAGTTTCGCCGATGACATTGTAATTCTGTCAGAGACAGCAAAGGACTTGGAAGAGCAGTTGAATGGAATGGATAGCGTCTTGAAACGAGGATATAAGATGAACATCAACAACAGCAAAACAAGGATAATGGAATGTAGTCGAATTAAGTCTGGTGATGCTGAGGGAATTAGATTAGGAAATGAGACACTTAAAGTTGTAAAGGAGTTTTGCAATTTGGGGAGCAAAATAACTGATGATGGTCGAAGTGGCGAGGATATAAAATGTAGACTGGCAATGGCAAGGAAAGCATTTCTGAAGAAGAGAAATATGTTAACATCGAGTATAGATTTAAGTGTCAGGAAGTCGTTTCTGAAAGTATTTGTATTGAGTGTGGCCTTGTATGGAAGTGAAACATGGACGATAAATAGTTCGGACAGGAAGAGAATAGAAGCTTTCGAAATGTGGTGCTACAGAAGAATGGAGAAGATTAGATGGGTAGATCACATAACTAATGAGGAGGTATAGAATAGGATTGGGGAGAAGAGACGTTTGTGGCCCAGCTTGACCAGAAGAAGGGATAGGTTGGTAGGACATGTTCTGAGGCATCAAGGGATCACCAATTTAGTATTGGAGGGCAGCGTGAACCGTAAAAATCGTAGAGGGAGACCAAGAGATGAATACACTAAGCAGTTTCAGAAGGATGTAGGTTGCAGTAGGTACTGGGAGATGAAGAAGCTTGCACAGGATAGATTATCATTGAGAGCTGCATCAAACCAGTCTCAGGACTGAAGACCACAACAACAACAATACAAAAACAACATTGTTTCGATTACTCGATAATTAAAAATAAAAATAAAAATTATAAATATACTATAATTAGAATAAAATAAAACTGGATGACACATTAATAATCTGCACAAGAACAAACGAAGTACAAGACAGCCAAACAATACTTTCAAACATTATCTGTCACCATGGTCTAAGGGCGTAAGACGTAGTAGGCGTACTCTGGTCATCAGTCACCTGTTTCTTCTTTGTTAGATGTGGTTTCACTTTATATAGTGAAGATGCTAGTGGTATCTGTGGCTATGCATCGACAGCTCTTCTAAAAAGGCGCATTGACAGGTGACATCATTTCCATTATGCGGTATGGTCCTCAATATCGGATCAGGAACTTCTTTGTATTGCCGTGTGATGTGTGTGTGTTCGTTACTAATACGTATTGGCAAATCCTGTATTGCAGGAACATCCCTATGCATTGTCCTAGCTGCTCTTGTTGCTCTAAGGCTTTCATATTTGCACGTTTTACTTCTTGACAAATCACAATTACTTACAAAACTTTTTTACTGCTTCGGAGCCGGATCCAGGCTTCGGCTTAATCGCTTCGAAAGGCGAATGCATTTTTCTGCGGTATATATTACCTCATATGATGAAAGACCAATAGATGTATGGACTTTAGAATTGCACACAGCAGTTAAGAAATTCTGATATACGCCCCAGTTTGCATGATTACTGCTAACGTAATAGATCAACATCTTTAAAATTTTACGATGAACTCTTTGTGTTCTCCCATCGGATAGGGGGTGAAAGGGGCTTGTCACAGCTTGCAAATATGTACTAATCGACAGAACTACTTCAAAAGATTGGACATGAAATAAGTAGTCTAGTCTCTAATTAGTGTGTCTGGAATTCCAAATGTGAGCAACCAATAATTTACTAGCACTTGAGCAACTGTATCAGCGTTTTGGTCAGGAATTACAACAATTACTAAATAACACGGGAAATGGTCATTTACACTTAATGTGTATTTCTTTCCTGCTGATGTTTTTCAAATGGACCTAAAATGTTCAATACAATCATTTCAAATCGTTGAGGTGTTTCTGGTAGATGTAACTGAAACGACTCGTGGCTACGATCAGCTTGTTGGACACACGGTTTATGTTTGTGGCGTATTGCTCGATGCCTTGTTTTCTAGTTCTCAACAAAAGTTTTTCAGCAATTTGTCTATCAGTTGATCTTCGCCCACCATGGCCTAACAACACATGGTCATGTGCTTCTGCCAACACTTCGTTCCTGAATGCTACAGGTATTACCACTCATAATCCACACTTTGTTGTACTGCACAGCAAGATGTCATGCTTCACAAAGTGAGGTTGCAGCTAGAATTGTTGACAGTCAGCACCATCAGGTTGAGCCTTTCGCTATTCAGCAACGCTCCTGCCCAGTGTTTGCAGACTTGCAACTTTTCTGCTGAAAATGTCGACCTTACCATTCCTATTTCCTGGTTTGTGTATTACTTCGTAATTTAATTCATTCAAACGGAGTGCCGACCTTGTTGATCTGGTACGAGGGTCCTTCAGACCTAATAAGCAGTGTGATCTTCACCACCTTTAACCTCTGGCCATGTAAATAACAGCACAAGTAGGTAAAACCATACATTACAGCTAGCATCTCCTTCTGAGTCGTGGAATAATTTTTCTCTGCTTTGTTCCGCCAGGATGCATATGCTACAGGACGCTCTTTACCATGTACACTCCTGGAAATGGAAAAAAGAACACATTGACACCGGTGTGTCAGACCCACCATACTTGCTCCGGACACTGCGAGAGGGCTGTACAAGCAATGATCACACGCACGGCACAGCGGACACACCAGGAACCGCGGTGTTGGCCGTCGAATGGCGCTAGCTGCGCAGCATTTGTGCACCGCCGCCGTCAGTGTCAGCCAGTTTACCGTGGCATACGGAGCTCCATCGCAGTCTTTAACACTGGTAGCATGCCGCGACAGCGTGGACGTGAACCGTATGTGCAGTTGACGGACTTTGAGCGAGGGCGTATAGTGGGCATGCGGGAGGCCGGGTGGACGTACCGCCGAATTGCTCAACACGTGGGGCGTGAGGTCTCCACAGTACATCGATGTTGTCGCCAGTGGTCGGCGGAAGGTGCACGTGCCCGTAGACCTGGGACCGGACCGCAGCGACGCACGGATGCACGCCAAGACCGTAGGATCCTACGCAGTGCCGTAGGGGACCGCACCGCCACTTCCCAGCAAATTAGGGACACTGTTGCTCCTGGGGTATCGGCGAGGACCATTCGCAACCGTCTCTATGAAGCTGGGTTACGGTCCCGCACACCGTTAGGCCGTCTTCCGCTCACGCCCCAACATCGTGCAGCCCGCCTCCAGAGGTGTCACGACAGGCGTGAATGGAGGGACGAATGGAGACGTGTCGTCTTCAGCGATGAGAGTCGCTTCTGCCTTGGTGCCAATGATGGTCGCATGCGTGTTTGGCGCCGTGCAGGTGAGCGCCACAATCAGGACTGCATACGACCGAGGCACACAGGGCCAACACCCGGCATCATGGTGTGGGGAGCGATCTCCTACACTGGCCGTACACCACTGGTGATCGTCGAGGGGACACTGAATAGTGCACGGTACATCCAAACCGTCATCGAACCCATCGTTCTACCATTCCTAGACCGGCAAGGGAACTTGCTGTTCCAACAGGACAATGCACGTCCGCATGTATCCCGTGCCACCCAACGTGCTCTAGAAGGTGTAAGTCAACTACCCTGGCCAGCAAGATCTCCGGATCTGTCCCCCATTGAGCATGTTTGGGACTGGATGAAGCGTCGTCTCACGCGGTCTGCACGTCCAGCACGAACGCTGGTCCAACTGAGGCGCTAGGTGGAAATGGCATGGCAAGCCGTTCCACAGGACTACATCCAGCATCTCTACGATCGTCTCCATGAGAGAATAGCAGCCTGCATTGCTGCGAAAGGTGGATATACACAGTACTAGTGCCGACATTGTGCATGCTCTGTTGCCTGTGTCTATGTGCCTGTGGTTCTGTCAGTGTGATCATGTGATGTATCTGACCCCAGGAATGTGTCAATAAAGTTTCCTCTTCCTGGGACAATGAATTCACGGTGTTCTTATTTCAATTTCCAGGAGTGTATGTTCTGCCCTAGGAAAAATCCTAGAGCCGTAATACTAACATAGAAAGCCAGAGTAAATTCTGTTTCATAATTGGGAAGTATCAAAACAAGGTCTGATATCAGTGCTCGCTTTAAAGTACCGAACGCCATCTGACACTGAGTAGACCATTCAAATTTTGCTCCTATCCATAAAAAATGATTCAAGTGTGTGATTTCAGCAAAGTCTTTTATGAATCGACGATAATAATTATAGAGAGTAATGGAACTCAGCAACTGTTTGATGATCTTCGATGGCGAAACAAACTGAACTGCTGGGACGAAGCTTGAATCTGTTCTCACACCATCCTTGCTAATTGCAAGACCAAGATAATTTACTTCCGTTGCTGTAAAATGATATTTATCGATGCTTAGCTTTTGTCGTGCTGTTCCCAGTCTCTCAATGCCTCTTCTAACCATCACCCATGCTTCTCCACGCCCTTTGAAAACAATAATATGTCATCCAAACAGATCAAACATTGTTTGGGTCTCAGTACAGTGAGTACACCATCCATTAATCCCTGAAAGTTGACGTGTGAATTCATGTGTCCGAATGGCACTCGACCATGTTAAAACTGACGTTCCAGGATGGTAAAAGCTGTCCTTAGTCGATGCTCTTGCGCTACTTCGATTTGTTGATATCCGCTCTTTAAATCTATTGTGGAGAAATAGTTACATTGACCGAAGTTGTCGAGAGTCTCTGTTATGTTTGGTGTCAGATATGTATTGGTGATCGATCATGCACTGAGGTATCTGTAGTCACAGCAAAAGCTTTATTTTTAGTGCTACCTGGTGAATTGTTTGGTACTTAAATTACTGATGTCCCTTTGGGACTATCACTATACTCAACAATACCGTCAAATAATTGCTGGTCGATTAATTCTTCCATTATCAGTTGCATACAATTCAGAACTCGATATGGATTGTTGTGCGTGGGAGTATTATTCCCTCTTCGTATCCATTGGTGCGTGCATGGCGTTGCTGGTAACACACCATTCGTATTAAACAGATCGATGAAATCCAATAAAGCTTCCATTGCTTGTTTATCATTTCCCTTTAAATGTTTTACTCTCGTATGTAATGCAGATTCATTGATGGTTTGCTTGCGACAGAGGTCATCATAACCTGTCTATGTCTTCTTCCTCCGAAACATCCAAATTAGCAGTTAGTATGCCCCTGGGCAGATTCACTTCGTTCATGCCAAAATTACCGAGATTGACTGGAATCATAAAAACTTCATCCATGTCACTGATACGTCTTATAATTTTTCGTTCAAAACAGCGTGACCCATTAAATTCTCTGTTAGTTTTGAATGGCTCTGCAGCATATAATGAAAACTTATGTAGGTCCATATCTATGCTCACTGAGATCAACTTGCCCATACACTGCAATTATCGTAATATGCCAATTGATCTTTAGTGCCTGTATCCGCAGTTTATTGGGTAGTAACTTCATTATCGCGAAACCTTGCGATGCTCGTGTCCCAGGATCGTAATATACCTCTCACCAATACGCCATAACATATCCACATGCTCTCGAAAACACATTTCCTACGTTAAAACAGACAAACGTTGTCCCCAGTGACCTCACATCATTATCATCAACTCCATGAACCCATGCCGTGGCGTTCACTGTCTATTTCTGCCCAAGAGTTCCAGACTGACGACTGACGTGTGAAACCCTGTGTTCACCAGAAATTTATGTTCCGTACCATTTACTTTGCCTAGCAAACAACACTCCGCATTTCCATACGTTTCTGCAGTCTCGTGCTTTGCTGGGAGTGCCATCCTACGGATGAGACACCCCCGTTAACATTTAGCGTCCGATTATTAGGACGTTGCTTGTCCCGTGCTTTCTTCCGACAATCACTAGCTTGTCATTGTTTTCTGAGGCGGCCCTCCCGTCCACACCTACAACACTTCACTTCAGTAGAAAAAGCGGCGTCATCAGTCTGTGTTTGAGTAGCAATGTCGATCTCCAATAATAGCGTAGCAGTGCTAATGCAGCAGATAAGTCGCTGAGGTTCTCCACTCTGACCTTCCTTGATATATCAGCAGGAATACCGCTCAGAAACACGTCCAAGGCCCAGTTCTCGGCCTCATGCATAATACTTGTATTGGCCTCCGCATTTTCTGCCAGTTCACACGTTTGTGATTTGTTTTCTAATCATGTCAGAGAAGGATTCCTCTGACTCATCGTACTTCTGTGATAATCCATTGAGTTTACCCCTAAAGAAATCTGTGCTGTTCTGTTTGCGATTGCGTTGTATTAAATTGTTAGCTACATCAAACGTTTAAGCCTCACGGAGGGTCTCGTGACATATAACGTACGTTTTTGTGTCACCCACTAACCTTAGTCTAGCCATAGTCAAAGACGTTTCTTCCGACCATTTTCCCACATTAGCTTCGGCCTTTACATCACTAGCAAAAACAGATACACCCATGGCTGCTTTCACTGAAAATGACCCTATGAGGTTAGATGCTGCAGGATCGACGGAATGGGCAGGTTTAGCCACAAGTTTTACTTTCTCGTGGATCAAGGAGTCTTTGCCACCAACGGCTTCCCATTGCTCTTTTTTCCTACTGCCTGTTGCAGTGTAGCTAGCAACAACGTGGCTATCTGCTCTTTAAAGCTTCCACAGTTTCATTCAGAGTTGCTACTCATATGTCTGGCTGCTACACCAGAAAAGGAGGAAACTGCACACAAAATAAGCAGAAACAGGAATTAAACAGTTCTGTAACTTTATGTCGTATTATAGCCCAACGTATTATAGCCCAAGCATTCTATGTATACTACGGGTAGCTTGTACAGCTTGAACACATGGGAGGTCATGACCAGATTAATTAGAGTACGGGTGCCTCACAGGTGCAAGTAATCTCCTTTAGTTTCCCACGGAAACAAGTGTTGAGATTCCTGCGGTGTACCAGACGATACTTTTAACGTAGTGTGACGGTCCCTACGACTCAATATGAACGTACGAAAATACAGAACAAGGAAGCAAACGATTACGTCACTCACCACACAGCACTGTAAGGTACTTCAAATCTCAGCTGTTGATGTCATATCGGAGCTGCATAAGGGGGTCTGCTGCTTTTGTTCTATATGAGTGGGTGTAGGAGCAGCCATAGATGTCTCCACCATTGGGAACTTCTTGTTGACACCAGATACAGATGTCTTGTCCCAAACGTCAATAGCCGCCTGGAGAGAGCCAGGTGGGATGTGGTGATGAGGTCCTAATAATGCTCAACTGTGACAAGAAACCTCATGGTCAGTAACACATTTATTAATCAGTAATTCAGCACTGTCTTTCAAAGTGCTGCGCCGCAGCCAGGCTGGAGGAAGAATGCCCTATCAGTAGTAGAAAGCCGGCATACATTAGACATGTACCACTCCCAGTGCAGAGAAGCGTCAGTTGGGGGTGCTACATCACAGGCGACCATGAACCACTGAATCCAAAGACCTCCCGCTCATCTTTCGATCTCCAAAGTGCACTCAGGAGTTTCGACCCAGGTCCACCTGAAGTACTCGCTGGCTAGTGGGGGTCAGCTCTCAGCATCTGCTTACCAAACGGGAGCCAGCAGCATCAGAGTCTACCGCAGGAATGAGATGAGCAGCAGCAGTGCCCACTCACTAAAGGCAGATGATGCACAGCATCCAGGTCAAAAAGGTCACACCTCCAGCAGATCCGCAGGGTAACGGATGCCTCCGTGCCACATCTGCGTGGCCTCGAAATTTGGCAGTGCTACTGGCAGCAGCACTGTCCTTCCAGCTGGACTCATGGTTCGGTAGAGAATCGAAGGTAGCTAGTGGTGCTGAGGGTCGACCTCCATAGCCTCTCATCGCCGCCGATAGCTGCGGCTGACAAAAGGGCCGTGACTACACTTAGAGCAGCTAGTGATGGGAAGGCCGACTGTTTTTAACAATCGATTGGTCGGTAGATTGTTTGTTCATTCAGTCGGTTTTTCCATCCAATGACACAACTGAGTGAAACTAGTTCCTGCGGTCATGTCAGCTATATGAATGTTTTCACTCACTCACTGCATTTGAATGGGTTTGCTCAGTGTGAGACAACCGACTGAAACAAGTCTCTGTCAGTTGCGGCAATTATATGAATGTTCTCACTCACTCACCATGTTTGAGTGATTTTACTTACATCATTTTCAGCCTTTTCAGTTATACATCAACTACGACTAGGGCTTATAACTTTTTTAGAGACAAACTAAATATCTTATTTCAAGGAGATGCGAATGAAAAGTATATTTCTAAAAATAAAATGTAGTCAAAATGTATATATTCGCTTACTGAGATACGAATTTTCATACTCGTGGCACAAATATCAATTTTTTGTTGGATTTAAAAGTGTATATCTCGTTCTGCAATGTAGATTTGCGTATATATAAATGAACAATCACTTTGTAACACATTATTAGGTCGGTTTCTTGTCTGTTTTTCGGTACAAATTTTGCATTTGATTTTAAACTAGCATCCCGTTAAGCTAAAGACTTGAAACTTTCAACACAGCTCAGAGCTGGATGCTACTGTAATATTCACTCGCTTTCGAGTCAAGTTTATGGCGTAGGGTACTTCCTTTTTCTGTCTATATAATTACTACAAATTTTGCTATTGGTTTTAAACTACCTTCCTAATAAGCTACAGACTTGAAACTTTCTACTAATCTCAGAATTGTACAATACAATGTTAACTCGTCTTCACTTCTGGTGCGTCCCGGAGAGTAGGTACCTCGGGTACCACTTCTGTTTCCCTGTTTTCTAGTTCCGCTCGCGAATGTTTCGCAGTTAAGAACGATTGCTGCTAACATTACCTGTGAGCTCAATTCTCTCTCAGTTTTACATTCACGGTCTTGTCGCGTGATATGCCTGGGAGGAAGCAGTATATTGGTTGACTTAGTTGCAGAGAAACTGATATAAGCCTGAAGTTTGCTACATTTTTCTGTTCTAATATCATAAAAATGTTTTAAATCAGTTGAAAAATTTCACACGCACATGACCAAAAAGCAGAAACAAATATTTAAGTAAAGAATATTTTTAATATGAAACAGTTTTAAAAAGGACTAATAAATACAAAATAATCTCTCCTAGCCTCATACAGATTCCTAATGTTATACAGATAGCACTGAAAATTAGTGCTTGTCAATTTTAATAGCTATGGAATCACCTATAAAACTGAAAACGCTGAAGGCACGTATGTAACTGGTGACGTAATTTTCTGTACAAAATATTTACTTACACACAAATAAATTGCTCAATATTCAAATGATTTTGCGTTTGTGGACATCATCATACATTGCCTATAAAACGGAAAGAAAACTGACGCTAAAACGAGGCAAGGTCCCTTTATTCTTCATCAGTCATTAAGGAATCATTGCGTCCATCTTTGCAAACCCCAATTAGGGCACCAATATGTCCGAATTTCCCCGAACTGGTCCTAATTTTGAAGGCGTCCAGACGCGTGCGGGAGGGATTTTTATACAACTGATCGGGATAAACCTGGAACTTTTTTCGTGTCCCAGAAAGTTCGATTGACTGAAAATAGATTGTAATAAACCCTACTTAAAATTCAGTAGAGGAGGACCGAAGTATAGGTAGTTTCTTCTTTTTAGTCCAATACAAACGCAGCGGACAGCACGCTTAGACGCTCAACAATGGTATTTGCAACTTTTATCACGTATGTTCTAGAAATGGGAATAGGCAGAAAGGTGACGTTTATGGCATATGTTCACACACACCGAAAGATGATTTTTTTATGATTTTTCTGTGTTAGATATTGACTGGCCACCTTCCAGAAGTTTTCACAATGTGTGCAATGGTTGGTTCAGACCACTTCTGACACCCCGACCCTGCGGAACTCCGTTACAATTTTTCTTCGCGTAGGACTTCAACGAGCTGTGATCTCGCATCAAAGCAGTAATAGCACACCTTGATGAGGACATTCTACGCTGGAGATGAAACTGGAATATCGCTTAGATCACCTGTGTGCTTTAGACGGCTCACACATTTGAGGTGACCATCCGTCCCTCCGTCTACCCTTTTTTCGTAACACCCGCGATTTTCGTAGCTCTACCCGAATTTATTCGAAAGTAATTGGTTACACCTATTTTTCCTGGATTTGGAAAGTTTGAAACTATTAATCACTAATTACATGTTCACTTCACCTGTATTGGGATGCTGTTACTGAAAGAGTATTTTCCAAAATGGGTAATGAATGGAACAGTGACAAAACACAGTTTATTGTACAAACTATGAAAGCAGTGTCAGTGTGTAGAGTGATTTATGATGAAACTTGAGTTGAATGTTAGCATAATCCTCTTGAAGACTAAAGACATGCTGAAGAAAAATTACAGCAGTGGTGAATACGGTATGTCTGCTCGCACTTCTGCTTTGAAGGTACTATTAAAATAGAAGTTAATGTACCTTATGTAACAAGTTAAAGTGATAGCTTGCATTTATTTCATTCAATTAAGATTTTTTTGTAACACTAAAATTTCTGAATGTGTCACGAATTTGGCTGTAGAAAATACGGTCGCCCTAACACACTGAACTCTGTTAAGCCTCAAACCGTGCTTTTCCAGCTATATACATTTCTGAAATATATGTAATCATAGTTGCAAAGAAAGTTTTGGAGCAGCCTGTAGTTTCCATACCTCTTTATTCAGACAATGAGAAGCCGACGACAATGAGAAGTCGCTGACAATGGGTGATCGCATATACGGTGACGCGGCCCGGCCGCCAGAAAACTGAATGTCTTAAATGGTATTTGCCTTCTGCTCATTGAGCTGTATGAAACTGAATTAATTTACGTTCATATTCCTTACAGCAGATTAGTTCTACGTCTCAGCATGAATGTCTCTATAATACGTTTTCACAAATCCTTGCCACTCTCATGTGCAATTTATATCTGCTGGTTGGATGGAGGAGTGCGCCCGCTGAAGTTGGCACTGAAATATTCTCCCTGTGAAGTCACCGCTCCCCGCTGAGCATCGTGGCCATCGACCAACTTATCGTCTACAGTACTGTTTGTGTCTGGGAAAATAGTTCGATTTAGCCCTTGTGTCCGGGTATTAAAGTTTTGTCAGGGATCGGCAATTTAATTGAAGGCAGCCTACCCCAGCGATACGTCAGGTTCGTTAAAAGCGCCTTAATGGCACCTGGAACAGATTAATCGGCAACAAAACATTAATCAGTTTTAAATGATGAAAATAAAAGTTACGCCATTAAGTACGTAATTAAATAAACGTGTATACTGCTTATTTTAACTCTGGCATACCCTTGAGATACGTCTCAAAAATGGTTCAAATGGCTCTGAGCACTATGGGACTTAACTTCTGAGGTCATCAGTCCGTTAGAACTTGGAACTACTTAAACCTAACTAACCTAAGGACATCACACACATCCATACCCGAGGCAGTATTCCAACCTGCGACCGTAGCGGTCTCGCGCTTCCAATCTGTAGCGCCTAGGACCGCTCGGCGACTCCGGCCGGCCAGATACGTCTTCAATTAAGACCATATTCTGTCAGTATAATATAGCACTGCTATAGTTCGAACTAATAAAATTTTTGCAGGCTGGTTTCACTCAGAAGTGGTTTCAGTTAAAATAATGAACACATGGTTCAACCGAGAACAAAACTACTGACTCTTTTGTTCAAAAATGGTTCAAATGGCTCTGAGCACTATGGGACTCAACTGCTGTGGTCATAAGTCCCCTAGAACTTAGAACTACTTAAACCTAACTAACCTAAGGACAGCACACAACACCCAGCCATCACGAGGCAGAGAAAATCCCTGACCCCGCCGGGAGACTCTTTTGTACTTGAAAAGAAGGAATGAATAATTACGTCAGTATGCAAAGCTTCATTAGTGTCGAATCTTTTCATTCGATTGCTGGCACTGATTGTCTTCACTCGAGAAACGTAAATGAACAATAATCCAACTGACGGCTAAAACTACAACTGACTAGTACGATTGTTTTCAATCGGTCGTTCCCACATACCAATTTCAGTCGAAAGATGGAATTTGCAGTCCGGCCAACTGAACGACTCCAGAATGAGATTTTCACTCTGCAGCGGAGTGTGCGCTGATATGAAACTTCCTGGCAGATTAAAACTGTGTGCCCGACTGAGACTCGAACTCGGGACCGTTGCCTTTCGCGGACAAGTGCTCTACCAACTGAGCTACCGAAGCACGACTCACGCCCGGTACTCACAGCTTTACTTCTGCCAGTACCTCGTCTCCTACCTTCCAAACTTTACAGAAGCTCTCCTGCGAACCTTGCAGAACTAGCACTCCTGAAAGAAAGGATATTGCGGGGACATGGCTTAGCCACAGCCTGGGGGATGTTTCCAGAATGAGATTTTCACTCTGCAGCGGAGTGTGCGCTGATTGAAACTTCCTGGCAGATTAACACTGTGTGCCCGACCGAGACTCCGCAACTCCGAGACTGTTGGAAAACAAGCGACTCATTCGGTTGTAGTTACATGTATCGGTTGGATTCTAGTTTCATATCAGCGCACACTCCGCTGCAGAGTGAAAATCTCATTCTGGAAACATCCCCCAGGCTGTGGCTAAGCCATGTCTCCGCAATATCCTTTCTTTCAGGAGTGCTAGTTCTGCAAGGTTCGCAGGAGAGCTTCTGTAAAGTTTGGAAGGTAGGAGACGAGGTACTGGCAGAAGTAAAGCTGTGAGTACCGGGCGTGAGTCGTGCTTCGGTAGCTCAGTTGGTAGAGCACTTGCCCGCGAAAGGCAAAGGTCCCGAGTTCGAGTCTCGGTCGGGCACACAGTTTTAATCTGCCAGGAAGTTTCAACTGAACGACTATTTCCATTCGGTTGCTCCAACAGACTGGTTTCACTCAAGTGAATGAATGAGTAGTCCAGCCGACTGAATAGTTTTTATCTTTCGGTTGCTCCCACATACTAGTTTCACTCAAAACAATGAATGAGTAATCCAACCGATATGAATCTTCCTGGCAGATTAAAACTGTGTGCCGGACCGAGACTCGAACTCGGGGCCTTTACCTTTCACGGGTAATTGCTCTACCATCTGAGCTATCCAAGCACGACTCACTCCCCCTCCTCACAGGTTTACTTCTGCCAGTACCTCGTCTCCTACCTTCCAAACTCTGCAGAAGCTCTCCTGCGAACCTTGCAGAACTATCACTCCTGAAAGGAACGATATTTCGGAGACATGGCTTAGCCACAGCCTGGGGGATGTTTCCAGAATGAGATTTTCACTCTGCGGCGGAGTGTGCGCTGATATGAAACTAGAATCCAACCGATACATGTAACTACAACCGAATGAGTCGCTTGTTTTCCAACAGTCGAATGAATCGGTTGTTTCCATTCCGTCGTTCCCATCTCTATGAGTAGTCAGCAATCAGCACTCATAAATCTGGCATTTGTTAAGAAGGGTGGAATATATATTCTATTAGAGATTTCCGTGCACTCTACGATGGTCGGGATGGCTATGACTGCATGTGCTCTGGTTTTTACCTCGCTGTCAGCTCCTCTAGTGACTTAATATTTTCCCCGTTTCACCTTTCAGAGGCCCTTTTCTGCTGGTTCGACCCCTGAATACTTTCAGCTGCGCTGCACCCAGCATTCTACTTTGTCACTAGTATGACGCTATCTCTCTGCTTCCTTGATATCATTATGCTTTGCTTGCATGCTTGGAAGCCCGGTCGTCCCCCGAGCTGCGATAGCTTCCGTGTTTACCACAACTGGCTCATCACTCCCTTAATTGGCATTGTACTGGTTATTGACATAGGTGGTTCGGCTTCTGAAGTTTCCAAGGTGGATCTTGGACGAGGTTTTAGTGTCTGCCGGTGATAGTCTCCTGGAGCGTAACATGCCTTAGCATCTGGGTGCCACGGGTAGCGCATCACTGCGCCACACCTCCAAGAGTACATCGAGAGGATGTACTATGTCTGCCCTAGCCGGCCTATCAATAGAAAACTATTACGCTCTGAGATCTGGAGCGGAACGCTGCCTGATATCGTCGCAGCAACCGCCACCAACCACACCGTGAACAGTAGCACGGCGCTTCAGTGGTGACCACAGCAGCGGAGGCATGCAGTCAGCAGCTGGAGGCCACCACACTGAGGAAACGGCTTCATACTCACTGCCCCACCCATTAATGATTAATAACAACGCTTTCAATTAAAAACTTCTTGCAACCAACATTGGTCATCCTTCAGCTACACAAAAGTCCTTTCTAATCAAACAGTTCTTTCCCACACTAAACCAACAGAGACGTCCAGTTATAGCTTGTATCAGAAAGAGAGTTGAGGATGATCATATACTCGTAGAACAAGATGGACAGCCAGAAGACAGCAGCCAGAACCACGGATCTCCTACAGCACCGAGTTCCTCCACAACAATACGAATAAGTGTCAAATTCAAAGTTTCGTTTGAGCATTGATGGTTGTTTTCCTGTGCTTTCTTCTTTAGTTTACTATAATTTTTTGCGTGTACTAATACTTCGGTTGGTAGTAAGTACGGTATATGGAAAAAAAATTTTCTTCTCTCGAGTTCTACATCTACATCTCAGTAGTTCTACAACTACATTTTCATTTTTTTTAAATTCTTTATTCAGTTACTGTAATTATACATGTTAACCCACCACCTAAATACATTAGTGGGTCCTAATTTCATATTTTACATTTCTGCAGCTGTTGTTTCTACACTACAGGTAAATACTTAAAGGTTAAAATGTCTCTGAGCACTATGGGACTTAACTTCTGAGGTCATCAGTCCCCTAGAACGTAGAACTACTTAAACCTAATTAACCTAAAGACATCACACACATCCATGCCCGAGGCAGGATTCGAACCTGCGACCGTAGCGGTCGCGCGGTTCCAGACTGTAGCGCCTATAACCGCTCGGCCACTCCGGCCGGCGGTAAATACTTATAATTACTCTACGACTACAGGGATCTCTAGTCTTCTATTGTTCAGTGTCTACCTGTGTCTCAGTATCGGCTATTGTATATATTTCTCTGAAATCTGTTATTAAGATACATCTAATTTAGCCTACTAGTCTATACTACCTGCAGCGGTACAGGTGTGCCAGTAATCTACAAACCTCATTGTTGTTGGCCTTACCCACCGAGCTAACCCCAGTGGACGTGCCCCTGGCACTGGTCGGGCCGTTGACTTCGTTTCACTGCAGTGATATATTAAGAAGTTTTATGCTATCTCTCTATATACTAACCTATTTCTTATATCTAACGTCTCAACTGGTGCGTGTCTTGATCAGTGGTGAGACACACCCTCCCCCCTAATCCAAGGCAAAACGGATCCCGGCCGTGAAGCGGCTGTCCAAGTCCAGGCCCCGGCGGAACAGGGAAGGTGCATGGAGTCTAAGTCGGTATGATTGTTTACTGGCTGTTCTTCACAAATTCCCTAAGGACCTTTTTACAGATGTCATCTGAAATCTTATTTATGGCATTTAATGTGCCCTCTTGCCTAAGCAGGTGGTGCGTGTCGTTTTTTGGAAGATGTTGTCTTAGTTGATTTGCAACTTCATCGAAGAGGGAGTACTCATACACCACATGTTCTGGAGTGCCCTGCACAGCGCCACAGTCACGCGTTGATGTCGCCCGCTTCCGAAACCGACACAGGTATGTCAGGTAGGGCCCATGTGCAGTAAGGAAGTGCAGCAGTCCTCTTGTACGCTTGAGATAAGTGAGCTTCAAGTGTTCCCCTCTGTCTGGCAGCAGCTCATAGGTTCTGCGCCCCATTTCCTCATTATTCCATTGATCCTGCCATAGTTCTAGACCTCTCCTTTTTATTGCAAGCTAGTACCCAACATAAGCCCCCATTACTTCCATTATTTTTTCCCTCCTTTCCTTTTTCACCCAGTACCAAGCAGCCTGCTCTCTAATTTTGATATCTAGTGGACAGAGCCCCAGGTCCCCATTACCACTAGAAGCGCCCCCCCCCCCCAAGGAGTTGTTTTATATGCTCCTACTGAACGCAGGAGCATATTTCGCTGCACCCGTCTTACGGCCATGGCAGGCATGAGCCTCGTGAACCTGTGTGTCGAGACCCTGATCCGTATCCTACTATCGAAGTTTGGATGCTGTTGTGGTAACGTTTTACTAGGTTAGATGGGAGATGGAAACGTTTGTGACCTATCCCGATCAGGTTGTTTAGCAATACCAGAGATCTTTGCGATACGGTACCAAACTGTGATGTAAAGTTCCAACTCTCGTGGATGACTATACCTACATATCGGGCCTCACGGCGCCGAAGATCTGGTGAGCCGTTAATTCTTACGGTTGGATTTCTAGCAAGTTGACCTTTGATTAACAGATATGTATACTTACTAGGCGCAATTGTCACTTTTGCCTTGCGGCACCATGCTGCCAGAATAGTTACAGCTCTCTCTACTTTGGGCTCTAAGTCCTCACGGCTCTGGGCGCCAACCATCAGGGGGACGTCGTCAGCGTAGGCTATGACCTCTAGCACATCGTCAATGCTCCTACGTCTTCCAGAAGTGGCTTCATATTGATGTCCCAGAAGGGAGGTCCAAGGACAGAGCCCTGAAGACATCCTTTGGTTACTTTCTTACTGACTATACCGCTAGGGACCGATAGCCAGACCTCCCTGTCATCACAATAGCTCCTCAGACAGCCATATAGCAGCCCTGGACAGTCACTCTCGAGCAAGCAGGAGAAGAGAGAGGACCACCACAGGTTGTCAGAGGCGCCACTTATATCCACCATGATGCCGACGACATACTTGTGCGTGGCAGAGTCACAGACATCCACAGCCAGGGCAACAGCGGCAGACCCCAATCGACCCGACCGGAAACCGAGTTGTCTGTCACTCATCATGCACAGTACACGATGTGCAGTCAGTCTGTCTGCTAGCAGTCTATCAAAAAGTATTACCAGTAGGTCCAATAAACAGATGGGTCTGTATGACTTAATTTCTGTGCAATTCTTTGGACCCTTTTTGATTATTACTACAATTGCTTTGCTTTTTTCCAAATTGCTGGGAATTTCCCGAGTCGTAGATACTCGTTGTACAACTTAGTGAGAGATGCCATCAGCTGGGGGGCGAGAAATTGTACCACCTTTGCAGTAAGGCCGTCTGGGCCAGGAGCCTTACCCCTCTTAAGGGCCTTGATTTGGGCGGCTACTTCTTCTTCAGAGAAGGGGTAGATCATGTGGTTGTTCTCACAGGCTCTTCGGTCTTCTCTTCTGATTCTTTTTTGTTCTCCTGAGTCGTTTTCCTCTTCATCGTCAGCCAACAGGACCCTGAGGAGGACCTCAGCTGTTTCCCGCCAAGTTTCCGTCATCCGGTCCCCATCCCTGACGATGGGTAACACCATAGGTGATCTTATTTTTTCCGTAAATGTTTGTAGCGGACACCCCAAGGGTCTGTAGCAAATTGGCTTTGCACATAGTTTTCCCAACTCCTCATCTTGACTACCTTGAGCACCTGTTGAAATTGCTCTTTGCTCTCTCTATAGACTTGCAGCCACTGTTGCTTTTCCCCCAGACGACACTCCGATGGTAATACCTCCTCGCCCTCCTCACATCCTGACGCATCTGTCCTCGTTCGGCAGACCAAGGTGTGGGGGAGGCCGCGACGGCTCTCCTCTTGGTTGGTACAGCTGCCCATACCACCGTGGTAATTGCATGTACCAGTTCTTTGGCGTATTCCTCCACGTTTTCATCTCCATCCGGTAATATCGGGATGACGCATTCCCTCGCCAGGCGGTCCCAGTTTGTCTTATTATGATTAAGCTGTATCTCCCACCCCACGTCAAAGTGGCACTCCCTGTCCCCTATAGTAAAGGTTATTAGATTGTGGTCGCTTGTCGTTATCCTGTCCCATACTTTCCAGTCTGTGATTTTTGTGGCAAGATTTGATGTTACTGATGTAACGTCAATGTTTGTACCTCCCCCTCTCCGTCAGAGTAGGTGGGGGAGGGGTTCCCTTGCCTGTTGGCGACCACAAGTTGCAGTGCCATGATCGTTTCCTCTGCCTTTTCCACTCGGTCGTCTTGAGTGCCACTGGACCATAGGGGGGACATTGCGTTTACGTCTGCAGTCATGATAAATTTGCACCCCCGCAATGCCGTGGCTGCTTGTGTTAGCTTATCCAAGAGTTCATCTATTCCTCTTCCATATTGGAAGTACATGTTAATGACGTATAACACCACCGCCGATGATTATAGCAACACGACATTGCAGTGGTCATCGGACAACTGCGCGAGGATTGTGGCTCTCATTCCTCTGTTGGTGACTATGAATCGACCTTTGGTTCCGCTCCACAATAAATCACTTGCCAATTGGCAGCCATGAACTGCATCCGCCCAGCTTGGGAGTACGGCTCCTGCAGACAGAGCACGGCCAAACTCTTCTCCTCCACCACCTTTAGGAGTTCCTGCAGGACTAATTTACTATTGTAAGTTTTTTCATTGTAAAAATACAGCAACCAGCCACTTTTTAATGCGTTTTATTTATGCCAATATGCATTTCGGGTTTGCACCCATCTTCAGCTGGCAAATTACATGGATCTTCAGTTACTACAGTAGTACAATCTCGACAGCAGTTTGGATGCTGCAGCAGGTCTGTGCAAAAGCAACGATTCCCATCATTTACTTCAATTTCGCGAGTTTAAAGATACGCACTATCAGTTGTTCATTTTATTTACATTCTCCTCTCCTTGTTTTTTCTTGGCTTTTCTTCTTTCTTGCAACAACACAAACACTTTTTATCACATATTTTACACAGGCGCACTGCGTTATCCGCCATGTTGTCGACTGACAGTTTTTGTTTACATACAAATGGTTAGTCTATGGACAGAGTTATATTTTTTTCGAAAGTTTTGAGGTTATAAGATAAGCTACTGTTTTCTAAACATTGACTTAGGTGACAGACGTATTCTATGTACAATGTATACAATCATTTTCTCTTTTTTGTAGTATTGAAGATAATAAAGTAACATAACACATTTATACAACGCAGTAATTCATACATTTACAATATAACAAAGATAGAATAAAGATTTTTATGTTTCATACTATTACATCCATTTGTTAGGTTTATATTAGATTACATTATTACTTGATTGTGCTTAGTGAGTGGTTTGATAAGTAGAGTGTGGAAGTTTTTCAGAAATATTCGGTTTGGTAGCTCTGTTTGGTCGTTAAGTATGTCAGAAGGGGATGCATGTTTATGTGAATAAATTTCGATTTCTTCTAGGAGGTTCATTCTTTTTCCTTTGTTGGCTAGGTGGAGAACTTGTATGTTATGGGGTATGTCTGTTACTTGATGTCCTTCTTCTGCTACATGTTGGGCGAATGTGGATTTATTTAAGTATTTTAAACGAAGAGCATCCATGTGTTCTCGAAACCGTATGCTGAAGTTTCTCCCTGTTTGGCCTATGTATGTTTTTGGACAAGAGTTGCAGTTAAGTTTGTATATTCCTGATTGATTGTACGGTTTGGTATTATTTTTAATGTTATGGATAGCTTTGTCCTTTATTTTGTTATTTGTATAGTAGCTGATTTTGATATCTGTTCCTCGGAACAGCTTTGCTATTTTATGTGACAGCTTTCCTACAAATGGCTAGCTTACATATTTTTCTTTTGGCTGTGCTGTGGCATTCTTTAATTATTTATTATATATTATTTATTATATATTTATTATATATTATATATTATATATTATATATATATATATATATATATATATATATATATATATATATATTCAAATTATCCAAACCGAGATAAATTAATTAGAAATAACCAAAATAATACATACACAAATTGATGATAAAAACAGAAGTCTAATCCAGGAAACCCTTACGGGAACAAAATCGCAAGTGAAGTTTTTGGGTAGATTGTCACAACCGTTTGTAATTGGAACAGGTGTTAGACAAGGGGATGGGCTCTCCCCACTGTTGTTTAACATTGTCCTTGAAAAAGTGGTCAGGGAATGGAGAAAGAAGATGGCAGAAGCTGGAGTGAAAAATGGGATAACGTTAGGAAGAAATAAAACAAAAATTGAATGTCTGGCATTTGCTGATGACATGGCAATATTGGCAGATGACATCGAAACAGCAAAGATTCAGATAGAAATGCTGCATGAGATCGCTGAGAAGACAGGTCTACAAATATCGTATGAAAAGACAGAACTGATGATACAGGACAAAACAGACCCAACACAGACATTGCAAACTAAATATGGAATAATTAAGAGAGTTCATAAATTTAAGTATCTAGGGGAATGGATTACACCGACAGGGTTACCAAATGTTTCACTACAGGAAAGAGCAATAAAGATGGAAACGGCATACCAGCTATGCCGAAATGTATACAATAAAAAGTCGATCTCCATCAATGCCAAGCTCAGGCACTACAATGCGGTAATAAAACCAGAAAGTTTGTATGCGATTGAATGCATCCCACTGAACAGAAAACGTCTGTTGGAGAAATTGGAAATAAAAGAGAGAAAAATACTGAGAAAGATCTTAGGACCTAAAAAGGATGGAAAAGAATATAAATTGCGATCCAATAAAGAGTTATACGAGAAAATTGAAAAACTGACAACATCCTTTAAAAAGAGAAGACTGAGTTTCTATGGGCATGTCAAAAGAATGGCACCAGAAAGAACGGCAAAGAAAATCCTGGAATACATGGAAAGCAGAAAGACACAAATTAACTGGCTGAAAGAAGTAAAAGAAGACATTGCAGAAATGAACATTATACCAGAGACAGTTTACAACAGAATGGAATATAGGAATGCCATCAACAAAATACAGGGATTCAAAGACCGAACGCAATCAAAGAAGACGGGAACAACCTGGTCGCAAGAACGTAAAGAAGCCCACTCAGAAAAAATGAAGAAGTACTGGGAAGAACGCAAGAAAAAGCACAAGAAATGACTGATGCTTAGCGTAGTCCAAAGTTGACTGTAACGAATAATAATAATAATAAAACATAAACAAATTTAAAAAAAAACTTTTAATTTATGTATTAAATATAAATGAAGTGCCTGATTAAAGGGTTACCTTGATAGGGTAAATTAAGTAAATAAAAATTACCTTCATTAAAAATTACATAAGACACAATTAAACTATCTCCTTTAGTATCAAAAACTAATGTGCATCATACACCTTAATGTAGAAAGGTAAGCTAAACAAGCCCATGGGTTCATACCCCATTTATAGAGGTATCAATCCTCTCCTTTTTAATGACCAACAACTCTACAAAACTTCTCTTCCTATCAATATTAATGATAGGAACGATCCTGTCCATTTCATCAAACTCTTCTATTAACTTTTCTTAAAAAATTTCACTAAATAAATGAGCCTCTTTTTGGCTTCAATTAATAAGAATAAGGGTATTTTATTTACCAATCTTCCAGGTCGAAACTGACTGCAATATTTCGCTTCTTATTCTATTTAAGGTTGATTGATTATATCAATACTTTTTGAATGCAACCCAAATGTTATGGTTAACTACATCCCTTTATTCTGCCCATTGTAATGCTCCTTGATTTCATTCATGGTATAATCCTCCTAATAATACTAGGATAAAAAATATTGTTGATACTGTTCAGATTATAATGTCTGAGGTTTTGAAAATGATTACAATTGGAAGGATTAGTGCAATTTCGCGTCGAAAATTAAGAAAATTACTGCAATTAAGAAAAATCGTAGTGAGAATGGTATTCGTGCCGATCTTTTTGGGTCAAATCCACACTCAAATGGTGATCTTTTTTCTCGGTCATTAATTAATTTTTATGATAATGTTGTTGCAAGGGTTATAACAATTATTGGGATAATAAATCTAATAAAAATTCTTGTAGATAGAATTAGGATTGTTTTCTTGATTTATATCAAGCTTTTTGATTGGAAGTCAAATGTACTATTTATACTAGAAAAACATTTATCTACCTCATCAGTAAATAGAGATGTATAGGAATAATCATACCACGTCTACAAAGTGTCAGTATCATGCTGATGCTTCAAATCCAAAGTGGTGTCTTGGTGAAAATTGATTTATTAAATGTCGAAGTAGACATGTTGATAAGAAAATTGTTCCAATAATTACATGTTGACCATGGAATCCTGTTGCAACAAAGAATGTCAACCCATAAACTGCGTCTGCAATGGTGAAAGGTGCTTCTCAATATTCATATGCTTGAAGTATAGTGAAATATAGTCCTAGTAATACTGTAAAGAATAGTCCTTGTAATGCTTGAGTATGATTAGATTCTATTAAACTATGATGTGCTCATGTTACTGTTACTCCTGATGCTAGAAGAATAGCTGTATTAAGTAATGGAATTTGTATAGGATTAAAAGGTTGAATTCCTATTGGAGGTCATAGTATTCCTAGTTCAATAGTAGGTGCTAGTCTTCTTCTAAAAATGCTCAGAAAAATGAAACAAAGAATAGTACTTCTGATGCAATAAATAAAATTAGTCCTCATCGTAATCCAATTGATACAAATCCCGTATGTAGCCCTTGGTATGTTCCTTCTCGTACTACATCTCGTCATCACTGAATTATGGTTAATAAGGTAATTCCAAATCCGATTATAAATAAGTTAATATTAAATAGGTGGAATCATTTTGCTAATCCTGAAACTAGAACTATTGCTCCAATTGTTCCTGTTAATGGTCTAGGTCTATAATCTACTAAGTGGAATGGGTGATTTGAGTGAGTTGTTAACATAGGTTTAGTATACTTCTCTAGAATATAGAGTTCTTAGAATTGAGAAAACATAAGCTTGAATTATTGCTACTGCTGATTCTAGAATTAATAGGAGTATTTGTCCAATAATTAGCAGTGAAATTAAGTTTATTGCTATGGATGGTCCTGTATTTCCTAGTAATGTTAATAGTAAGTGTCCTGCAATTATATTTGCTGCTAGCCGTACGGCTAGTGTGCCTGGTCGAATAATATTTCTAATCGTTTCAATTAATACTATAAATGATATTAATGCAGGAGGTGTTCCATGTGGAACAAGGTGTGTAAATATGTGGTTGGTATGATTAATTCATCCAAATAGCATGAATCTTAATCATGTAGGTAGAGCGATTGCAAATGTTAATGCTAAATGTCTTGTTCTAGTAAAGATGTAAGAGAATAATCCTATAAAATTATTAAATAGTATTATAATAAAAATTGAGATGAAGATAAATGTTGTTCCATTAAATGATTTTGGTCCTAGTAATGTTTTAAATTCATTATGTAAGGTTAAGTTTAGTTTATTTCAAATAATATTAATCTGTGATGGTGTAAGTCAAAACATTGATGGGATTAATAATAGTCCTAAAAATGTTCTAGTTCAATTTAATGATAAATTGAAGATGTTAGTTGATGGGTCAAATGTTGAAAATAAGTTTGTTATCATTTTCAGTTTAAGTTTTTTATCTCAATTGTTCTTTTTTCTGCTCTTTTAATAAGGTTTGGCTTAAACGAGAAAAAGTTTATTTGATTAAATAAAATTAATGTAGCCGAAAATATGATGAATAGGGAGAATCATATAAGAGGGGATATTTGAGGGATTTTGATTAAAATTTCCCCATCAGAAATAGTCGTTAATTTACTGTTTTTTGGTTTAAGAGACCATTACTTACTTTCAGTCATCTGATGTATTTCAAGGTGTACTAATTGTTTAGTTATTTTAGATTGACATTCTAATGTTATATATTTTAATTAACTCCTTAGATTATTTTAGATAATCACTTGATAAATAAGTTTATTGAAGTTCTTTCAATTACAATTGGCATGAATCTGTGGTTTGCTCCACAGATTTCAGAGCATTGTCTAAAGAACAGCCCAGGTCGGTTTATTGTAAATGTTCCTTGATTTAGTCGACCTGGTGTTGCATCAATTTTAACCCCTAACGCGGGAACTGCTCATGAGTGTAGAGCGTCCGATGCTCTTGTTAATACTCGTACTTCCGTATTTATTGGTAGGATTGTTCGGTTATCTACATCTAGAAGTCGAAATCCGTCATTTTCTAAGTCTTGTTCTGGTGTTATATAAGTGTCAAATTCTACGTCTATAAAGTCTGAATATTCATATCTTCAGTATCATTGTCATCCAATGGTTTTGATTGTGATTATTGCATCTACTGAATCATCAAGTAAATATAATAGTCGTAATGATGGGAGTGCAATAAAAATTAGTGTAATTGCTGGTAATGCTGTTCAGATTGTTTCAATTAAGTGTCCATGAAGTACATTTCGGTTTGTATATGCAATAAATAATATATAACTTAAGGCATAACCTACAATTACTGTAATTAATAATAATACGACCATAGTATGATCATGGAAGAATGATAGTTGCTCCATTAATGGTGAAGCTCCATCTTGAAGGGATAAATTTGATCATGTTGCCATTAATGAATTTTCTAATAAAAGGTCAAACCTTTATTTGTAGAGCTTAAATCTACTGCACTAATCTGCCATATTAGAATCTAGAAATTGATGGCAATTCTGAGTAACTGTGTTCTGCAGGCGGATTGTCTTGTAATCATTCTGTTGATCTTCTTGTATTAGCTCTAAATATGATTGCTCGGATTGTAACCATTCTTTCTCATATGACTACAATAAATATAATGATTCTTACAATAGAAATTGTAGACCCAATTCTTGACACTACATTTCATGATGTGTATGCATCTGGGTAGTCTGAATATCGTCGTGGTATTCCTGCTAATCCTAAGAAGTGTTGAGGGAAGAATGTTAAGTTTACTCCAATAAATATAATTGTAAATTGGATTTTTAATCATGTATTATTTATGGTATTCCTGTAAATAGTGGGTATCATTGAATAACACCTCCTATAATTGCGAATACTGCTCCTATAGACAATACATAACGGAAGTGGGCTACTACATAATATGTATCATGTAATACAATATCAAGTGATGAATTTGCTAATACTAGTCCTGTTAATCCACCAATCTTGAATAGAAAAATAAATCCTAAAGCTTATAATAGTGATGGTTTGAACTTGAATTTAGTCCCATATAGTGTAGCTAATCATCTAAATACCTTAATTCCTGTAGGTACAGCAAAAATTATTGTTGCTGATGTAAAGTATGCCCGTGTGTCAACATCCATTCCTGCTGTAAATATGTGATGTGCTCATACAATAAATCCTATTAGTCCAATTGATAATATAGCATAAATTATACCTAATGTTCCAAATGATTCAATTTTTCCTCTTTCTTGACATGCAATATGAGAGATAATCCCAAATCCTGGTAGAATTAAAATGTAAACTTCTGGGTGCCCAAAGAATCAAAATAGGTGTTGATATAGAATTGGGTCACCCCCTCCTGTGGGGTCGAAAAATTATGTATTTCAATTTCGGTCTGTTAATAGTATAGTGATAGCTCCTGCTAATACTGGAAGTGAAAGAAGAAGAAGAAGGGCTGTCATAGCTACAGATCATACAAATAAAGGTGTTTGATCTAAAGTTATACTTTCTGATCGTATTGCTGTTGTAATGAAGTTCACTGCACCAAGAATAGATGATACACCTTCTAAATGAAGTGAGAAGATAGCTAGGTCTACAGATGCACCCCCGTGTGCAATAGCTCCTGCTAGAGGTGGGTAAACTGTTCATCCTGTACCAGCAACGTTATCTACTATGGAAGATGTAAGAAGAAGGGTTAATGAAGGTGGTAATAATCAAAAACTTATGTTATTTATTCGTGGGAATGCTATATCTAGTGCACCAATTATTAATGGTACAAGACAATTACCAAATCCACCAATTATAATAGGTATTACTATAAAGAAAATTATTACAAATGCATGGGCTGTAATAATAACATTATAAATTTGGTCATCTCCAATTAAAGATCCTGGTTGACCAAGTTCAGCACGAATAAGTATTCTTATTGATGTTCCTACTATTCCTGCTGAGGCTCCAAATAAGAAGTATAAAGAAAGTACCAATATCCTTATGGTTTGTTGAGAATAATCATTTTTGCGGTAAGATGGCTGAATTTTAGGTGGTAGACTGTAAATCTACTTATGAGATGCTTTCTCTCTTACCATGTTTTAGGTCTTATATTCAATTATGAGGTGTAAAATTTTACTAAGGCCTAAAAGATTATTCTTTTAATTATAACTTCGAAGGTTATTAGTTTAATTAACTTAAGTCCTCAGTATAATGAGATTAAGGTTTATGTTGAGACTAGTCCTATTGTTGAAATTATTACTGTCATAGGAAGAATAATTTTAGATTTTTGAGACTTTATCTTTATAGATCACGAATTTTCTGTGTATGACATAATTAGGGCTGAGAATCTAATACGTATGTAATAGTAAAGTGTAATTGTAGTTAATACAACCATAATGGTTATAATAGTTGTTATGTTGTTTTCTATTAATGATTGTATTACAATTCATTTTGGTAGAAACCCGAGATATGGTGGTAAACCACCTAGAGATATGAGAGATAAAAATATTATGAATTTAATTTCAGTTTTTATATTTCTGGCCGAATAAATTTGGTTTATAAAAAATAGGTTTATTTGTTTAAATAATAAAACCACAATTAATCTTAATAGTGAATAAATAATAAAGTATAGTTCTCAAACGTTTTCTCTGACTGTTAGGGATCTAATTATTCACCCTAAATGTCTAATTGAGGAATATGCTAGAAGTTGGCGTAGAGATGTTTGATTTAAACCACCTATTGCCCCAATAATAATTCTTAGAATGATAATTGTTCAAATGAAAGTTCTTAGTTGAATACAATAAGATAATACTATTATTGGGGCAATTTTTTGTCATGTTATTAGTGTCAAACAGTTATTTCATCTTGAGGATCCTATTACTTCTGGAAATCAGAAATGAAAAGGTGCAGCCCCAATTTTTAATAATAATCTAGATCTGATTATTATTGATGGAGTAAATTCTGTTTCTCACCCTATTGGATACTTTATTTGAATCAGCAAAATTGAAAATAATAGTATTGCCGATGCTATTACTTGGACAATTTATTTCTTGTTAGGAGCGGAATTAATGAAAGTAAGTTGATCTCAAGTCCTATTCAAACTCCGAATCAGGAGTTTGATGAAATGGACAGGATCGTTCCTATCATTAACGTTGATAGGAAGAGAAGTTTTGTAGAGTTGTTGGTCATTAAGAAGGAGAGGATTGATACCTCTATAAATGGGGTATGAACCCATTAGCTTGTTTAGCTTACCTTCTTACATTAAGGTGTATGATGCACATTAGTTTTTGATGCTAAAGGAGATAGTTTAATTCTGCCTTATGTAATTTTTAATGAAGGTAATTTTTATTTACTTAATTTACCCTATCAAGGTAACCCTTTAATCAGGCACTTCATTTATATTTAATATATAAATTATAAGTTTTTTTGAAATTTGTTTATGTATTATTTTGGTTATTTCTAATTAATTTATCTCGGTTTGGATAATTTGAATATATATATATATATATATATATATATATATATATATATATATATATATATATATATATATATATATATATATATATTATTAGTCGTAAAGCTCCCAACATGGAAGACGCTAAGTAAAGATGGTTCACTTCTGGGGCTTCTTATTCTTCTTGTTTGCCCACCAGGTCTTCATTCTTTGCGAGAATTCAGCTTTTCTTTCTTCGCTCCATTTTGTTCCAGTTCTCGGCGCTTTTGTCTCTGGTTTGACCTCCCATTTGTCAGCTTTAAGTTTGAAATTGTTTCTTTTGTTCATGTCTTCAGTAGTAATGTTGGCTAATTCCAGATCTTTCTTTACATTTTTGATCCATTCTCCTCCATTAACAAGGGATGCTACGTATCTTACTATTCTTTTTGTAAGTCTGTGATCGGGAAGTCTCATTATGTGGCCATAGAATTTTAGACGCCTCTTCCTCATGTCTATCTCTACGTTAGAATATTCTTCAATTTTAGAATTTTTCTGTAATCTATACCCTTCTTTGGTCCATCTTGGTCCCAGAATTTTCCTAATGATTTTCCTTTCCTCTTTCTTCAGGTTTTCCATATCTGTTTTTCTTTTAAGTGTCAAGGTTTCGCTGGCATATAGCATTATTGGTTTAATTACCGACTTATAATGTTTAATTTTTGTATTTATAGATAGACATTTTTTATTGTAAATGTTTTGGACCAGCCCTAGACCCCTACGAGCTTTTAATATTCTTTCTTGTTGTGAGTATTTTTCAGAAATTATCTCTCCTAAATATTTAAAGTATGGTACCCTCTTAATTTCTCCATATTTGGTTTGTAACTTAGAAATTTCTAGATTTGTTGTTGTAAACACCGTTTTCTCAAAAGATATTTGTAGGCCAACTTTTCCTGCACACTCTTTTAAGGTTTCTATCTGTTTGACTGCCATTTCACTAGAATCTCCCATTATTGCAAGATCGTCTGCGTAGGCTAAGTAGGGGATTTGTAGGTCATCTTTTCTGGTTCCCAGTGATATTGGTTTCCAGTACTTTTCTTTTTTGAGTTCTTTTTCCCATTCTGCCATGACTCTATCCAGAACTAAGTTAAATAGTGATAATCCATCACCTTGTCTAACCCCAGTTTTTAATCTCAAATGATTTTGAAAGTTTTCCCATGAATTTCACTTTGCATTTTGTATTTGTTAATGTCTGCTCTATGATGTTCCGTGTCTTCTTATCCAGTCCTTGTTCTTCAAGAATTTTAAATAGTGTGGGTCTGTGAATTGAATCATATGCCTTTTTAAAGTCGACAAAGACATATACTGTAGGCTTCCTTCGCATTTGTCTCATCCTTGTAATCAATTTCAAGTTTAAAATTTGTTCTGGACATGATCTGTTTGGTCTGAAACCAGCTTGGAATTCTGAGATTTTGGGTTCTAGCAGTTTTTGTGTTCTTTCAAGAAGACAAGCTGATAATATCTTGTATGTGACGGCAAGTAAGGAGATTCCTCTATAGTTGTTCACATCCGATTTATCCCCTTTTTTATGTAACGGATGTATTAGGGCACATTTCCAATCTTCTGGTATTTCTTCAGTAACCCATATGTTTTGAATAATTTTAACTAGCTCATTTCTTGAGTTAGACCCTAGACTTTTGAGAAATTCGGCTACAATTCCATCTTCTCCTGATGCTTTGTTATTTTTGAGTTTGTTTATGTGTTTGATAATTTCTTCTTCAGTTGGCGGTACAGAGTCTTGCTGTTGCAGGGCTTTAGTGCTGGATATTGGAAGAGCTTCTGTTGGTTCTGGACAGTTTAGTAGCGTTTCAAAATATTTGGCTAATTCTTCACAGTTTTCTTCGTCGCTTAGTGCCAGATTCCCATCTGATTTCCGAAAACAGACATTTTGAGGGATATACCCTTTAATTTGGTTTGCAAAAGTTTTGTAGAATCCATGCGTATTATAATTTTTAAAATCTGCTTCTATTGATTCCAGTTGCTGAGTTACATACTTTCTCTTCTCTTGTCTAATAAGTTTATTTGAAAGTTTCCGTGTTTCTAAAAAGTTTTGAAGAGTTTTCTCATTTTTATTTGAACTGTACTTCGCAAAGGCTTCTGTACGAACTTGAATTGCCTTTTCGCATTCCATATTCCACCATGGATGTTTGTGCTTCTTCTTCAATGGTATTTGCTCCTTCGCTATTTTTGTGATTTTTTCCTTGAATGTTTCCCAGTTGTTTGCGGGAGAATTTTCCCAATTTTTAATTGTTTCTGATTCTGTTAGTTTTTGTAGGTCAAATTTTGGGATTGCTGGTGGAATTCTTGGTGTTTTCCTTCTTGGGGTGAATTGGACCCGAACTCTTGTGAGATAATGATCTGAGTCAATATTTGCACCTCTCCTAACCTGGATATCTCTGATCTCTTTTTGGAAGTTATATGAGATGGCCACATGGTCAATTTGAAATTCTCCCAATTGGCTTATAGGGGATCTCCAGGTCTTCTGTTTTCTTGGTTTCTTATTGAACGATGTTGAGCTGATTTTCATGTTGAATTATATATATATATATATATATATATATATGTAATAAATAATTTATGTTAATATATTACATTTAATTAAATTTAAATACCTATAATGTTATTTTATTATTATTAAATGATTATTTTAATACATTTATATACCTAGGATTATAGCTACTTATGTTTTTAGCTTAAAATACGTTATTGTATTATACTGCTAGGTTCGCATCACTTGACATCACAAACCTCTACACAAACATACTGCTCAAAGAAACAATAGAAATAATTAAAAACAATTTACTTAAGTATAAAAATTTGGCATTACCAGAAATATATGAATTCATAGATCTATTAACACTAGTACTATCACACAACTATTTTTCTTTTAATAACAAAATGTACCAGCAGAAAGAGGGCCTGGCTATGGGTAGCTGCCTTGCCAGTTTGCTTGCAGATATTTTCATCAATAACTTAGAATGTAAGTATAAAAATTTGGCATTACCAGAAATATATGAATTCATTGATCTATTAACACTAGTACTATCACACAACTATTTTTCTTTTAATAACAAAATGTACCAGCAGAAAGAGGGCCTGGCTATGGGTAGCTGCCTTGCCAGTTTGCTTGCAGATATTTTCATCAATAACTTAGAATGTAAATTTTTTAAAGAAAACCCCCAGATAGTAAACAAGATAATTTATTATAAAAGGTATGTTGATAATATAATAATCTTATTTGATGGCACAGCAGAAGAAATTGATAACCTTGCAAAAGAAATGAATAAAATGCATCAGAACATCATCTTCACTGTAGAACACCAGACAGAAGTAGGTTTAAATTTTCTGGATCTCTGCATAAGTAGCTCCAACAACAAACACAAATTTCAAGTATATAGGAAACCAACATACACAGATAACACAATTAATAAATCATCCTGCCACCCGGATAAACATAAGATGGCTTCATACAGAGCAATGCTAAACAGAATGCACAAAATAACACTAGAACCAGCTGACCAAATGGAAGAACTAAACACTATCAAAGCAATTGCTTACTATAATGGTTACAATCCCAAATTAATAGATTAATTAACTCTAAGATAAATCCCCACATAAACAAATACAATAACAAAACAACATTAAAGAATGCCACAACACAGCCAAAAGAAAAATATGTAAGCTTGCCATTTGTAGGAAAGCTGTCATATAAAATAGCAAAGCTGTTCCGAGGAACAGATATCAAAATCAGCTACTATACAAATAACAAAATAAAGGACAAAGCTATCCATAACATTAAAAATAATACCAAACCGTACAATCAATCAGGAATATACAAACTTAACTGCAACTCTTGTCCAAAAACATACATAGGCCAAACAGGGAGAAACTTCAGCGTACGGTTTCGAGAACACATGGATGCTCTTCGTTTAAAAAACTTAAATAAATCCACATTCGCCCAACATGTAGCAGAAGAAGGACATCAAGTAACAGACATATCCCATAACATACAAGTTCTCCACCTAGCCAACAAAGGAAAAAGAATGAACCTCCTAGAAGAAATCGAAATTTATTCACATAAACATGCATCCCCTTCTGACATACTTAACGACCAAACAGAGCTACCAAACCGAATATTTCTGAAAAACTTCCACACTCTACTTATCAAACCACTCACTAAGCACAATCAAGTAATAACATAATCTAATATAAACCTAACAAATGGATGTAATAGTATAAAACATAAAAATCTTAATTCTATCTTTGTTATATTGTAAATGTATGAATTACTGCGTTGTATAAATGTGTTATGTTACTTTATTATCTTCAATACTACAAAAAGGAGAAAATAATTGTATACATTGTACGTAGAATACGTCTGTCACCCAAGTCAATGTTTAGAAAACTGTAGCTTATCTTATAACCTCAAAACTTTCGAAAAAAATATAATTCTGTCCATTTGTATGTAAACAAAAACTGTCAGTCGACAACATGGTGGATAACGCAGTGCGCCTGTGTAAAATATGTGATAAAAAGTGTTTGTGTTGTTGCAAGAAAGAAGAAAAGCCAAGAAAAAACAAAGAGAGGAGAATGTAAGTAAAATGAACAACTGATAGTGCGTAACTTTAAACTCGTGAAATTGAAGTAAATGATTTGAATCGTTGCTTTTGCACAGGCCTGCTGCAGCATCCAAACTGCAGTCGAGATTGTACTACTGTAGTAACTGAAGATCCATGTAATTTGCCAGCTGAAGATGGGTGCAAACCCGAAATGCATATTGGCAGAAATAAAACGCATTAAAAAGTGGCTGGTTGCTGTATTTTTACAATGAAATATCATTATCCACGGCCACGGAGCTCAACAGTCCAAATATAATGGACAAATTGTTACTATTGTTAGTGTTTATCTGTCCCACGTTTAAACGGCTCACGTTGATAACATGTATGGATGTGTGACTCTGGCCAATTCTTAGTCCAATCGTGGGTACTCTTCCATTAGTGATGTCAGATTGGTTGTACACTTCATCAAGATCTAATTTTTCCTTACGTCTTTCAAACACCTTTCCTACCAAGTTCCGCAGTACCCCGAAGTTAGTGGGGAGATTCAATGTCTTGAGCTGAATTCTATCTACAGCCTCCATTACCAGGAAGTTGATGTCTCTACCGTATTCGTGGCCGACACACACCACATGCCTTAAGGCTGTGTTGAGGACAGCCGGCTCCTCTAGACGAGATAATTGCAGAGCGTGCTCCAGGTTTGGGTATATTCTTGCAGGATCAATTTCCATTCCTCTCTGAGGTGGTGAGCCTGTGGATGTGCTTGTGCTGCTTACGACTTGGCTCTCGACATATTCTTTAGTACTTACTTCTTTGCGGTAAATTCCCTACCACAGGATGCCTTTGTGGCCGTAGATGATCTTCAGTCGACCTTAGTCCCCGGTTGGGAGGAGAGGGAGCATCTTCCTGATCACAGAGGTCTGTTTGAATGCATGCGTCTTTCATCACTATTGTGTGAGATTGTGACTTTGTAAATTTTTGAATCAGTTCTCTAAATTTATTCGCCCTCAATGCATCCCTCAACCTCTTGCTTGGGGACTTCCTCTTCAGATTCCTGTATCCGAGGATAGCCTCATCCAGAATCAATTCGAGGGATTACTCTCTGCTTTAGCATCCTGTACGGAGGGCAGTTCCTTCCGGTGGCATTGCACGATTTCCTTCCTCTTATTGTGCATGGAATGCAAACCCCGGTTTTACTGTAATTCTTTCTTACGTAATCCTCTGCCCCACACCTGGAGCAAACCGGCTTCCGTTCACAATGCTTATGCACGTGATCCAAATCGCCAAAGTTGTGGCATCGGGGGACTACTAGGTAGTGTCTAACATTAATGGCTTGAAATCTAATGTATATTCTCCCCATAGTGGTGAGTTTGCGCCACATTTTTCCGGAGACCTCGGCAACGTGATGGACAACATCGCGCTCCCGGGGCCCCGTTTTGAAACTAAGCTTAAAGTCTTTCTTCAAGATTTCGCATTCCACGTCGTCAAAATTTTGTTTGTACTTGATCTAGTATCTGTCACATTCTTTTAGTGAAGCTGGCACATCATACAGGATCACCAGCGGGTTACGCGTTCTTGGTGGTTCCCATTTAATAGGTTTGTTTAGTTTGGGATTTTTCAGAATTTTGTCCCTGTCCTCTTCAGTTGCGACATCTACTATTACGACATTTTTGGTTGCTTTGACTTTATTAATTTTAATTTTATCTTTAGTAGGGTCAATGGTGGTAGTGAAGATCTCCTGCACCTTCTTTAAGGTCTGTGAGGCAGGGGTGTATAAAAGACCACCGTTTCTGGTCTTTTTGAAATTTTCGCTATCGTCTCTTTCGTGGTTTACGCATTTGTGGCTACTTGCGCTACCACTCCAATCTATGTATTGGTTGGTTGCTGTCTCAGTCTTTCATTTTCCTTTTCTAATTCTTCAAGTCGCCCCTCAAGCTTCGCACTTCCGATAGCCCTGGCGGCAAATTCATTTTTTATTGCCAGGACTGCAGCCTGGCTGATCTTGCCATTTTGAACACTAGAAACTAGGATCTGACTAATTCTTATGTGTCACTCATATACATTCTCATCGTTCTGTCCCACTTCCTCCTGCGAGGTAGGAACAGAAGACATACTCGCCCTCGAAAACGCACTCGATTCACTCGCCTCTGGTTCAGCCATGTTTTTGACGAGTGAAAGAAAAATAGGAGCCCGTCTCTTGTCCTGGACCGGCTCCTTTTGCATGGTAGGGGGGAGGGCGGGGGGGGGGGGGGGGACTGATGCCGCTCGCCCACCGGCGTCGCCGCAAGGTCAAGGGCAATTTCGAGCTGCTGGGTTCAAGGCGCCGTCGCCAGTGAACTGGTCCCCCTCGGTGGCCCCGTCATCAACGATTTTACCCGACGCTCCCCGGAAAGTGCACCCCGCTCTCTGGAGAGGTGGATGCACCTCTCGGCCTTCGCAGCTTACTAGTCCGAGCTTCTACCTCTTGGCCAAGGACCCACTCCTACTCAGATGGTGGGCCGGTCACCCAGTCGTTCGGCGCTCTGGACCCAGCTAACCTTGCCCAGGCGAAGTCACCACCTACTGGGTTTGGCAGAACACTCCCCAGTTACACACCGGCGTGGCGAAGCACTCTTGCTGACTCGCGCCGCGATCCCACGCCGACAAACGAGGTCGCCGGCACGTACTTGCTGGTCTGTGCCCTGCGAAAAGAGAGAGGGTCAGATCTTCGGTCCCTCAGACACAGCTCCCCCTGTGCCACGCACCCTTCGCTGTCGCATCGGGTTGTGTCGCAGCTCTCCCCTTTGACGCAAGGCAACGTTCGGTCGGGCTCGAGAAATGCCGAGCTTGACGTCTGGCACCACGGGAAGGCGGAAATAGCCACTTGGGAAGGAGGAAGGAGAGGCTATGTTAGACGCATCACTTCCGCTTGTGAGCCCTGTCGCGGCACACCCGACTATAAGTGATACGCCCTAATGTGAGCCTCTGAGCCTTAGAGCACACTGGCAATGGGCAATGCAGCCCCAAGAGCTCTGTCTAGCAACCGACCTCTACATTTTGTTTTAAATAAATTCTTTTTTCAAACCAATAATCTCACACATGATAACCCACCACCTCATACATTAGTGGGTCTTAAGATCTACTATAAACTCACAGATATTGAGCAGCATTTTCTAGTTCTAATTTTAACCTTCTTACTTCTACAGGATATGATAAGTCAGTTGTTCAATGGGTAAGAACTAATCTCTATACTGTAATCTAACTGTTGTAGAAGCTACCTCCAGCAGCGTTACAGGCTTGCCAGTAAATGTATAAACCAGCTTATTGGCCATGCCCACCGAGCTAATCCCAGTGGGCATGCCCCTGGCACTGGGCTGGCCTTCAGAAAAATGCTGCAGGTACTGTTTAGAGGTGTCCTAATCTACATCCTACTGAAAATTTCCTATCTGCTAAGTCGTTATCGGTGTGCAGTTTTCACGTCCGAGATATTTGCGCACCTTCCCCCCATTCCAGGACGTGGCGGATTCCTACGGTTTTGCCGGTTGGCCAATCCACGCCCTGCTGGAATGGGATAGGTCGCAGTGTGTCAAATCGTGATCAGTAGTTCATATATTCTCCCTACGATATTCCCACTGACCCTTTGCCAATACCTCACTGACAAGGCAGTTTATGATCTCAAATGTGGTCGGGTTCCTAATTAGTGCCATTGTTTGGTAGCTGGTGTCTTAAGTCAGTGGCTACATCATCGAAGATAGGACACTCATAGATCACGTGATCCGTAGTGCCCAGTTCAGCTCCGCAGTCACACTAGGGGGTAGCCATTTGCCCGAATCAACGAAGATATGCTGGGTACGGTCCATGACCTTTGAGGAAGTGCAGCAGTCCCTAACTTGGTTGGAAGTGCGAAAGTTGGAGTCGTTCTTTAATGTTTGGCAGCAGTTGGTGAGTCCTCCTGCCCGTTTCCTCTCTCTCCCAGTTGTTGCCATAGTTCTTCTCCTCATCTTTTGATTGCAAACTTATCCCCCGCCCAAACCCCCATAATGCTCTCCGTTTTTTCCACTTCTCCTCTTATTACCCAATACCAAGCTGCCTGTTCCCGAATTTTGACGTCCAGAGGACACATCCCCATTAGTATCAGTAGTGACGCCCCCCCCCCCCCCCAGCCTCCCCGGAGATGTTCTGTATGCTCCAATGGAATGTAGAAGCATGTTGCACTGCAACCTCCTCACGGCCATAGCAGGTACGACCCTCGTGAGCCTGTGTGCCTAGTCTCCAGATCCGTAACCCATGACGGAGGCAAGAATGGTGTTATGATATAACTTTATGACTTCTGGTCGAAGGTGAAATAATCTGTGTCCTATCCTGATGAGGTTGTTTAAAACTTCCAGTGATCTTAGAGTTGCCACTTCGATATCCTTAGCAAAGCTCCATCTCTCCCATCATTGATCACACCCAGATACCGGGCCTCGCAACACCAAATTACTGGTGAGCCCCAGATCCTCACTGTCGGATTTCTGACCGATTGGCCTTTCAGTAGTAAGTATGTTTTGGGCGCTATTGTCATTTTCGTCCTGTGGCACCATTGTGTGAGAATAGTTAAGGCCCTTTCAATCTTAGGTTCTAGGTCTTTCCGCGACTCTGGCCGCCAACCAGCAGGAGGAGGTCGTCCGCGTAGGCTATAGACTCTAGCACATCATCACTGCTCTCCAGGCTCTCCAGGAGAGGCTTCATGTTTATATCCCAAAAGAGTGGCCCCATGGCATAGCCCTGTGGACACCCCTTTGTTATCTTTTTAGCAGTTCGCCCTCTAGGGGACGATAGCTAGATCTCCCTTTCCATACAGTAGCTCCTAAGACAGCCATATAGCGGCCCTGGACACTCCTTCTCCTGCAAGCAGGAGAAGAGCGAAGACCACCACAGGTTGTCGAAAGCAACATTGGTATTGACCATGATGCCAACTGTGTACTTGTGTAGGGACGACCCACAGACCTCGGCCGCCAGGGAAATTGCGTCAGACGCAGACCGCCCCTGCCGAAAACCGAATTGCCTGTCTCTCATCCCACACAGCACTCGGTGTGCCTTCAGCCTGTCAGCTATCAACTCCTCCAACAATTTTCCGAACAGGTCCAACAAACAAATTGGTCTGTAGGACTTTACTTCTTTCACGTCTCTATCCTGTCCTTTTTTTATGATAACTACATTGGCCTGTTTCCAGAAGGGGGGAAACGTTCCGAGGTGCAGGGACTCATTGTAGATTCTTGCTAGAGGTGTTACCAGCTGTGGAGCGAGGTATTGCACCACTTCCGCAATAATGCCGTCTTGTCCTGGTGCCTTCCCTCTGTTTAATGATTTTATGTGCGCCGCCACTTCCTGTTCCAACAATGGATAGACCATCACATTGTTCCTATATTCTTTCTGCATTGCCTGCCAAATTAGGCGTTGCTCCTTTGTGTCCTCTTCAACTCTTTCATCAGGGAGCAGGAAGCGGAGAAGGACCTCAGCAGTTTCCTTCCAAGTCCCCGTCATCCGTTTTCCATCCCCGAGTGTGGAGAGCACCATTGGCGAACTAATTTTCTCCCTTACTATCTTGTAAGGAATGTCCCAGGGATCCATAGCCTATTGGCTTTACACGTATTTCTCCCAGCTTCTGGAATTGCGACCTCTACCTTTTTTTTTTAAATCCTTTATTCAGTCATTATTATTACACAAATCACCCTAGTACCTAAATACATTAGTAGGTCCTATTTCTAACTACTACAATATACAATCTCCAGCTTTACATTCTAACACTACAGGTTAATACTATAATACCTTCACCTCTATAGGGATTATTCTACTATTATTTACTACGCATGTTGTTTTGATTATCGGATTGAAATTTTCTGCTACTGTTAGACTTGGATACTACTTTTAATAACTTACTATAACCATTCTACCTGCAGCGTCACAGGTGTGCCAGAAGATACAAACCTAATTTTGCTGGCCTTTCCCACTGAGCTATTCCCAGTGGGAGTGTCCTTGGCACGGGGCTGGCCGATGACTTAGTCACTGCAGTTCTATACTAATCTTATTATCCTAATTCTGAACCTATAGCCGGTCGGAGTGGCCGAGCGGTTCTAGGCGCTACAATCTGGAACCGCGTGAACGCTATGGTCGCAGGTTCGAATCCTGCCTCCGGCATGGATGTGTGTGATGTCATTATGTTAGTTAGGTTTAAGTAGTTCTAAGTTCTAGGGGACTGATGACCTCAGACGTTAAGTCCCATAATGCTCAGAGCCATTTGAACCATTTTGAGCCTGAACCTATAACTATCTTATCTACTGTCATAATCGGTGCGTTTTCAAGTCCGGTAATGACGTACTACCCCCACCCCCCCAACCTAATCCTAAAACATGGCGGGTTCCAGCCGTCAGGCGGTTGGCCAAGTCCATGTTCTGGCGGTACAGGGAGGGTTTGAGGAGTCTAAGTCTGGTGTTTTTTCATTGATTGTTTCTGAGGTACTCTTTGAGGACTTTGCCTTAGATTGCATCTGCTAGGTTGTTCAGGACGTTAACGACCTCTACATTTATGTAATACTCCGCAATCCACCTAATGAGTGTGGCTGAAGGTCCTTTTCGCACCACTAATTGATCCTCCCTACCCTGTTCCACTTTTCGAAGAGGGCGTAGAAAAATAGAGTATGGTAAACCTCCACATGTTAGATTGTCTCGTCGCGATGTATATGGTATGAAATAATATGTTGGTCGACTCTTCCCGGACGGAGCTCTCTCGAAATTTCAGTAGTAAACTTCTCATGATGCGCAATGCCGATGTATTGCAACGTCTGCCAATGCAGACTGTTGAGCATTCCTGTAACGTCCTCGCGCGGGTTAAACGATCCCTTGACGAATAGTGCCGTTCATCGTTGGCCCTTCCCCAGCTCTTCTATCAGTCCTACCCATATTGATGAACAATAATCCAGAATCGGTCGAACAAGGACCCTACATCGACTTCCTCGTGGTTGAATTACATTTCCTTAAGTTTCTTCCAATGAAAATTAGTCTCACATCTGCTTTTTCTGCTATTTGTTTTATGTGGTGAGTCCAGTTGAGTTCGATTTGGATAGTTACATCTACATATTTGACTGTAGACTCAGTTGCTAACAGCCTCTCAGCAATAGTCTACGTGTACAGTAGTGGCTTTCGTTTCCTGTGTCTGCGCAACATGTTATTTTTATTTACGTTCAGGGTCAACTGCGAGAGCCTGCACAATTCATCAACCCTTTGCAAGTCTTTCTGCAAATAGGTTAACATCTCAGCTTGCAATATCCGGGCAGTCACAAAGGGTGGGGTTATAGGAAATTGGAAGCTCCAATATTATGCGCGTTATGGAGCCACTTAAGGACATAACAGCCTAGGAGGGAAAGAAAGCCAATGTGCACTTCGTATGCATACCGGGTGAAGCAATTCCAGATGTGGTACAGGTCCCTCCGAATGCCTTGAACAGCACACGGTGCAAGCAACTGCAGGTGATGGATCACGACGGTATAAATGATGTGTCTCGCTTTGTATCGGAAGTGATTCTCCCGAATTTCGAGAGGCTGCCAGTCTTGCTTGCCAGATGAAAGTGGAGCTCACCATTTACAACATAGTCGACATGTGAGGTAAGGGCGAGTTGCAGCGCCCTGGGAATATTCTAATTTCACAGTTGGCGGCCACCGCTCGGGCCGCGCGGCATGGCCGAGATCGTCAGCAAACACGTGGTGCCAAATGTTAGCCGGACGAGCCGCGTGGCTGGGAATTCCGCTGTGACGAGGATGGTACTTTGTGTCGATGAAGGAAATGTCTACGCCGGGAGTGCCAAAGATGGCGGACTTTGTGAAACCTTAATGGCAGACATTTCACAATTCGTATAGAAGTTCATAGTAGCCATATGAATCATGATACCTTAAGAGAAACATGTACATTACTATTATTTGCACGACGATTCTGATGGTGTCATCAGATTTTCGATATATTTATTAGTTTAGTCTGATGACAAATTATACAAGTAAGACCTATAACACTACCGTCTGCTACTGCTGTACCATAACCATAAGGTTGGAGGCAGGTTGTGAAATAATCTATCTTAGTAAAGCAATTATGGTATAACGCAACAGAACAATGTTACCCTCTGAGAGGAAATGTGTTAGGTTGACCGTGTTGTACCTAACGGAGGTGGCTTATCGGAAATAAAAGTCAGAATTACGTAAATATTCGAACAATAAAAAACAATATTTTGCCTATCTACACTGCCTAAAGAATAAAGAGAACGGTCGCCAGCCTAATTAGGCAAGAGAATGATTAACATTCCTGTTTAAGAAAATGTGTATGAGTAACTTCAACGGACAAACACAACCTATATTTTGCCACACGCGAGTGCAACGAACTCTGACACCTGCATATGTTCACGGTTAAGATTGGAAGCAGACAGAGCAGAACAGACTATTTGCATAAATATAACAGATAACATTACACACTATTACTTTTCACACATTTTCCTAGCTGACATAAAATCATAACTGTAGTTCACTGCAAAATTATGAACTAATCACAGGTTAAGTCTCTCTTTGCTAAATACTATTTTATTTAGAATGAAAGTGAATTGGAATTCATTAACAAGTTACTTCTCACTGTCTTTTGAATAAAGAAATTATTGTTTTCATAAATAGTAGTCTTTCTATTTAATTGTTATTTATCTTGAGCATAAAGGATAACCTGTGGATCCTATTACACTATTAATATGCATTTTCATTACCCAAAAGAAACAAGTAGTTGGCAAGCATGAGTATATAACTTTTCACTATTGCAGTTTTCCACTTTTACTACAGTGAGACACATTGTTGACAAATTTGCAAGAAACTGACTCACCTTTTAAAATTTACTACAGGCAGCACTATGGTCATTAAATAAGCAAAACTTTATAAGCCTCAGTTTTTAGAACTTTTAATCTTTAAAAGAAACAGCAAATTGTCTTTATTACCACAGTCTTTTACTTTCAAGGAAATGATTAAATAGGTGACCAGAAAACTTTAAATTGGACTATTTCAATCACTGGCAGGCTATCACAAAACAAACTACATTTACTACCTCCCACAATTTCACTAAATCCACAGTAAGTCTGAATACTCCCTTCTTACCAAAGATCAAACGACATTATTTAATGAACTACTTGGCTTTGAGGCTTTAATTTTTTCCACAAACTAGGACACTCGGTTATTAAGTTCAAATGGAGAGGAACCTGAGAGGTGTTGTGATAGGGAAAAATCAAGGTAGGTACATAAATTCACTTATAAGTAACCTTATATTTGTGCACACTAAAACATCCAATGAGCATTACTATAGTGCTCCTTTATAGTGATTGCGCAATGTGGTGGCGATTGCATGTTGACAGGTGGAATTGCAGGTAGAGTTGCTGGACTCTGTCATTTCTTGGTGGCGATGATAGATACCAATTCCAAAATAGTTCCAGCCATTTATCCATCCATCCGAGGCATTGGAAAGCGGCAGGAAAAGCCTCTCTCGGAACCTGCACAATATACAACTCTTACATGGCAGTGCACAGTTTGGTAGCCCGTCCCCGACTGACTCTTGTTTCCAAACTTTTCTACCTAGCCAACCACAATTTGCGCGCGCTACACAGTTCCGTTACCGAGGGGAGCCACTATACCTTTAACATACAAACTAACTAAGAACCGTAAGTGATGGTCAGCAGTTTACATAACAGCAAACAAACATTTAAATAACACAGAACATTTGCACATATTAGTATTTCTGCAATAAATTATTCACCCAAATTCCAAATATATACATTAAGTTTTGTCTCCCTCCAATTGAGGCAAATAATTTGAATGACAGATATACTACATTGCATAGAATCAAACCATGACATCAAAGTTTTTACAAAGAAAGGAGTATACTATTTTATGTTATCGATTCAAATACATATACAGAAGCTCAACGATGTAACATTAAATAAAATAAAAGGCGAAATAAATCAGCAGAGCTTTAGAGCTATGGTGTTACACACCCAGCAACGAATTTCCAAAATATGAACGCTTCGTCCGATTTTGTCGATCGCCGTGTCTTTATAAAGCTATTAGTGTAATCCTAAATCTGTGTGAATTACAGGCATGTAACTTAAATAGTACATGAGCTATTGGAGGTCAAAGTGGCCGACTACTATCGATCGCGTCAGGCCGTGAGTACTCCACAGATACACGAAGAAAAGGTAGCAGCATGCTTATAAATATATTTATTCATCATGTCCCTGTTTATATCCGATATATATATATATACATACATACATACATATATATATATATATATATATATATATATATACTACTCATGAAGAAATTGGTTAGATATTTACTGTGTTTTAGAAAGCACAGAGACATTTGGCTAGTGGCCTACCTTTTGTTCTGTTCCTTTGATATATGATTAATTTGATTTTGTAGCTAATAATGTATGTTAGAGCATGTTTATGCTCCAGCCATAGAAATAATTATTTAATTTCAAGTATTTAAATGTAAATCCAGTATTTCGAATCTGCTTAAATATGTTTGTGAGTGTACTTTCGCTTGGAGTCATGGAGGGCGCGCCCTAGCCAATCACAGCGCTCATTAATGGTGAGACTGTACGGAAGTGGGGGAGGACGATCGTTTCGAGGGAGGACATGAGGACAGTTCTTGAGGGTACGGTACAGGACGAAAAGTGGTGGACGGCTCGGCGGACGCGTGAGAGACTTGGAGTGTGGAGCGGTTCGCACGTGGTCGCGAGAGATAGAGATATTTTGTAGTGCTGACTTGCGCACTTGTGAGAATTCCGTGACTTCTACAGTGAAGACGTAGTGTGCGTTTAGAAGTGAATGTATGGCGAGCTATGTTTTCGTTCATAACTAACTACGTGCAGTAAGAATCTATTGTTTCCTTGTTACCCAACATATATTTTATTTAATTGCTGGACCATCGACAGCTATAAGTGTTTAGCTGAAATATGCCACATTCTCAAAAATACCTCTAGTATCGTACTCATCATTTAAAGTCGTTAAGATTGTACCTGCAGATATTATTTAATTGCGATCTTTCATTTATAAATTTACATGTTACATTCATAATTCTCAATTGCTGAGTGATAGAAACCTTCGACCATTCGATTCTTGTGTGTATTCTTATCGTATACTGTAGACAAAGCAGCAATTGGCCTGTAATGCGGCAACTAGACCCTTGACAACGAAAAAAGCCAAAACGTTTGATATTTATACTCTGCGTCTGAGGGTACGTGGTTGAGGACCACCTCATCTAATTCATTTTCAATTATATTTGAAAGCCCGCAGACAGGACCGAATGCGAACCTCTGGTACAGAGCCTAGTGGAAGCTCTGAATCAGTGGCTCAGACGCTTCTTCAACCATGTAGGCAGCAGATTCCTCGACTTGCGCCATAGGGTGGTTAGGCTTCGGATTCCGCAGAATAGATCAGGACTCCATTAGATGCAGGAGGCGGCTACACGGGTACCAGGGACTGTATGGCGTGGACCGGTCGGTCTTTTAGGTTAGAAGGTCTCGGTGAAGCACAAAAAGGCCTTCAGTCTCAACGAGTGTAGATCGAACACAGGAAGAACGTACATCCAGGAACAAAGCGTACAATAGCTGTAAATTGTCGTTGCTGTTTTGGGGAAGTACAAGAGCACCAAGCGCTACTAGAAAGCACTGATGTATCAATCGTTATGAGCACTGAAAGGTGGCTAAAGTCGAAGATATGTACAGAAGAATTTTTGCCAAGAACCTACGTTTGTTGAGAGCGAATATCGTATACAAAGTTGGCAGTGGCGTGCTTGTTACTGTTAGAAATTGTTTACCTTGTAGCGAAATTGAAGCAGAGCGTATCTGTCAGTTAGTATAGCCGGAGATCATCATTAGCAACCAGAATGAAATAATAATTGGATCCTTTTACCGACTTCCCAACTCAGATGATACAACAGCTGATAGGTTTAAAGAAAACTGCAGTCCAATATCAAACACATACCCGACTCACACAACTACAGTTGGTGGTGACTTTAATGTACCCTCGATTTTCAGTTTAATTTCGGACACATACCCGACTCATACAACTAGAGTAGGGGGTGGCTTTAATGAACCCTCGATATGTTGCGTAAGTACATGTTTAAACCCGAAAATTGGCATAAAACATCATTAGAAATTGTGCTAAACGCATTATCTTAAAATTATTTCGAGGAGTTTGTCCATAAGCCCACGAAAGTAGTCAACGGTTTTGAAAGCACACGTGACGTCTTAGCAACTAAAAATCATGATCTGATAACGATAATCAAAAGGGCTATAGAGATTAGTGAACACAGGTTTGTCGTTACAAGACTGAATATTATAAGCCCCAAATCCTCCAAAGATAAACGAATAATATACCTATTAAAAAAAAAGGTCACTTGAGTCCTTCTTGAGAGACAACCTCCACTCCTTCCAAACTAACAATGTAGCTATAGGGCAGATGTGGCTTGAATTCAGAGAAATTGTATCGACAGTTATTGAAAGTTTAGTACCAAATAAATTAACAAAAGACGGAAATGATCTCAATTGGCACACAAAACGGGTCAGAACACTGTTGTAGAAACAACTGAAAAAACTTACCAAATTTAAACGGACGCAAAATCTCCAAGATTGGCGATCATTAACAAAAGCTTGAAATTTAGCGCTGGCTTCACCGCGAGATGCTTATAATAGTTTAACCAACAAAACTTTATGGCTAAACCAGGAAGAAAATGCAAAGAGATTCTGGTCGTATGTGAAGTATGCTAGCGCCAAGACACAATCACTGAATTCTCTGCACGATAGCAATGGAAATACTATCGACGACAGTGCTGCCAAAGCAGAGTTACTAAACACAGCCGCCGTCCGGGTGCCCGAGCGGTTCTAGGTGCTACAGTCCGGAACAACGCGACCGCTACGTCGCAGGTTTGAATCCTGCCTCGGGCATGGATGTGTGTGATGTCCTTAGGTTAGTTAGGTTTAAGTACTTATAAGTTCTAGGGGACTGATGACCTCAGAAGTTAAGTCCCTTAGAGCTGAGAGCCATTTGAACCATTTTTTTAAACACAGCCTTCATCAAAGAAGACGAAGTAAGTATTCCGGATTTCGAACGAAAAACAGCTGCCAGAAAGAGTAACTTTGATGTCCTAGAAGTAGTGAAGCAACTTAACTCACTCAATAAAATCAAGTCTTCAGATCCAGACTGCGTAAGAATTATGTTCCTTTCAGAGTATGCAGATTCAACAGCTCTGTACTTGGCAATCACATACATCCGCTAGCTCGTCGAAAGTTCCGTACCCAAAGACTTGAAAGTTTCAAAGGTCACACCAATATTCAAGAAAGGATATAGGGGTAATCACTAAATTACAGGTCCATATCACTAACGTCGATGTTATTGTTGTTGTGGTCTTCAGTCCTGAGACTGGTTTGATGCAGCTCTCCATGCTACTCTATCCTGTGCAAGCTTCTTCATCTCCCAGTACCTACTGCAGCCTACATCTTTCTGAATCTGCTTAGTGTATTCATCTCGTGGTCTCCCTCTACGATTTTTACCCTCCACGCTGCCCTCTAGTACTAAATTGGTGATCACTTGATGCCTCAGAACATGTCCTACCAACCGATCCCTTCTTCTAGTCAAGTTGTGCCACAAACTCCTCTTCTCCTGAATTCTATTCAATACCTCCTCATTAGTTATGTGATCTACCAATATAATCTTCAGCAATTTTCTGTAGCGCCACATTTCCAAAGCTTCTGTTCTCTTCTTGTCCAAACTATTTATCGTCCATGTTTCACTTTCATACATGGCTACACTCCATACAAATACTTTCAGAAACAACTTCCTGACACTTAAATCTATACTCGATGTTAACTAGTTTCTCTTCTTCAGAAACGCTTTTCTTGCCATTGCCAGTCTACATTTTATATCCTATCTACTTCGACCATCATCAGTCATTTTGCTCCCCAAATAGCAAAACCCCTTTACTACTTGAAGTCTCTCATTTCCTAATCTAATTCCCTCAGCATCACCCGATTTAATTCGACTACATTGCATTATCCTCGTTTTGCTTTTGTTGATGTCCATCTTATATCCTCCCTTCAAGACACTATCCATTCCGTTCAACTGCTCTTCCAAGTCCTTTGCTGCCTCTGAAAGAATTACAATGTCATCGGCGAACCTCAAAGTTTTTAGTTCTTCTCCATGGATTTTAATTCCTACTCCGAATTTTTCTTTTGTTTCATTCACTGCTTGCTCAATATACAAATTGAATAACATCGGGGAGAGGCTACAACCCTGTTTCACTCCCTTCCCAACCACTGCTTCCCTATCATGTCCCTCGACTCTTATAACTACCATTTGGTTTCTGTACAAATTGTAAATAGCCTTTCGCTCCCTGTATTTTACCCCTGCTACCTTCAGAATTTGAAAGAGAGAATTCCAGTCAACGTCGATATGCAGCCGAATTTTGGAGCATATATTGTTTTCGAATATTATGATTTACTTCGAAGAGAACAGTCTCTTGGCATACAATCAACAAGGATTTAGAAAACATCGTTGTTGTGAAACACAGCTAGCTCTTTACTCACACTAAGTGTAGACTGATATTGACAAAGGAATTCAACGTCATTCCGCATTTCTAGATTTCCAGAAGGGGCTTTGACACTCTACGACACAAGCGGCTTGCAATTAAATTGCATGCTTATGAAATATCATCTCAGTTATGCGACTGGATTCGTGATTTCCTGTCAGAGAGGGCACAGTTCGTAGTATTTGACGGGATGTCATCGAGTAACACAAAAGTGATTTTTGGCGTTCCTCAAGGTAGTGTTATTGGCCCTCTGCTATTACTTATCTATATAAACGATTTGGGAGACCATCTGAGCAACCATCCTATTCAGTTTACTTATGCTTCTGTCGTTTATCGTGCAGAAAAGCCATCAAAATATCACAAGACACTGCAAAAAGATTGAGAAAAGAAAAGTGTATGGTGCGAAAATTGGCAATTGGCACTAAATAATGAGAAGTGTGAGTTCACACACATTCGTCACAAAATAAATCTATTAAACTTGGGTTACACGACAAACCAGTCAAATGTAAAAGCCGTAAATTCAACTGAAGGCCTAGGAATTACAACTGCGAACAACTCGAATTGAAAAAAAACACATAGAAAAAGTTGTAGGGAAGGCAGAACAAAGACGGTGGCTTATTAGCAGAACACTTAGCAAATGTAACAGATTTACTAAAGACTCGGCCTACGTTACGCTTCTCCGTCCTCTTTTGGAATACCGCTGCAGGGCCTGGAATACTTACTATATAGGATTAACGGAGTACATCGAGAAAGTTCAAAGATGAGCAGCACATTTTGTATTATCGCGAAACGGGGGAGGGAGTGTCTCTGATATGAAACAAAGGCATTTTTCATTGTGGCGGAGTCTTCTCATGAAATTTCAATCACGTACTTGCTCCTCCAAATGCGAAAATATTCTGTTGACGACGAACTACTTAGGGGGAATCGATCATCATAATAAAATAAGGGATGGCAGAGCTCGCAAGGAAAGAAACAGGAGTTCGGTTTTTTTCCGCTCAGTGTTCGAGGTTGAAATAATTGAGAATAATTTTGAAGGTGGTTCGATGAGCCCTCTGCCAGGCACTCAGGCGTGATTTGCAGAGGATCTATGTAAATGCAGGTGCTGCCTTCTGGCGTTGCTACTTTGTTATACACAACCATATCCTCCCCGAACAGTTTTAAAGAGTATCCGACGCATTCTAATAGATCATTTACATACATTGTTCACAGTAACGGTTCTTCCACACTTCCTCTTGATGTAGTCCCGTAATTACGTTTACATCTGTCGATTCTGTTCCGTTAAGAATGACGTGTAGAGTTCTGTCTGCAAGGAAGTCTTGAATGTTCAAATGTGTGTAAGTTCCTAAGGGAGCAAACTGCTGAGGTCATCGGTCCCTGTACTTACACACTACGTAAACTAACTTATGCTAAGAACATCACACACGACCATGCTTGAGAGAGGACTCGAACCCCCGGTGGGAGGGGCCGCTCAATCCGTGACATGGCGCCTCAAACTGCAAAACCACTCCGTGCGCGAAGTTTTGAGTGCAGTCGCAAATGTGTTCCGATATTCGATAAGCTAATATACCAACAACAAAAACTATATCAGAACCCAGAAGGAATCGTGCGACATGAACGAATGTTGGTAGACATGTTTCTACATCTGAAAGATGTCTATTCTGATACCGCCCCAGTAGCACAACAGTGACGCTAGCAGCGGCACCGTGAAGATGCACGTCCGGTTTGATTTAAATACGTTCTGCAACGGTCATGAGGTTAGTTACATTTCCCATTGGACATGGTGAGTTGATGTTAATAAAGAATGTCTGTAAGACGACAATAAAGCCATTATCAGTACTTCACTGAGTTTGAACGAGGCCTTGTAAGAGGGCTACGAGACGATGTATGTTTCTTCCGTGATACTGCAGAAAAGTTTGGTAGGAACGTAGCCACTGAACATGATTTCTGGCAGCAGTGATCACCTAAATGTACGGTCTCACGAAGACCAGGCACATGAAGGTCACTTGGCAGCATCTAGAGGGAAGACCATCGTTTTCGGCGTATCGCTCTGGTGCAACACAGTGCTCCTGCATCATCAATTTGAGAAGTAATAGGAAACACAGTGATATAAGAAACTTTTACAGATTGGTTACTTCAAAGATTACTCCAAGCCAGATGCCTCGTAGTGTGCATTCCACTACGCGCTCACAATAATAGAGCATTTTTTCACACTTTCGTGGGAGCGATAGCTACCCCAAATCAGCAATCTGACGGCAGCATAGGCAATGGTGAACGACAGATTACTATATTTAGTTGTTACAAGGACAATAATCATGCATAATGGCACATAAATTCTGTCAGAATTAATTAAACAGCCGTATAATCTAATACGTATTCATAAGTTATGGATGAGAGCACTACAATTCCAGGTAAATGGAAGAAGAGAGAGGATGCATTAGACAAAAGGGAAATAGCCAACACAATGACTATGATACATTGTTGCCATACCTTGTCATAGTTTTGGTTGTAAGATGCACAAAAGTACACGTCTGTCACCATATGGAGTAGTCTGTGGCCGGAAAATGCAGTCCCATTTGAGATGATTAATCTGAAAGTGGAGAAGAGTGGTGAGCCAGTACGCAATTTCAGAATTACGTTAAAGGAGGAAGTGGGTACAGAAATACAATATAAAATCCTTCAAATGTTATTAACAAGAGGGACAACACAATGTGAAACTACCTGAGTACTGTCTAAGGCAATAGTGCAAGGCACCATGACTTCCTAAATGAGTCGTACACTAGTTGCAGGCCACGTACACCCCTTCTTGACAATCATGTTTCCCAACGCCAGTGGCCTTTTTCAAGACGATTATGCGCTATATCACAATACCATGAATGTGATGGAGTGGCTCGAGGTAGAGAGTGGAGAGTTCCTATGGATATGCTGGCTCAAAAATGGTTCAAATGGCTCTGAGCACTATGGGACTCAACTGCTGTGGTCATAAGTCCCGTAGAACTTAGAACCACTTAAACTTAACTAACCTAAGGACATCACACACATCCATGCCCGAGGAAGGAATCGAACCTGCGACCGTAGCGGTCGAGCGGTTGCAGACTGTAGCGCCTTTAACCGCTCGGCCACTCCGGTCGGCCTATGCTGGCTCCCCAACTGTTCAGATCTTAACCCGATGGAACAAATCTGGGATGTGTTTCAGCCTAGTGTCAGATCTCATCGTCGCCCTCCCCGGAATTTACGAGACTTTGGTGACTTGAGTGTGCAGACGTGGAGCTAGTTCCCTCCAGCGACCACCCAAGACCTCATTACTTCTAGGCCACTACGTATCACCGCTGTTAACCGTGCAAAAGGTGGACATAGCGGCCATCAGGAAGGTGGTCAGGTAGCCAGAGTGGCCATGCGGTTCTAGGCGCTGCGATCTGGAGCCGCTACGGTAGCAGTTTCGAATCCTGCCTCGGGCATGTATGTGTGTGATGTCCTTAGGTTAGTTAGATTTAATTAGTTCCAAGTTCTAAGCAACTGATGACCTCAGAAGTTAAATCGCACAGTGCTCAGAGCCAATTGAATCATTTCTGCTAACGCTCAGTTTCGAGATGTTTTTGTAATGCTTGAAAATACAGATCATAAGTGCTTGTCATGAATAAAATACACTACTGGCCATTAAAATTGCTACACCACAAAGATGACGTGCTACAGACGCGAAATTTAACCGACAGGAAAAAGATGATGTGATATGCAAATGATTAGCTTTTCAGAGCATTCACACTAGGTTGGCGCCGGTTGTGACACCTACAACGTGCTGACATGAGGAAAGTTGCCAACCGATGTCTCATACACAAACAGCAGTTGACCGGCGTTCCCTGGTGAAACGTTGTTGTGATGCCTCGTGTAGGGAGGAGAAATGCTTACCATCACGTTTCCGACTTTGATAAAGGTCGGATTGTAGCCTGTCGCGATTGAGTTTCATCGTATCGCGACATTGCTGCTCGCGTTGGTCGAGATCCAATTAGTGTTAGCAGAATATGGAATCTGTGGTTTCAGGAGGGTAATACGGACGCCGTGCTGGATCCCAACGGCCTCGCATCACTAGCAATCGAGATTACAGGCATCTTATCCGCATGGCTGTAACGGATCGTGCAGCCACGTCTCGATCCCTGAGTCAACAGATCCGGACGTTTGCAAGACAACAATCATCTGCTCGAACCAATTCGACGACGTTTCCTGTAGCATGGACTATCAGCTCGGAGACCATGGCTGCGGTTACCCTTGACGCTGCATCACAGACAGTAGCGCCTGCGATGGTGCACTCAACGACGAACCTGGCTCCACGAATGGCAAAACGTTATTTTTTCGAATGAATTCAGGTTCTGTTTACAGCATCATCATGGTCGCACCCGTGTTTGGCGACATCGCGGTGAACGCACATTGGACGCGTGTATTCGTCATCGCCATACTGGCGTATCACCCGGCGTGATGGCATGGGGTGTCATTGGTTACACGTCTTGGTCACCTCTTGGTCTCATTTACGGCATTATTGAACACTGGACGTTACATTTCAGATATGTTACGTCCAGTGGCTGTACCCTTCATTCGATACCTGCGAAACCCTACATTTCAGCAGGATAATGGTCGACCGCATGTTACAGGTCCAGTACGGGCTTTTCTGAATACAGAAAATGTTCGACTGCGACACTGGCAAGCACATTCTACAGATCTCTCACCAATTGAAAACGTCTGGTCAATGGTGGCCGAACAACTGGCCCGTCACAATACGCCTGTCACTGCTCTTGATGAACTGTGGTATCGTGTTGAAGCTGCATGGGCAGCTATACCTGTACACGCCATACAAGCTCAGTTTGACTCAATGCTCAGGCGTATCAATCCGTTATTACAGCCAGAGGTGGTTGTTCTGGGTACTGATTTCTCAGGATCTATGCACCCAAATTGCGTGAAAATGTAATCACATGTCAGGTCTACTATAATATATTTGTCCAATGAATACCAGTTTATCATCTGCATTTCTTCTTTGTGTAGCAATTTTAATGGCCAGTAGTGTACCTTTCAACATATAGCTCTACCATCGCTGTAACAGTTTGGTGACGTTCTACATTCCACATTTTGCCTGTATTAATATCATAAAAGTCTCAATTACTTCGTAAGCCTTTTGTCTCATCGCTGTAACAGCGTGAACAGACTGGTGAGCGTCAAGTGTACAGATAAACTGGTAATATTCCCCTGAGTTAGGAATTCGCTAACATTCGGTATCCCAAGGCAGAATTTCTTGTTATCTCTTCTCTTGACGGCGGGATGGTGGTTTATGGCACAATTCTGACCGAAGCCAAAATGGACGTATCACACAGTCACACAATAGGCAGGACGTCAAACCCTCATACCCACATTTGATCCCTTCTCTTGGAGCTTCTGTCTTAGAGATCAGAACCGTTATATACAGCGTTGAAATGAAGCATTTTACTTATAGGTGGCAGAGGAAAACATTTCAGACACACCACCGTTCAGAATCGACTCGAAATGCCCTCAGGATGTGACACAAAGGGTATCAATGAAACCACCCCTTTCCTTGGGGCGCTGTTCCCACACATTAAGCCGTAGAAAATGACTGCAGCGTGAATTGTGTGGGACTCAAAGCTCTAAGGGAAGGTGTGGTTTCATTGACACTCTGCATTTTACTTCCTGATGGCTTTTCGTGTCGAGTCTGAGCAACTGTGTGTCGGAGTGTTCGTCGCCAAGCCATAACAAAACAGCGTGATTTTAACGCTAGGCAGTGCTGTTCTGACGTCCATCCCAGGGGTGTTATAAGAAGGGATTAACTGTAGGTAAGAGAGAACGTAACGTCCTTACCATCGTGTGACACGTCCACGGTGGCGCCGAGCAGACCTGGGGCTACATCTGATGCCAACTTAACCCACCTTAAACAACCCCGTGGACTGCTGCACTGTGCCAACATTTTCGCAAGTATCGACACCTTGCTATTTGAGGCGTCACCCCGCCAGACAGTGTTATCAGGGCGCCACTCTCTTGCACCACTACAAAAGGTTTTGGTAGGCACCTTTGACATACATTCCAAGCTTGTGCATCCTAGTGGTAAGGAATTATGGGTATTCGAAAAAGTTTCCGTTTAATTCTGTTGTCTTAATATAGTAGTTTTGTCAAAAGGGAGGTGAAAAATCGAAGACCCAAACAGAATTAAAATCATGGCATGTTTTATTACAGAGGAACAGAGAAGCATAGAAAAGGACGTGTAGTCTTCAGTGCATAAAAGGAAACTGAAAGATAAATGATAGCTATAGCACAAGATGGGATATAGGAATACAGATTAAACATAAACAGTAACTCAACAGAAATCATTAAATTTACGCAACTATCATGAGGTTGACGAAGGCTTCTAAAGGACGTTATGGAAATCGATAATCAATAGTTATAAGAGGGTTGGGTGATTACTTATGGCCTTGTGTTAAAGAAAGAATACATATGGACGGTAACTGCAAATAAATCGTCTATTTCGTTTTATTGCAGTTGTAAAAGCAATAAAGTAGATGTTTCCATGCCTGTGTCTATATAACAATTACAAGGGAGACCTGTGAATAATGTAGAAGGAATACGAAAGTAGATATAAGAGTAAATACTGTGCACACAAAGATTGGTACCAAGAGCATTGTTCTTAACTAGCAATTAACCAAGTGAGACTAGTATTTCTTTTCACTCCATCTGTTATCAAGGAACAAAAATTTTAATCGGAAATGGGATCTGTGTTGATATAGAAAAAAAGGAAGACAACAGTAATATTTTACAAAAAAAAGCTGATGTTCAGAGATTATAATTTTGGAAAATATTTTCACAAAATATTTCAGATCACTGAAGCAAAATATATGAGCACTAAGGGCTAGAAAAACAAGTTAAACATGGAACATTAATAATAATGTTAGGTTAATAAGATATTTTGTAAGATCGTACCAAACACCAGTGTGATCTGACTTTACAGTCGATGTTTGATGTATCTAGGTCCATACTTCCAAATTTACGAAACGTTCTACGTTCCTCAGTGTTAAGTCGATTAATATCGTACAGATTGGACGTATAAAAGAGTAGTAGTAAAGGGTATCCTAAAAAAATTAAGAAACTCGCACCATAGCTATGTGACTATCAGAGTGTGGAATGTACTTGTTGAGACTTTCAGATATCTTTGTGTACCAATAAATTAAAGTGCCGCCACGTGTTTTTCTGCGTGTATGTGAAGGTTAATCTCGGGAACTACTTTTAGGATCTCCATGCGGTTCTCAATAATCGATAGAAAGATTGACGAGGACACCTTACGAAACTTGAGCAGGTGGCTAGTTTTCAATAGAACTAGGGAAACGTCCAGCCTCGCACTAAATATCTGCAGCCACACTACTAGTAGGGCGTAGTGGTAATAAATTATATACATGAACCTTCCACGCGACTCAGTATGAATGTCAGTGAACACTTTATCAAAATACCTAGAGTACGTCCTGATATTAGCCTTCATATGCAGACATAAAAACGTGTTGGAGGACTTGATAATATGTAGTGATTATGGAACCTAGTAAGAGTTTGGCTCAGTACATAACAGACAACATGTTCTCCGAGTGACACTGGCTTAACGTAATGAGAGTACCATACTGAAGTATGAACGGAACAGTTGCAATTCTGAATAACATAATGAAATAATATGCCAAAGCTGATATACCAGAAGATTAAAACTATTTTCAAGCAGTGGCATTTGTCTTCTAAGATATAAAACAGACAAATCAGGTTGTAACGAAAGGTTATTTTGCTGCTAATTTGCTAACAGTTTAATTTCAAGAGAGGAAAATACAGACAACTGACGAAGGTAACTTCTAAGGGACAAATCGAATGAACCTCTTTTCGAAATTCGCTACTGTCAATATAACCAGGGATCCATTCCTGGTAAAACGTTTTTTATATAATCTGTTTGCATATAAATCGGGAAGAAATAACGGAGCTCTGCGCTCATGCTCTCTAGCAATCTGCCTCTGAAGCGAGACTTTAAGTCAGTCTCGTCTGGTGCCATGTTATCCAAGTAAAGGAAGCAGAATTCAACATTATCAGCTTTTTAAGACCTCCAGCCCCCCATGAACCATGGATCTTGCCGTTGGTGGAGAGGCTTGCGTGCCTCAGCAATACAGATAGCCGTACCGTAGGTACAACCACAACGGAGGGGTATCTGCTGAGAGGCCAGACAAACGTGTGGTTCCTGAAGAGGGGCAGCAGCCTTTTCAGTAGTTGCAAGGGCAACAGTCTGGTTGATTGACTGATCTGGCCTTGTAACAATAACCAAAACAGCCTTGCTGTGCTGGTACTGCTAACGGCTGAAAGCAAGGGGAAACTACGGCCGTAATATTTCCCGAGGGCATGCAGCTTTACTGTATGATTAAATGATGATGGCGTCCTCTTGGGTAAAATATTCCGGAGGTAAAATAGTCCCCCATTCGGATCTCCGGGCGGGGACTACTCAAGAGGACGTCGTTATCAGGAGAAAGAAAACTGGCATTCTACGGATCGGAGCGTGGAATGTCAGATCCCTTAATCAGGCAGGTAGGTTAGAAAATTTAAAAAGGGAAATGGATAGATATAGTGGGAATTTGTGAAGTTCGGTGGCAGGAGTAACAAGACTTCTGGTCAGGTGACTACAGGGTTATAAACACAAAGTCAAATAGGGGTAATGCAGGAGTAGGTTTAATAATGAATAGGAAAATAGGAATGCGGGTAAGCTACTACAAACAGCATAGTGAACGCATTATTGTGGCCAAGATATATACGAAACCCACACCTACTACAGTAGTACAAGTTTATATGCCAACTAGCTCTGCAGATGATGAAGAAATTGAAGAAATGTATGATGAAATAAAACAAATTATTCAGATAGTGAAGGGAGACGAATATTTAATAGTCATGGGTGACTGGAATTCGACTGTAGGAAAAGGGAGAGAAGGAAATATAGTAGGTGAATATGGATTGGGGCTAAGAAATGAAAGAGGAAGCCGCCTGGTAGAATTTTGCCCAGAGCACAACTTAATCATAGCTAACACTTGGTTTAAGAATCATGATAGAAGGTTGTATACAGGGAAGAACCCTGGAGATACTAAAAGGTATCAGATAGATTATATAATGGTAAGTCAGAGATTTAGGAACCAGGTTCTAAATTGTAAGACCTTTCCAGGGGCAGATGTGGACTCTGACCACAATCTATTGGTTATGAACTGTAGATTAAAACTGAAGAAACTGCAAAAAGGTGGGAATTTAGGGAGATGGGATCTGGATAAACTGACTAAAGCAGAGGTTGTACAGAGTTTCAGGGAGAGCATAAGGGAACAATTGACAGGAATGGGGGAAAGAAAGACAGTAGAAGAAGAATGGGTAGCTCTGAGGGATGAAGTAGTGAAGGCAGCAGAGGATCAAGTAGGTAAAAAGACAAGGGCTAGTAGAAAACCTTGGGTAACAGAAGAAATATTGAATTTAATTGATGAAAGGAGAAAATATAAAAATGCAGTAAATGAAGCAGGCAAAAAGGAATACAAACGTCTCAAAAATGAGATCGACAGGAAGTGCAAAATGGCTAAGCAGGGATAGCTAGAGGACAAATGTAAGGATGTAGAGGCTTATCTCAGGAGAGGCAAGATAGATACTGCCTACAGGAAAATTAAAGTGACTTTTGGAGATAAGAGAACCACTTGTATGAACATCAAGAGCTCAGATGGAAACCCAGTTCTAAGCAAAGAAGGGAAAGCAGAAAGGTGGAAGCAGTATATAGAGGGTCTATACAAGGGCGATGTACTTGAGGACAATATTATGGAAATGGAAGAGGATGTAGAGGAAGATGAAATGGGAGATACGATACTGCGTGAAGAGTTTGACAGAGCACTGAAAGATCTAAGTCGAAACAAGGCCCCCGGAGTAGACAACATTCCATTGGAACTACTGACGGCCTTGGGAGAGCCAGTCCTGACAAAACTCTACCATCTGGTGAGCAAGATGTATGAAACAGGCGAAATACCCTCAGGCTTCAAGAAGAATATAATAATTCCAATCCCAAAGAAAGCAGGTGTTGACGGATGTGAAAATTACTGAACAATCAGTTTAATAAGCCACAGTTGCAAAATACTAACACGAATTCTTTACAGACGAATGGAAAAACTAGTAGAAGTCGACCTCGGGGAAGATCAGTTTGGATTCCGTAGAAATACTGGAACACGTGATGCAATACTGACCTTACGACTTATCTTAGAAGAAAGATTAAGGAAAGACAAACCTACGTTTCTAGCATTTGTATACTTAGAGAAAGCTTTTGACAATGTTGACTGGAATACTCTCTTTCAAATTGTAAAGGTGGCAGGGGTAAAATACAGGGAGCGAAAGGCTATTTACAATTTGTACAGAAACCAGATGCCAGTTATAAGAGTCGAGGGACATGAAAGGGAAGCAGTGGTTGGGAAGGGAGTAAGACAGGGTTGTAGCCTGTCCCCGATGTTATTCAATTTGTATATTGAGCAAGCAGTAAAGGAAACAAAAGAAAAATTCGGAGTAGGTATTAAAATCCATGGAGAAGAAATAAAAACTTTGAGGTTCGCCGATGACATTGTAATTCTGTCAGAGACAGCAAAGGACTTGGAAGAACATTTGAATGGAATGGACAGTGTCTTGAAAGGAGGATATAAGATGAACATCAACAAAAGCAAAACAAGGATAATGGAATGTAGTCGAATTAAGTCGGGTGATGCTGAGGGAATTAGATTAGGAAATGAGACACTTAAAGTAGGAAAGGAGTTTTGCTATTTGGGGAGCAAAATAACTGATGATGGTCGAAGTAGAGAGGATATAAAATGTAGACTGGCAATGGAAAGGAAAGCGTTTCTGAAGATGAGAAATTTGTTAACATCGAGTATAGATTTAAGTGTCAGGAAGTCGTTTCTGAAAGTATTTGTATGGAGTGTAGCCATGTATGGAAGTGAAACATGGACGGTAAATAGTTGGGAACAGAAGATAATAGAAGCTGTCGAAATGTGGTGCTACAGAAGAATGTTGAAGATTAGATGGGTAGATCACATAACTAATGAGGAAGTATTGAATAGGATTGGGGAGAAGAGAAGTTTGTGGCACAACTTGACCAGAAGAAGGGATCGGTTGGTAGGACATGTTCTGAGGCATCAAGGGATCACCAAATTAGTATTGGAGGGCAGCGTGGAGGGTAAAAATCGTAGGAGGAGACCAAGAGATGAATACACTAAGCAGATTCAGAAGGATGTATGTTGCGGTAGGTACTGGGAGATGAAGCAGCTTGCACAGGATAGAGTAGAATGGAGAGCTGCATCAAACCAGTCTCAGGACTGAAGACCACAACAACAACAAAAAGTCCTCCAGAAGAGATACATCTCTGCTTTCAAAAAGACGTCAGTGGCATCTCACATCATCTCTCATGGTTCTGAACACAAACGTCAGCAGCTCTAAGGAACTGATAAGACGTTTTCCACACTGTACAGTGAAAGAGGGTTTACTTGCTAAGTTGAAAATAACTGTCTCCTCAGCGGTGTTTTCAGGACATGAGACTGATTGTGTTCGTAAGGCTTATCCGAACAAAGAAATAACTCATGCGTATGTCCTGAAGAACGGACCCAACAGCATCTCCCAAACTGTTCGGAAAATCTTACAGTATGTACGGTGGATAATCTTAAAGTCGCAAAAGCATGTACAGCAGATGATGCGTTATTCTGGTTTGTTGTTATAGACTTTTAGAAACGTTGTTTCTACTTACTTTTTACATTTCCTGCATTTAATATACAGGGAGAGCATGAAGTCATCCCTCGTCAAAAATTTTGCTCCTAAAGAACAATGCTTGATACATAATTACAGTTTATTGCAAATGGTAGCTCAACTTTTAAGGCTTTTTATGAACACACATTTACGTGGGCCTCGTGGGTTGCCCGCATAACGTCGAGGCGATACTCAGTTTCTCTCCATGTCTTTTCCAACATCTCTACCGTAAAAGATTGCATATCAGGAACTGGTGAGATGGACACGTTATATTTAACGTGAATCCAGAGAGAAGTAAAGAGGGATTAAGTATGGTGAACGTGGTGGCCATTATGTTGGAACGTCTCTGCCGATCCGTATGTATGGATAGGTTTCATCCAGAAATTGACGATCATCTTAATCAAAGTATAGCGATATCATTCTGAAACACTAAAGATGGCCGATATGCTTGTGAGGAAACTGAGCACATGAAGAGGTGTCTCCATAAAGTTTTAAGATTTAAGCTACAATTTGCAAAAAAACTGCAACAACATGTGGAAATGTATCCACAGAATGCTTCATATTTTAACTAGCATTTGCAACAAACGACATATCCGTGTCTGGCAGTGTGCCTTAGATATAAAGTTCAACCTGCACATTTTTATCGTTGCCTTATTTTTCTACATATCATTTGTATGTATTTGCATCAGACAACTTTAACTGCAGTAACTAAATGACTTACAAGAAATATATGTCAGAGGTAATTTAATACGGCGTGCTCCTGGCTGAATGATGCTGTTTTCACAGAAACGCTTACCCTAAGGATGAGCTACCTTGCGCTCCTGGTAGCATCTGGTCATTTACCTATTTTACTGTGTTTAAGTTCCTTTATTTTTCTGTGAAGATCTAAGTCGACATTGTTGAGTTGAAAGAACAGCTTGAAGTAATTCACATATTCCGATTGTTTATTGAGGAGCACACTCCAATAAATATTTGTATATTTACCACGGCTACAATACAGAAGTAAACCATAAATGAAAACTGCACGTAACAATAAATATAATGTCTTTAAGAAAACTTAAATTTCCTAATTGTCTTCCAGAATAAATTAACGTAATATAAAAGATAACGTTTACAAATTCGAATATTTAGTTGAGATTACAGAATTGGCAGGACTGAGTCGAAAACATACTAAAAAGTTAATTGCAAATAAACAAGCAGCATACAAATCCACTTAGAAAATATATAATAAATATTTTATAATAAAAAACTACAAAACCATAACAAAATTCTTAAATAAGAAGTCATCAAGGCAAAGCAAATGAAAATACACCAAATAAAGAAATTAAACAATCCGTGAAAACCTTTAAATGAAAGCATGAAAATGAATCTTGAACTAAGAGGAAAACGTTCTAGACCTCTCAACACAGGAAGAAGTCCACGGATAAAGAAAGGAAAATGTGGCTAAAATCTTATGGTCACACATACAGAATGGACAGTAACAGGCTCACAGACAAAGTGTTAAATTTAGCTACAGCGATGAAGAGCCGGAACAAGTGGCTAACAGAAAAGCATGTAGGTCTTAAGCAATTTGGCACATATTAAGAAATATTATAATGTGGAACCTAATATCGAACCGTAGTTAACATTCATTAAATTTAATGAGACTCGTGTTAGATGCGGTACAGGATAACTGTAACAACTAAAGAAGAAACACAGTGAATGTATAAAGAGATATCGCGAAGGAAATAAGAAAAAAAGTGACACAGGAGGTGAACTGCGTGTTCTAGTAGGTCACATTGAAAAAACAAAACTAGAAAACAGTCAAATGACTAAGTTAAAACAGAACTTGTTATCTAAAACTAATTGTACCCCGTTATCCTTGAAAGCCTCGGAGTTTGCTGGTCGTACACGCCCATTGCGTTGCCTGTACTATTATTTGCAGTCCATTACGAGAACTAACAATCTCGTAATGCAGTAACTCTCGATTCCTTCTCTCCTTCTCTGTTCCATGTTAATCCATTCTAACCCAATAACCTACTACTTGGAGTACCACAGTTGTGATGAACTCGAAACAGCAACACCGCTACCAACAGATAAACCATTCGTAGTACATGGTTAGCCTGGCTGCTATATATATAGTGCGACTGCCGCCGGCTGGTGTAGTGACGCCCAGCACCGACTGGCCGTCCCGAATACAATGTTGCGCTTTTTTCAGCCAAGCGGGGCGACCTTGGGACTCGCAGAGCGTTGAGCTGTGTATCCGGTGTAGGTAACACCACACTCGCTCTCACTGCTCCTACATTTACCGGATGTGTCTCCTAAGAGTCGTTAGACGTATTTTTTCTGATGTTTCCGCAGATATTTGCAATTTAATTTTTGCATTGTGTAGCTGGAGCTATCCCAAGAAATTACTACGCGTCATACCTATGACTCAACGCCCATCGTCAAAACAGAATTGGTCAGTTTGTTTCCTACCACAAACTGAATGATTTCTACGTATTTCGGAATTTTACATGTCCATTCAATAGAATGCCCCCCACATTAGTGTAGCTCAGTAGTAGTTTCATCGATTTTATAAACAGGGAAAATAAGTCGCGAAGAATAAACAGCAATCCAGCAGCGGCTGAGTAGCGCTGCCATAATTTAGAGCCAGTACCTGTGTTGTCCCAATCATGCTGTTGTTCTCCCAGCAGTCACTTCTTGATATTAGTTTTATTAATTATGACTAACAATCACCGCTTAATTTAGGTCGAATTTAATCACAGGAGCCTGTTTAATATGTCCACGTACCACACCAATGTGTTTACAACTATTACCTTTGCTGGTGTCGTATTGAATGGTAAAGTACGCCTCATAAGCGCAGTTCATAATACATAACAGGGTGTGGTTCAGCCGCTCGGAAGTAGGACGATGTACCCATACGCTCGTCGAATAGGGGTTTATCGAAGCGAATATTCCATTGAGGAAAGTTGTAACTGGCTGAAATATTAGTTTACAGTGGACTGCTTCTGTATGTTCCGTCATTTACACAATGTTGTAGTCATTCTGTTTTGCAGATCGTACGTCATTCGAAAACTTTAGCTTTTCATTCATATGTACTCCCAATTATTTAGACGTTGTGTTGTCCTGTTAGAACGTTAAGTTCCAAATGTGCATTATGCATGTAGCTGTATGAAATGTGATTTGTAACTCATTACACGTACACCACCGATACATAAGTGATATGTTCCCTTCCACACTTCATTCGAATAAGTGTTAGAGTCTTCAGATATCACAACGATTATATCATTCACATATATGGCCATCCTTATACTCAATTATCTGCAACCAGTTGTAGATAACATTCGATAACGCTTCCCAACCGAAATGGACCTCAGATCTATCCTTCAGGGAATTTTTGGTGGTATGCTTATTTTCCTTCATTTCTCATCTCCTCTTCTAAACTATTCGGCGAGTGCGTTAATTATGAAGGCATTATTAGACTATGTAGTTTCCCTGAAGTATTTGATTCGTGCGAAGATGCGGCGACAAGGCAGTATCATGGGCGCCCGTTATGTAGATTATCATGGTTCTTATGTACTGTAATTGTACAGGGTGCTCTCTGCTATTCACCGTTCTCAAACCGGTGTTAGGACTATCTGACTCCGTGAAGATCCATGTGCGTCATGCAACTGTCATCATATATTGGCCAGTGCAATAATAATGCAAATTGTCATACAACACTTAAATTCTAATAGGACTGCGCTCTACAGTCAAGAGTGTTGTATCTGGAAACACTTTCCAGAATTTCTTCTCCCTCCAGCACTTTATAGAAGTTTAATATACTTTCTTATTCAGTTTTTAAATAATGGCGTTAACTGTTAATGCGCAGCAGTTATTTTTCCTGAGACTATAAAACTACACAGGATATTTAAGGTTTGTCGAAATGAGAAAGCATGTACTAAGGCACAAGACTGTTATACAACTACGGACAAAATTCTGTTGAAACTTAAACCTCTTGCTGCTGAGAAAATCTTTCCAGTAGTTTATTTAGTCGCCTATCTGGTACATTATTACTCTACTACCGATCAATAATCAGTAAGTGAAATCCCATTAAGCAGAAAGCTTATCAGAAACCAGTTACAAGTTAAATATATTTTCAGTATCAAGTTATTGGAAACAAACATAAATTTCCGTTTTACGACACATAAAATTATCAAGACTTCGAAGAAACTCAAGTTACAAATACCACATTTTCTATGTCAAAAGACTTTCTTCTGTTTCAAGGTAAAAGATGGTGTACTGTCGATGAAATATTGTTTAACTCTCTTCATGATATATTGTTAGTTTTAAAAAGATATGCAATTTTATTAGCCATAAAAATCTGTACCAGCAGAAGTATATGCTCCAGATAGCTTTATTATCTTATGCAGCACCTAAATGTGTAGCACTCGAAATATTTACAAATGTTGCACCAAACCAAAAAAATTGTGGAAACTGCTTATGGAGGTCTCTAGCGCATATTCATTCATGCGATTCTCACATCAGTTACTAGAATGAAGTACCTAAAACTCCACATAATGTGTGTCCAGGATAGATTATCTCGTAGGTACAAAACTCTGTCCTATTCATTTTAATATTTTAGTTGCAACGAAGTCCACAGCAGAAATAACATCCTTGACTGAAAACAATCTGTCACACTAATTGTCATAACTTTCAATACAATATGGTTCTGCTCTGTCTTTTCAATCGTGCACAGTCCTGGTTTCATAGTCATCTTCCATTGTAAAACCCGTCCTACGGTCAAATTAGGGTTAGTCTCAAATATTAAGCTGATCATACATTGTTAAAATGTTGGTATGATTCCGGGCTTTGTACTCGTAATAAGGAAAATGCTTGAACGGAAGAGTGACAATTTTCTGAATAATTTCCATGAGGATACCGCTTGTACCATGTCGTTTTCCCATTTCAGTTTTGTTATCACTACCGTAATGTCCTCGCAAAGTGCTGATTAGTGCTTCGAATATTCCTCGGTGAGAATTACTGTCATATTTGAGGTAAATGCTTTCGTCGTCGTTACGAAATAGCACCACAAAGAGAAAACTATCCTCCCTCCTCCGTGAAGTAGACATTTAATGTTACTCACTGAACAGCAGGAAATTATTTGGCTTTCTGGCTAATATCAAAACATTGTGCTTCAACCGTCTTTGAAGGTAATTACCGTAGCTTTGTTGATTAGCACACCGTTATACCTAGTTCCTATGCTGTTTGGCAGTTGTTGTGTCAGTAGTGTAGTCTGCCCAAGGAGAGGTTACTGATGTGGTCTTCGCCAGCGTGGTTCAGGGCCCGAGGGGGAAATGGTGGCTAAGGTGTAAGACACTCTTCCCTTGGGCTTGTGTGGAATTGCAATGCGTCACGTGACTTTCTGTATTTGGTGAAATGTAGTGACAGAATAAAAGTCGCAACACTTAGAAGGAGTTATGAGACACAAACGGAAGTTACTTGGCGTGTTTCTACTTCTGAAAGATGGTGTCTATTAAAATTTTGCACCACAATGAGGATCCAAAGGGGTTTGCTTAAAATAAGCGTTGTGAAAGTACACAGGGTTAGTTACCTTTAGATTTGGCGTGGTGAGCTGACGTTAGTCAAGAATGCCCTTAAGGTGATAAAGACGCTGTTATCAACACCTCGCTGTGTTCGACTCGGGTCGTGTAATAGGGCTACGAGAAGCTGGATGTTCGTTCTCCGATATTACAGAGGGACTTGACAAGAATATTGTCTCTGTGCATGACTGCTGGCAGCGGTGGTCACAAGATTGTATAGTCTCCAACCATCATGCTAGACGTATGGCTCTTCCGCGTCATATTGTATCTACAGCAGCAATTTGAGCAGCTGTTGGATCGACAGTAACAAAACGAACTGTTACAAATCGGTTACTTCGAGGACAGCTCCGAGCTAGACGTCCTGAAGTGTGAATTCAAGTGACCGTAAACCATTGCAATTTGCGCCAGAAGTGGTATCAAGCGAGAACTCTTTCGAGAGCAGGGAGGAGGTCTTTTGTGTTTTCTGATGAACATTCTTTCTGCTTCGGTACCATTGGTGGCCGTGTGTTGGTTAGAAGGAGGCCAACGGATTGCCTGCAACCAACCTGTCTGCGTGCCAGATACATTTTGCCTACTTTGCCTGCAGTCAGTGTCTGGGGTGCGATTTCGTAGAAAAGCAGGAGCACTCTCGTGAGTGTTCCATGAATCGTGAGTGCAAATTTGTACGTCAGTCTAGTTATTCGACCTGTTGTCCTGCCATTTAGAAACAGCATTTTTCGGGGTGTTTTCCAAAGGGATAACACTCACCAACTTACCGCTGTCGTAACCTAACATGCTCTACAGAGTGACGGCAGGTTGTCTTATCCTGGTCGATCACCAGATTTGTCCACAATCGAGCACATACGGCTTATCATCGGACAACAACTCCAGCGTTGTCCACAAACAGCACTAACTGTCCCTGTATTGAGCGACCAACTGCAAGAAACATGGAACTCCACCCACAAACTGACATCAGTCATCTGTACAAGACAGTACATGCACGTTTGAATGCTTGCATTCAAGATTATGACTATTAGACCGGTTATTAATGCACCAGAATTTCACTTTTGCAGTGCCTTACCTCACGCTTACGCAAACTTGTGATTTTACGACGTTAATCACTTAAATATGTTACAAAAGTCTTTCAGAACTTTCATTACTCTGAATTAATAATTTTTTGTTATTGAGGTTTTTTTCTGTCAGTGTAGTAAGGTAGGTAATATTCGCAGAGTCTTATACCAGGTTGCTTTTTGCACGCTCGATCTTCTTCGAGGACTCGTTCCTTTTCCTTATGCAGTCATCTTGTCTTTCCATGTTGTTATGATAATTCAGCTGTGATCAATCCAAGTTAGGTGATGTGGAAACAGCCAATCAGTAATCATGGAGTATACTGTAACGTTGGTCATTGTTACGCCTATGCTGCCGTCCTCACAACACGATTTTGGGAGGTTGGTTTAAGACCTATGTGTTCGATAGCATTGAGATCTAGAAAATGTATTACCTTTTGCAACAAGTAGCCCAGCAGGCCGTTAGTATATTGTGCAGTATTGAAGATGTATCATTAACATTATCCAAAAAAAAAATTATGAATTGCATCCGTATACTATAGCAGCCACCAGGCTCGGCATGCAGCCAAGTAAGGGTCCATATCTTACGAGTACTGCACGTATTAGCTAGTAATTCTTCACCATCCTCCAGTAGTTAGCACGTAGTTTCTGATTAGGTGAACGTCCCATAGATACAGTACCTGTGTCGTGGCGTACTGTTGGTTCATAACAAGTTTGCTGCGATTGTAGAAGATTGTAACTAATCAGTTAGTGTGATGTGTGGAAAATGTGATGATTACAGTCACCCTCCTATAGAGTCCACTGTATCTGGAGAGTTACACACATACATACAAGCATTCGGGAGGACGACGGTTCAATCCAGCGTCCGGCCATCCTGATTTAGGTTTTCCGTGATTTCCCTAAATCACTCCTGGCAAATGCCGGGATGGTTCCTCTGAAAGGGCACGGCCGACTTCCTTCCCAATCCTTCCCTAATCCGATGCGACCGATGACCACGCTGTCTGGTCTCCTTCCCCAAACCAACCAACCAACCACACCTACAAACAGAATGCACTGCCTTGAGATCAACTGCGGAACTACTTGAAGATATAGAGACTCCGTTTCGAGAATCAACGGTCAAGAATTGTGGTCTAATAACGTTTTAATCAGGGGATAAAGTAGCGCTCGTTCGGAACAGCGATAGTCCAATTTCCTAGTACGTGCAATATAAAGATGTGAATAAAATTTTATGATATTTGTTGCTAATAGACAGCTATAGTAAAATTAATACACCCTTTTAGAGGTTTCCAATTCACTCAAGATCTATTGTTGCAGCAGTTCATGTAGAGTACATGAAAAATTATGTTTACAAGTCAATAGCAGAAGCGACTCTGAGGTATCAGTTAATGACCCATACTGCCACACCCATATTAGCACGTGGTCTAGCTTCCACGGGCGGCAATGCAGGCTCCGACTGTGGCATCCACTCGATCGATCGTACGGATGTTCAATACTGTCCAGGCATACGTTATGCCACGCCTGCTCGCCCTGTTCAAGTAGTTCTGTAAGAGTTGTTGGTTGAAGAGTCACAGGAATCTCTTCTCTTCCGAAAAAATCCCACACGTACTCGATTGGAGGCAAGCCCAGAGATGATGCTGGCCAGGGAAATTGCTGCACGACTTACTGAGCACCATGAGTTTCTCGGGCAGTGTGTGGGCGAGAATTATCCTGGTACAACAACACATCACCTTCCTTTTTCAAGAACGCCAAAAGAACAGGTCTAACAACATTCTGCACGTACCGAGAGCTAGTTAGCGTCCACACTAGAAACATCAAAGGTGGACCAGAACTGTAGGTTATCACGCCCCAGACCGTAAGGCCCGCCGTGGGGCCGTGTGTCTTCGTCGAATGCACTTCACGACCTGCTCTCACCAGGTCCACGTCGTATGCGCAAACGACCACCAATTGAGATCAGGCTTAATCTGCTTTCATCACCGAAGACCATGGAGAGCCATTCCATCTTCGAAATTATCCTCTGACGGCACCAGTCAAGGCGAGCACGTCGATGCTGTTGCGTCAGGAAGACGGGTTAAGATCCGGACACACATGCCCGGACCGTGGCCGTGCCGAGACACGTCCGAGCATCGGCCGTCACCCAGACAACAAAATACACCATTAGAACAAATGTAGCGGGCCCCACTTGACCGGGCCGTGCACGGGGAACGTCCACGGACCGGGACCGGGCCGGGCGGGATTCGCCGTGTTTAATTTTTCACGTGACGGACACGGCCTGACGGTAGAACTGTCTTGTGAGCTGTGCAACTCGCAAGAGTGTTCTGTGTACAAAACATGGATGTGGAACGACTAATAGAAGAAGTTCATAAGTTTCCTGTCCTTTACGATCAGGGAAGTGAAAACTACAGGAATATCGAGTACAAAGACAGAGTTTGTCATCAAGCTAAAAGAGGATTTTTTCAATTGTACAAGACTTTGAGGTGAAGCAACTCATGAATGACGTATCAGTCCATCAATTCACTCCATCATCCTCCAATTCCTCAGCAAAATCTGTTTCAACACCATATCCTTCACCTGTGGACAATGAGTCAACAGAACCTACACAGCAGTTTTTGGATCTGCAAAGGGATTCCCACAATTCGTATATAAATAACCAAAGCGATCATCCTCCAAGTTCCCCTGCATCCTCATCAGCTTCAGAAACTAATTCACTGAATAGTCGTCATTTGTTCTTCTTAGGGTAGTAGAAATTTAACAGTATTATTTACTAACTTATGTATTTATCTTTCAATTACTAAAATAATAAAATAAAAATGCTGTCCTTAAAACTTCATATTTATTTGTGTTCTGTGTACTTTTCTTTAACCTCCCTTAAAAAAACAGCCATTCGTTCTTTGGGTGAAACTGATACTCTCCAGAAAGTGTCCTATTTTCTCAGTCTTGGTTCTAGTTTCTTAAAAAGTTCACAAAAGCAGTACTGCGTCATCCTATAGTATTCATAAAACTTAGTCTCATAATCTATGAGATGAGAAAATAATGTTCGAAACTCTCCCTGTACTGGTCTTGTTTTCCAGGCACTGTGGAGCCATGATTTTCTTCTTCTTTTTTGCCTTGGTTCTTTTTCCTCATCGTCTAAAGCAAGTGCTGTAAGTCCTAATTCACTATTACGAAAATTTGTGAACATGTTTTACAGCTTTCACAAACAGAAACACAGATCACCGCGTCCGAGTCACACTACAAGGAACAACAAAGACACGGACGTGCCCCGGTCATGTGTGGCCCCTGCAGGAACGGACCGGAGCACGGCCGTCGCTCGTCCGACGCTCGGCCCTGACGTGTGTGTCCCGACCTTTAGAGGTGTGTGTGTGCCCGTAACCATATTGCTAACAGCCGGTTCGCAGCCTGGGCTCGATATCTCTCTTATCTATGCTGTGGTAGCTGTACGATGTGTCACTGCTGCCATTACAATACGACGATCGTTGCGGGCGTCTGTGCTGCTAGAACGTCCAGAACCGCGTCTACGGGCGTCAGAAAGTTCACGTGACCAGGTACCTCCATCGTTGTACAACTGACGTAGCACGTCCAACTTGTGCGGTAATTCTCCGAAAGGACGTTCCCGCCGCTCGGTAGGTCACAGTTTAACCCCTTTCAAACTCACACAGCTGGCTGCAGAAAGCAGGAGTACACCTCCGTTGCATGGGCCCCTGCTTGCTTCTCACGTTTGCACCATATAGAGCCTCCTAGCTGTGAGCAGACAATATTAATGGGTAGACACAGATGTGACCTTAATAGCTATGTCACTGCGCTATATGTTGGCGGCAGACTTTGGAAACATAGTTAGTACGTCTGCTATTCCTCAGGTATAATATGCCGTGATCGGATGAAAATCGATGTCGTCTACCCAGGCGTAACATTTCTTTCTCCGGTAATGAAGTTTGTCGTTTATTGATAGCTTTGAATATCTCTATTTCATGACTGCTTCAAGCTAATGCCATGAGATCTACGTTGACGTTACTCTTACAACGGCACAGCAGGTAAAATGACGGAAAAGTAATTTTCAACCGACGATGCAGTTAGAAACTGAGCGCAAGGTAAGGTTAGGTTGGGAATAAGAAATAATTTGGCCGTATACTTTTCAAAGGAGGCATTCAGTCATTCGCTTTGGAAACATACTGGCAGGGCGCCGTCCTCCCAAATGCGAGACCAATTTCTTGACGGATGCACATCCTTGGTGGGTCCAGAGCAACGATAGCTACTCGTCTTCCACAACGACTGGTCATTTATCCTAGAAACTTTAAAATTTAACATCAGTTTGCCGTTTCGATCAAAGTTGATCATTTTCCGATTAAGAAATACGGTGAATTGAACGACGTATACTAGATATTAACACAGTTGTGGAATTCTCTGGCGATGTGTCTAAATCGGCAATAGCGCCAACTTAGTTATTGCCCGGATGCAGTCCAGTCTTCCACCGCCGAAAATCGTTCTTGTAGTGTGATGGAGCAGGCGTAAGGATATGTGGAGGCCTGTTTTTTTCTCCCGAATGTGTGACCATTTGACTCGGACAAACAAGGAGGACAGCGAGAACAAAATGAGGCGAGGCGCCATAGCAGGCGGCAGGCGGCAGGCGGCTGCTTTGTGCTGGAAGCGCGGCGTGGCGCATCGATTGGCCGCGGCGGACTTTGATCAGGGCTCGAGTGATGGCGCTGCCTTTTGTCAGCGCTGCCTCCGAGGAGCGGACTGTCTCCCTCATTACCGATCCACGCTCACCTCAGGCCTCCTGCCCTCCTCTCCGTCCAAATGAAACAGCTGCAAACTGACGCTTCCTTCTTCACAGTCAGTATCTGTACTCGAATCATTTTACGTAAGACAAAGATCTATGTTTGAAAATTACATACTGACAGTATAGAGAACGTGGCACAAATTTCGGGCACAGCTCTGATTTCTCTACAACTTTTAAGCGTCGCAAAACCTCCTGAGGATGAAGTAACTCATCGAAACGACTGGACATTTGCCATGTCATAAAAATACTTGAAAAATAATTCCGAACGTACACCTTCGGTTCTGTTGAGACACTTCGAAGACTTATTTTTCAAATACGAGTCAAGCTTGAACACCAGGTTATTATTTATTCAATATTTTTCCAGCCGACTGGACTGAGGTACTTTTTATCTTACTCCAATCGTCTGTTCTCCAACAGTGTCCTAAAATCATCACTTATTCCAGAAACAATTAATGTGGTTGGACTTAGTCTGTAAGGTTTCCACCTTCAGGCCTGTACCGCATTAGTAACATCAACCTCCTCTATTACACTAACAGTTAGTTCGATAAATCAGTGGTTTATCTGGCACAGATCACATCAGATACAGAATTGTGCGAGAGTATGTGAGAGCGAAGGAGGCATTCGTTCTCACAAATACTCTTATTCTGTGGTAAATATTAATGGGGTAGCAGGGGAATGAGTTTTCCCTGTCAAGACTCGAGGTCGTCCATCAAGAACACAGGAACAAGACAAACTATCAACTACACAGATTAACGCTGTATTCTGTTCTCAAGCTGTGAACACTAATAAAATGGATAATTTATGAAGTTATGCTGGGCCGTAACTGCATTAATATGCTTAATGATTGTAAATTATGCTCTCAAACTTGTCTTACTATGAAACACTGCATCCGCATATGTAGCTATAAAATGAGAAATTTGAGCAACGGAAACCATGTCTGATATTCTCTACTCTACTAGAAGTTCAGGAATAAACTATGAGTTAAAGCAAGAACCTAAATAATATACAAAAGGAAAACGAGAAGCTATAACATCAGTCCAGGAAAGCACTGATATTGCATTACCTATCAATTCTTTGACATATTTTGGTACAAGTGGATGCCGCGTGATCTCAAACTAAGACGCCAATAATTTGGTCAAATTGTGGACATAATTTCTCATTTTCAACAACGAAGGAAAAAAACTATACATGCAAAAGGTATTGGTACCATCGAACACTGAATACTATTCCAGTTCTCTCCACGCATTCGCTGAGAAGCGCTATGGACAAAGATTCAGTGATTGTGATCTAAATCACAATGTATTTTCCTCAGCGGAAGCTGACGTCACGCCCTTGCCCTACACCAGCAAACAAAGCGAAGTGCTTCAGGCAACACCAATGTTATTCTTGCGTCAGGAGGTTCCACAGTAGACAAACAGCATTATTCACAAGTACTTCTGGCGTTTCATAAGACGACTGCATGAAAACGACAATGACACAGATGACACTACAATGACACAGATGCACAGATGACAAAATGGTAGATATCGAAATTGACGACAGAGGGATAGAGAAACAATTAAAATCGGTCAAAAGAGGAACGGCCGCTGGACCTGATGGGATACCAGTTCGATTTTACACAGAGTACGCGAAGGAACTTGCCCCCCCCCCCCTTCTTGCAGCGGTGTACCACAGGTCTCTAGAAGAGTGTAGCGTTCGAAAGGATTGGAAAAGGGTACAGGTCATCCCCGTTTTCAAGAAGGGACGCCGAACAGATGTGCAGAACTATAGACCTATATCTCTAGCGTCTATTAGTTGTAGAATTTTGGAACACGTATTATGTTCGAGTATAATGACTTCTCTGGAGACTAGAAATCTACTCTGTAGGAATCAGCATGGGTTTCGAAAAAGACTATCGTGTCAAACCCAGCTAGCGCTATTCGTCCACGAGGGCCATAGACACGGGTTCCCAGGTAGATGCCGTGTTTCTTGACTTCCGCAAGGCGTTCGATACAGTGCCCCACAGTCGTTTAATGAACAAAGTAAGAGCATATGGACTATCAGACCAATTGTGTGATTGGATTGAAGAGTTCCTAGATAACAGAACATAGCATGCCATTCTCAATGGAGGGAAGTCTTCCGAAGTAAGAGTGACTTCAGGTGTGCCGCAGGGGAGTGTCGTAGGACCGTTGCTATTCACAATATACATAAATGACCTTGTGGATGACATCGGAAGTTCACTGAGGCTTTTTGCGGATGATGCTGTGGTATATCGAGTGGTTGTAACAATGGAAAATAGTACTGAGATGCAAGAGGATCTGCAGCGAATTGACGCTTGGTGCAGGGAATGGCAATTGAATCTCAATGTAGACAAGTGTAATGTGCTGCGAATACATAGAAAGAAAGATCACTTATCATTTAGCTACAATACAGCGGGTCAGCAACTGGAAGCAGTTAACTCCGTAAATTATCTGGGAGCACGCATTAGGAGTGATTTGAAACGGAATGATCATATAAAGTTGATCGTAGGCAAAGCAGATGCCAGACTGAGATTCATTGGAAGAATCCTAAGGAAATGCAATCCGAAAACAAAGGAAGTAGGTTACAGTACGCTTGTTCGCCCACTACTTGAATACTGCTCAGCAGTGTGGGATCCGTACCAGATAGGGTTGATAGAAGAGATAGAGAAGATCCAACGAAGAGCAGCGCGCATCGTTACAGGACCATTCAGTAATCGCGAAAGCGTTACGGAGATGATAGATAAACTCCAGTGGAAGTCTCTGCAGGAGAGACGCTCAGTAGCTCTGTACGGGCTTTTGTTGAAGTTTCGAGAACATACCTTCACCGAGGAGTCAAGCAGTATATTGCTCCCTCCTACGTATATCTCGCGAAGAGACCATGAGGATAAAATGAGAGAGATTAGAGTCCACACAGAGGCATACCGACAATCCTTCTTTCCACAAATAATAAGAGACTGGAATAGAAGGGAGAGCCGATAGAGGTACTCAAGGTACCCTCCGCCACAGACCGTCATGTGACTTGCGGAGTATGGATGTAGTTGTAGATGAAGATGTAAAATAATCACTGTACAGTAACTTTAATAGTGGCTTTCAGTGCTTTCTAGAAAGATATAGCCTACTTCGCATTTTAACCGTTTCGGAGAATTCGGGACTTTACTGAAACAGATTTCTAAATAAAAGAACGTCACTCATCCAAGTTCTTCTTAATTTATGTTGCTTAAACAAGAATAATTACGAGTCGCAGTAGGATTACACAAAATCTGTAGAACTACAGCCGGATTGCATTAGAATGATCTGATCGCTCTTATGCTGTTCCATACTCACGAGATACGTCACGTCCCAAATTCCCGCAACTATCGAGTAACCCTCGTGTAAATCGGCTTTTCATGCTAATAACTAGAACTAAGTACAAATAATAAATTATCTGCGAGAAGTAATACCCGTAATTGTATCATATAACTCGTTAATAAAGCTAACAAAAAGTAGAACTGATGGCGAACAAGGGATTTAACTAGAAACCTGCCTAATTTTTGTAATAACTCATACTTTCGTGATCTCAAAAAGGTCCTAACCTCTTTGTAAATTTCCTAAAAAGTAATCGAAACCGCAGTTTCCAACAGAGTAAGTAAGTATAAATTCGCAATAATCATGTTATACGGGTAGTCTTCCTGCTGTTTTGTTAGAAAACGGACTGAGAAAGGGAATACTGTGTTATAGGTTTCCCTTTCGTAAGTCGCTGACCGACTCTCATGCAGAATGAGCAAGCGGTACACGCGTACCATGTGTCTGCTTCTGAAAATGGATTGTATATTAATTGGTACACGGTTTGCAGTTTTCTAGCTGCCTGACGAGCCGTTTAACATAAATTAACCCGTTAACAAAACCGTGATTAAGTGCATCAAACGCTACACGAAATTCCCAGAATCCATTGTTCATTAACCTGTTTTTGGAAGAACCTTTAGGAAGTAGTGTTTTGGGCCGTCTTTGTTTGATGGGGCCGATTTTACGTACGCTCCGGTTTGTAAGTGTGACAAGTATACCACTACTCATATCTTTGCGCTCACGATGGCATGTGGAACACTGCGCAATTCAAACTCCAGCTGCCGCCTATGTAATTTAGCACTCTGTGACGTTAAATATCTGATGTATTCTGTAGGACATGGTTGTGTGCACGAGGTAAATTGTTCTGCTACTGGATTCGAACCCAGCAACTGTACTAATTCATAAGAAGAACACACATTCGTTGAATATGACTGAGGCTCTATAAGCGCACCTTCAGTCAATGATGACTGGGCAAATCTCGAACGTTTCCCGTCTATCAAATTATTAGCAAGTTTGAACTTGCAATTGAATGGCGAAAGTTTTGTGTTATTCCGTGATAACTCTGCGGCATCAACTCTCTTTATTAATTAAGCAGGCTGAAACGTAATATATATCGCTTTATTCCCAAGTTACGTGGTGTGCTCTTGTTTAAAATGCAAGAGACCAGTAAAAATGTTTTTTGTTTGAAGAGAATTTGAACTCAGTATTTAAACACAAAATTAACTAAACACTATAAGACGTTTCATGTACTATTTTTCCACCAGAAGAAAGCGATTTAAGCTCGGAATAAGGCGACAAAGTATTTTATTCCGGAACATGATTGAAGCCCCACAATGTCGTCTTTGTTGACTATACATGAAGAGACGTTAATTATCGAATTCTCTTTACCGCAAGAGAAGCGTGCTTGTGTTTAGCCTTTAAATGACCAGATGAAAATCTATATGGCTGACCAGAAGCCGATCGTCATTTAGGACTGCACTCGAGGAGAAGATAGAAGATGAACTCATTTTTACCAGTAATTTGAAGTGCACACTGATGTATAGGCCCATACCGCTATCAGTTATTTGCTGTAGGATTTTGGAACATATATCGTATTCTAACGTTATGACGTATCTGGAAGAAAAAGATACATGAACTTAGAAAATATCGTCGTAATGAAAGACAACTGGATCTTTATTCACCTGAAGTAACGAGTGCCGTTGACAGCGGATCTAAATTTGATTCCATGTTTCTACGATGTTATTTGTTTCCGTTTCCGATTCTTCGCGGAATGGATACCACAGTGAAACTAAAATTTTAATTTGCTACATTTACCTACACCTTTATGTTACCTCCCAACGTAGTCGCCTTTCCGACTTAGAAATTTGTCGTAGCTTGGTTCCAACTTTCAAATGCCCTCATCTAGATGGCTGCCCCTTGTGATTCCTGTCAACTCCCTACGCAAGTCTACAGCTCGTTGTCTGTGCCAAAATGCTGTCCTCGTAGCCAGCGGTTCATGTGAGAGAAGAGATGAAAATCGGAGGGTGGAGGGGGGGGGGGAACCTTGTGCGGGCTCTGTGGTGGGTGATCACATACTTCCCATCGAAAACGCTGCAGGAGCGTCTTCGGTGCCCCTACAATACCCGGCCAAGAACTTTCATGGAGAAGGAAACTCAAGGCCGGCCGGTGTGACCGAGCGGTTCTAGGCGCTTTAGTCCGGGACCGCGCGACTGCTACGGTCGCAGGTTCGAATCCTGCCTCGGGCATGGATGTGTGTGATGTCCTTAGGTTAGTTAGGTTTAAGTAGTTCTAAGTTCTAGGGGACTGATGACCTCATATGTTAAGTCCCATAGTGCTCAGAGTCATTTGAACCATTTTTTGAAACTCACGATAGTTACATTACGTGGGGTACGTGAAATCGAACTAAGCCCCTTAGCAGGACTTCACACTTGGCAGGAGACAATATTTTATGCATCTGTGCTCTCGGAACCGAAACTTGTGACTTGACGTGGTAAAAGGGCATACTAGAGACTGTGCTACACATGTGCCCGAAGTTTCTACGGGTTTTCATTGCGGTTTTAATTTCGCGACTGGTCGTAGATTGAATAAAAATAGGCCTCGATGATTTCCTGAAGGTTTTTGACACCATTCCTTGCAAGTATCTATCTCCTAAAGAAATCAGCACATCCCCCCGTTGAATAAACAGATTCAAACATGTAATTACTTTAGAAATCAGTTGGCATGTTAAATATTTGACTGTACGCTTGTAAGCGCGGGAAGCTTCGGAAAGATTTGGAATTAAGCTATGAACTGTTGGAAGTCCCTAAGAGCTCTCATCCTCGAGTACTGGGTAAAGATAATCTGGGTATCTGCGAGCTATCACATACACTGTTTTAAGTGTTTAAAATGAGTTCATGCCTCTTAATAAGTAGAAAATAACTGTATTTTAAATTCTTAAATTTAGCCAATTAATCACGAGACGTATTGATAATCTGTTTTTGTTGCCCGCGGCAGCCGTGAAATAGGCAACCTTTAACTACATCTTGGATCTGGGATAGCGGTTTAGTAATATATAAGAGTGTGCTGAAAAGTAATGCTTCCGAATTTTTTACGTGAAACTCTTAAGGCTTTTTTAATATAACAGATGTTATTAACATTCTACATCTGTTTTGTTCGTGTATAGATATTTATTTCCGAACAGACTGGTCTGCGTCATTTTTGAGGTCAAGATTTTTAAGCTGATTCTTAATATTTATTGCACGCTGAATTCAGAAACGTACTCGTTTTGCTGAGTCAGGTCAGACTTTAATACCTTTCAATTTTTTTTAAATATAACATTCAAGAAAGTTTTTTAATGTAATAAAATGCTGATTGTGGTCTGAAAACAGTCTTGTACTTGGATGAAGTCTAAATCATATATATAAGATCATATATTAACATTTGGGAATGGTGACCCCATCGTAATAATAGCCTATATATGAAATGGTACTTCAAAACCAGCCTCGGAAAAGGTTAGGGCGTTCCCTGCAGGCGAGGCCCAGTACTTGGGGTGCTGCGGGAACTGTGAGAATTGGGCGACTAGGCACCAACAAAATGAAGGTGGGTACCATTAATGTGATGACCGTTACTGGGAAGGCGGAAGAGTTGATAGACTTCATGTAAAAGAAGGACATACAACTGATGGGACTTAGTGAAGTTAGATGGAAGGAAAGAGGAAGGGAGAAAATGGGGAAAGGCTACACACTCTACTGGAGTGGTGGACAAGAAGCCAAAAATGGAGTAAGTATCATGGTAAAGCCAAACTAGAGAAATATATGGAAGTGTTAGAATACACAAGTGATAGGGTGATGAGGATTCGACTGAGGACAAGCAATGTAGTGAAGGACTTCATGCAAATATATGCACCACAAACAGGAAATAAAGAAGAGAACATGGAATATTTTCTACAGGTATTACAGAGTATAATTACAGTTGTGGAAGCAATAGTATTGGGTGACCTAAATGCGCAGGTAGGCAAAGAAAGGCTAGGGAAGGAGGAGATAATTGGCCCATATGGATATGAGGGGGAAAATGAGGAAGTAGAGAAACTGGTTGATTTCTGTGACAGAAACGGTCTGAGGAAAATGAAAACAGGAAAGGCACCTGGTATAGATGAAATTACTGTGGAGATGATAAGGGCAGCTGGACCAGTTGGGCTCCAGTGGCTATGTAGCCTTCGATTTGGACCCAAAAATGTGTACCTGAATAATGGGGAAAGGGAATAATAATCCCAGTTTTGAAGAAGGGTGAGAGGAAAGTATGTGACAACTATCCAGGGATCACATACATATCCAAAGTAGCAAAATTATTGGAGAGGATACTGGAATAAAGAGTGAGAGATAAAGTGGAAGGGCAGTTAGAAGAGGAGCAGTATGACTTTCGTCGTGGCAGATCAACAGTGGACCCAGGTAGTATGAGACAATTGATTGTTAGACATTGGCAATATGGGAAAGATCTGGTGATGATATTTCCTAACCTAGTGAAAGCATATGACATTGTTCCCAGGGAAAAGGAATGGGCAACCTTGAAGAGAAAGGGAGTTGGAAAGCAAACACTTCAAGTCATCCAGGCAATGTACGATAAAAGCTCTAGTTGTATGCAGACCCCAGTTGGAAGAACTGAGTGGTTTTAGAATGTTATTAGACAAAGATTATTTATAATGGTGATGGATGAAATAGTCAAAGAGACGAAAAAGCCCATAGAAGAAGGTAGCTGAATCTGTTACTATTTGCGTATGATATTGTGATGTGGGGAACAAGCAGTAAGGAGGTACAACAACAAATAGACATCCTAAATGATAAGCTAGAGAAATATGGAATGTAATTTAATGTGGAGAAAAGCAAGACCATGGTGGTAACCAGAGGGGATAGAGAGGGCAAGGGACAAATTCATATTAAGGGACGGGATATTGAAATAGTGTACAAGTTCAAATATTTCCGAAGTGTACTAATGGGGAATGCTCGTTTGGAGACAGAAATTAGCAAAAGGGAAGTGCCAGTGAGGTGCAAGCTGGTGCTATACAAGACTTACTTCACACCCACTCTAATTTACTGCTCAGGAACTTGAACTGTGACTAGAAGAGAGGAGATTAAGATACAATCCAGTGAAATGAAATTCCTGAGAAGCATGCTAGGGAAGACGAGGAGAGACAAAGTGAAAAATGAAGGTGTTAGGAAGGAAATTGGAGTGGAGAAGGTGACTGAGAAAATTGAAAAGAATAGATTAAAATGGTTTGGGCATGTGAAGAGGATGGGAGAGGGAAGAATACCAAGATGAATGATGGAGTTCCAGATTCAGACCAAGAGGCCAAGAGGAAGACCGAGAACAAGATAGACTGATACAATAAAGATGAGTTTAAGGAGGAGAAACCTGATTTGGAACCAAATTGTGGAAGAAGAATGGTGGAAAGACCGAGTAAAGTGGCGAAGTACCGTTGATACCCCAACCCGACCATATGTTGGATAGAGGGGAAACGAAGATGATGATGACATTAACATCATATTGTTCAAGAAAGGCTCTTTCCAAGCAGTTTCGTATATGTTTGCACCTGAAATGCCTCTCGTGAGGCACAACAGTAGTCCACAAGCATATTCACATTCCAGCGAACGTGGTGCGTCGCCTCCATTACTCTTGTATCTCTAAGGAAACGTTCAACCTGCTCCTTAGTTTCTCGACAGCATTTTCATACTCGAGGTTTCTATAGTTAGAAAAAAACTTTGTATTATTGTTTTCAATACTAACCAGGCATTCCACTCTGTATCCTCTATACTTTCACAGAAGTATGGATCATTCGTAAATTCCCTGATCTGAACACCAAAAAGAATACTGGCACAAAGACTGGCCGCTTATGACACGTGGAAATGTTTGTTTTAAGAAAACAGAAGCCCTACTTTCCTTCTTCACTGCCTTTATGAAGGATCTCATCATGTCGTGTTTAATGTGGAGGGGTGGAAATAGAATTTTCTGAGGATCCACGGGAGTTTGCGACTAAAGATTGTGCGAACCTTGTGTCAAACCACGTCTTGTTTCCCAGATGGATTGTACGTAGTGCATCGTATCTGCGCGACCGTCCCATAGGCATAAGAAACATGGATCTTTGGTGGAGCCACCTTCCAGACCCAGCAGTATGGCCCTAACCTATAGCAAATAGTGTTAATGTGTATCAATATATGGTATGACGACTTATAACATGAACACATAACGTATACTGAGAATTAAGTTCTAAAATATACATTTAAGGCTCCACATTTCTTCCAGATGTAATGTTCATATTTAAGAGCAGTTAACAAACGCTCCATGCTGTTGTAGGATTCACTCGTTTGTACTGACTCACCCGATGGAACGGATGAATGCACGTTATGAATGTGCAGCAGTACAGCATTCAAACTTTTCCTTGATGAATTTATGAAAACCTGCCATTCGGTAGAAATATACGTTATATTCAAAGTTACAGTGAGACCACCAAAGTATGATAGTAAACCAGGTAAGCTTCTTCATTCTTTCTAAAATACTGGAGAAATCGTCTTCAGGAGTACAATACTAATAGAATGTTGTTCCACTAGCTAACGATCAGTTCACACGAAACCGTAATCAAGTAACTGGGCATATTTCTTTTGGATAAGCCAACCAATCATTTCACCTTGGGTAAGAGGACTTGGTTGGCATGAATATGAGGAGGCCCCTGTATGTATCATCAACATTCTAATATTCTCTTCATTCATTTCATCATCTGGTCCAGAAAAATCACTGTGGTCAGAGCTCATATGGAAACGTTCAGGTGATCGTTTCTTCCAACTTGTTAATCGATAGTGGAAGGGTAGTGAAATCGTCTGAATGTAGTTCGGTGAACACTCTATCAAGCACATAGGAGTGAGTTTCAGGGTAGATGACGCTACCAAACCACTGAAGACCATACGTGGTATGCTCATTGTTTCATTACAATTAATGTAAGAAGTGTCGTACCTGCCTAAAAGAGCATTCCGACCTGTGCGATTCATTCCACTTCCTGGCTGCACCGTAAGGGTGTTCGATCGCATCGACACTCACCAACTGCCTCCAAAACTCATAGCAAGCAAATGCAACACTTGACCCGCGTTCGGCAGGAGGACGGATCAAACACCCTCCATCCACCAGGTTTAGTACAGTAAATATATTTGCAGCTACGAATGTGAACCACCTTCGGCTGTGTATTAGAATTATGACAGTGAAAATTTGTGTCGAACCTGGACTAGAACCAGAATTTCCCGCTTGACGGTAGCACTCACCTTAAATGCTTCGGCTGTCCATGTACGAATCACGGCCAGACCCAAACTTCGAAATGTCGCCGTGTTTGTGGCACAACCTGCACACACACGTTACTTATATTCCCGTACACGAGGGACATACTTATTGAGAGACGATGGCCTGGTATTTGTGAATACAAACGAAATAGCAACCCCTGCGTTATTAAGAAGTACGATACAATGTTCCTTTAGGCATGCATGCATATCCCAATGAACAGGCACTTCAGCAACTACAGCTGCCAAGAAATACAGGAAATATATTTGCAATTGCGAATATGAAAAATCTTCAGATCTACATTAGAATGACGACAGCGAAAATTTGGGCCGAACTGGTACTCGAATCCACATATCCCGCTTTAAACGAGCAGTCGCTCTTACCCTCCGGCTGTCTGTGCACAAATCACGACCGGACCCAGACTTCAGTATGTCATCATCTTTCTGTTACAGCCTGAACTTAGCCTAAACGATGAAGGCGACCGCTCACGTAAAGGGAGAAATTCTGGTTCGAGTCCCAGTCCGACACATTGTTTTCATTGTTGTCACTCTAATATGCAGTCGAAAGTGGTTCATATACTCAACTGCGAATACATTTCCTATGCCTGGTAATTAAGACATGCATCCACGCCCGATAGCATTAAATAGTTTAAGGGAGATGATAATGCAATTCTAAAAAACTTGTGAGCTTGGCGTAGCACCTAGAAGAGGAAGGCTTCCTATACCGGTGGAAGTTACTGACGAGGTTGCTGTTGCTGCTACTGACCACGCAGCACATGCACCAGGTAGTGTTACTTCTCGTGCAGTGTCACGAGAATTTTTCATACTATAGTCAACAGTACGGGAAATTTTGCGGTCTATTTTCAAATGGTAGCTGTACTCGATCCAGACAGTGCAGCAACTGAAATATCATGATCAGCAGCAACTTTTGGCATTTGCTGTTCCATTTTTGGCAAGGCAGTGCAGCAACTGAAATATCATGATCAGCAGCAACTTTCGGCATTTGCTGTTCCATTTTTGGCAAGGACCATATTCGGCATATTCTATGGAGTGATGCACATTTTACGCTACACGTCGCTGTGACTACACAGAACGACCGAATTTCGTGTACTGTTGAACCATGTCTTGTGCACGAAGAGACGTTGCACTCGCCGTATGTGACTGTGTGATGTGGATTCACAAACACGATCATTATCGGTCCGTTCTTCTTCTAAGAGTAAGCACACACAGGGCCTCTCAGGTATCCTGTGACACCTGCACGTTACCGAGACATCGTTGTACAGCGGCATAGTAGAGTCTTAGTAAGTCGTAAGGTTCTGTGCTAACATTAATTCAGACGTGTTTCTAAAACAAATTTACCAACATTAAATTCCTGTTCAGTATTTACAGCAACAAAAATGTCCAATTTCTCAAACAGATGTAACCATTACAATATCCTTGATTGATTATTAACCCTGATTCAATATTTATGGCAAATATCAGCGATGCAATGGCGTCAAATAGTATAAGCTCAAGCCAAGTACAAGGACAGCAGTTAAAAGTTTCAGCAAGAACTAGGTAGCTAAGTGACATTAAAATTTAAATCACAAAACCTATGTTAAAAATGTATACAGTAAATCATTAAACGAAATTTATAATGATTAATTGACATAAATTCAAATTTCAGATCAATATTCTTATAAAATCTATTTACAACGAACTTAAAATACACTTTTACAATTAAAGTAGGACTCTACTCTCAAGTTCAACGCACACCATTTTCAATCGTGGTACAATTTAAGATTTACTCAAGTACTTTTTGGAAGTATCAGACTATTTCAAAACAATCTTAGGCCCAGAGCGTCTTCAAATGAACACAATAAAAGGGTACGGGGATCATTCAATGGCAAAAGGCAATTACTTTACTCAAAGATTGATCTGCAACATTACAATTAATCCACGGCTACGTCATTGGGTTTATAACACCGTAAGTTTCCAATGACATTTTATTTCACACTTTAGTCTGTGAGATAACGAGCATTGCGCTCTCATTAAAATATTTGGCCGAAAGAGTCAGGCTTCAGGAAATGTGAAACGAACCCTGTCGTCCAGGACCGGATGCCACGAAGGGCACAAATTCAGCAAGAGATGAGGAAACCCCCAGGTGTGTACTGTCTATTGAGGCCTAAGCGCTGTAGTGTGTGATTGAGACAGACGAGGACCTACATTGTAGGAAAAACCAGTAGAAGGCTTTTGTGGCCAAGGAGACGTAGCAGTGTTAAATATGGCGGACCTAAGGTCAGCCGGCCGGCCGGAGTAGACGAGCGGTTCTAGGCGCTACAGTCTGGAACCGCCCGATCGCTAATGTCGCAGGTAGCAATGCTGCCTCGGGCATGGATGTGTGTGATGTCATTAGGTTAGTTACGTTTAGGTAGTTCTAAGTTCTAGGGGACTGATGACCTCAGAAGTTAAGTCCCATAGTGCTCAGAACCATTTGAACAATTTTAAGGTCGGCCATAAAGAGAAACATTTATGAAAACTATTTAATTCTGTAGTAATACAGAGAATAGAGCCACAGTAATTTTAATCTACCACCCTCCATAAATTTCATGGTGATCCCAATAAAACTTGAATATTTATCACATCTATAATAGTTTAGGATTTACTGTTAAAGTGACATTAACAAGTTTTGTGACAAAGACCTGAATGCTATATTCTGAACCCTCTGGTCGACCTTAACGATCAACTTTTCATATAGAAGAGCTTCATTAAAATGACAAATGGTGTAAATATCAACTCTGTAACTTTATTTGTTCAAAATATATAGTAAATTTAAATCATTAGTATTCTCAGTTGAGCATCAGATCTTCATTTCCTCCACACAAAACACATTTGACGGTGACAGTGTGCAACATTATTGAATAATTAGGTAATGGAATATATGTTGTAAAATTCAGTGCATAGTAATTACTTTTGTTCTTTGTTTATTTATCAGAAAGCATGTTGGTGCTAGACTACTGGTCGTGGAATTCAAAGCTAGGAAGGAACGAAAATGTATTGTTTTTATGTAAAAGAATGGAACGTTTATTATGTAATGGATGTTATTGTTACTTTCTTTAGAACGTGAAAGTGGTCGAGCTTTGATTATTTAAATATGTTATAATGTAAAATAATGTAGAATAAGCTGTAGCCAATCAGATTGACTGCTTCAGGAAAGGGAACTGTCCTTGTCCTTTGTGCGACAATGCTCGGCAAGCGGGGGACGCGAGCGGAGACGCGAAGAGGAACAGTTCGGCAGGAGACACCAGATGGTACAGTTTGGATGCAGACGCAAAAGCGGACGGTCGCTCTTTAGGCAGCTAGGAAGTGTAATGACAGAAAATTACGCGTTGTGTCGTATCGCCTGGAGTGCACTCTAACTTTTCGTGTAAATGTCGGGGTGGAGTACTTTGTTCCGCGATGAGACTGTCAATGACCGAACTGTGTCAGATGGATATGCTCTCGAGTGCAACAGTAGCTCTAAATACGACCACTGTCGCTATTAGTTTGCTTTCTGAATAAACATTATTCTAACTAAATCGCAGCTGTATGTCCTACATCATTTATGCTCGTTAATTTAGTTCACGATACTATTACTATTATTATAAGGAATGTTGACTACGTATTTCGCAAACTTGCCATCAGCAAGACAATTTAACAGAAGGGTCACAAGTGTCTAATTTATGGTGTGTAATGCGACACATGCGGTCCAACCCCTAGACGAGTTCGGCCAGCCGTTGTGTCCGAGCGGTTCTAGGCGCGTCAGTCCAGAACCGCGTTGCTGCCACGGTCGCAGTTTCGAATCCTGCCTCGGGCTTGCATGTGTGTGCTGTACTTGGGTTAGTTAGATTTAAATAGTTCTAGGTCTAGGGGACTGATGGACTCAGAAGTTATGTCCCATACTGCTCAGAGCCATTTGAAGCATTTAGACGAGTTTGAGCCAAGACATTTCGACGAAGAGGAACCGCATGTGAGCCCGAACATCTTAGGGTACTGAATACTGAGGGATTGCTCTGCGCTGCTGTTTTCTCCTGAACGCTCTACAATAGTGAACCACACCAAATCATATATCACAACCCTCACATTCAGCCACCTTGAAGGAACGGTGGAGGACGTCTGCACTTGTGACCATATGGCTTTGGAAGCTCATTCGCTGTACCATCTTCTAGCCAAAAGGTGACGACGGCATCGGGCCCTATTCGTACCACCACTTATGACGAAGGCCAAAAACCTGACACCCAATGCAGCACTGTGCGGTACTTTCACGCGCAGTATTCTAGATTGTACACTTACCATCCTCATTCACCAGTTGTTATTGAAGAGGACTCCCTTCTCTGGTTAAGCACGATACTGGAACTGGAGGCACCGCTCATAGAAGACGAAGTCCTCGACGCTATCCAAGCAAAAGCTGCTAACACGTCACCTGGGCCTGACGGCATACCTCTCGAATTTTAATTTGCTTCCTGACAGCTCTTATGTTCCACGTGGACTGTTATCTGAGTGAAACGGTTGCCCACTGCGGTGACGGTCCCAAATGTTCTTCTAGAAGGCTTCATTGTCTCTCATCCAAACCCCATAGGCGTCTGCACATCAGTGATAATCGCCTCTCGAACCCTGTTAAATAGCGACAAGTAGGTCATTACTCGTCGTTTGGCAGTGCAACTCAAGAGGATGGCAGGCGATGTCGTGTCCTACAACCACGTGTCGTTAGGAAGAGCGTACAACATTTGGACAGCGCTCAGCTACTACAGGGATCTCAAAGCCCTCGCTGGAGCTCAATATTTGCCCGTGGCTTTGGCTTCCTTAGACTTCAGCCAAGCATTTAATCGGTTAGATCATTACGGCTATCAACCGTTATATGGGATACCCGGAAACTATTGGCGAGGGTGTCGTTCTTCACCTGTGTGGAGTGACATACTGGCTACTGTATAATTGTAGGCTCACACAACCGATCCCGATCAGGTGCTCAATGTGACAGGGAAGCCCTCTGTCGGTACTGCTCTACATCTTTGCCCTATAACATTGTTATGTGACCTACGGCTACGACAGATCGGGATGTTGCTGAGTGGACACCGACTTTCCTTTGCGATTTGGTCCGCTGCTTCAAAGTGCTGACCATACGAGAGCAGTGATGTGATGGGTGGCGACCTACAGCAGTCGTTAATGTACGTAAATCACGGGCAATGTCTATTGATTCAGGCCTGCCTCAGGGGAGCGGTGGTCCGCTCAACGTGACTAACACCTTACGTAGCCTTGGCATCGATTTTATGGCTGCCCTGCTCTGACCGGCCCTGCCCTGCCCTGCGGCCCTCAATTACAGAATACTGCTGCAGTGGATCAGGTTTGGATTCAACGAACATAGACTCCATTCCCTTGACGCCCAGCAGCGTACGTGTTATGTCAACACTCACACAACAACGCGGCTCCCTAAGACGGTGCAAAACCATTCCGTCCCACAAACACTGGCACGCCTTGTGTTGGCTGCAACGAGTTCATTTTTTACCAGGGAGTAATCTTCAAAGTCCCCTATGAGCTTCTCACCCGTACTCCGATGTCGAGGGTGTGAGGGTCTTTACATCGATGCTACTAGAGCTCGGGCGCTGTTTGTCTGCTCACAGTCGACAAAGTGACGGCATTGCCGGATGCGTCTTACCAGCTTACTGCTCGATGCACATAGCCCGGTCTCGTTGGCCCATCCTGAGACGTCTTACATCCCTGCGCCCTTCTATCACATCGGACTCTTTTTCTCTGGAGCTCAGCTATCTTTCTGCATATTTTCCACTTGTTCCCTTGTTGTCGGCAAAGGCGGTCTACTTTGTGAAGCAACTGGCCCACGCTCGCAATGTGATAGAGTAGAAGTACCTGCACTACAGGCGGCGCAATATACGGCGGGCGGTGAACGCCCATTTTCTGCACACCACTACACGCTGCGCATGATATATTGCCGTCAACGGGAAACAACAAAATCATTCTCGTCTCCATAAAGTTCGCCTCGCCGTATCTGTGCCCTGCGTTGCGTGCGGGGTGCCAGACACGGACTATCATCGCTTCTTTTGTGGCCTAGCAGCAGATGTCTGGCACTTGATTCAGCGAAATCTGGCATTTCTCACATGTGCCAATGGTGACGGAATTACACCGCGCATACAGTGTGCTACCCGCAACCGAAAAACCATTTTGTGAATCGGTTCCGTGGCCTTCCAGTTCGATATTTTTTTACAATTGGTAAAAAGCGTGTTCTCGATTTTTGAACTTAAGCGAACCAACGACATTGCACCATTGTCTTTAATCGAAAATACAGGAAATACATTTTCCAGCTTCCTTTGGGGTGCGTTCTACGACACGACACTCAGTTGCAATGTCCGTACAGTGAAAAGTTCATCTGATCTGATGACATACTTTTCGATTTTGTATACTATGGTCCCCTGCGGTATCCCCCTTTACTTTCGAGAAGACGTGCATGAATATATCCACGGCTAGAAGCGGATGCACAGCTTCGCTCCACAATTTGTAAGTTTATAAAAAAATAAAGTCTTCTCTGATTCATCCATCTGATACTCTCTCCACAGCTGTCTTTCCTCCTTTCTTACATTAGGTAGAACTGTCATGATAGGCGTAGTTAGGGGCCAACGCCTGAAATGACACAGTTTTTTAATGGTAAAAGTGGCCGTGGCAAATACAACTTTTACTTTTGTAGGTTCCATCATAATCAGGAAAGTGAGGGGAAACAGGGAAAAAGAAACATGCAACTGTCTAGTACAAATATGGGTAACATCTAAGAAAATAAAAATAAAATAAAATAAAACGGCTGAGGCAACCGAAAAAAGTGATATTGTAACTGCCAATGGGAATAATGGCTGCATTAGTTGGGGTTTCCAAACTGGCTGGTGGACTACTAGACTGCATCTGCATTTTGCTCTTCTTTAAACTGGCAGGCAGAAAATGGGCAACGACTTCTTAAGAAACCCTGTGCATAGTAAGGCTTCTCAAAACCTTGATTCGCGCCGGTCGGAGTGGCCGAGCGCTTCTAGGCGCTACAGTCGGGAACTGCGCGACCGCTACGGTCGCAGGTTCTACTCCTGCCTCGTTCATGGATGTGTGTGACGTCCTCAGTTTAGTTAGGTTTAAGTAGTTCTAGGTTCTAGGGGACTGATGACCTCAGATGTTAAGACCCATAGTGCCTAGAGCCATTTAAACCATTGTTTTGATACCTTTATTCAGTACCATTAAGATCTATAGGTGAAAAACATATTAAACTCATTAAAAAAAGAAAAAAAGGTGAATGCAGCAGTTCCCGTCAGTTCATCAAAGCTGAGCAAGGTCGGGCGTGGCCAGAAGCGGATTGGGTGAGCTTCAGGTGCGCCACACGCTGTTAACAGGAAGTGTACTGGCACTAACCTTTACGCCAAGTGTCCTGCATTCAAATACAAAATTCTCATGAAGTGAGGGCATGCGACACTATTGACGGTGATCCGTCCGTCAGATGGGGATAATAAGCTCGGTGACGCCTCTTCTACTCTACTAGAGGAGTAGGGTATGTGCCGGCACCGGGTTTCACCCTATCCCTCCTCTCATCATCTCCAAACCTCATATGACATTACACTCCACACACACCTTTTACAGTCACCTACACTTATGCACACATCTACCATACTTCACGAAGGAAAGGTGCCTGCGGGCTCGAAGGATAGGCAAAACCTTTCACACAGGTGGCTGGTCAGCCCTTCAGGGTCTCCCAGCAATTCATGCCATACGACTTCACTCATTTTCAGCGGAACAGCAACCTAACTACGTAAACACCACGACTACACCGCAGCAGTGAAACAAGTCTTCGCACAGGCGTTTGTCAAGCGAACTACGAGCTAAATAATCACTCATGCTTTGTTTACTAACATCTTACTGCCGCAGAGATAGTTGGCAAAGTGTAGAAGGGATTAGCTGTAGATTCTGCCTAGAATGACGTTCCTTCACAGGAAATAACGAATTTACTAATATGTATATATGCAGACTGACGCGACGAATGAAAATTTGTACCAAGGCAGGGCGAACCCCGGCCTTGGTACAAATTTTCTCGTGGCATTTCGGTCAGCATATACAGGATGGTCCACTGATCGTGACCGGGCCAAATATCTCAAGAACGAAACTTGTCTAGCTTGAAGAAGGAAACCAGATGGCGCTATGGTTGGCAATCCAAATGGCGCTGCCATGGGTCAAACGGATATCAACTGCGTTTTTGTAAAAATAAAAACCCCCATTTTTTATTACATATTCGTGTAGTACGTAAAGAAATATGAATGCTTTAGTTGGACCACTTGTTTCGCTTTGTGATAGATGGCACTGTAATAGTCACAAACATATGTCTCACAATTTTAGACGAACAGTTGGTAAAAGGTAGGTTTTTTAAATTAAAATACAGAACGTAAGTACATTTGAATATTTTATTTCGGTTGATCCAGTGTGATACTTGTACCTCCGTGAACTTATCATTTCTGAGAACGCATGCTGTTACAGCGTGATTACCTGTAAATACCACATTAATGCAATAAATGCTCAAAATTATGTTCGTCAACCTCAGTGCATTTGGCAATATGTGTAACTACATTCCTCTCAACAGCGAGTAGTTCGCCTTCCGTAATGTTCGCACATGCATTGACAATGCGCTGACGCATGTTGCCAAGCGTTGTCGGTGGATCACGATAGCAAATGTCCTGCAACCATCCCCACAGAAAGAAATCTGGGGACGTCAGATCCGGTGAAAGTGCGGGCCATAGTATGGTGCTTGGACGACCAATACACCTGTCATGAAATATGCTATGCAATACCGCTTCAACCGCACGCGAGCTATGTGCCGGACGTCCATCATGTTGGAAGTACATCGCCATTCTGTCATGCAGTGAAACGTCTTGTAGTAATATCGGTAGAACATTACTAAGGGAATTTAGATTGCCATCGATAAAATGGGGGCCAATTATCCTTACTCCCATAATGCCGCACCATACATTAACCCGCCAAGGTCGTTGATGTTCACCTTGTCGCAGCCATCGTGGATTTTCCCTTGCCCAGTGGTGCATGTTATGCCGGTTTACGTTACCGCTGTTGGTGAATGATGCTTCGTCGCTAAATAGAACGCGTGCAAAAAATCTGTCATCGTCCAGTAATTTCCCTTGTGCCCAGTGGCAGAACTGTACACGACGTTCTAAGTCGTCGCCATGCCACTCCTGGTGCATAGAAATATGGTATGGGTGCAATCAATGTTGATGTAGCATTCTCAACACCGACGTTTTTGCGACTCCCGATTCTCGCGCAATTTGTCTGCTACTGATGTGCGGATTAGCCGCGACAGAAGCTTGAACACCTACTTGGGCATCATCATTTGTTGCAGTTCGTGGCTGACATTTCGCATTTGGCTGAACACTTCCTGTTTCCTTAAATGACGTAACTATCCTGCAAGCGGTCCGGTCACTTGGATGATGTCGTCCAGGATACCGAGCAGCATACATAGCCCACGCCCGTTTGGCACTTTGATCGCAATAGTCATACGTCAACACGATATCGACCTTTTCCGCAATTGGTAAATGGTCCATTTTAACACGGGTAACGTGTCACGAAGCAAATACCATCCGCACTGGTGGAATATTACGTGATACCACGTACTTATACGTTTGTGACTATTACAGCGCCATGTATCACAAAGCGAAAAATGTGGTCCAACTAAAACATTCATATATCTTTACGTATTACACGAATATGTAACAAAAAATGATGGTTCCTACTTAAAAAACGCAGTTTATATCCGTTTGACCTATGGTCGATTTGCAGTAGGCTTTTTGAATATACACTGTGTTCAAACGTTACTTAGTGAAAAAAACTAACAGGAATTCTAAAACATCGTCTTGCGAAACACAACTAGCTCTTTACTCTCAAGACGTAATGAGTGCTATCGACAGAAGACGCGAAACTGATTCCATGTTTTTACATATCTATACTCGATGTTGACAATCTCCCTTCTTCATAAAAGCTTTCCTTCCCATTGAAAATCTAAATTTTATGTCCTCTCCATTTCGGAAATCATTAGTTATTTTGATGCTCAAATAGCAAAACTCATTTACTCCTGTCAGTGTCTCATTTTCTTATCTAAGTCTGTCATCATCACCTGATTTAATTCAACTACATTCCAAGTCCTTTGCTGGCTCTGACAGAATTACAATGTCATCGGCAGACATCAAAGTATTTATTTCTTCTCTCTGGACCTCAGTTCATACTCCTAACTTTTCTTTTGTTAACTTTAGTGCCTGTTCAATGTATAGATTGAATAACATCGGGGATAAGCTACAACCTGCCCACCCCCACCTCAACCACTGCTTCCCTTTCATGCCCATCGACTCTTATAACTGCCACCTTGCTTCTGTGCAAGTTGTAAATAGACTTTCGCTTCCTGTATTTTTCACCTGCTACCCTCAGAACTTCAAAGAGAGTATTCGAGTCAGCATTGTCCAAAGCTTTCTCTAAGTCTACAAATGCTATAAACGTCGGTCTGAGTTTCTTTAACCAATTTTCTATGAGAATCGTAGAGTCAGTTTTGCCACGCGTGTTCCTACGTTCCTTCCGAATATAAAAAACTGATCTTCTCCTAAGTTGGCTTCTACCAGTTTCTCCATTCTTCTGTAAATAGTTCTTGTTAGTATTTTGCAATCATGACTTTGGTCAGGCACTTCGTGGCTAATTGTACGATAATCATACTGGTGCAGATGAAATATGCATCACAGCTGAAATGTTCAATCACAGCTGAACTACGAGCCAGTGACCACTGACACACAAAGCCCCCAAATATGTTCTGATATGTTCTGATCAGGTGCACATTGAAATATCCCTATCTCCCAAACCTAAATATATTTGTGATCCGAGGATCTCTGTATCACACAAATCATGTCAAAACTAACCTCACCAACCAAGATTTAAAGGCCAAAAGACCACAAATGCTGCTCTGCCTGCCTATTTAATAACTTGATCATGTAACACACTGGCTGAATCAGTGCACCAATTTACAAACTGACCACCATTCAGAAATTTGTACGTACTATATTTATTCATTTCAAACATATTCTTTGTTGATACCAATCTAACATTACAGTATCCAAATTGAAACATATCTGAATAACTGAATTTACTTAAATTTCTTGAACCGCAAGTGGACCTGTAGGAGTCTAGTCAAACTGAAAAGTTTCTTCAGCATGGCATTGGAGTCGTATGTTTCTCAAATGACAAACATTAACTTATTTAGGTTTCTATTAGTTAAACATAATTAAGTTTTGATAATGGGATCAGGTTACATGCTGGCGATAACTTTTGTTTTTGCATAATTAATGATTTACCCGTTAAATTATTTCTCACACCTTGGGTATTCGCTTAAGATTACTGGAAATATGATCATTCCTTTACTGACCTCAACACCCACCAAACTGTGTTTCATAAGCATAAAATGAGTTTCTGTGTCATTTGTTTGAGATTTTATCAACAGTTGCTCGTATAAATATTAATAACTTTGTTGATACTGACTAAAACACACATAAAAAATTATTGTGACCTCATCCAATTATTGTGAGGTCAACACCATCTGTAGATTTTTTGTAACGTCGTAGGAAGTATATTTAGTGTTTTCAGTGAATATTGTAAGGTTCTGTTTTTAAAATAGTCACTTACTGAATAGTTTGCTTCACATGCACAGCACAGCCACCTCTACCAACTTCTGACTTGTAAGTAGCTTGGCTTCTGCAACCTGCCAAGCACCTCATTACATCCATTCACATCTCGCTGTTATAACCTGCGTATTGCTTGCTGCAATCCTCTGACGTACCTGAGTTGGCCACTACACGACAACTTAACAGCCATCTACTGCTCAATCGAAAAGTCTGTCACTGAATAAAATGTGTAGCAGACTTTCTGCTTGAAGTATCATGACGTTACAGGAAAATTGTGACAACTTACCCTATATTACAGCAAAATTGTAAAAAATTGACCCATACTTCACCACTATTGCATAAATTGTAACAGACTGCTCAAATACATTGCAGTTCTTTATTTGGTTGGAGCAAAAGTGTAACAGATCATTCAAATTAACAGTAAATGTTTAATAAATTATCCCAAGATACAACTTCACGCAGCAAACTTCACCATGTTGTTGTTGTCGTTGTGGTCTTCAGTCCTGAGACTGGTTTGATGCAGCTCTCCATGCTAATCTATCCTGTTCAAGCTCCTTCATCTCCCAGTACCTACTGCAACCTACATCCTCCTGAATCTGTTTAGTGTATTCTTCTCTTGGTCTCCCTCTGCGATTTTTACCCTCCACGCTGCCCTCCAATACTAAATTTGTGATCCCTTGATGCCTCAGGACATGTCCTACCAACCGATCCCTTCTTCTAGTCAATTTGTGCCACAAACTTCTCTTCTCCTCAATCCTATTCAATACCTCCTAATTAGTTATGTGATCTACCCATCCAATCTTCAGCATTCTTCTGTAGCACCACATTTCGAAAGCTGCTATTCTCTTCTTGTCTAAACTATTTATCGTCCATGTTTCACTTCTATAAATGGCTACACTCCATACAAATACTTTCAGAAACGACTTCCTGACACTTAAATCTATACTTGATGTTAACAAATTTCTCTTCTTCAGAAACGCTTTCCTTGCCATTGCCAGTCTACATTTTATATCCTCTCTACTTCGACCATCATCAGTTATTTTGCTCCCCAAATAGCAAAACTCCTTTACTACTTTAAGCGTCTCATTTCCCAATCTAATTCCCGCAGCATCACACGACTTAACTCGACCACACTCCATTATCCTCGTTTTACTTTTGTTGATGTTCATCTTATATCCTCCTTTCAAGACACTGTCCATTCCGTTCAACTGCTCTTCCAAGTCCTTTGCTGTCTCTGACAGAATTACAATGTCATCGGCGAACCTCAAAGTTTTTATTTCTTCTCCCTGGATTTTAATACCTACTCCAAATTTTTCTTTTGTTTCCTTTACTGCTAGCTCAGTATACAGATTGAATAACATCGGAGAGAGGCTACAACCCTGTCTCACTCCCTTCCCAAACACTGTTTCCCTCTCATGCCCCTCGACTCTTATAACTGCCATCTGGTTTCTGTACAAATTGTAAATAGCCTCTCGCTCCCTGTATTTCACCCCTGCCACCTTTAGAATTTGGAAGAGAGTATTCCAGTCAACATTGTCAAAAGCTTTCTCTAAGTCTACAAATGCTAGAAACGTAGGTTTTCCTTTCCTTAATCTTTCTACTAAGATAAGTCGTAAGGTCAGTATTGCCTCACGTGTTCCAACATTTCTACGGAATCCAAACTGATCTTCCCAGAGGTCGTCTTCTACCAGTTTCTCCATTCCATATTTCACCATATGGCACAATTTTTACAGGACATAGTAACAAATGACTCCCTCATACATTGCTATTTTTATACTTTATTACTGAGAATCATGAAAAAGGATTCTTACAGTCTGCCCCATATATGGCCATGTAACAAAATGAGGAGATGCAGAACAGAATAGGTGGAAAAGCCGAAATTTATGGCACAATTTGATTACAAATATTGGACTGGCTGATGGGACTAATACTGAAATGTCAATCGATTCAGAGTTTGCTAAGAATGGGAAGTGTTATAGATAAATACTGTAGAGGGAGAGCAAGGGATGAATATAGTAAACAGGATGAAGTAGACGCAGCCGGCCTGAGTGGCCGTGCGGTTCTAGGCACTACAGTCTGGAGCCGAGCGACCGCTACGGTCGTAGGTTCTAATCCTGCCTCGGGCATGGATGTGTGTGATGTCCTTAGGTTGGTTAGGTTTCATTAGTTCTAAGTCCTAGGCGACTGATGACCTCAGAAGTTAAGTCGCATAGTGCTCAGAGCCATTTCAACCATTTGAAGTAGACGCATGCTACAGTGTTTACTCAGAAATGAAGAGACTTGCATGTGATAGATGACTGTGGAGAGCTGCATCAAACCGGTCTCCTAACTGAAGTCGGCAACAACTAGAACACATACCGTTTCAGATTGCGGCCTTTGTTTCTGAAGTAGTGTAGCTCTAGGACTTAATCTATTGCGTTCCATTCCACAAGCTGTTATAAAGATAAACAATGCTGCACAATGAGAAGATTACAGCGAGCCTGAGAGGTCTTCGTGTGGCTTTAAATTGCATTTTGCAGAAGATATTTTAAACATCTCTCCTTGACACCGTAGACAGTATGCCACTTGTACAAACTCAGTGCCAACAGCTGTTTATGTACTAGACCTTCAGCATGAGTGTTAAAACTAATTGAGGTTTTCATTTTGCTGTTGCTGCTACAGGTCGAGTTCTAGTCCCCAGTTACTTTAGCCTAATTTCAAGGAGCGTATCTGGTATATTGAGCATAGGCCACTGATAACTGATAGTACATTCAGAGTACTGGCTGGACAGTGTCAGTGTTGCTAGCACTGGTTATAAGATTTCCTTGATAAACATTGTTAATTGTGAATACCGCATGTATATCTCCACACACTTTGAATCTTACCCATGGTGTAGCAGATTTATGTAACTATGCATCTAGGGTAGCTGCAAGGAGTGCCTCTCTAATCTACCATAATTATTTGACTGATCTCTGGATTTTGACTGATTATGTAGATTGATCATTTCCAAGGACCTAGAGTTAAGGAATCCTTAAAGCACTGTTTGTTTTCTTTGTCAATTTAATACTATATCTTAGGCTTATAATAATTTGTTTGAGGTTAAGAGTACTGAACATTGGTTCAGCATCCTAAGAACAGAAATGATGGTTAGCGAAGTTTTCATACTTTCTATTCGAATAATTTTGTTGCAATAATCAAACAAATCATTAGAGATAGATATATAAAAACCGCACTGAAGTATCTTGGATGATAACTTTGCTCTTGGCGTTTTTAGGTGGGTAACGATATGTAAGTTGTGTGTTTTTAGTAATTTCATAGCACCTACCGATTTGGGTGCAATGTGTTATATATACTTACGTTCAGGAAAAACTGCCTGTTCCTGCACCAGTGTCAATCCTCTGCTGGTCTTCCTGTATTTTGCCACTGCCTTCTGCCATTGCTAACTTCCTTTCGATAATAGCTTCATCGAAAAAAGCGTACGGAACTTCTGATGTTATCAAATAGATAATGTTTGCAGAACTACTATGAAGTGTTTCCTAGTTTCGTTATTTGCAGACACAATCACAAGAAATTCCTCACAAGCAACCAATGTAAGCTTAGGTGCGCCATCTTGATAACATGCTAGGAGGTGACAGTTGGGCTACTTCAGCGTTGCTTATTGGTAAACCCGTTTTGTAAATGGTGATTACATGTTTCGTATACACAGGTTTTATCAGACTTAACGGCAGAAACGGACACAAAAGAAAGTATACAACAGTAAAAACAAGCAAAAGCTTTCCAGGAAACATGGATCCGTAAACAAGCCATTTGGTTGATGATTCCGATGTGTAGTCAAGAGCCCCCACTGTCTTCAGTACGAATAATTGCCCCAATTCATCCTCATCACCGGCCGTAAGTCGCCCAAAGTGGCGCCGAATGGAAAAAGACTTGTACTTGGTGGCCGAACCCGACTGGGAGATCCCAGCAAACAATGCCATACGATCACTTCATTTTCATTTAATTGCCCTAATTAATATGAATATATGTGAAATATATACTTTAGGATTATTTCCCCACCGAACTGGGCACAAATTGTAACCCACACCCACGAAGCCCATCTTAACAAGTCTTACAACCTGCTTCTGCCATTCCATGTCCCAATTTACAGCGCACTGCTGCCTGTTAGAATAGGTGTGCCACATGTTGTACTTGCATTTGGATACAATGTTGCACTTGTTTGTGCCTGATTTACGGAAGTGACAGATCACACATTTTCAATATAGTAAATTGCTGTTTAGTTTATAGCGGGGGTTGTGGAGAGGTCAGTCTGCTGCACGTCATGTCTCACCTCACGATGCGATACAGCTGCGGCAGCTTCATACGTCTACCAGATTCCATATGAAGCTGCAAGCACATGAACTAACCTGCAGGCGTTATCAGCGAGTACCAAACTAGTACCGAGTGATCATAAGTGCTCACTCAACAGGTACATAAAAAACTGAGAACTCAGTAAATTAAATAGAAAATCTCATGAGTTCTAGGATATTATTTTAAACCGTAAGTAATTATTGTGACGTAAGGAAGATAAATTGAATTTAAAGAAACTATTGGCATAAAGTTAAAGAATTTTCATTAGCTCCACGTGCATTTTGTAGCATTTTGCTCTTCAAAGTATAAGTGTCTTCTATTTATATTTTACAAAAACGTTTATTGCACTTTGTACAACAGAGTCTCATTTTCCGATCCTCGTTCCTCTTGCCATCTTGACAGCGCAGTGGTGTTCGTAAATTGGAGCACTGGGGTTAGATCACTACCTCAAGCTTTCACTGTACTTTTTACATCTTTATGGAACTTATTGATATTACTAGCTCTCTCCACCATGTTGTGTTCGCTGAGGCCAAATGCCATCTCGGTCGCGGAACGTTTACGTCAGCTCCGAATAGTCCCCTGCTACTCAGGAAATATTTGTGTGTACAGAATAAATACATTCATTGTTGCAATATCTATCATCTCAATGAAAAGTCTTTGTCGCCACTGCCTGATTCTTCTAACACAGCTGTATTTGCCTGTCACTTTGTCATCATTAATTACGGCACCTTCGATTTTGTTGTAATGGGGTGTAATGTAGTGTTTGCAATTAATCTCTTCGCCACTCACTTACTTCTCCTGATGCCGAGTAGAGAGTACCGTTACTGAGTTTCTGCTTTTAAGAACACAGGAAACTACACTCAAGACTTTTGTGAAACATCATGACCTTTATTCAGATAAGGTTCCACCAGATCCGAAACAACTCTCTGTCCTTGATTTACTTCTCGATTGTTGTTCGTCATCCTCGTGTGAATTAGGGGCCGCAGTAAGAAAGATGTCTTTATATGGACACAAACCAAAATTTTCGTGTCATACTTACCATACTTCATACAAAATCCAAGAGGGCGATGTTCTCAGTGCTTTACTGGTCGTTCATCAATAGTAACGTATTCATGAGGGTAGAAGTTCTTATACAAGTCAGACTGACATATGTCGAACACTACCCTGACGGCTTGTAGCTTTTCCTCGGCTTCTTGAATTCATTTTGATTGTCTATCTCCGTTGCCAATCGTCGAGAACTTCAGTATTGACGTAAATGTATTTCTTCACGTAGCGGCAGAATAGAAATTTCGTTCCCCATGGATATGAAGAACTTTCGTGATGTCGAGTTCAATCTGTCGCTGTAAGTATAGCTGTTGCACTTCAGTAGCGCAATGTCATTTGTTGGAGGAATGGACTGCCTTCCACAAAAATACTCCTTTAGCTTCCCTGTTCATTTCCTCGAAAATATTGCTTACGATTTATGGTGAAATACACTCCTGGGATTGGAAAAAAGAACACATTGACACCGGTGTGTCAGACCCACCATACTTGATCCGGACACTGCGAGAGGGCTGTACAAGCAATGATCACACGCACGGCACAGCGGACACACCAGGAACCGGGGTGTTGGCCGTTGAATGGCGCTAGCTGCGCAGCATTTGTGCACCGCCGCCGTCAGTGTCAGCCAGTTTGCCGTGGCATACGGAGCTCCATCGCAGTCTTTAACACTGGTAGCATGCCGCGACAGCGTGGACGTGAACCGTATGTGCAGCTGACGGACTTTGAGCGAGGGCGTATAGTGGGCATGCGGGAGGCCGGGTGGACGTACCGCCGAATTGCTCAACACGTGGGGCGTGAGGTCTCCACAGTACATCGATGTTGTCGCCAGTGGTCGGCGGAAGGTGCACGTGCCCGTCGACCGGGACCGGACCGCAGCGACGCACGGATGCACGCCAAGACCGTAGGATCCTACGCAGTGCCGTAGGGGACTGCACCGCCACTTCCCAGCAAATTAGGGACACTGTTGCTCCTGCGGTATCGGCGTGGACCATTCGCAACCGTCTCCATGTAGCTGGGCTATGGTCCCGCACACCGTTAGGCCGTCTTCCGCTCACGCCCCAACATCGTGCAGCCCGCCTCCAGTGGTGTCGCGACAGGCGTGAATGGAGGGACGAATGGAGACGTGTCGTCTTCAGCGATGAGAGTCGCTTCTGCCTTGGTGCCAATGATGGTCGTATGCGTGTTTGGCGCCGTGCAGGTGAGCGCCACAATCAGGACTGCATACGACCGAGGCACACAGGGCCAACACCCGGCATCATGGTGTGGGGAGCGATCTCCTACACTGGCCGTACACCACTGGTGATCGTCGAGGGGACACTGAATACTGCACGGTACATCCAAACCGTCATCGAACCCATCGTTCTACCATTCGTAGACCGGCAAGGGAACTTGCTGTTCCAACAGGAGAATGCACGTCCGCATGTATCCCGTGCCACCCAACGTGCTCTAGAAGGTGTAAGTCAACTACCCTGGCCAGCAAGATCTCCGGATCTGTCCCCCATTGAGCATGTTTGGGACTGGATGAAGCGTCGTCTCACGCGGTCTTCACGTCCAGCACGAACGCTGGTCCAACTGAGGCGCCAGGTGGAAATGGCATGGCAAGCCGTTCCACAGGACTACATCCAGCATCTCTACGATCGTCTCCATGGGAGAATAGCAGCCTGCATTGCTGCGAAAGGTGGATATACACTGGACTAGTGCCGACATTGTGCATGCTCTGTTGCCTGTGTCTATGTGCCTGTGGTTCTGTCAGTGTGATCATGTGATGTATCTGACCCCAGGAATGTGTCAATAAAGTTTCCCCTTCCTGAGACAATGAATTCACGGTGTTCTTATTTCAATTTCCAGGAGTGTATATAACAAAAATGACTGTGTTGTGGTTCTGATTGCCTTCCCATCATTCACTGGGCCAGGTGTTATGTTCAAAATGTTGTGTGTCGGTGCCGTCTGTGAATTGGAAAATTATAGCCCAGTCCTAGAAACAAACTTGTCACCCTTGCTCACATCATTTTCCTCTATATGCTCACGCGAATGTGTCACCTTCTGATATTTCATCACCTTCTTCATCTGATGTAGTGATATCGTTCGTGTTTCTTCCACAGGGACCGAGCGAGGTGGCGCAGTGGTTAGCACACTGGACTCGCATTCGGGAGGACGACGGTTCAATCCCGCGTCCGGCCATCCTGATTTAGGTTTTCTGTGATTTCCCTAGATCACTCCAGGAAATTGCCGGGATGGTCCCTTTGAAAGGGCACGGCCGAATTCCTTCCCCATCCTTCCCTAATCCGAGCTTGTGCTCCGTCTCTAATGACCTCGTTGTCGACGGGACGTTAAACACCAATATATTCCTCCTCTTCCATAGGATCCATACTTTAATTCAATTCATTGTCAATATCCCATTCACTTTCATCGCCACTGGCATCATAATTGCTTAGTATCGGAATTTCCAATATCTCGTCTCTAGAAAGTCCGTTGGGTACCCTTCATTACGGATGAAATCTAGACTCGTGTAGTTTCAGTTCAATTGTGAACGTCTAATCTATCTCAGAAAAAGTAAAATGAAACAATAGAAAACTGTAAATGTTATTCGAAGTGAACAATACATGTATCTTAACACTCAGTAGCGAGACCAGTGAGACAACTATTTCGTAAAATCTTTATCTTCAACATATTAGAAAACCAGACATTTCATACCAAGCGTAGTAGTCTCACAACCCCACCAGTATATGGTACCCCATCAATAATAAGTTGAAAGCAAAAAAAAAAAAAATTGATTGTATGCATACAGTTTCAATCATTTTAGGAAAAATTCATGAAATCACAAGCATATAGTTCATCAGATAAAAAATTACAGAGAAAAACTGACGTGAGATATTCAGAATATCCCGCTCGGTAATGCGACGGTTAGGCACAATACAGCAACTGTTCTGTACGATATCCGATAGTTGACAGTTTACACCGTATACACTCCTGGAAATTGAAATAAGAACACCGTGAATTCATTGTCCCAGGAAGGGGAAACTTTATTGACACATTCCTGGGGTCAGATACATCACATGATCACACTGACAGAACCACAGGCACATAGACACAGGCAACAGAGCATGCACAACGTCGGCACTAGTACAGTGTATATCCACCTTTCGCAGCAATGCAGGCTGCTATTCTCCCATGGAGACGATCGTAGAGATGCTGGATGTAGTCCTGTGGAACGGCTTGCCATGCCATTTCCACCTGGCGCCTCAGTTGGACCAGCGTTCGTGCTGGACGTGCAGACCGCGTGAGACGACGCTTCATCCAGTCCCAAACATGCTCAATGGGGGACAGATCCGGAGATCTTGCTGGCCAGGGTAGTTGACTTACACCTTCTAGAGCACGTTGGGTGGCACGGGATACATGCGGACGTGCATTGTCCTGTTGGAACAGCAAGTTCCCTTGCCGGTCTACGAATGGTAGAACGATGGGTTCGATGACGGTTTGGATGTACCGTGCACTATGCAGTGTCCCCTCGACGATCACCAGTGGTGTACGGCCAGTGTAGGAGATCGCTCCCCACACCATGATGCCGGGTGTTGGCCCTGTGTGCCTCGGTCGTATGCAGTCCTGATTGTGGCGCTCACCTGCACGGCGCCAAACACGCATGCGACCATCATTGGCACCAAGGCAGAAGCGACTTTCATCGCTGAAGACGACACGTCTCCATTCGTCCCTCCATTCACGCCTGTCGCGACACCACTGGAGGCGGGCTGCACGATGTTGGGGCGTGAGCGGAAGACGGCCTAACGGTGTGCGGGACCGTAGCCCAGCTTCATGGAGACGGTTGCGAATGGTCCTCGCCGATACCCCAGGAGCAACAGTGTCCCTAATTTGCTGGGAAGTGGCGGTACGGTCCCCTACGGCACTGCGTAGGATCCTACGGTCTTGGCGTGCATCCGTGCGTCGCTGCGGTCCGGTCCCAGGTCGACGGGCACGTGCACCTTCCGCCGACCACTGGCGACAACATCGATGTACTGTGGAGACCTCACGCCCCACGTGTTGAGCAATTCGGCGGTACGTCCACCCGGCCTCCCGCATGCCCACTATACGCCCTCGCTCAAAGTCCGTCAACTGCACATATGGTTCACGTCCACGCTGTCGCGGCATGCTACCAGTGTTAAAGACTGCGATGGAGCTCCGTATGCCACGGCAAACTGGCTGACACTGACGGCGGCGGTGCACAAATGCTGCGCAGCTAGCGCCATTCGACGGCCAACACCGCGGTTCCTGGTGTGTCCGCTGTGCCGTGCGTGTGATCATTGCTTGTACAGCCCTCTCGCAGTGTCCGGAGCAAGTATGGTGGGCCTGACACACCGGTGTCAATGTGTTCTTTTTTCCATTTCCAGGAGTGTAGAAGAGTTTGGCGCACAGAACTACCCTTTATGGTCATTTAATACATTTAGATAGTCTTCAGTAGGCTCAAACTCACCATCCATTCTATATTAGTAAACTGCAGCCTCCAGTACGGTATTACCACGTTCTTTAGCTCAGGAAGACGTAAAAGATTTTCATAGACACATATCAGGACCCTTTATAAAATAACTAAGCTTGTTATTACTACACTGAAAAACTCTTGGACTTATTGTTTGCAACATAAATTTATTATTCGTCTTCATTTAGCAGTTGAAGCTCATCGACGTTAAACTCTGTACTCCAGCCGACTTAATATTGTTCGCAATCACCTTACATTTTTTCTCGATGTCTTCTTGCACACGTAGGTTGTAAGATTGTTGTTAGGTTTTCATACATATCCACTGGTTTGCGTTATGTCGAGGTCGACAGTCAGCTACAGGAACCTACGATTAAATATTACGTAAACTGATGGAGGAGGGGGGGGGGGGTAGGGGAATAAAGAGACTACTGATGCTCCATGTATCGCAACTTTATGCGGAATCAGCGGCTACGAGTGAAAATTTGCGCAGGAGTGGAACCCAGGATCTCCTGCGTAATAGGTAGTTGCGTTAACCACTGCACCAGACGGTTACGTAGTTTATCGCACTCGCGCGGACTATCTCAGTACGTCCCTCGGCGGACCCACATTCCCACGGTCTTCTCCTAGAGTACTCGATGCATTGACCATCGAGGCGAATCAGGTATATGAATGCGTAGTGTCTAATTTTTCAAACACGGTTGTCAAAGTTCTCACTGCAAGAAAGTGACTTCATTGGCTAGGAAGCACCCTGTTGTGTACTACCTTAGAGTGTTGTAAGTTGATGTTATTGATCCCTTTCTTTGTGGAAGTGAAGACTACATTTATGGATGAAGATACAGTTATTTTCTTGTCTCTTGTATTAACGCTTCACGAATTTCATACGCTGTTACGTGTTTGTTAACATCTTCATTGTTATCACTTTCTGGATTACGTGTCAGTCTAAGCTAGCTAGTCAGCATTAGATGCCAGTCTTGTTTTTTAAAATCTTGTTGGCTGCTACCTCGTCCAGGTGTGAACGATTTTCGCTGAGGTTGACTCACTTCTCCTTTGCTTACTACATAGCAAAAACTTTCACAAGCTCATAACAAGCAGTGCGATGCCACGATTTCAAGGAAATTACTTAACTGTTCTTCCGTCTCCAGAGTCCTTGAACTAATACCTGTGTAGATAATGTTATATATACAGGCTCTTAGGGCTTTATATCTGTATTTGAAACCACACCTCAATCACGAAAACGGAATACAGCGACGTAACAGCATCTACATCGTAAGTTTGCAATTCATACAGAAGTTTTTGGCAGATGATGAAGAAGACAACTTTCAACCTGCACTGCTAATTTCAATATGCGCTTGAGACAAATGATCTTTATCGCGATAACACAGAATGAGGTCAGTTTATTTGAACTCATAAGTGTGTTCTATCAACAATGAGTGACAAGGCTCTTACTCTGCACAGCAACATTGTACAAGAGGCCGAAAGGCATTGTGTCAGAATTTTTTTTAGCAGGTTTATACAATCTTCTGCGCATCCTGCCGATAAAACTTTGTTTATGGTTCACATTTCTAACAACTGCTTGTATGTGGTCGTTGCATTCTCAGCTCTTCCTATCTGTCCACCCTAAATAATTAGTCAAAACGGTGTACTCAACACTTGTGATTTTGCCAAGTAGCAGAAATGCAATGGACTACTCCTGGAACTTACATGAAGACTCTCACATTTATATTCAGAGTCATAAGAACTTACGGAGGGTACTGTGCAAAGCAGTTACCAAATCCTCAAGAACACAGATGCTTATCAGCATAAATAACTTAGGTTGTTGTTAGCATATTAAGGATGGATGACATAATCTCTCCTCTTATGAAATAAGATTAGACAATGTCTATTTAGTAGTGAGCACTACTGGACGTAAATAATCAACACAAGGGTGTAAAATACTGAGAATAATGGCCTATTGAATTTCACCGTTTCAGCCATATGAAGCACATACTTTTTCTGAACGTCGTTTGTGTCTCAAAAATACGTGCAATAGTTTAAAAGGCCTTTTAGTTTTCGTATTTATCACCCGCCTCCAGTTTTGCAGCCAAATGACAGAAACATCGTCTTAGCGGTAACAGTGGGGATACACTCTCAGTAGAGATTATCCTCTAGCCGTGAAAGCCCGGAGGCTGTGGCTGGCTAGCGGAAAGATCATCCGGGCTCGGCTTTTGTGCGACATTTCTCAAGCCTCCTCCCTCCTACGTCTGTTTCCTTTATACAGGCTCATCCTCACCACGTGCGAGGGGACAGATGGGCAAAATTGTCAGTTGAGTCCTAGATGTATGTAGCCAACACGGCAATCTCTCATAACATACAGGCTCTGGCAATCTCTAGTAGCATCAAAATTTCATTGTACAGTGCTTTGGTACAACAATAACACAAAATCATTTAATTTCCTATTTACGTATTATATCTTTCACCGGTTATTCTGTTTAGTTTAATAATCTCTTGTACCACTGCTTTTCGTGAAACGAACTGCCGTACCACTACGTTCTCTTCCATTATATCTTCGGTTCAGTACTCTTAACTTTGGTAACATGAGAGATGATGCTTACTCCAGAGTGTTCGGTGATTTTCTTGGTAGCCGCAATTTTGTAGAGAGAAACATTCACTGTCGTAACAAAGTTTTTTGGCCATGTACCACTTTTGTATAACGCATTGCCCAAATCTGTTACTCATTCTGTGCCTTTTTCGTCCATAAGTTGAAGTAATTCTATGTGAAGGCCCTACAGTCCAGCAGATTTACGATCATCATTTCTTTGTCTCTTATCCTACTTCAGCGGTCAGGATTGAATTTTCGCGTCCGTCTGATTTTACATCACTTTCAGTCTCCATGTTTAGTTATGGTTTGTCCCTTGTTCTGTATACATTTCAATAGTAACTTCATTGCCACTTGTGATTTCAAAATAGACTGTCAATGTTGTGTGACTGCCTTCACGTTGTCAGACTGTTAATGTGTATTTCCATCACCATAATTTTTTCGTACGTTTCTGGTTTTTGAGGGGTGAACGACACCGTTAATATCACCCACATAATTCTTTGAATCTCGAGATTTAGTGAACAGTCAAGTGGAACTTTCAGTATCTTGGGCTCAGCCTCTTTGTTCTTATCACTTACAATTATAAAGACAGCACAGTTATGTTTGTCCAGTTAAGCTCATAGTACCCAAAACAAGCGAAAGAATCCGAAGTGACAGGTGCCGCTCACTGTTTGAGTACCAAAGCGTAACAATTCTGGATTCACTCTCGCACCAAGAATTTATGTGAGTCAGCACAATCACGTTAATAGAGCAACCTGATTCAGGGCTACACTCATTATGTACATGGTGTAGGGAAGAATGTTGCTCCTTGGAACAGTTTTAAGACTCTGGCCTACAGCCAGTCATGTAATAGAATTTTAAAATACTTCCGTAATTCAGTTTGAAATGATAGCCTTCAGTTTATGAATGCCTTAGTCTTTTTCTGAAATTAAAAAACTTACTCCGAAGAAGAAAATGTTAAAAAGTGTATCGAAGTATAACATGGGAATGTACGGAGGAACTAATACGCTATTCAATTTTGAGAGTTCTGCAGTTCAGATAATCTTGTTAGTATGGTATTTAATTGACCATGTGTACCTTAATTACTCTATTACACAGCAGCATCGCTGTTAACAAACAAAGAGAAACCTAAGTGAATATGAACACAAATTAATCATGAATCGAGAAACCAAACGAGTGTGATAATAGATGGTTTACGAAATATGGACAGATGTGTGAAAAGTATCATCTGCAGGATCAGAAGAATATCAGAAGAAATTATATGCTATTCTGTCCCTAGTCATCAATAATCATTATAGAGCTATGTAATGTGTTTATGTTTATGGTAAGATATTCCCAGATGATCACCTGAGTAGTACAGCGGTCATGTAGAGTTGATGGAAGAAACTGCGGTAAAGCCTACTGAACGTATACTGTGAGACGTCCATGGTCACCTTCACAAGCTGAAAACTGACAAACGGCTAAGAAAATATCGAAGGAAGACTTGAAATAGCATTTAGAAGCAGCGTGCTTCTCACTACAGGTGGTAAGTTAATTCGAAGGAAGGATGGCCCATGTTGTTATGAGAATGTCAAACGAGTCATCAATGTAAGTCACGTTAGTTACCACTAAACACATGTTCATCAGAATCTTTTCACGAACCAGGTAGCTGAAATGAAACGATTTCCAAGGTCACTTTATGTCATCTGAGACAACATTACTATTTCCTATACTGATTTTTTGCACAAAATCTATGGCCACGGCTTGCAATGAGATAAAAATTGTCAAAACTTCGCGAATCACCCAGAATCTAAAAGGCAATATTATTAAATAATGAGAAGTAATAAATTACGTTCCATGTTTCCTTGCGACTGCACTTCTCTGGTTGGAGCGTCTAACAGCAGGCGTTGTCGGCGAGAGGCAAAAGCTTAGTACACAAAAAGCGACGGTCAGAGGCCTGTGCGGCGATGAGCTGGTAATTGAGTTGGGAAGGGTCAGAGGCCGTGTCTCGTGTTTCCAGACAACAGAAGCCTTCCGCAGTGGAACTTCGGCTCTCCAGTATATTCCTTGCTGAGAGAACGGAATAACCTCATGCTAGCAACTAAGTAGCTCTCAAAGCCTGTACGTGCTGCTCTGGGGCAAAGACGTGATTGTATGCTGTTTTGATTCATTAATGCTTAATGTTTGATTCACTTACTAGAGATAACATACGAGGTCGAATTAAACAGGTTTTTACTTTATAATCCCCGAAAGAATGAAGTTTCACGTCTTTGAAATTTTCAGTCCGAAGACGGATTTGATGCAATTTTTTATGTTATTTCATTTTGCACAAGTCTCAACACACCTACAGCTCCATTCATCCATTTCAGTCTGCTTTTTTCGGTCAGACAACAGTCTTCAGACAGTTATTAGCTATTTTGCTATCCACATAACAGAACTAATCTGATAACTTTATGGACTCATTTCATAATTTCATTTCCTCGCATCACCCATACAATTCGACTACGCTCCAGTATCTTTGTTTTACTTTTGGTGGTGTTCATATTGTGGCTTTTTCTTCTATCAACTGATCCTTCAAATCTTTTGCGGTGTATGAAAACATTTTATCGTCATCGTCAAACCTTAAGGATTTTGTTTCTTCTTCCTGTACTATTAATATGTACAATCTCCTTACATAACGTTAAACTAGGTATAGGCATGATTAAATTATACACTGTGTAAAACTCCACCAGGCGGCTTCCCCTTTAATTTGCTTCGTCCAGTCCATATTCTCCCAAAATTTATCATTCTTTTTTTTTTTCCTGCTATCGAATTCAAGACCAGAATGACAGCAATATTTTCCTCTGTCACAACTATGAATAATTTATTTTATCTCGACGTACAAACCTTCGCTCTCGCCAACTTCTGCCGATCTAGGTGGCATATATACTTACACTACACTGGTGGTGTTGGCTTCCTGTCTTTGGTTCAAATGGCTCTGAGCACTGTGGGACTTAACATTCGCGGTCATCAGACCCATAGGGGGTTAGAACTACTTAAGCCCAATTAACCTAAGGACATCACACACATCCATGCCCGAGGAAGGATACAAATCTGCGACCGTGACAGTCGCTCGGTTACAAACTGAAGCGCCTAGAACCGCTCGGCCACCGAGGCCGGCCTTCCTGTTTTTCTTGGCTACGATAATGCGTTCGCTATGCTGTTCATAGAAACCTCTCCACATTCCCAATTTCTTATTCATTGTCAGACCTACTCCTGTACTGGAGATGGTTTGGTATTGATATACCTGTACTCAACTGACCGAAAGTCCTGTTGTTCCTTCGCTATTCCCCACTATGTCAAACTTCAACTTTTATATTTCCCTTTTGAGTCGTCTATCTCCCCTACCCGATCTAATATTCTTTACTCTGACCCGCAGAACGCTTATTTTCTTTGTCTTGCTGACGACAGCCTTCTGAATCGCTCCCACATGGAGATGCGAAAGGAAGAATATCTTAACACCGAAGTATTTTATCCATCAGGATGCAATCATTTCCCGACCATATAGAAGAGTAGCGTGTCCTCGGGAAAATTCGTAGGGCCAGCACAGCAAGGCCATTTTGGCTGACGTCACAAGACTAGATTAGTCTATCATGAAGACTGCTGCTCTGGTACTACTGAAAACGTCACTTTTTGTCGTTAACAACAACGAGGTCCTATTCATAGAACACCTCCGTTGTGCTTCCTTCTACGGAACGGCTGGTTCAGACTAGCGTCCGGCCATCTTGATTTAGGTTTTCCGGGATTTCCATAAATCACTTCAGGCAAATGCCGGTATGATTCCTTTGAAATGGTACAACCGACTTCCTTCCCCATCCTTCCCTAAGGCGATAGGGCCGATGACGTCGCTGTTTGGTCCCCTTCGCCCAAATCAGATAACCAACCAATGAATGGTACGGCTACCTGATCACTCACTCAAGCGACCCCTCCTGTCCAAGGTCCATGATTCATGGGGAGGGATGGAGAGGGGAGGGAAGGGTGAAGTGTCTGTCATTGATATACAGCATACTGCCTGGTTAATTACTTTTGATATAGAGATAACGCCTTCAACGAAATTGGTAGCAAGATATTTAATGCTACTGTGTGAAAGAAGGAACACTTCACCTGTGGAAGCTGGCAGTCTATAGAGACAATACTGTCTTTAGAGAAATTCAGTCTCTTTTATTGCTCAGGTTCTGCAATTCTACAAGGGTTTTGATCTCTTCACACCCCATTGTTTTCATTTCTGTAAATTGGTTCCCTGTTCTCTTCAAACTGAGGTACCAGCAATAAAGAAACTTACAATTAGTAGGAGTAGAGATAGTGTAGTAAGCGTTCATACCGCGATTTTTCTTTACAATATGCGTTCAAGTTCCAGTACTTTGTCCGCTTGATAGGCCCACAAACCTTCGTCACCATAGACTCAGTCATAGAAGAAGGAGGCAACAGTACTGACGTATGCTGATAGCCTATTTCTCGTAATTTGTCGATCACAGTCCCATTCGGAAGCCATACATAAGTTAGCTGTGACTAGACTCCCGCCTCAGTTCCCTTCTAAACGTAGTTCCGTCACTCTTGCTTCTGACGGCTGCCTGACTTTTATTAACCTGATATTGACCATTGCTATGTTTTCTTTTCTAGAAATAAGAACACCGTATTCTGTGATTACGAAAGATTCCACACGACAGAAATCTGGTGCATTCCGGGCGAACTTTTTTGTCACATACTTCGCGGTGTTTCTATTAGTGTAGGTCATGCGTCCGATTTCATCCTGCATTTCACAACGTCCCACTATCAACTGGATATAACTTCAACAAAATATTAATGAAAACTCATGACCATCATAGTAATTTTTCCCGTGTATGTTTCTATAATGGCAATTTTGTCACATACATTGTCAGCTTTGTGACGTTTACCTGTGAGCACCACAAGTATGAGTCACTCAAATGAAACGGTTTTTGTAGTCAATGTATTTATTGCGCACCCATCGCTTTCAGAAATTTTTGACGACACCCCTCCCGTTCATTACAATATGACGTGCTGCAAAATATTACCACTACAAAAATTATCATACTAGTTGAAACGAAGGAAACTGAAATTTATTAATTTTTCGTTTTCTGAATCATCACATTTGCTGATCAAAATCGATCTTCGAGTAGTGAATGCGATTTCTGAGGCCTAACCAGTACCCCATACTATAATTAGCAGTCATAACTGCTGACTTTCAAGCCAAGAAGACTGAGAAAGTCGGCAGAAAGCTTCCCAGACAGATTACGTATATTTATAGGAAGATATACTGAAATATACGTCCGAGGGATGTTTCTCAAATTAGTCCTAATGATTGTTAGAATAGCCCGATTAACAGTACCGTGCTCCCGTCCTAGCAAATTTCAATCACTAACGCCTTTTATGACGACGGGACGTCAAAAATTTCTACCTTCTCTTTTTGGCTTCGGTTGAAGAACTCACTACGTACGTCCCCCAAAAGAGAACACAACAAAGAATACGCATTAAATGTTAGGCTCTCTGGAAGGGGAATAAGTTTTCTCTTGGCCTAGTAATGTAAGGATTCTGTAAGGAAACGTTTTGTAAAATTCGAAAGCAACACCGTTCGCCTTGTTACAAATCCCTTGTACGTCCGACTTTTGCGAAAGAAGTGTGACGGTAGCTGTTTGACCCTTCGCTAAGCCCTTTCCTTCCGCGGCGATAGGCGGCCGTGTGGGGTTTTAAGAGAGCTCGGACCGCTAATCGAGCTATTTCATTAGCTGCACGCCTGACGATTGCCCCTCGGTACCGCAGGACGAGCAAATTTCGGTCAATATGAACACGTGCGTGGGATCAGGTATAAAGTGGGAAGCTATTAGAGGGCTGCAGGAGCCCCGCCTACTGCTTCCGCTGCTTCTAGACCTGGAAGCCATACGCTGAAACACCCCACTAACTGGGCGTGAAGTCAAATAACCTTTAATCTTAGTAAGTGGAATTACGAAAGAAATTACCCCAACTGAAGTATGTCACGCGGCTTACTGAAATAGCTGGAACGTTCTGTGAAGGTGTACGGTCGTTTTATGGTCGATAATCTTTGGGAGGTTTGATAGTATACGCTTGTCGTACTGTGCTCAAGTGCTATTTACGGAAGAAGAAAATGAACGTTTATACTGATAAATTTTGCGGTTTCACTTCTGGCAAGAGTCACACAACGTTCTACATCAAATATTTTTGACACATTAAAGTTATCTGTAATAAAATTTCAGTTGAGGCCATACTCATAGGAGCTGATAAAATAGTGCCCTATGTTTGGTTTTAATATAGATAATCGGCGATATGAGAAGATCAACTTTGTTTTTGAAAATTAATCTACATTTCCTATAACTTCGGAGAAATAATTGTCGATGGGATTCATTCTGTCAAATATTTATTTTTTAGGTTAATAATTAACAGAATCAACAGGCAAATGCAATAAAAACTTTGAATGAAGTTTTGTAGAATTGATATCTACGTCGATCGGCTTCTCTAGAAGTATGCGGAAGTTCGTACATGATAAATATGGTTAACGGTGATTTTGACTGATGGAACGAATTGATTAGAATATTATTAACTTCAGGAAAATGTCACTAAGTTGTTTAATGTGTAGGTAGGTTGAGAACAATTTTGAGTACTTGCTAATAAGTTAGTCCCGTTGCATCGACACTATATATGGAATTAAAAAAGCCATTAGTTGACGGGAGCTACAGTCTGGAGCCGAGCGACCGCTACGGTCGCCGGTTCAAATCCTGCCTCGGCCATGGACGTGTGTGATGTCCTTACGTTAGTTAGGTTTAATTAGTTCTAAGTTCTAGGCGACTGATGACCTCAGAAGTAAAGTCGCATGGGGCTCAGAGACATTTGAACGATTACGAACCATTAGTTGATGAAGGTAGTAGTCTAAAGCTCTGCACATAGAGTTCAACCCATATAAATGGGCCTTCTTCAGAAGCCTTATTACTTAGAAATAAGTATATACAGATAAAGGCAACGTTAACAATTAGGATTTTATAAAAATATTGAAATAAGCCACTACTTACGTTTTACATGCTGATCAAGATGTGCACCAATAGGCTTAGTAATAATTATATTTGGCAATGGTAAAAACAGCCGTCTAGCGTTGCCACAATTAAAATAATACACGTATACTGTGTTTTTATACAATCCTAAAATTTTTAACGTTGCATTTCTCCTTATATATTTATTTCTAGATACTGATACACTTAAAGAACGTCCATATATAGGGGTTGAAACCTAGGTCAAGAGCTTTTGACTACCACTTTCTGTAACTGGTGCCTGTTTTTATCCCATATATTACATTTGCACAGTTGCTGCAGCTTCATCATTACTATCAATTCTACGTGAATGTTTATATAAAAACCGTGGATTCAACGGTTATTGACTAAGCAGCAATAAACCGACGTGCCACCTCTTAGCACATTCACGTATAAATGCCTTACGAAAACACATTATAAATGCAATTCGCTTCACTATTGAACAAACAAAAATGTTGTAGATACCGGGTTCACTGGACTTCCTTTTAGGTTGGAGACTACATACACTGTTCATTCCGTAGACTCAGTGAGGAGATCCTTGATAAGGTGGCAAGTATCATCAGAAGAAAAGTACTTAATACCAAAATATGAAGCAATTTTTAATATCCCTTACGCAGATAGCGAGTGACATGCTCTTCATGGATGCGGTGTAAGTACAATATTTTGAATCTGTTTTCATTGCAAATTGACACATAACATGTAAATATCATGTGAATATATAAACGTGAAACTAATGAAGATAATTTCTTGGCTGTTGTAGTCAAACATAGCAAAGACATACAAACATAAGAAAGTCCTCATTACATGAACAGTTTATATTAATGTATCGAAGTTGAACGGATGCCATATATTTAATAGAACTAATATGCAAATTGAAGGTATCAGGGGTAACATACGGGGTGTCAAAATTATCTGTAACGTGTGCAGACACCATACTTCAATTATAATAACCGTAGGACACTAAAGTGAAGCCGTCTTTGACAAATCACTGAAACAGGTTCTTAGCTTGTACCTGAAGTAATTCAGTGTGTACATAGAGCAGGCTGTAAAGGAAACCACGGCTAAATACAGGAATGGAATTTCAGTTCAGAGAAATGACAGAAAACTCTATATTTGCAAATGTTACTACTGACCTGTCAGAGACGGCAAAGTATTAGGTGAACAGAATGTATAGGCAACTGAAAAGAGATTATTACATCAACATTAACAAATGCAGTTGAAGTGTACACTTGGTCAACCATGGGGAAATGAAATTGTGTCAGAATAATTCGTTTACAGACATGATTGTCGTGGAAAGACAAGCAAATGGAAACTCTCGAGTGGTTCACAAGTATAGAGGCTCGTAGAGGAAGACATTTCTGACATAACCAACGTTTCCAAGAGTGTTCCAGCGGTTAAAACTCTGTAACTGAAGAATCAACAATATCCTACAAATAGATTAGTAGTTTGTACAGCAGTATATATGTAGAACTCCAATATTTACAGACGCGGTACAAAACACTAACACATATCTCAGAAAAACAAAAACCGCAAACTATTTATATTTGTTTCTAGTGCGAATTCCTTCACGTGGTTCTAAAATAAGTCACTACATTGAAACACCGAACCGGGTACGTCACATGTCTATAGGTACACTATCTTCCATGTGCAACACTGACCCTTATATTAGTTGTAGACGATGAAAAATGTAAACGTAGCTTTCATGTTTGAAAGTAAATTACTTCAAAACGCCTTAAGCATTCATAACAAGTAAACTGTACACTGTCGGCCGAAGTGGCCGTGCGGTTCTAGGCGCTGCAGTCTGGAACCGCGAGACCGCTACGGTCGCAGGTTCGAATCCTGCCTCGGGCATGGATGTGTGTGATGTCCTTAGGTTAGTTATGTTTAACTAGTTCTAAGTTCTAGGGAACTAATGGCCTCAGAAGTTGAGTCTCATAGTGCTCAGAGCCATTTGAACCAAACTGTACACTGACAGCGCTTCAGCATTACTAGCGAAGGTCAGCATCATATTTTTAATTAAATCAATATAATTCGAATAACGAGCTTGTATGTGAACCCTGATGCCTAAAGTCGCATTTAAGTATAGAATAATTTCGATAACAACACCTTTAACGTCAGTATTGGATAAGATATCAAAACAGCTATGGGTAGATGCACAAATCTTCGTCGTTTTAGATAATTAATGTTGAATGTCACGAATTGTGTCACATTCATCATAGTGTTAAGCAAATAAGTCACAACTACCAGTTGCCGCAATAAAAATTGTCATCACGCACAATCTTGTGAAATTGTAGTCCTAATTGATGTACAGACCCAAAATTTTCAGAGGATAAAAGTTTATTATTACATGAATTACATTTATCGTTTCCCATTTACTCTTCTTAGCCCCTGAGAGCCTCCTGATGAGTAACAAGAGATATCGTGCGAGATGTCTTCGTACAAAGTAATGAAAGTACCACAACGAAATAGTTCACAAATAACACCGCGGAAATGAGAGGTATGCATATGTTCAAACGCTAAGTTTTATCAACAGTATGTACAGTTAATGCATTTTGTGCGTTTTGCAATGGTAAATGAACGGCCAAATAAATGAAGGTCAGTTGATTGTATGGATTAACAAAAGTAAAGCACTCCGTCTTCAGGCCACAAGTGGCCCATCAGGACCATCCGACCGCCGTGCCATCCTCTGCTGAGATTGCGGGTAGGAGGGGCAAGTGGTAAGCACACAGCTCTCCCTGTCATTATGATGGTTTTCTTTGATCAGAGCCGCTACTGTTCGGGCGAGTAGCTTCTCAACAGGCATCACGTGGCTGAGTGCACACCGATATTGGGCAACAGTGAATACTGGCACAGATGGTCACCTATCCCATTGCCGGCCACGCACGAAAGCGGTTTACGACGATGATCTGACGTGAACCGGTGTATCCATTGCGTCGTGATCACTTGGCAATACGTGAGAGGGAGGAAGTAATATGTACCCCGATTCTTCTTAGAATGCAAACTCGCTAAATTTCAGCTGTAAAAGTCTTTTCTTCTAGTGTCGCCGCTGGTGTCTGTTGAGCATTTTCGCAACGCTTTTCCTTCGAGTAAACGATCCTAGTACCACTCTTCGTTGCTTCTTATCTCTGTTTTCTATTAATCATATATCTTAAGGGTTTTAGATTGATAAAAAGCCCTGAAGAATCTTTAGAGCGACTGTATTGTAAGCCACTGCTTTCGTGGATGACTTCATCTCCTTAAGGGTCTCCCAGTGCATATGTGTCTAGTATCTGTTTTTTATGACTATTTGTTTTATGTGGCCTTTCCACTCTACGTCGTTCCGGATGGCCACTCACAAATATTTCAAATATTTTACTGTATTTACTGTTTCGTATGACTTTTCGCTTACAGCGTAACGGAACAATAATTGATCTGTTCGGCTCAGTCCCGGCCGCGGTGGCTGACTGGTTCTAGGAGCTTCAGTCCGGAACCACGTGACTGCTACGGTCGCAGGTTAGAATCCTGCTTCAGGCATGGATGTGTGTGATGTCCTTAGGTTAGTTAGGTTTAAGTAGTTCTAAGTTCTAGGGGACTGATGACCTCATATGTTAAGTCCCATAGTGCTCAGAGCCATTTGATTTTGTTCGCCTCAGTGTGCCTAATGAGTTATAGTCTTTTGTACGGGTGATGTCAACTGTAAATCCCTGCAACAATCGTCGATCCTCTAAATGTCTTTCTAAATTACGCTACAGTCTTTTGGCGTTACGTCTTCCCAGAGCTCTCGAATAGCCTCCTGGCATCTCTAATGTTATTCGCTAGATCATTAATATACATTGTAAATATTAGCAGTCTATAACAGTCTTTTAGGACATTCCCGAAATTACTTTTACATTTCTGGACTTTGTTCCCTTAAGAAGCACGTGTGTATTGTGCCAGGAAGGAAATCCTGTATACGACCACAAATCTGTTCCGATATAATGTGAGCCTGCATTTTGTTCAGTACACGACAGCGTGGGTCTGTACCGAATGCTCTCTGGAATACAAGGAAGAGTGCATCAAACAGAGCGCCATAGTCTGCGGCGCTCTGAATCTCTTGGGCGAACGGTGTTGTCTCAGTTTCACCAAATCAGTTTGTTGAATCCCTTTTTAAGGTTATAGAGGAAATTTTTGTCCACTAAGAACGTTATACTGCGTTACCACGAAAGATGTTTCACAATTCTGCAATTCTGGGCACCATGAACCATCGAACTTGCCTGAGCGCCTCAACAGTACATATAATTGCATCATAGGTGCAGCTAAGACTGAGGGGTATCTGTGGAGAGGCCAGACTGCCTCATGGTTCCTGAAAAATGTCAGCAGCCCTTTCGGTAGGTGAAGGGCCGTAAGTGCGAATGACTGACAGATCTGCGTATGTAACGATGGCCAAAGAGGGCTTCCTATGCTTGGGCTGCGAACGAGTGAAAACAAGGCAAAACTACGGGTGTGTTTTTCTTCCCCAGGGCTTAATGGTGATGAAGTCCCCATGGGTAACAGAGGTAAAATAGTTACTCATCCGGATATCTGGGTGGGGATGCTCAGAAGAATAACGTCATAAGCAAAACCAAGTATGGCATTCAACTGGACTGAGCGTGGAATGTTAGATCCGTTAATCGGATATATGAGTTAGAGAATTTAAAAGTGAAAATTGATAGATTGAGCTGGGATACGCCGGGAGTCAGTGAATTGCAGTCGTAGGATGAACACGACTGCTGGTTAGGTCAGTGCAGGGTTCCGAACACAAAATCAGATAGGGGTAATGCAGAAGTAGGCCTTATAATTAATAAGAAACTATGAAGACTATCAAGCTACTGTGAACAGCATAGTGAACGCTCTGTCGTAGCCAAGAGAGGCACGAAGCCAACACCGATCGCCGTAGTACGAGGTAAGTCGCTAAGTAGATCTGCAGACGATGAATAGATTACAGGAATGTATGAGAGTCGATCAAAAAGTTTCCTCTGAAGACGTTGCTGCAGCGTATATCCAACGTAGAGCGACTTCGATGCGGGTATATAAGCACCGACATGTAAGTAAGTGATCAATGTGGCATTCGTGTCTTTCCGATGTGCTTGTGGTAAACGCTGACATGTGAACAACGGTGACGTTATTACCAAATTCCTTCAAACAGGACCGACGTGCTGTTGTTCTTTTCTTGGCCGTCGAAGGACAAATACCGGCAGACATCCATCGGATGATGAAGAGTGTCAACAGGGCAGCATGTCTGTCGAAAACTGCCACGAGGAATGCACCCCATATCGTAAATGAAGTAACGCAGAACTTATGCCAACTTAAGTGGGAGACACTCGAGCAGCCGCTCTATATTCTGATCTCTCCCCGTGCGATTATCGCACTTCGGTCCCTTAAAAAGGGCCTTGAAGGGTCGACGATTCCTGTCGGACGAGGACGTGCAGCACGCAGTCACAGACTTCTTCACGCAGAACGACGCGATGTTTCGTCAACCGGGCTACTTCAGCCTTCAGTCCGTCGGTGGGATGATTGTCTCAACGCTCACTGCGATTTTGCTTCACTGACATACCGTTTCTGGACTTTACGGCTTTCGAACGGAAACTTTTTGAAACTTTCTTTTGTGGCGAAGAGAAGGAAATGATTCAGACAGGCAGTTACTATTTAGTCACTGTTAACACTTGGTTTAATAAGAATGAAAGCTAGTTGTATACATGGATGCGCGTTGACTGGAAGGTTTCAGACTGATTATGTAAAATTGAGGTTTAGAAACCATATATTAGACTACAAGCCTTTTCTAGGGGCGGATGTGGACTTTGACCATAATTTATTGGTTATCAACAAGAGACCACAACTGAACAAATTGTGAGATGACAGGAATTTAAGGATATGGAACCGGCAAGACTCCAGGAATCGGATGTTTTTGAGTTTGTGAGAGGGTGGGCCAGGCAGTTTTGGAATGAAACAGGGAAGATGAATACAGCTAACAAATGGGTAGCTGGAAGAGACGAAACTGGAAAGGGAAATGTATAAGGGAAATACAACTGAGCAAAGTATTATGTAAGGGAAAGAAGAAGGAAGTGAAAATGACATGGGAGATATCGTGCTGAGTGTACATTTATATAGATCACTGAATGACCTAAGAGAAAACAAGGACCCTGGAGGTGAAGGCAATCCGTCAGAACTGTTGCACAATTAAATACTAATTAAGTGCTGGAATAAAATTCTGTTATATACAGAAAGAGACTCCGTCAAGTGGGGCGCGTCTGCTAGCTACATAACGGTGTCGTTGTGCCCGAAGTAAATAAAAGCTTGGTGCTCGTTTGGCTTGACAACAGTGCGGAGCAGAAAGAATGCTACTCTATAATTAGGCTAACTGGAGTAACTGCACCTAGAGGTAAAGGTATAACTTTCAGGGTGGAAACTGCGCATAACGAAACGTTCTGAAACCACGAAGTTTAATACTACAGAAGCCGACAGCGCTGACAGGCTTAGTAAGCGAGAGCACATTCAGTTACCAGTGATGGTGGGATCGAGTCAACACTTGCTACAAAACCTTTGTCATCGTCAGGCTCATTCTAGGAGTCAGACCCTTCCATACTAACGGAAGACAAACTCTAATTATGTTGTAAAAATGGTTCAAATGGCTCTGAGCACTATGGGACTTAACATCTATGGTCATCAGTCCCCTAGAACTTAGAACTACTTAAACCTTACTAACCTAAGGACATCACACAACACCCAGCCATCACGAGGCTGAGAAAATCCCCGACCCCGCCGGGAATCGAACCCGGGAACCCGGGCGTGGGAAGCGAGAACGCTACCGCACGACCACGAGATGGGGGCAATTATGTTGTAGGTTGGTCTTGTTAATTCAAAAAGTGTCTACAAGCTGCTGCCAACTTGGAGTCCCTGCTGCAAGTCTACAGTCGTCCAGCTACCGAGGGGACCTCTGATTTGCTAGCCACAGTCCTGCTGGTCACAACGGCGACTGACTGAGACTGGGGATTAGGCTGATCTCCCGTGGATGAAGAACCAATCTGCCCATCTGAAAGCTGTTCATCTTGGGAGCTGGGCACAAGTTTCACCACTACCGGAGCATTAGAATCACTACCTCACATACCGTACGATAAGACGGCCGTTCAGGCTGTCCTTCGTGTGGCTGTCTTCACGCCATCCCGACAACCGACTACAGGGGTACGAAGTATTCTGGGATCGAGAGTGCTGAGTTTCTGACAGACGTCCACAATCACGCTGGGCTGCAGAGATGTACTGCCGCCGCACCCTCTTCAGTGCCACTGCTGACCACACACAACGCCAGGAACTACGCTGAGCCAGTCCCCGTCGGGCACTGGCGTGCCACCTGACACTTTCAAGCAGTGTGAGATCAGTGCAGTCCCTGGTAGGTAGCTCCGGGAAGAAGATGGAATCATTGTAAAACAGTATACGCGAATAACCGTTTTTTAACGAAATGAAGTTTCATTAGCGCTCTGGCGCTCCTCAGTATAACGCACTCACGCTCTTTACTCGCCCTTCGGGTAACATTGGGGTAATATTATCCGGAGGTCGAGTCATAATACCGGTGTCAAAATGTGGAGCTGCCAAGTAATACAGATGTCGGCAGTGGTTGTGGCAAAACACACTAGCGTCAGAAAGTCGATCTGTCACGCTGCGTGTTTCCAGGAGAACTTGCAGTCCTACACGTTGAGCGCCTGCTGCGCTGACGTCGGCTGGCGCCGTCATCGACGAGTCACACTCATACATCAGCAGCCACTGCCATCTGTCACCATGCAAAGTGGTGAGCGACCAATTGTTTTTGGAGTAGGTTAGAATATTTAGGCTACGTGCCAGTTTTATAATTTGTTAGGGTAAGAATTGCCATGTACTAAGGCAGTTTCTGTAACACGTGAGACTCGTAAACTATTTGGTCATGAAGCACTGCAGTGATGAACGTCTAGCTGGGCTATAATACGGTGAAAATATTAATATATCTATTTTTCGTTACTGATACGGTTTCGGTATAAAGGACTTCTACTTGTTCTGAAATGTAGTTCAAAATAGAAGTTACACAATGACCAGTAACGCGTCCAGTAAGGCTGAGTGAAACCGTTAGAATTTTATAAATCAGCTAGCCCCGTTACTACAGGGTAAAATGGAACGGGGCCAGACCAGCAAATAAATGGAGCGAGAATTGGAAGCACTACGTGAAGCAAGTGACCTGACGCAAGCACAAGGAGGGGATACCAAGTCCTTATCATACTTATTACATCTATTGATCTTATGGTGGGTAGTCACATTACACATTTTTCGGGGAAATATATATGAGGCTGTGTCAGCTTTTCTGGGTGATGTTAAGAAAGCAGCTTGGTTAGAGAACTGGTTCGATTCAGCTAAGTTGCCGTTAACATGTGACGCTGAAACGTATGTCATAAACAATAAAAAAAGTTAGTGAGGAACAAACGTGTAAGCAGCTGGCTGAAGGAACCCACTGCTACCGCACGAAATATAATACGAAATTTTTTACATAAAACATCAAGCGGTTAACGCAAAAACATAATGAGTCGGTAGGGAGATTCTCTGACAGAATTCGTAAGCTAAACTCTCAGACTTATGAATTGACGCACAAGGCAGAGGCAATTAGAGTCCTCTTGCCGGAAGCAAGGGTAAGAATGGAGAATCCTAATTATTTGTACTCTGCTATCAGAATTACCATACAGTTAGAGGAAACTGATTTTCCGGCTCGGAAGCGTAGTGAGCGAGGTTTTTCCTCCTCTGATGTTAAATGCTACAGGTACTGACAAAATGGACATGTGAAGAGGCAGTGGCGTCAACCACGGTTATCTGAATATGGTAAGGAAGGATATAAGCTGCGTAAATCCCAAATTGTAAGTAGGAGAAGCACAAAAAGAAAAAAAGCGTTCGTTGAACGCAAACGGGAATGCGTTGTCCATTGGGGATCATTCCCAATAAAGCAGTACACTTCTAGGACGAATGCCTAAATCAATTGTTCCTTGATTGGCATAGTAGAGAGTGAGGTGCATACATTATTGGCAGACACTGGTACAAAGTGTGGAACTGTTAGGTAGGAGGTGATTTCAGTCTCCACAAAATAGGTTACTTGGATTGTATAACAATGAATCGACGCTCAAGGCGTGGTAACTTCCCAATGTGCCCCTTAAGCGTTTCCGTGATCACTGGGAGCAATATTGCTCACTTTTAGAATTGGCCCTGAAAAGTTTAAGGAGAAGATTGGGAAGACACCACGTGTTACATATATTAAGTGTTTGTAAATGGCTGTATTTACCTAATTTTGGGGTGCTGAATACACTGGTCAAATCAGTTTTTCTCTATGACTTCACAGTTCTTAGATACACAGCAGAATAAAATATGGTAACAGCGAAAAGTGAACAATTAAGTCTAACATAAATACACACTCAGAACGTTAGGAATCAATATTATTTTGTATGTATATATGGGCATGATGCCAATAAAAGGTCTAGTTCATAAGATATTTCCACCTTCAATCGTCTTTGGTATCTGAAAAATTCGGCGTCGGAGCTCTTCTTTTGTTTGCCGTTTCTTCACTTCCCCGAACAAGGGCCTAGCAGTAGTCACCCACCATCGAAGGGTTCCAATGGCCTTGGTAACGGTGTTCGACGATACAAATGTCTTGGTGAAGGCGTTCACCATGCTCATCGCTTACGGCTCCCAAATTTTCCGCGAAGAAATCAAGGTGAGAATGTGAAAAGGGAATTTTAAGGGACATTTATACCCCATGTTTTTACAGTTGTCCTACAGATTATTCATAATGGTAACACAGCTTTTGTCTTTTCTGTTACCTAAAAAGCCCTTCACAATTGTTTTAAAAGAAGACCAAGAAGCCAATTGGATATCTGTGAGTTTGGTATGAAAGGATGCATCTTTCAGCAATTTTCTTATTTGTCGTCCAATAAATATACCCTCTTTCAGCTTAACCTCACTTAATTTGGGAAACTTTTCTTTTAAGTGATTGAAGGCCTCATCTTCTTAAACCAGAGCTTTTAGAAAGTTCTTAATAAGGCCCAACTTCATATGAATGAATGGCAAAATGATTTTACCGGGCTCAACCAATGGGGTATTGTTTTCATTTACGTTTCCAGGAAAATATGACTTCCTTATTGGCCATTCCTGGACTGTACAGTGGTTCTTGGTGTCACGGCTGTTCCAAATGCACAAAAAAGCAGCAGTATTTCGCGAATCCAGCCTGTAGACCTGTAAGGAGTGCAACAACTTTTGAACCACACCAAAGCTGCCGTTCATGATCCTTACATTTGATTGCCTCTAGCAGCAATGCCATGGTTTCATAAGTTTCTTTCATGTCTACTGCGTAAGCCATAGGTACCGATGGAAATGCATTGCCATTATGTAGTAGTACTGATTTAAACCTGGTTTTACTGGAGTCAATAAACCGTCGCCACTCCTGTGGATTATGTGGTAGACATAGCTGCATCATCAGACCATTGACATCTCTACATACACACATTGAATTCTGCATGTCGAAGTAATAAGCGAAGGAAGCACCTCTTGATCTAAAACAGGAAATTTTTGTCCCTGGAGCTAAAAGGTTCCGTTGTTGCCATTTTTCTCAGTGGAAGTTTTAAACACAAATATATTGCACTATCTTTCACTCTTTGAGGATATCTTTCACACCACTGGTTTACCACATTAACCATTTACTGACGATTTGTAGATCTTCTAGCTCTCCTCTGCAAATCAAAAACAAATAATTAAACACCAAAACAAAAGAACAGCAAAAAGCGAATTACTGAACACGAAAAATAACAACTTTTAAAATCTCAAAAATGTTACGTGCTAGAACATTTTCAAAGGTATATTCGGAGTCTACACACCAAAGTACATACTAATTGGTGTATCACATCCCAGATGGAAAATGACTGTTGGCTAGTGTAATTGATCTTTCAGGGCCTACAATCGAACTTGGTGGAAGTTAGTTTCGATTAGGGGACGAAGCCGCTAGTGAAACAATATCGCAGGGTGTGCCTGTCATTAAGGTAGTATCTGCTAAACTGCATACACGTACATTGGTGGAGCCACTGTCACGCAATAAAAAGTTGGATAAGTTTCATTGTATGGTGTGCAGGAGCGTAGTATACGTTATGGATATAGATGGAGCATTTATAGCTCCTGTAAGATGAGACAATTCTGACACGGTCGAGGTGAGTCTGCCAAAGAGCTTAATGGTTGTCAGATGGAGTGCACTGGAAGAAGACGATTTTGACAGGTCATTTGACGACCGCAGCCGCAAGCATATTTTTAACAATTCTGTGATGAATCAAAACACTCATCAAGGGAAATTCTGGTAAGACATGGACGCTTTATTGTTTAGATTCAAGAACTTGTTCAATTCAGTGGGTCGATTACCAGCGAAACCGAATGCGCAGCTTACGATACCAAAGCAGTAACAAGCACTGCTGGAAAAATTCACTAACCAATAGTTGGCTGATGGAATCACTGATGGTGGTATTAGTTCCTGGAACTAAAACGTTGTCATTGTGCTCAGAAAGTCATGAGATGTTACCATAACATGTAGGCTCCTTTGCGGTTACCTACTCTTAAACGCAAAATGCGTTACCCATCCCAAACATCATCGATACGCTGAAGAATCCTATTCGACGTAAATACTTTTCGAATGTGGATCTGAGGAGTGGTTACCACCTGCTTGAAGTAGTTCCAGAAGACCAGCAAAGACAGATTTTTCCACACCACCGAGACATTACCAATATCGTAAATTCCCATATTGGCTAAAAATCACAATGGCTAAATTTCAGAGGCTCTAGGTGGAGTCCTTAGCTGATGGAAAAGTACGAAGTTCATGGTGTGTCATAATGACAGAAACGTATTTGCAAAAAAAATTGTTCAAATGGCTCTGAGCACTATGGGACTTAACTACTGTGGTCATCAGTCCCCTAGAACTTAGAACTACTTAAACCTAACTAACCTAAGGACATCACACACATCCATGCCCTAGGCAGGATTCGAACCTGCGACCGTAGCAGTCCCGCGGTTCCGGACTGCGCGCCTAGAACCACTAGACCACCGCGGCCGGCACGTATTTGCAGTGGGTATAGAAAACAATGAGGAGTGCTGGAAGTATCTGTTAAAAGACTACAGACAGTACACTTAACATTCAGTAGTGATAACTGCCGTTGTACTCAGAAAGAAGTAAGCTATCTTTAGATATGTAATGAGGCAGGAAGTGGCTAAGACTGATCCACGTTTAATATCAGCATTTTGTGATTTCTTACCACCACAGACAACGAACCTGATATAATTGTTTTAGGCCCCTGTAGTTATTATAGGAAATTATTAAGGGATTTTGCACAAAAGCTAAGCTCTAGAATTGTTAAGGAAATGAGTAAAACTTGAGTGGTCAGCAGACTGCCAAGTCATGGTTGAGAAAATGAACCTTTCTTTACTGTCCACTCCTGTATGGCAGTTTCCTAACTTCGAGCAAGAGTTCATTTTATCCTGTGATACAAGCAGTATGGCACTTGGTTGCGTTATGAGCCAAATCGCGAAGAAAAAGGAACATCCAGTGCCTTATGTATCGAGACAGTTGAATAAATGATTATGCAGTTATTTATGTTGTGGTTGGCAAGAGAGCCAACACCATGTTTCTAGAGAAAGCCGAAAGGCACGCGCTTTAGCTCACGCAGGCTGGCATGAGGTCAGGAGCAGGACAAGGAAATTAGAATTTAGAAAAAAACGGACGTAGCTGGTGGAATACTTAACTTTATTCCATTAATGGTGAACGTCGCTCTTGACGGTACATGATTTACAGTATCAATAGTAACTGGTAATGGCGCCTTGCTAGGTCGTAGCAAATGACGTAGCTGAAGGCTATGCTAACTATCGTCTCGGCAAATGAGAGCGTACTTTGTCAGTGAACCATCGCTAGCGAAGTCGGTTGTACAACTGGGGAGAGTGCTAGGAAGTCTCTCTACTAGGAAGTCAATCACTGATAGTGGCGACACGTGGGTCCGACGGATTCTAACGGACCGCGGCCGGTTTAAAGGCTACCACCTAGCAAGTGTGGTGTCTGGCGGTGACACCACATTCCTCCCCCGCAAATCGGCGTACGGTTGTGGCGTAAGGCTTCCGCCCGCCGTGGGGAGGACCCCATGTTGACGTATGCGATCAGGTGGGGAGCCTAACAACAGGCGAGGCTGGGCCACCCGCACCCTGCCATTCGGACCGCGGGGAGCTAGGAAACGCCTGAAAACCTGCTCCAGAATGGACGCCAACATGCGGTGTATGCGCCCGCAGAGAGACAGGAAGGGCCGAAGGGTCGACCTCCATCGGGCCGGGGCATCCGACGGGCGAAGACGACATACGGTCCGGAGCGGGCAAGAGTTCCATGTCGGAGAACAACTGGTCACGGGAAGCGATCGCACGGCGGGTGACCCAGGGAGGCGCCCGGCGGTTGCAGCGACGCGTCCACAGCGGGCGTCGCCGGCGGGAGAACAGGCGGCGGCGGGGGCGCGTCGCCATGGGGCAAAATGGAAGGCAGCGTCAGTAACACCTGGGGCCGAGGCGAGCCAGTAGATGGGTCCCCAGGGCGGTGACCGGACGGCACCGTCGCTGAAAGCAGACGGGGAGCGGCAGATCCCGTGCGACGACAGAGGTGCAGCTGATTGAGATGCCGGCGCACCACACCACAGGCCCCCAAAACCAGATACATAGCGCGGCCGAGGCAGCGAAGAATGCGCACTTCGAGCCAACGCCGTGAACCTCGATAGTGGCGGTAGTAGACAACGTCGCCTGGGGCAAAAGCAGGTGTCTGCCGCTGCACAGGAACCTGATGCGGCGGATGTAGCAAAGATATCAAGGTTCGACGAGGGCGACCGTGGAGCAACTCAGCCGGCGAGCGACCATCTCGGGGCTGAGAGCGATACGAAGACAAAAAGAGCAATAACGCGTCCTCCCGAGAATGTGACTCTTTCAGCTTCTTCATCTGTGACTTGAAAGTCCTGACCAATCGTTCAGCGGCACCGTTTGACTGTGGCGAAAACGGCGCGGACGTCAGATGTTGAATACCATTGGCCTTGCTGAATGACTGAAATTCTGCGGACATGATTTGTGGGCCATTGTCGGAAACAATAGTCTGTGGAAGACCCTCAATGCGAAAGACAGCAGATAAGGCTTGAATGGTGGCAGATGACGTCGTGGAAGACATCCGGACAACAAAAGGAAAATTGCTGAATGAATCTACTACAACCAACCATCGAGCATTCCAGAATGGACCAGCAAAATCGATGTGTAAGCGTTGCCAAGGGGAAGTGGCTTTTGGCCATGCAAAGAATGTCCGCGGTGGTGCTGATTATTGTTCGGCACACACCATGCAAGAAGAGCAAATATTCGTAATCGCCGCCTTGATTCCGAACCAAGTACAGTGCCGACGAGCAAGTTGTTTCGTTCTCACTGTATCCCAATGTCCTTGGTGGAGAAGCTGTAAGACAGAGGACTGTAACGAACGTGGGACCACAACCCTGGACTGATAATTATCAGAACGCAACAGCAAAACACCACGTCGTACAAAGAGTCTCTACTGGTGAGCAAAAAATCGGCGTACCAACGGATCTCCGATCCGTGACTTTGACAAGGGCCATTGCGTAGCAACAAATCGCAGAACGGTAGCAAGGACAGGGTCGGCAGCTGTGACTGTAGCTACACGACGAAAATCAATCGGAAACGCTTCGACTACGTCATCGGTTTCCGAATCAATGAACATGCAAGCAAGTTCGGAGGAATCGAATGCTCTATCCTCAGCAACAGGCAAACGGGACAACGTATCGGCGTTTCCATGCTTAGCAGTGGACCGATACAAGATATCGTAGCGGTACTGCGAGAGGAAAATAGACCAGCGAATGAATTTCTGCGCTGTACGTGGAGGTACAGGCGTGGTCAGATGAAAAAGCGATGTCAAAGGTTTGTGGTCTGTGATGATGGTAAAGTGACGACCATACAAGAAACCATGAAACTTTGTAACACAAAATACGAGAGCCAATGCTTCTTTGTCGATCTGTGAATAATTTCTTTGCGCAGACGAGAGCAATTTGGACGCAAAGGCAATAGGGCGATCGTGCGAACCATCTTTGTGCGCAAGCACAGCACCGATCCCGAAATCCGATGCATTCACCATCAACAAAAGGGGCTTCTGGGGATCGAATGGCGTAAGGCAAGTATTGGAAAGCAACGCCGATTTCAACTGGCGAAAGGCGTGTTCGCATTCCGTCGTCTAGACGAACGGAACACCTTTACGGCGTAAGCGATGAAGCAGAGCTGAAATGGAAGAGGCATGTGGCACATATCTGTAATAATAGTTAATTTTTCCCAGCACAATCTGTAGCTGCTTCAAATTCTGCGACGAAGGCAAGTCTTGTATGGCACGGAGGTGCTCGGGACTGGGATGTATGCCTTGGGCATTGAGTACATGTCCAAGGTAGGGCAAGTCACGAGCAAAAAACACACATTTGTCCTTCCGCAAGCGAAGACCATTTTGTCGCAAGACCTAAAATAATGTTCTGAGATTGGCTAAATGTTCTTCTTCCGTCTTTCCGGAGATCACAATATCGTCCAGATGGTTTGCTGCAGTAGCGACCGATGCACAAACAGTTTGTAGATATTGCTTAAACAATGCAGAGGCGGATGCACAAGAAGATGCCTGTTAACCACCAAAACGCGCTGGGAATCTTCGTCCACCGGTATTTGCAAGTACGCATCCGCTAGGTCCAACTTCGAAAAATATTTACCCGGGCGCAGTTTGTCAGAAAGATCTTCCGGGCAGGGTAAAGGAAAAGTTGCAATCACTAGTTGTGGATTCACTGTTGCCTTGAAGTCCACACAAAGTCTCAATTGTCCCTAAGGTTTTGGCAAAATTACTATGGGTGATGCCCAGAGAGAAGCCTGCACACGTTCAATTACACCTTGTGATTCCAAATCGTGTAATGTTTTTGTGACCTCATCACGCAATGCGTGGGGAACATTGCGCACTCTGAAAAATTTCGGTTGCGCGTTTACTTTCAGTTCCAAATGTGCTTTGTAGTTCTTAGTGCAACCAAGGCCCGGTGCAAAAATGTCTGCAAATTCTTCACATAGACGAGAAACACTGTCTGAAGGCACAGTCTGGTTCACTGATAGGACCTGATTTACTATAGATAAGTTAAACGACTGAAATAAATCGAAACCAAACAAGTTCACTAAAGAAGAACGTATGACGTAAAATGTCACAAGTTATGTTTGTCTCTTGTATGTTGCAAGAAGGCAGCACTGTACTAACACAGGGATCTCTTGACCTGAATAGCTAGTTAACTAAACAGTTGCGGCACACAACGGAGGTGTGCCCAGGAGTTTGTAAGTGTCTTGATTGATCAGTGAAACTGCAGCCCTGGTACCGAGCTGGAATGGTATCACTTTGCCGTTAATGTCCAAGTCCACAAAAAGTTTATTGCCCTGCTGATGACAAGAGCAACTGTCTCATGCAACGTGAACTGACACTGGTACAAAATCACTTGTGACTTGACGGGAGTTCCGGCGATGTCAATGCACACTATATATGGGACTAACACAGTCACTGTTAGAGAGAGTGGCACTGGGTGGAGTGGAATGGACTATATGAGTTTCCATGGGCGAAGTTTCGCGAGCCTGAGTATCCTTGGTTCGAATCCGATTCCGGCGCGAAGCAAAGGGCCTGGAATGATTTTGAGTTTCTGATCTGAGCTTTTTCTGGCAAACACTTTGAACATATCCTTTTTTATTACAGTAAAACCAAATAGCTTGGTGTGACGGGCAATTCTCACACGAATGTCTAGTAGCACACCGCGGTCATGATTTTAGCACTGCATTTGCTTGCCGGCGCAGTACACATGGCTGAGAGCCTGGCGGCAGCGGCGCGGCCGGGCGCGAGGGCTGTTTACTGTTCCGTGCAGCTCGCCCGGTGGGCCGGTTAACCTCACACACGGGTGGCGAAGTTGCAAATGATACCTGAGCAAAGTCAAGTGTGTCCTGCCGATCCAATATGTCCATCATTTTTTGAAGGGGGGATTGACTAGTTTCAAAATCTGTTCCCTTATATGAACATCACAAACGTTCTGTGCAATTGCATCACGTAGCATAGTATCTGAATAAGGGAGTCCACACTGACACGCAAATGCACAATCCCTAGTAAGGCCTTGCAAGGTTGCAACCCACTCCCGATTAGTCTGACCTGCCGTGCGTTTTGTACGAAAGAAGATATACCGTTTGGCAACTATATTGACAGATTCTTTGAAATATGCATCTAATTCAGACAAAATTTCGTCGTAGGACAGAGTTGCTACGTCGCGTTGGGGAAATAATTTGACTATTCCACGGAAAATTTGGACGCCGACCGAAGGCAACAAAAATGGCTGCCGCTCGTTACCTTGAATTCTGTAGGCGGCGATATGGAATCCAAATTGGTGTGACCACTCCATCCAGCTTTCCAGTGCAGCATCAAAAGGACGAAAAGTTGGTGCAGCTGCGTGTTGTGGCTGTGTTAACGGTGGAGCAGCGGCTGCCGCGTCGTTTTGCATTGCACGTTGACCCTGGACGATCTGTCCAAGGCCATCCAGTAATGCCTGCGTCTGCTGATTCTGTAAGCGATAAAATTCGGCCAGTACATCTGGAGATGGTTGCGAAGCCATGACACAAGTAAATCAGGGCAGTATTGTTAAGAACGCAGTGTTGCCTCGTCGCCAATGTTGTGGTTGGCAGGAGAGCCAACATCATGTTACTAGAGGAAGCCGAAAGGCACGCGTTTTAGCTCACGCAGGCTGGCATGAGGTCTGGAACAGGACAAGGAAACTAGAATTTAGAAAAAACGGACGTAGCTGGTGGAATACTTAACTTTAATCCATTAATGGTGAACGTCGCTCTTGACGGTACTTGATTTACAGTATCAATAGTAACTGGTAATGGCGCCTTGCTAGGTCGCAGCAAATGACGTAGCTGAAGGCTATGCTAACTATCGTCTCGGCAAATAAGAGCGTATTTTGTCAGTGAACCATCTCTAGCAAAGTCGGTTGTACAACTGGAGCGAGTGCTAGGAAGTCTCTCTAGACCTGCCGTGTGGCGGCTCTTGGTCTGCAATCACTGATAGTGGCGACACGCGGATCCGACGTATACTAACGGACCGCGGCCGATTTAACGGCTACCACCTAGCAAGTGTGGTGTCTGGCGGTGACGCCACATTTAAATAACCGAAAAAGTGATGCTAGTTGTTATGTGTTACCTAATTTCGTTGTTAGTTGTCACTACAAACATTTAAGGTAGTGGCTGATCATCCTTCCTGAAGTGGTGACTGGGACTGAAAGATCCTTCCAATACATTTACGGTGAACATTGAAATTATGTGATTTTGATAATGAGGCAGTGTATAAATGCATACTAATGCATACACAGTAAGCAGAACAGTTAGAGATCTACAAGCACTAATCAAAAGCTGTTCCGTATGGTAGAAAACATAAGCAATGGACATAGACCACCGAGATCTTATATTATAGACATGAAGGTATGCTGTTCAAAAGTACCAAATGTGGGCCACATGGCTGGCTGCTACATTGTTTGGAATCAAAATGATCCAAAAGGCTCATGATCACTTGTTGGCAGGCCATGGAGAATGTAGAATGACAGGTAGAGGCATTGCAGTTAAGTCTCTGGAGAGAACCAGAAAGCAAGATGTTAACCACAAAATTAAAGAGTGTGTACATGCATCAAACAGAAAATGTAAGTCGCCCAAAAGTGTCACTGCTAGAATTACCAGAAGTAACAAAACCCTTTGAAATACTTGGTGTACACATTCTTGGACCTGTTAGTAGGACAGCAGCTGGTAACAAGCCTATTACAAAGGCAACAGATCATTTATCCGGGTTCATAGCAATGAATGGAATTCCGGACCAACAAGAAATCATAGTCATGAATGAAATGGTTCGTAATTGATTACTAAAAAGAGGTATTACTTATACAATAGTTGCAGATCAGGGTACATATTTTATGTCAGACCATTTAAAACAGTTGTGTCGCCTATTTTGTGTCCGAAAACTTGACAGAAATCTTTCACATCCTCAATCGACGTATTTTTCACCATACTCTTTCAAAGAGATTTAGCCATGATATGAATAGTCCACATGATTTTGGGATAAATATTTCAATATATCGACTTTGCATACAATTTCAAAATACACACCAGTACAGTTTTTCATCATATGGGTTTGTATACCATAGAGAAATGCCACACCATTCAGAGGTTCTGAAACATAAATTAGGTAATAAGGAGGAGTCAGAATGTCACGAAATGTGTAAAAGAAGTTTGGATGAAGGTTACATGAGCCAATGTAAAAGCAACCGAATGTCAAGACAAGGTGGGGCAAGTACGGGGAAACTGCCGCAAGATCGAATAGGTCAGCCCGTTTAGGTAACCAACCCAAACACACCAAGAGGAGAAACAAAACAGTTTGTAACTAAGAACTAGGGTCCGGAGATGAGACTATCAGTGAATGCGAAGGTAGAGTACGAAAACATAGATGATTTGTGTAAACAAGTTCTAGAACTTCAGTGGAGCGGTAGGCACTTTGCGGCAGATTCCAACACTATAGTTGGAATGAAATTAGAACTCTAGGAGGGCGCGGATGCCAGAAGGTAAAACCGTTTAGGAAACACATAGCGTAACATATGCATTAAGACCAAATGTTTAGTTTCCTATTTTTTAGCTGTGTACTTTTATTTTGTTACAAAGGTTTGGGTTAGTATGGTTTTCTTTTGGAAGGTTTGTTCTTGTTTACGCTACGTAGCTTAATGAGTTCATATTATGTAATATTCAGCAGTATTGCACTACACTTGTGCACTGAAGCTTTTGGAAGGAAGGAGGGAAAACAACGAGAATTTCCTTTCTATATTGGGTGCCGTCCCAGCATGAGCAGCCTGGGAGAAAATGGTAGTTATGCTGCTTCTTGTACAGAGCGGAATGTGGGGAAAATTACGAAACCAGTCTCTTGAATCTCGATATGAGTTCTCAACAACACAAAGTCCAGTAACTAGTCAACGGTGAACGCTTGGTTTAACTCTGAGTATATGGTAGATGAGAAGTGAGGTACTGGCTAGAAGATACGCTTGAGAAATTGTAGACAGAGGCAGAGATACACGGAATTCTAGAAATTAAGTGAACTGTTGAAGCAGGTAATCGACCTAGTGCCAAGTACATTTATTCGGAGAAAGAATGGATTGATAAACACTTGTCGAATACTTTTAAAACAGTGTTAAAAGCTGCATAAGATGAAGATATTCGAAATTTAAATACCAAATAGGACCAGGTACGGGTAGTAGCAGATTTTACGCGGAGTAAGGTGGAATGGATTACCTCCTAACTGATGAACATGGAACAAGCTGTACTAAATAACTTAAAAGTGGTACATGAATTGGCAAAATATTTGATGCAGTACATTAGAAGCACTAAGCGGATTTTAGATAAATATCTTAAAGGAGTACAGTACCAACCACAGGAAATAGATAGACAAAGAGCTGCAGCCTGACTGTAATGACTTTTGACAGACAGAATAAACGATGCAAGTCTGGAGGCAGTAACACTGTAATAATCTGTATTCCATGCCATGCACTGCAGTTAACACTACGCTACTGCCACTGCAGCAGTTCTATAAGAAGTGCAAACGGATTTTACAATTATGTTACAGCGTACAACCAAACAAACTGAGGGCAACTTAACATTATCTTACAGCACGTAAGTAGGTGAAGTGAGAACAGATGGAGGACAACTACATGTGTCAATTCATAGGCTTAAACTACAGATACCAGGGTTTTACTATACACCCTTACTCTGCAAAATGGAGCACGGTAGGAAAATGGCTAGAACTACACACTAGCAAAGTACTGACAATTATGCGACCAGTGAAACATAAAAACTCATGTTTAGCAAGGAGTTATAGGGTTGTCAGTAGGAGAGAATTACCATCTGTCCAACCAGAGTAGTCTGGAATCACAACCTTCGAAAGAGCAGAGTGTCGGAGGGAAGTATTAACCCCTCACCAACATTTCCATATGTACACGTATTATATATATTCGTTATACATTCGAGAGATCATAATTTTGAATTGCTATAAAGAAGGAAAGCCATGAGGTGTGTCCCAAGTGCAGTTAAAATAGTGGCCTCTTAACAAAGAAAAGTTTGCACTGTAACAGCAACAATTTTTTGCTCATACCCTTTCCGGGTTTGTCCAGGGAAGTCATTAGTGAGACTGCCAGTCCAAAACCTAACAGTTTCAAATCACACCCTAAACACACATTTCCTTCGCTCAGCAGATCAACTGACAGGATTAGAAAAGGGGTGGATTTCAAGAGAACACATGTTACAACAAATTCAACAGTATTGAAACAAGCAAGACAATCAGGTTCTCAACATCAGCAATTCAAGTATAGGTACAACAGTGGCTCTTGTCGGCCGTTTCTGTAATATATATTTGCAACAAAAAAGAACTATGTGGCATCCAGATTTACCTGTGGGTGAGTTGCCTGTTGCTAAGTTTGGCAATCTAACATGAAATACCATGGAGTAGATAGAGTGAATCATAGATCTAAGCACTGTGGATAAGAAGTAAGGAACTGAGTAGGAAGTAGTACAATATTTTAAGGGGATTAAGGTTTATGAGAGTGGCTGCGATTTTTAATATAAGACTATTTCATGAGAGATGAATTAATGAGCCATGTAGACTACTAGGAAGGTGTGACATTTCAGGATGGCTTTTAATATTGATAGGGTAAAGTTGCACTGTAGAATCGCAAGTAGGTGCAGGAATCAAATTTTGTTAGAAAGTGACTGAGACATCGCTATATGGGGAGCGTCTGCTGACTAGTTAGTGGCGTCATAAGCGAATGTCGGCACAGGAGTAAAAAAGTACATACAAGCTTGGGGCTCGTTCATCAGACTGGGAAAGATGGAGGGCAAGAACAACTGATTCAGCACTTTGACAATAGCTCTGAGTAACCAGAACACTCACCTGTAAACAGGCTACATGTAGTAGCATCACGTAGATATACAATACATTTAAGGATGCAGACATCACATAAAGCAAATCCCTGAAACCCATAACTAGAGCAGCCAATGGCGCTGACAGGCACAGAAAACGAGAGCACATTCATTCACCTGTGTGAGGGGGATCACGTCTTCAAATGCTATAAAACCTCCATCTTCATCAGTCTCATTCTCAGAGTCAGGTCATTCCATTTGCATCATGGATACCGACGGAACGCCAACTGTTTTAAGGTGTAAGGTCCTCTGGTGCATTCAGCAAGTGTTTAATGGTTTTCGTCAGCTTGGAGTTCACTGCTGCAAATACACAGCCGTCCAGCCTTGGAGCGGACGTCTGATCTGCCAGCTGCAGCCCAGCCACGATAGTGACTTACTGCAGATGAGGGCCTGGCCGATCTTCCGTGGACGAATAACGAATCTAACCATTAGCAACTGTTCAACTACTGCGCTGAGCGGTGAATACCGACTTACCAGCACTATGCTCGGACAGCCACTCAAGCTGCCCTTCATGTTGTTGTTGAATCTTCCACCAATACACCATCTCGACAACTAACCATAGGGACGTGCTGTATTGTGGGGTCGAGCGTAAGAGCATCTTGACTCATCGGAAGGGCTGAGGTCCGACAGATGCTCACAGCCACGCAGGTCTGTGGATATAGACTGCGACCGCAGCCTTCTATGGGAAGTGACACTGACCATAGACAACACAGAACCTGCGTTCATCAGGTTCCTCGCCGTGCATTGTTGTGCCAAGTTGCACTTTCAAGTAACACGTTAACTAGATGGAGCTGACAAGAAGACGGAGTGATTATAAAATTCTCACCAAAAAAATAACTGTTAATATAATGATCTTTCATTAGTGTCCCAGTACTCCACAGAGTCAGTCATCACGGCTCCTCACTCGACCTCCGGATAACAACCTAACAGCGGCTTGGGTCATAAGAGAATTGTTAAGATCCATGGGAGATCGAGTGAAGACAAAATTATTCTACCTCACATGCAAGATAAATCAGACAGCCGAAATATCGTAAGGATTTAAGAACAGCCCAATAATTCCAGTTCCAGTTAGGTTGTTACTATGAATGATTACATCCAAAAACAACATTTTCGGTCAATATTCTCTCAAAATATGTATTATTTTTATGCAAATAAGTGTTTAAAGATCATTAAATATCAAGACATCGGCTATGATTACGTATATTACATGAATGTGAACTGACGTTACTAGTGACTTTGTGTACTTTTTCCCACAAATGGTTTAGTTAGCAACAATCGAAACGTGTATACAACTTTCAAGTAACAATGGAAAGCAGTTATGTGAAGCCTGATATTGGATACCTTCCAAGCCATGACTTACGCAGCACCGTTTGGCAACGTAGTCAGCCTACGTTGTTCTGCACAATAGTACAAATATTGAGCGCTACGGTTCTGTCGGTTGGCGTGGCCAAGTGAGCCGGCACGGTAGTTCAGCGTGTTCGGTCAGAGGATTAGCTGCCCTCTGTAATGAAAAACTGAGTGAACGGGCCAACGATGAACTTTAACAGCTGTTATGGGACGTCATATCCAACGAACAATTACGAACAAATTGAGATAAGCAAGGAAAAAAAAGTGATTAATGCGGTGGAATGTAATACGAAAGGACACGGGTTCGTGCACGGATGGGTACAAATTTTCTTTTTTCCTCTTCATATATGCCACACGTTCTGAGACATTGTTATTCATGTAGAGGGAAAAAGGCGGAGTGTTGGGGCATGCTGGCAGATGGAAGCAGGTATGACAGGAGAGGAAGGAAGCAACGACATGGACAAAACTGATAGGGAGAGCATGTTTTGTCTCGAGTTTGAAGAGGAGCCTGGGATACCAGACACGGTCGTATGCGTTCTGGAGGGCAAGGAGAACAAAGATAGCGTAGCGACAGGAGTTAAACTGGAGGGAAAGAAGATTGGTAAGGTTAAGAAGCTGGTGGTCGGCTGAGAAGGAAGGCTGGAAGCCACACTGAGTAAGGGGAAGGAGGTGGCGCTGGTTAAAGTGGCAGTGAATACGATGGGAGAGGATGGTCTCGAAGACCTTACTGAACATGGAGGTGAGGCGTATGGGACGATAGGAAGAGGTATCAAAGGGGGCTTTGTTCTGTTTAGGGACAGCAGGACACAGGAAGTATTCCATACGTTGTGGTTGGTTGTTTGGTTGATTGTTTGGGGAAGGAGACCAGACAGCGTGGTCATCGGTCTCATCGGATTAGGGAAGGATGGGGAAGGAAGTCGGCCGTGCCCTTTCAGAGGAACCATCCCGGCATTTGCCTGGAGTGATTTAGGGAAGTCACGGAAAACCTAAATGAGGATGGCCGGACGCGGGATATACAGGGTTATTACAAATGATTGAAGCGATTTCACAGCTCTACAATAACTTTATTATTTGAGATATTTTCACAATGCTTTGAACACACATACAAAAACTCAAAAAGTTTTTTTAGGTATTCACAAATGTTCGATATGTGCCCCTTTAGTGATTCGGCAGACATCAAGCCGATAATCAAGTTCCTCCCACACTCGGCGCAGCATGTCCCCATCAATGAGTTCGAAAGCATCGTTGATGCGAGCTCGCAGTTTTGGCACGTTTCTTGGTAGAGGAGGTTTAAACACTGAATCTTTCACATAACCCCACAGAAAGAAATCGCATGGGGTTAAGTCGCGAGAGCGTGGAGGCCATGACATGAATTGCTGATCATGATCTCCACCACGACCGATCCATCGGTTTTCCTATCTCCTGTTTAAGAAATGCCGAACATCATGATTGAAGTGCGGTGGACCACCATCCTGTTGAAAGATGAAGTCGGCGCTGTCGGTCTCCAGTTATGGCATGAGCCAATTTTCCGCGGGCTACGCGTGAAACTTGCCCGCACGCGTTCAACCGTTTCTTCGCTCACTGCAGGCCGACCCGCTGATTTCCCCTTACAGAGGCATCCAGACGCCTTAAACTGCGCATACCATCGCCGAATGGTGTTAGCAGTTGGTGGGTCTTTGTTGAACTTCGTCATGAAGTGTCGTTGCACTGTTATGACTGACCGATGTGAGTGCATTTCAAGCACAACATACGCTTTCTCAGCTCCTGTTGCCATTTTGTCTCACTGCGTTCTCGAGCGCTCTGACGGCAGAAACCTGAAGTGCGGCTTCAGCCGAACAAAACTTTATGAGTTTTTCTACGTATCTGTAGTGTGTCGTGACCATGTGTCAATGAATGGAGCTACAGTGAATTTATGAAATCGCTTCAATCATTTGTAATAGCCCTGTACGTTGTGGTAAAAGCCAGTGGGGAGGAGAACGTAATACAGGGTAGCAAGGACAGCCAGGAAGGACGGGAGGGATTCCCTGAGGTGACGATAGGTGACCCCATCGTGACCCATCGTGACCAGGGGCGGTATTGTGTTTGGAGGAAAGGACGAGTATGATATCATGTGCAGTGATGGGAGTGCTGATGTCTGAACGGGACGGGGGGGAGGGGGGGGGGGGAGACTGTAAGTTCCCGGCATCGGCTTTATAGCACAAAATTGGAGTGGGAACACACGCGCATCGGCGGCCATCACAGGAGCGTCATCTATCGAAATCCGCGCCCTCTGGAAATACTGTTCTATCGGTGGCGCGCAGGCGCATGCTTAAGGATGAAAATTACATGTCCGCCCTCTGTCGGAATGCGCGCTATTGTCGCTAAATACAGACGTCAGATGTCGCCAGACATGTGACGAATAAACCATTTTCTGTCAGGAGAAATTAGACAGATCACCGGGTCACAAGCTTTGTCCAGTTGAAAACCGCCGTCACGATTTATAAGATTTTGTGCTGGGTGTATCCCCAGAGATTATTTGGTTGCTGAGTCCCAAAAAGTTCTCGCTGCGGCCAAGACTTTCGTGGCAGAAAAATCCATAGTGTCCCGTGGTAATACAATGCTCAGCTACAGCGGGCTTCAGGGCTATGAAAGGCGCGTGTGGCGCTCATGTTTAACGTACCATTCATGTACTGTGCATGTCGTCTGACAATGTAAGCTTTGCACACTGGCAAGGAATTATGTAGATCCCAGCCATCTGCAGAGGCAGATCGTCCTTTACCGAACCGAGAATGGCACTAATTTTCGTCGGTGGCCAGAAGATTACTTTAACTTGGAGTCTGCTTTAGATCCTGCGTACTTTTGATGAAAGTTTGCCGACGTATGGAAGGAACGCCCTGGACTTCAACAGCTCCTTATCTTCTTGGTGTTGCGCTTGGTCACGTTTCTTCCTCCTTGGAGCTGTTCTAATCTGATGTGGAAGGTAACCATTATCTCCGAACACCGACTCTAGAAGTTTCAACTCCTTTGTAGGGCTGTCTCCATCAGAAACAACAAGAGCTCGGTGCACCAACACTCTAAGGGCGCCGGTAGTTTGTGAAGGGTGATCGCAAAACGCAGGTAAAGGTCCATATGTATGGGCTTAAGGTAGACAGAATGCCTTAACGGTCCATCCACTCTCCTAGTAACCAAGATGTCCAAAAACGGCAAGTAACCATCTATCTCTATTTCCAACGTAAACAGGATGTTCTTGTGGATTGCTTTCAGATGTTTCAAGAAACGTGACTATTCTTCTTCACCAAGGGACAACACTACAAAAAAACAATGTAATCTACATATCGCCAGAAGACTCTCGTTTTAGGTTCTGCCGAACCAACTACCCTTTCCTCAAAGTCTTCCAGTCTGCTCATAATATTCGTTGTTCAATAAAAAGTAGGTATAAACCTCACGTGGCAACAGCTCTCTGGCGTTTCAGTTGCCACATGACATTCTGTTCCCCTCTTCCAGAATAGATCTCTGGCACTGGTCTTGCTTCATTTCTATGATTTGGCCGTGCGGTTAAAGGCGCTGCAGTCTGGAACCGCAAGTCCGCTACGGTCGCAGATTCGAATCCTGCCTCGGGCATGGATGTTTGTGATGTCCTTAGGTTAGTTAGGTTTACCTAGTTCTAAGTTCTAGGGGACCTCAGCAGTTGCGTCCCATAGTGCTCAGAACCATTTGAACCATTTCTATGATTATATCCCCACGAACCCCTTTTCAACTTTTTAACTTTTAGCCTCCCCTGTTTCCTCTCCAATTCTCATCCAGGTTCCGATATTTACTTTGACCCTGCAGGTTTTGCCTGTCATTCTTGCCCTCATGATGATTCTTTTGATTGTTTCCTTGAATATTCACTCCATAAACTGGGCGGTGGTACGATGCCTGATCCGTCCTTTCAGTAAAATCTAAAAAAAAAAAAAATCAATAGAATCAGTAATACAAGGTGTTAACTCCGACTGCCAACTTTCTGGCAACATCTTTCTGAGTATGGTATTTCAGTAAGAACCCCGAATGGTTTGCAAGAATGCACCAACTCTTTTTAGTTCTTCCAGGAAAAACTCGCTCATAGTGTACCTGCCATGCTTATATACCAGATACTTCAGAAAATCTATCTACAATTTACTTTTCCCAGGTTGGCTCCGCTTTCTATTTAAAACAATTTTTTAAATATCTCATATGAAGTACACTAATCTGAACACTGATTTGCCCACATCTGGGCAGACCTTTCTAAATATCTCTTCAAAAACTTAACTTTAAATTCATCAGACATACCAGGCATAAAACACTCTTTGTAAGCTGCAAGGATATTCACAGGATGCTGCTTACTCTCACTTGAAAAGATTTTACCATTAGGTGAAGGCATTACAGACCAACCAACATTGCTAGAAACTCTGCTTTATTCTAGGTTACTTAACTTGTTATTCACCGTACACCCATTATCCCCTGTACCATATCTTTCCTTACATTGTCTGCTGTGCTTTCCAATTCACCTACTAACAACGTTCTGGTTCTCTCATCGCCAGCTTCAGGCTTTTTATTCTTCTCAGTTCTAAACTTCCTTGTCTCCTCATCCCCTGCATTACACAAACGCTTCTCTAAGTCAGCTTCATCACTCAGTTCAGTCATAACAGTATTAACTCTTGTAAGAAGATTTTGCTCCACAGCCACAAATTTCGCAGTTAATACCTCCAGCAAAATATTTAATTTCCCAATTTTATTATTTAAGTTCAAAAAGAGCTTCTAAACCCCCAATATCAGTTTTAAAACATCGAATTTCAATCAGCAAGCTAGGAAGTACTTCCTCCTCGGTCATTTTCCTAATACTTCTTGTCTTTCAGTGCTTTGAAGCTGTCGGCCGCGGTGGTCTAGTGGTTCTAAGCGCGCAGTCCGGAACCGCGGGACTGCTACGGTCGCAGGTTCGAATCCTGCCTCGGGCATGGATGTGTGTGATGTCCTTAGGTTAGTTAGGTTTAATTAGTTCTAAGTTCTAGGCGACTGATGACCTCAGAAGTTAAGTCGCATAGTGCTCAGAGCCATTTGAACCATTTGAACCATTTTGCTTTGAAGCTCATTCCCACTCCCTATCGAATCACAATAACTTAATGACGCCTTAATGTCATGCTGCATCACTGTGGTTGGTAAGAGCCCTGAAATTATAAACATAATTAATGCGCCTGCAGCAACACTTACAACTCTGCTGATGCTGTGGGGCAGTTGCTGTTGCAATGACGTGAGTGTGGAACCGCTATAACGCACTTTCCTCCGCTGCTGTCTGCGGAGTGACGTGTAACGGTGCAACATGGCGCTGATTAACGGGGTTCGCAGCTGCAACTCCCAGTGAGGTGAAACGCAGGGGCTCGGACTCTACACTCTACAACTGCTGCTGCTACGGGGTTCCTCGTGGACCATTGCACTAGTTTCACACGCAACCCTTCTCTGTGTGAACCACCCCGGAGAGAGACCCCCTATGCGACTTGACTGTTTCATTCAGGTGTACACAGATTTGAAAAAAAGAAGGAACATCCTGTGAACGTTTGTAATACAAAGTTTTTCCAAATACGTGTCAAATTTATTGAACCCCGCTGGAGGGTTGCGAAAGGAATCTACTGGGGCACACTTGTATGTGAGACCCGAAATTGATATGAGTATTTACGTAAACTATACCGAAACTATGATGTTATAAACGTGTATGTCTTTGATAGGCTTCATAAAGCGAATCGCTGACTGTGCGCTGCAGAAGAGCCAAAGATACTGTTTCTGGTCTACGATGGTAGTGTTGGAGTCAGAGAGCGCCTTGCGCACTTATAGGTCGCTGCCTGTGAGCGAATGGCGATGGAGAGGGCAGTGTTTGCGGTATCCTGTGTGAAGCCAACAAGTGTTGGATTAGTGTAGATATGTCCATATTGTTGAACGTGGAAGTAGAAGTCTTCTAGAAGCAATATAAAGATGTTAAATAATTATAAATTTTGTTTTTCCATCGCATTAGTATGGATGAGTTGGTTGATACTTTGTAATTGTTGAGTAATCCCAGAATGTACGTGAACTGTTTTGATAAAACGGCTAGTTAGATATTTAAGTTTTGTAACGCTTCTAAGATTTGTTAACAGAGCGATATGTAATTTGATGATCTGCATTTATACTGGTTTATTGAGGTTAGATAATACTTGCTGTTTAAATCTCATTGTTTGTGAATCAATTGTGAGTAACATAACTTCAACTGTCAGATGTTTTTGAAACGATAAACTTAACTTGCAATATAATTTTACTAAAAAAATCTCAGTTTTAGTAGTTAACTACAGTCAGTACCGCCTCCCTGTAATGGTCGTATGTTTTTCAAAGAAGTTGGATTTTGAAAAATGTTTTTATTTTTTGGCCAAAACAATTTCATGTGCACTGCACATCGCTGAGTCTGTAGCATATTTATATTTTTTGTGAGAGGCCAGAAGATATCGCGTTCCACTGTTGCTGCTCTAGACACAATTTATTTGTTATGAGCCCATGGACCAAAGTTATTAGTTTTGAACAGAGCCAAAGGATTCAGTGCCTAAGGGGCTGAATGTATTTTGCAGCGACTATATTTCTTTGTTGGTAATGGGAGTTGCATTACCCAATCAATTCGTATAAAGTTTTCCTCAAAATAACACAGAGTAAGCACAACACTTGCCGTTTCATCCTGATACACGATAATTCGAGTTTCGTATCCCTTCCACAGTTCAGACATTTATTCAACGTAATCGTAAAGTTTATTATTTAATTTTTTTAAAGAAATAGCAATGTGTCCCAAATCTGAAAGCGAACGGGTATACTTTCTGAAGACATTGCTGAGTATGGGATATCACCTTCCTCAAGCAGCTACTTCTCTTTTGCTTACCACAGACATTCGCGTTTATAAAGTGATTGTTAATTTGCTTTAAAGTACTGGGCACAATCTGTAGGTATTAATAACGTACATTTTTAATTTTTCTGTCTTCTTTCGGAAGGTATTTCAAGATTGTCGTGAACTGAAACTCAATTCAGTTTTAGCTACCTTTCAATCTAATTGTTACAAAATTATAGTAGACACGCCTGTGACGGTTTCAGCTTTCTCTACTTGTAAATATGCATTTCCGTGTTCGTTTATTCAATTCTACGTAACTAAGTGTTATCGATAGCTATTTAGATTTTATAATCGTAAGGTCAAATAAATAAAAAAAAATCCCTTTACCCCGAAACGCGCGCTCACGCTGCTGCGTCTGTTTTTCAACCCACAACAAAGTGTGGGCGCACAGCCGCGTCTTTTCTCTAAGTTTATGGACATCTCTTTGGCGGCCGTATCATCTCACAGCGTATTTTTCATTGCGCTTTGATTGTGGGAAACACTCCTTCAATCCATCCGATACTGATAGTCAAGCCACTACTGTAACACTTTCTTACACATTTTCAGTAACGGGTCCTCATTCATGATACCTTGACAATGGATTTAATGTTAGTACCCATCAGAAATATCACATACTCACATTCGATGTCCAATGTGCTCTTAAAAGTACTATATGACACAAGCAAGAATAAACGTTACCACCTCAGTATCTACAGCTGATGTAACAAGATAAAAGCTTCTAGGCAACAGAGAAAAAAGAAATGAAAGGACAGGGACACGGACAAGATAAGTTGTCAAAATCAGAAATACCACAGTCCCAGAACAACTCTTCTACAGGAAACATAATTACAGCATAGCATACAAATGTACAATGTCACAATATACCTACAAAGTAGATCTACTTAAAAAAAAGAAACATTATCAAAATATCATCGTGATTTAGAGTACACGGAAAATTTGAGACTACAGCAGAAAACAAGAAATTCATAAACAGCTTTTCAGGGGACAGATTACATGAAATCGCACTTGTATTACTATGGTTAGAAAGAGAAATTCACGGCTGTCAGATAGTTCACCACATACAGCCGTATTACCACTAGGGACTGAATTTTCACATTTTGAGACTACTGAAGGGCGATCTTTTAATTGTTAAAACCATTCATCAGCCAAGATTGCATAAAACATTTCTTTATGTAAGACAACCGGTTTCAACAGACTCTGATGTTATCTTCAGGTTTGTAAGAAAGTTCATATACACCAGTCAAGGATATTAAGGATTTCTACATCAAAATACGGAAATCAAAATGTCTCATCTGTAGCAGTGCGGGCACTACACGGGGCCAGATGCCGAGAACCAAACGCTTTGACACAGCCTCTGCCTCAAGCATTACGCTGTTCCAGCGTCTTTTCAACTATAACCTAGGTACTGGGGAGATAATCAGCATTTCGACACATTCTGACAGCACTTCATGCACTGTGCACGTTATCTCAATCACAATAATATCTGCCTTGTCTGGTTTAAACATTGACCATTACAGACTGACCATGTTCACTTGGCCATGCTTCAAATCGGCGTCAATTTTTTGTATGCCTCTGCCGTTACGCAGCCAAAGGCCGTCCGTTAATCTCGTCGGTTCTTTCTGCTGGAATCTAGAGGCTGCCTGGATGGGCTGGAGTCAAGCTCACTGCCTCTCAGCTCTAGTCATCCGGAACCAGCAGCGTGAGCCGAAACTCCGAGTCACCGGTCCTCGGTCCAACCCCGAGTAGCCACTGTCCAGCTCTGGGGCCATGCGACTACATATCCCCTGATGCTGCACAAGACCGAACTACGCACAGATGGAATGATCGCCACTTTAATATATTGTCGGAAGCGCTGCACTTCGCTACGAGGGTTGGAACTTAAACAGTGGCAACTATTTATTCACAACCAATGCAAAAGAGTTACATCGGTTACTGTCCTTCAAAGTAGTCACCAGCGTTGTGTTGAACCCGTTGCCAGCGATCTGGAAGGCGTAGTATACCGTAAGCAGAGCCTGTTCTGCTGATGGTGCGAATGGAGTGATCTAAAGTTGTGGTGATTCCCGTGTACGACTGTGATGGTGTTATCCTAAGCATTATGTTCCTACACGGCAGATCGTCAATGCACAGTATTACTGTTCGTTTTTGGAGCATCACCTGCGATTACCTTTGCGAAAGAAGCGGAGTCACTTTCTGCGCAACCCACCCATCACTTTTCACGACAATGCGTGGGCGCATACAGCGCAAGCTCTGTTCTGTCGATGGGACTGAGAAGTACTGTACCATCCACCATACTCCCCGGACTTAACTCTTTTTGACTTTGATTTGATTTCGAAAATGAAGGAAGATGATGGATTCGCTTCAGATCTGTTCCAAAGATTCGACAGGCAGTAGACCGATCAATTCGCTTCATCAACAGAACTGGCTCTGCTAACAGTATACTATGCCTTCCACATCGCTGGAAACGGGTTTTACACAACCCTGGTGATTACCTTGAAGGACAGTAACAAGTAAAAACATGTAACTCTTTTGTATTGGTTGGGAATAAATAGTTGCCATTGTTTAAGTTCAAACCCTCGTATACTGACAGAAGTCCAGGCACCTGCGCCTCCTCGCTTGCAGTTTCGATCTGAATCGCCAACCAAACCACCTGGGCGGTGTAACTATGCCTGTCCAATCCAGATGTCGATTGATTCTTTGTCACCACTAACTGCCCTCATTGTCTGTACCAAACCACCACATCCACGAGAGAATCATTTACCCACATCACGCACACACATTTACACACCTGTAGTTTCACCATTTCATGCGTCATTAACTACAAAACTTGTTATTAGCTCACAAAAGTTCCTTACGTAGAGGAACCTTTATTTCATACCTACGTTCTGCATTGCATTTCTTCACTTACTATTTTCTCCAAATCAAGCTCTTATTTTATTACTACGCTAGTGGCAATACCTTACAACACTACCGGCTACGACACCACTCATATGAGTGTTACTCCTGTCAGAGGTCACTTATTTGACCGTGTTCGTGTGTAATGGAAAGGTATCGGACAAATTTTGTTTATTTTTAAGATTTCTATTGAAGAGAAGCAGTAGCAGAACAAACGGTAATCAAACAAAAGTTTTGATAAGCAAAAAGTATACTGCAATCACGCAAAAGGAGGCGGTCGCTGATGTAATTAGGCAAAGTTTTACAAAGTGTAAGTACGATACATAATGAAAGATGACTATTGAGAGTGATTGTACTTGATATAGATGTTATGTTTTGCAAATAAGATACCAAACAGTAATGCAATTTATCAGGCAACTTAAAGTAGTCTGGTATGAACAATACAGAACTAATATTAATCGTTTTTGCAACAAACGTCTCTCAAGAAGACTATCTTGATGTTAAGCCGAAAGCTGATGATTTTTATAACTAAATAATTATTCATGGTGGAGCAATATTAATTTGGACAAGATGTTCTTCTGTTAGCATAATTATGGGAAAATAGTGTTTCAGAAATGGTTGTCAGGTAATAACATTTCCTATTCCTATTAGTGTTTGTATTCTGACAGAAATCCAGGTACCTGCACCTTCTCCTGCGCAATCTAGTATAACTTGAATAGTTGTAACCAGCTGCATTTACAGCACGGACGCTGGCTCAGGATGCAGAACAAAATCTTGCTTGCGAGCGATATGAGAGAAATGGTTCGGTAGTTGGAGTAGTTCCTGATTGAATCTTTCTTGTGTAGTGGGCTGAAGGGAGACTTCGACCAGTCTACTGGCCATTCCCCAGTACCTCATACACTTGCACACATTTAAAGCAGCACATCAACACCTTACTGCTCCATTTCTTTGATAATCTCACTAGATATACTGTCTATACAAGGGAATTAATAGTTTTTCAGATGTTGTATTGCGTTCTCGATTTCGCTGCTTACGACTGTAGATTCCAATGCAAGTTGATCACATGTTCAACTTTCCCTACTCCTGTTAATCCCAGAATACAGCTTTCCACAGTACTGTTTCCACCTTGTAAGAGATTCTTTCTTGTTTCCAATAGCGCAGCCATTCTCATCATCTATCACCCACGTTCGAGAATTAAATTCGCCGGTGATGCTTCTGAGCTCCTTAAAGAGATCACGTACGTGACTGTGACTATGACGTTGTTCTACCTCATCACAGATACCGTTAATGAAGTGTCAACAGTTCTTTCTGCAATTCCGGTGTTCTTATATTTGTCGTGATCCTGGGTGCTGTGGATACGTGTTTTCTTCAGATTGCTTGTCTGTTAGATTAGTTTTGTGATACCAAAGAATGCTTTGCACTTCGTGGTCGATGCCAGGAGTGATGAGGGAATGGCCTCCTTCAGTTGGTTCCATGTTCGAGATGCTGGGACACTTTTAGCAAGACTGATGTTACGGAATTTTGAGTCTTAAAAGTTCAGAAAATTCTCGAAGAGCTTTCTTGTTTGCAAGTTTTAACCTTCTTTCTCCACTCTTCTTGGTGGATTTGAGTTTAATCCGCAATTTCATGGACAGTAGATTGTGATCCCTTACACAGTCAGCTCTCAGAGAGGTCTCACAGTCAGTCCATGATCGAAGTATACAAAAGTCTTCGCACTAGGATGAGGTACATCTGGTTTCTAAATCTTTCACCAGGCTATATCCAAGTACTCAGTCGTCTTGGGTAATGTTGGACCATAGTGTTAGAGACAGTTGTTACTAAAACAGAAATCTAGTCAGTACCCGTCTCGGTCATTTCTCTCACCAAGACCATAATGTCCAACCACAGTGTAGGGAAGCAGCCTACTCACACCTTATAAAATTCACATCAGTCTTTCCACTGTGTGCCAGCCTAGTCCGCTGTAACTAGCTGTGACGTCATAAATATTGCGCATTACTTTAAAATGTAGTAAATAACCTGAAACGTTTCTAGCATGTCAGGAGTAACACGAAATCAATATGTGTTGGATATCAGTTCAATAACTTTAACCATTTTCGAAATTTGGATGTTTTTCTGTAAAAATCATTGCCGCAACAGAAAAGAGCTAGAAACTTAAAAATTTATATTTAGATTCCTTTTGCTTAATAATTTAGTAGAAACAGTATTCTGGATCTTACAAATTAAAATAATAGTTGAAATTCATGATTTTCTGGTATTTATCTTAAAAATTAAGGAAGCAAGATAGATTAAGTAGGCGTATAAATAAAGCTAGGTTGTTTAAATTTAAGTAGAAGGGATATCCGCTATAATCATAAAGATGTGAGAAATTTCAACTGAATAACTGTTAAACTATAACGATAGCGTATCTCCAAAGGGCAAGTTCAGAGCTCGTCTACTGCATGTAGTATAATTAAATTAATTACCTCGCCCAAAATATTTGACTTAGCCACGTCAGACTTTTATTATGATTACTTACCTGTGTGCTGATTGCACATTTAAATTGAGAACTTCATCGGGCATCAGCAAAGGAAGCAATGATTTATTCGATAACTTAAAGTGGTGCATTACTAGCCCAGTGGCTAGTCGGGAGAGCAGATTTGATCAGGCGTTCCCTTAGCCGTCCGCACCGCGGCTTTATATGTAGGAACGCTGTGGGAGAAGAGGAAGGCCCCAGTTCTCTCCAGACGCTGATTAGCACGCCACCTGTCCCGGGAGTCGCGTCGTGTCGGTATCGTTGATATAAACAGCCTCGGATGCAGTAATAAGTTACTCAGTGTACTCGTAACCATGAAATCGTTCTCGAGTGAAGTGTTAATTTTGGGATGACGTCAGTGATCTATGTTTACTTTGCGTATGTCGTTTTTTCACGTGCCGCCACAAGACAGACATTCTACCATTATTAGTGTGGCGTTTGATGAACTTTATCATCAAATTATGGCGAGCATTCACTTAAACATTTAATTTGAACAGTTATAGTAGCATCAGCGCCTTAGACTCTGAACTGCTCTGGTAGTTGGATTGTGTGGATTCTTTTTGGTCTGTGACTTTCAGAATATAGTGACCATTTTAGAGAGAATGGTTTTTGATTATGAATCCCAGACAATCTCATAATTCCTCAGAGCTGTAAGCTGTAGCTATAAATGTATTTGTCAGATGAAGTGGGCACTAGGAATTCAAATTACAGGCTTCACGTTTTGCTAATCACTTTCAGGTTGCCAATATTGTAGTTAGAGAGCCAGTGTTGAGAACGGCGAACAGCCTAAATACAAAACATTTATACAATTATGCCACCCGTCGCCCAACATATGGTGCCAATCGGCCAGGAAACAAACTGGGTAAAAGTGAAAGTGATTTTTAAATATTCAGATTCGGGAGTGAAATGCGACACGCAGCTGAGTAATAGAACAGTGATAGTATTATGTTTGCATGTGGACGAAGTAATCGGATTAACAACGCATCTGAATTGACGAAGCTGGCACTGAGTCTAGCGGCGCTGCCGGCATCGCGAGAAGCCAGTTTTGCCTCACCGTAGTCGTCCGCCGGAGCAACCGGAGCCGCGCCTGCAGCTGCGGGCCACGCAAACACACAGCAGCCGTCGAAGTGCCGTCTGCAATTGAACGCGCCACGTCGCATCAGTAATCCTGGTACGCCGCGCCGGCAACGCCATACGTCGTGCAGAGGGAACTAAGTTAAGTGAAAAGCTGTTAAAATTTTTACTAACCTGCACTAAAGACTGTTGGCGATGGAACCGCCAGAAGAAACTGTGGTTAAACTTAAATCAGAATCTATGTCTGTTGAGGGAACAGTAAATCCAAACAACGGTTCAAGTGTAAATATGCATGAAAATAGTAATGTTAAAGTGAAATATGAAGTATTGTCTCCTGACAGTAGTGTGAAAAGGGGCAATGATTCAATAATAGAGACCCCTGTAGTAAAGCAGAAATTAGAAATTGTTAATTTATAGGATGATAGTTTATCAGATGAGTTAAAAACGAAACAGTCATCAGAGGTGGTAGAGTTTAAAAAGGATTAGTTAGATATGACTTATAAATCAGATGTTTCATTTCGTTTAGATGATTCTGGTATTGGAGCTAGTTTTTCGTCATCTGAGTGTGATAAAACACCAGCTAGTGAGCAACCCAAAGATACTGGGGGTATTGATTTAAATGTTATATTACAAGCAATAGCTACCAGTAATGCTAAAATGACAGCTGAATTAAAGTCTGAAATAACTGAGGTCAAAAGCAGTAATGCTGAATTAAGGTATGAGATTGTGGCCAGCCAAACTAATTTTAATAAACGATTGGAAATAATGGACAATATTTTAAAGGCTGGTTGCAATAAGTTAAAAGAGGGTCTGGACAGTTTGAATTATAAAATTGATTACAATTATGAGGATATTATGAAAAAGTTTGCTCAACAATTTTCTGAAATGTATAAAACAGTAAAATCCGAAGTTGCTGAGGTTCGCAATAACTTCTAAATGGAAGATGCGAAGCAGGAGCACAAGTTAACAGAAAAGATCGAGGCGGAACCTCGACTGTGGTCAGATAGGTTTAAAGATGTTAATGTATAAGTAAACATACGTCAAGGAGAAGTAGATGCAATCAAAACTGATACTACTCATATTGTGCAAAGAGTAGATAATGTTGAAATGAGAGTAGAAAATATTAGTACTTACATTGCTAACATTGAGAGTAAAGTAGCTTCAGTAACTTCTGGTAATGGTAGCATACAACAAGTTGTAGCTGCAAACGCCGCATTAATCGGATGTCAGCAGTTCTTGCGGTTCGATCCTGATAAAAATGTCCACCCGCTAGATATCTGGAACGATTTTGAAGATGTGATTCCACCAACTTGGTCTGAAAGAGAGAAAATCTCATTTATTATAAGCCATTTAGCAGGTGACACCATGCGTTGGTCAGCTGATGTTATGTTGAAGTGTAAAACATTAGCGGAATTTAAAACAGCTTCCATTAATGAGTATTGGTCTAGCAATAAGCAAAATGAAGTGTTGAGAGAATTTTGTAGTGGAAAAGGCTTCAATGCAGGCAAGAAATCTATTAAAGAGTTTGCTAGCTCATGGATTTCACGTTTGTCACATTCGGCGGAAAAGCTGAAACCTGAAATGATAATACTAGGTCTTGAAGCCAAACTGCCATGGTATTGGCAAACTAGAATTATATCTGCCCCTAAAGACAATCTTGATCGTTTCATTGAGTACTTGGAACGTGTAGAGCGTGTTGCTGCCAATGAGGAGCAAGCACCTAATAACAGAAATGGTAATAAGACTATTAGTAATTTTAAGAACGAGCAGACTGGCAATGTAAACATCAGAACAGTAGGTGTTCGCCATCCTAAGAGAGGTAGGAATTGGAGAAATAATTATCAGAACCAACAATGGCATCCTAATGATAGTAATTTTGTTCTGAACAAAATTATGCAGGTAAACAACAGCGCTGAAAGCACTGCTGTGCCAGTTAACTACAACGGAAATAAAGGAAACAGTAGTAGACCGAGGCAGGAAAACTAGTTCCCGTCTATGAGGACACTGGCGCTCACCAGGCTGTTACTTTTCCTAAGCCAGTAATTACAGTAATTGGTAAGACAGATAAGAACACTCAGACTGAACATGTGGATGAGGGGTCGGTAGCATCTAATAACACAGCAGAAATACTAGATCACTCACAGTACTTAATAGATACAATGTTTGAGACACTTTCTAAGTGAGAAGAGAAAAAGAAGGCGCAGCAGTGTAACGGAAGGGAAGAGCTACAAAATACTGAATTGTCAGGTGAAGAAGCAGAAGAATTTCATGCTTATTTTTACGATAAGGATGATGTGCTCTTATCTAAAGTGCCTGTGCAGGATGTTGATACTGTGCTAATTGATTTAGGACAAGAGGTAAGTGAGAATGTAGAGGATAGCCTGTTGCGGGTCGATGAGCCCAGTAGCTGTGACCAGTTGTCACTTGAGAAGGAACCCGACGATAATAGTGAAAGTGGTTTAGCTGTAACTAGTGTTATGCTCGGTCTGGAGGCGCAGAATTGCTCAGACTACTGCAATTTGGGTCATGTTCAGCAAACTAAATGTTATAAAGTCGTGCGGTGTTTCGATTTAAAATTAATAGACCGACTGGAAAAGGCAGCTGAAAATTTAATTCAGGAAACCCCGACACACTTTGACCTAAATGTAATGAAGACAGATGTTGATCACTTTAGTTGGAGACAAATCCAAAACGAACTATTGGATGAGTTTGAGGAACCACCTCTACAACCTAGAATAAGCCACCCTATAATAATAGTGAATATGTTGGGTATCAATGTACGTTGTCTCTTAGACAGTGGAAGTGAGGTGAGTGCGATATCTCGGTCCTTCTTTGATGCATTACCTAGTAAAGACAAGCTTACCGTAATGAGGTATCAGGACTAAGAATAATTGGTGCTACTGGCAAGGTGTCAAAATCGGTAAAACAAGAAGATTTGCTGCCCTTTAACATTAATGGTAATTTAATTGATCATCCATGCTTAATTGTAAATAATCTCTGTATTGAGGTTTTAATTGGCATAGATTTCTTGTCAAGTATCAGAGTGTTTGACTTTGAAAGTAGCCAATTGAAAATGGTCTTGCCGATAACCGGAGTAATTACGGTACCTTTTACTGATAAACATGTAGTAACTAATGATGAAACTTGGGAGCTGCCTATACGAGTTCTGAAAAATAGGAGATATTGGGACGAGGGTGTTAATCTTAGTAAAAGTAAGCTAAACACAGAAGAAGAAGACCAAAAAGCAATTATTTTGGACAAGATAGAAGCTAAATTGCAGGAAATCGATAAAATTTCAGCTAATCAGAAGGAAGAACTGAGACAGGTTTTAAAAAGGCATCATAAGGTATTTTCAAATCGACCTGGTTTGGTAAAAGGTTATGACTGTCAATTAAAGGTGAAACCTGGCCAAGTGCTTTTCATAGGAAAACCACATGCCAATGCATATCGGCTAGAGTACCCTAAGAGTAAAAAGCTATTCTGCCTCAGGAACGTGATCGACCTAAAGAAGTTCATAGGTAGTGAATGAATTCTATAGGGAGGTGGTTGTTCTGTAACCTCTACACAGAGTGGCAGCTGTGCAGTCCCAGCTGTGTGCGACCTTCTTTCCCATTTCGGATCTCACTCGTTCTTCATCTTTCCTATCTACCGAAGTATCGACTCCTTCTTTGCAATACTAAAATTTTCTGTCATGGCTATCAAGCCATGAGTTCTGTAACCATTCTATCCACCTATTAGCGAAGAAAATACCTAATGTGACAAACCTAACAGTGACATAAACAATAGAGAAGTATGACGTAATTAAGATACAAATGTATTTGAGTAACAAGTATGTATTGAACCCTGGTAAAATTGTAAGTACGAAATGTTGTTGTATTGGAAATGGTCCCACAATAATATTTAAAAAAGATATACAAGTTCGTTTATTAGCAGGATCTGAAGTGGCAATGAAACCTAGTGTATGCATTAGAGCTAACTAATAAATAGTAAGAGAGAGTGCTTAGTGTTATAAAAAATAGACAGATAAGTTGTAAAATTGAACTTACCTTGTGCAGCAAGGAATAGCAGTGTAATAGAACTGAGTAGTATTTGTGGTTGAGGCGTGAAAGACACGTCCCTGAAGTATTTATAAGGTTAGAGCTAGCCATTATTTTGGTGTTGGGTGTGCGGTGACACACCTACATGTATTGAGGTTATGAGTTGGAGGCATGAATGCGACCATAGGTACCATTATGTTAGATGAGACAGAGCAGCTCATGGTGTCCTATAGGTTTAAGGAATTTAGCATTACGCTCGTCCATTATTACTTAATGCACTTTAGTGGTAGGTCGAGAGACACTACCTGTGGTTTCAGCGTCCGATCGAGTAGAAATGGATTTCCACGTGAGCAAACTGATCAGCTGTAATACACTATAGGCATGAAATAAATGTGCTATCCTATGCTTTAAATTTTAATGGAATGAGTATTACTTAAGTTCATACACTATCAAAGTAAGTAAGTCCATAATTGCAGATGTGGAACTGACACAGCAGCAGAGGACCAATAAGGGGATTTAGTAGTCAACTAAACGTAGTGTGTTTTGAACACTCAGAACTGTACTATTACCACAAGTTACTCACATGTACAAATAGGCTGAGAAGACAACTACTAATCAAATATACTCTTACTATTTCTAAGAATAAGGTAGTGCAAGATAAGTCAGTTAAGTAATTAAAATACTGATTTGTCAGGAATGTACCGAGCATTAGTTCAGTGTTCCGGCCCAGAAATAATAAATTGAGATTAAATAGGATTTATGATTGTATGCCTTGAGCATAAATTTTCTCTAGTACGTGACTAACGGCGTTTTGAGCCATTTGTTTATCGATTTTGACAGTTAAGTAACCGCGAGAGTAAAATTGAAAAAGTTCTGTTAACTTTGTTCCAGTAACATATTGAAAGATAAAAGGTATATATCCCCATTTCATTGTGACACACCATTAGATATAAAGTGAACAGAGTCTGAGGCACAAACCAGATAATGGCAGCCTGGTAGCTGCGTGAAAGCGTGGAGTGACTTGGACACAACTCACAGTGACTCCTTTCCCCATGTCATTTAGACTGAACGTGAAGGACGCACACCATAGTAACTTCCCCTCCTCTACCCTTGTGAATGGAAGTGTAGAACGCCAGCCAAAGCGGCTACAACCACGTGTGTAAAAATGAAATTGTCATGATTTGTGAAATTTTCTTTCAGGTTTAGAAAAGACTGCTAAGGTATAATTATCTGTTTATGTATCATAAATAACTGTGTTATTTTCATTGAATTTGTGTATGTAAAAATATTTACAGACAATTTAATGGATGTAAAATTTTCATAATTTTACATATTTTTATGTGTTTGTCTGTCTAAGGCAATATCTATGCCAAAGTGTTTCAATGATTTTGCATAAATTTGGGGTGACAAAGTTGCTTAAGAGGCAGTGAACATGCCAGCAATTTAAATAATTGAAGTAGATAATAAGTTTTCTTTTAATACTTCTCTATGTTTACATTTCAATTTTAATTTTCGTAGGGAGATAAGCTGTACTCTTGCTTCCCTTTGTGTAATTAATTTTTTTTCATTTACATTAAAAAAATTAAGTAGAGGGTGATGTAGGGAAGCAGCCAACTCACACCTTATAAAATTCACATCAGCCTTTCCATTGTATACCAGCCTAGTCCGCTGTAACTAGCTCTGACATCATAAATATTGTGCAATACTTTAAAATGAAGTAAATAACATGAAACGTTTCTAGCATGTCAGGAGTAATACAAAATCAATATGTGTGGGATATCAGTTCAGTAACTTTAACCATTTTCGAAATTTGGATGTTTTTCTGTAAGAATCATTGGCGCAACAGAAAAGAGCTAGAAACTTAAAAATTTGTATTTAGATTCCTCTTGCATAATAATTTAGTAGAAACAGTATTATGGATCTCACAAATTAAAATTTTAGTTGATATTCATGATCTTCTCTTTTTTATCTTAAAAATTAAGGAAGCAAGATGGATTAAGTAGGCGGATAAGTAAAGCTAGGATGTTTCAATTTAAGTAGAAGGGATATCCGCTATAATCATAAAGATGTGAGAAATTTCAACTGAATAACTGTTAAACTATAGCGATAGCGTATCTCCAAAGAGCTAGTTCAGAGCTCGTCTACTGCGTGTAGTGTAATTAAATTAATTATCCTGCCCAAAATATTTGACTTAGCCACGTCAGACTTTTATTATGATTACTTACCTGTGTGCTGATTGCACATTTAAATTGAGAGCTTCATCGGCCATCAGCAAAGGAAGCAATGATTTATTCGATAACTTGAAGTGGTGCATTACTAGCCCAGCGGCTAGTCGGGAGAGCAGATTTGATCAGGCGTTCCCTTAGCCGTCCGCACCGCGGCTTTATATGTAAGAACGCTGTGGGAGAAGAGGAAGGCCCCAGTTCTCTCCAGACGCTGATTAGCACGCCACCTGTGCCGGGAGACGCGTCGCGTCGGTATCGTTGATATAAACAGCCTCGGATTCCGTAATAAGTTACTCGGGATACGCGTAACCATGAAATCGTTTTCGAGTGAAGTGTTAAATTTGGGATGACGTCAGTGATCTATGTTTACTTTGCGTATGTCGTATTTTCACGTGCCGCCGCAGGAAAGACATTCTACCATTATTAGCGTGGTGTTTTATGAACATTGTCATCAAATTATGGCGTGCATTCATTTAAAGATTTAATTTGGACAGTTATAGTTGCATCAGCGCATTAGACTCTGAACTGCTCTGGTAGTTGGATTGTGTGGATTCTTTTTGGGCTTTGACTTTCAGAATATAGTGACCATTTTAGAGAGAATGGTTTTTGATTATGAGCTCCAGACAAGCTCTTAATTCCTCAGAGCTATAAGCTGTAGCTATAAATGTATTTCTCAGATGAAGTCGACACTAGGAATTCAAATTACAGGCTTCACGTTTTGCTAATCACTTTCTGGTTGCCAGTATTGTAGTTAGAGAGCCAGTGTTAAGAACGGTAAACAGCCTAAATACAAAACATTTATACAATTATGCCACCCGCCGCACCACAACAGATTGTAAGTGTGTGTCTTGGGTATTACCTCCCATTTCAGCAGTGAAACCACTTGGTTTGTTGCTGTTCTTCGTTAGGGATCTTGTTAAGTAGTTGTTCCAGTTATTCATAGATCTCCTCTATCTCCTCATCTGTTATTGCAGCAGTAGGAAGTTAGATCTGGATGACGTTGAGTTTACACAGGGAAGCATTCGATTTTGTGGAGACCGTCCTGTCATTAATATGTTCATAAGCGAGTAAAGAGTTGTCCAGATTCTAGAAACAGCTATTGCTACACCATTTCTGCTTTGGTTGCTACTCCCTAAAAATATGGTATTGCTTCCGTGGTCATGAAATGGCCACTTCCTCTCCAGTGAGACTCGCTAAGCTCAAGAATATCTAGGTCCTTCGGACTCATTTCTCTTTCTACTATTGCAAGTTTTCCTTTCTAAAGTAGCCCACGCACATTCCATGTTGTAGCCTTTCTCGCAATGGCCAGGAATAATTTGCACTGTGGTGTTAGTCTAATGACTTCTTTCTATCCTGTCCTCCCTGGCGATCAAAGTGGGGGACTAGATCTTCCGAATAATTTAGAACTGAGCAAAGTCTTAGGGCTCCAGTGGGAATAATCCAGTGGTGATTGCCCGATTGAAATTTACCCACTACAACCCAGTGGTTTTGAGCAATTCTAAATTATACAGTACCAACTGGTAATTACAGAACGTGGTGACAGTGTCGATCAGGTGTGCCCATTCAAAAAGGAGGCGAAAGTATTCATAGCTCTTTCTGTGAAACTAGCCCTGAAAAATCTCTCTTAACGTCTGATGTTCGTAGTGCACAGCCAGTCAAAGTATGCCACGAATAGTAAGACAAATTACTTACATAACCGAGGCTTGTAATCTTGCTCTTCTTCTTGCCTCTTTCAGTTCACAAGATACAAACTCGTTGTCTGCTTGCCACCGACTGACTCATGGCACGAAAGAACTCTGCAGTGCGATGGCCAGAGCCACTTTCTCTATCATCGTCAAGTAAGTTTCGTTTCAGAGTCTTCCCTCCATGTTTTACACGAAAACTAACCTACATGCATGAACTAGTATTGCAAGTAAAGTTTCAACATTTCCATTCTTTATAAGAATATTGGTTTTGAAATTGCATCTGTAGATTAATTGCAATTACGTAAGTCATCATAGATAATGAATAAAATATTTACATATATGTTGCTTCAAGGATAATCGTTGCATAGAAGCCACATTAAGTAAAAGGAGACAGAGAAGTTACGTAAGACAGTCCTAGGTAATATCCAAAATCGTGTTACACATGCCCCATGTTTCAGCGATGTTTCGTGTTAGGGACACACCAGTGAAGCATCCATGACACCTCAAAAAGTGTTGCGCGAAAATAAAAAATTGCGAACTCACCACAATAGCATTCACTGTACATAAACATGTATGGGAAGACAAAGACTATCATTCATCTTCTTCACATTTTACACAATATTTCGTCATGGCGAAGAAATTCTGTCTCTCATTGATAATTTTATAACGATGGGACGATGCGTATACACACATGAGAATGACACATATGTAAGAGAACAGAAAATACATAAATATGAGGGAGAAAATACGATACATACATAAATATTATTTAAATTTTCTTAGGAATTCGAAGTTCTTTAGTAGAATTTTAAGCAATTCGGTAATGGAACATTAAATTGTTAAATTTTACCATTTTTAAAATACTACTGAAGAAATTACTTTCAGCTTTCATACTGGAAAAACTTTTACGAAAATATATTACTTTCGTCAGAGAGGTGTTTTTCGCTGTGTTAATTTTTTTATGGAGTTCAGCAAATACAATAAGCATACATTTATTCTCTGCCCCCTTATTATTTCAGGCAGTCCACTCCAACACGTTTACTTACAAGCCTTGTTTTAAGAAACTAACACTCGGCTGTCCACTGTGATTTTTCTCAGTCCTTTTCAAGTACTCCTTCCTGCTCTATTCACTTTCCAAGATATTATGCTGCCTGTTTCACATACTGGCAGTCCATTATATCAAGCAGCAACTCGTTATGCGGTGCAGCCTTTTAGCATGTTATTTAACTTTTTCTGGAATATCCGTTTCATTCAGTACACATTTACGTTGTTAAGACTATGAAACTTACAGACGTATACAAGCATAACAATAACAGTTAGTTTTCACAACAGTGTAACATCCTGCACTACACAGTTTATAACAATAAACATATTATAAAACAGTAAATATTATCCATGACATGTTTCCAAACAGTGCTCCTTTTTCTTCTGTTTTGTCGACATAATGTTTCAAGTCCACTATATTAGGAATACTAGGGGCTCTCTTTTGATTTTGGATACTTCAGATAGTATGCGTAAGACCGGTCGTTGTAAATGTATTTCAATTTGGAAATAAACCTGCCGCACACACTCTATTTACGGTGCAATATGTGCTTTTGTACACATTGTAATTAAATTTTCCTCATTTTACCATAAGAAGTTTTAAAGAGGTTTAATTTCATCCAAAGGAATGTGTTCTAAGTGTGCTTTATCTGTATCCGGGAGTTTCCATAGTTTTGGAGTTTCAAACTCTTTCACGACCTGAACCATTTGCTAACAATATATAGCAGCATCAGGTGACTCTTTCATCTTGGTTTTGTGTTTACTTCAAGGTTTTGTTCTGATATAATCTCATCTTGTGTACAACATATCGTCACCTATTCCTCAATATCTATTACTTCAGTACATACTTCTTCCAAATTGTCTTCCATATCTGACCATTTTTCTTCACTGTTCGTCTCTAATAGAAACGCTTATCTTAGACACATGTTAATTTCCTCATTTAATCTTTTGTCTGGTCTTATATACACAAGGTCACTGTTTTTCCCTAACGTTATTAATTCTTTTTCTTTCACTGCAGGTTCTCCGCTGGGCTGTTACCTTCATCGGCTCTAATGACGTCTATCTTTACTTCGTATTTTCTGTAGTCATCGTAAGTTTCAACAATTACTAATTGTCGAAATCTACCTCTTCATGTCTACTGACAACAGTCTGTTCCGCTGGCGATTCGATACTCAATAATGGTACGTCGGCAACGCTGAGAATTTCATATTCTTCCATTCTTCTTATTATTGGTCTCAGCATCATCGGCAGCTCGCACATTTCGGGCGGCGCTAAATATTTCCATTTCCTCTTCACTATCTGGCCACTTCCTATTCTCGACGTCCTTTTATCTCCTTTCACTACCACCTAACCTTTTGTTTGCGTAATTCTACATGTACATCTACGTGATTACTCTCCTATTCACAATTAAGTGTCTGGCAGAGGGTTCAATGAATCGCCTTCGAGTTGTCTACACTGCTCCACTCTCGAATTGCGAGAGGGGAAAACGAGGACTTAAATTCTTCTGTGCAACCCCTGATTTCTCATATTTTATCGTGATGATCATTTCTCCGTATGTAGGTGGGTGCCAATAGAAGGTTTTCGAAATCGGAGGGGAAAACTGGTGATTGAAATTTCATGAGAAGATCCCGTTGCAACAAAAAACGCCTTTGTTTTAATGTTTGCCAATCCAATGCATATATTATCGTCATTTAAACGGTTTTCGATGCTTTCTTCCTCGCCTTCAAATAAGTTCACGTTTTTTCTTGCCCGGTGTCGTCATCTGCCGAGTGGGGCTCATTACGTTCTACTGGTCCTCCTGGACGCCTTCATTCTGTCTTGCTGCCACAACTACAGCTTCCACACGAACAGCTGATAGGTCTGATGTATGCTTCGCTGGCGGACTCCGCGTCAGCACGTTAGTGGAAGTTTCATTGCTTGCGTGCCGCGACCTATTCCTGAGCACGCCTGTCCCTTTGTTTGCAGTGATCTGCTGTGCTTCGGAATCTCTCTCTCGAGCACTAAATTCATGACGTTTACGCCGGTGTTGTTCCTTACGTTTGGGCTCTGAAAATCTGTCTGTGTTAACTTGGCCCGAAACAAATCCGATCCTTAGTTTTCCGCGTAGTTTGCTGTCGTGGTGATGTAGCGGCTGAAGTACCTCGACCTCTGTCTATAACTCGTTGAACCATATCTATGCGATACATATCGCCGTCATTTTGTTAATTGTCATTGTGATTACCCCTTTTGTTATTAATCTGTCAATAATCACGATTCCTTCGCCAAGCACCTTCAGACTGAGTTCTTTTTAGAAACGAAGCAATACTTATATGATTGCATCCTACGTATATTCTCGAATCTTCTGGCCTCTTTTACCGTAGCTCCCAAATAACCCCGAATCGCATCATATACTTCTTACGTGTTTCAATTTCCTGTACTAGGATTCGCAGAAATATTTCATGGAGTTCGTGACGGTATTGTCATACAGTCTGGCCATTATAAAAGACTGTTCTTGTTCGTACCAGTATTCCTCGGTAAATTTTTGCTTAAATTCAGCGAACACCATCTGATCAGGGTTTAAATTCTGCCCCATCGCTTAGTATCACATGCTAGTGCAGTGATAACCACGTTGATCTTTTCTTGTCCTGTTAAATATTCAGGAGAAATCCTTTCACAATTTTTCAGAAAATCCAGTGAGTGCATGCCACCCATTATGTCTTTTGACAGGATCAAAACGTTTCTTACCCTCTAGTAGTCTGTTAAGCGGTATCATGTCATTGACACAACTGGACTTGTCTCTTATTTCCTTTTCAAGGTCGCAGATTTCGCTTTGAATTTTTGAATTATTTTGGTCACACTTATGTTCCCAAGTAATATCTGTTTGATTATCTCTTTCTCAGAATCCACCACTGTCTTTCCCAATTATGAGATTTCGTTCCGGCATTCGTCACGAATTTATGTTTTCATACCGAAGACCTTTTCGTCCATTCTCGTAAATAGCGAAGGTTCTACCGTTTCTTGTATATTTATGATTTCTCAATGGAACGTTTCATTGATATCATTGATCTGTCCCTGCATAGAATCGACATTGGTATTTATGGTACATATTTCAAGTTTCATATCCTTCATTGCAGTACTCAAAACATTTATTTTGTCTTCTACTGTTTCCATGTGTTTGCTGAGCTTCACACTCTGTGTTCTCATTTGATTATTAGTACTACATGTCTGTGTTTTAGGTTGATTATCAGGACCATTAACATGTGCCTTGATGCTATCACTTTATGCTAAAATCTGATATGTGCTTTAATTTGTGCAGACCAAATTTTTAACAGATCATTCATGCTGAAAGGTTTAGAGCTGCCCTGCGCCACCCTATCTTCAGCTCTGATTCAAACTCAAGAATTTCAACTTGTTCCTTCTCAGTTTGTGACGAACTGAACATAACAATCGATTCATTCAGATAACCATTATCATCTACGTAATCTTTCTCATTTGTTCTGTCCTATAATTCTTGTTTTATTTGTGACGACTTCATCATCTGAATTTGATCGTTTACATAAGCGTGGTATTCAAAGTAAGCTTACTGGAATTCTGTGGCCTTAACTTTGTACTCATTTTGGTAACTGCTGGCGGACTTCAAAATATTTCTCGGTACCCCCTGTACTTCTTCGTTCTGTTCGTTATAATATACTAATATTTGAATCCATTTAATACTTAATATGAATTACACTTCACTTTCTGAACTCCAGTAATGTTATCTATTATTTGTTTTATTAAATTTACTGCAAGTACGTGCCGCTGGACATTCAGAGCTCGTAATACTTATGTTTCCCGCTTCCTACATGTGCTGTGGTGTGCACTGTAGTGTATCACAAACCGAAGAAGGTCCTGTCACTCAGCGACAAATTTAACTCTACCGACTATTACTAAATTAGCGATACGCCGACAATATTACTCCTGTGATAAGAGAGGCTCCTTACTTGACGGTGATTGTGCGTGCGGAAAAAATACCGGACTGGTTATGTTCCTATAAAGACTTCTGTTAAAGATAAACAGTAGCAGAAGAAACGGGAAACGTACGAGTGTTCTTGTGGTAATAAAGTAAACCGCAGTCACGAGAAAAGCCACAGTCGCTAGTCTAATTAGGCAAAATTTTACGAAGTATTAGTATATTACATTTGACTACAGTGACTGACTTTACTTGATAAATATCTTACGTTTTGCAAACAAGATACCAAGCAGTAACGCAATTTATCAAGCAATGCATCAGTAGTTTAGTACCAACAACACAGAAGGAATATGAATTGTTTTTGCAACAACTTGCTGTCAGTAACACTTACTACCTGTATATTAAATCGGAAAAGCTGATGATTACTATAGGTAAATAATTACTAACTTTGGAGTATTAACTTGGACAAAAGTTTCCTTTATTAGCTTAATTAATGGAAAATACTGTTCTTGAAATGGTTGTCAGGTATTTACATTCTCCACTCCTATTATTATATGTATTCTCAAGGAGAATTCACTTCTTTATACTACACTCCTGGATATTGAAATAAGAACACCGTGAATTCATTGTCCCTGGAAGGGGAAACTTTATTGACACATTCCTGGGGTCAGATACATCACATGATCACACTGACAGAACCACAGGCACATAGACACAGGCAACAGAGCATGCACAATGTCGGCACTAGTACAGTGTATATCCACCTTTCGCTGCAATTCTGGCTGCTATTCTCCCATGGAGACGATCGTAGAGATGCTGGATGTAGTCCTGTGGAACGGCTTGCCATGCCATTTCCACCTGGCGCCTCAGTTGGACCAGCGTTCGTGCTGGACGTGCAGACCGCGTGAGACGACGCTTCATCCAGTCCCAAACATGCTCAATGGGGGACAGATCCGGAGATCTTGCTGGCCAGGGTAGTTGACTTACACCTTCTAGAGCACGTTGGGTGGCACGGGATACATGCGGACGTGCATTGTCCTGTTGGAACAGCAAGTTCCCTTGCCGGTCTAGGAATGGTAGAACGATGGGTTCGATGACGGTTTGGATGTACCGTGCACTATTCAGTGTCCCCTCGACGATCACCAGTGGTGTACGGCCAGTGTAGGAGATCGCTCCCCACACCATGATGCCGGGTGTTGGCCCTGTGTGCCTCGGTCGTATGCAGTCCTGATTGTGGCGCTCACCTGCACGGCGCCAAACACGCATACGACCATCATTGGCACCAAGGCAGAAGCGACTCTCATCGCTGAAGACGACACGTCTCCATTCGTCCCTCCATTCACGCCTGTCGCGACACGACTGGAGGCGGGCTGCACGATGTTGGGGCGTGAGCGGAAGACGGCCTAACGGTGTGCGGGACCGTAGCCCAGCTTCATGGAGACGGTTGCGAATGGTCCTCGCCGATACCCCAGGAGCAACAGTGTCCCTAATTTGCTGGGAAGTGGCGGTGCGGTCCCCTACGGCACTGCGTAGGATCCTACGGTCTTGGCGTGCATCCGTGCATCGCTGCGGTCCGGTCCCAGGTCGACGGGCACGTGCACCTTCCGCCGACCACTGGCGACAACATCGATGTACTGTGGAGACCTCACGCCCCACGTGTTGAGCAATTCGGCGGTACGTCCACCCGGCCTCCCGCATGCCCACTATACGACCTCGCTCAAAGTCCGTCAACTGCACATACGGTTCACGTCCACGCTGTCGCGGCATGCTACCAGTGTTAAAGACTGCGATGGAGCTCCGTATGCCACGGCAAACTGGCTGACACTGACGGCGGCGGAGCACAAATGCTGTGCAGCTAGCGCCATTCGACGGCCAACACCGCGGTTCCTGGTGTGTCCGCTGTGCCGTGCGTGTGATCATTGCTTGTACAGCCCTCTCGCAGTGTCCGGAGCAAGTATGGTGGGTCTGACACACCGGTGTCAATGTGTTCTTTTTTCCATTTCCAGGAGTGTATTTAGCACAAATGGTGCGTATAGTATGTGGATGTAGTATATTGCGAATATTTCCAGCCAATCGCTAATTATAGCACACAAATGTCAAAGGGCTGACAAGTGAACTTCATTAATGCTGTAGTTGTAATATTATACTTAAATCTGGCACATTAAGTGACAAGGGGACCCAAAAGCTAATCTATTAGTAGGTTTAGATGAAGGATGAGTATTTTAGTGACAATACAATATCAAATATGCTATTAATCATATACACATGAAACAATAACCACTGCTTTTTCCAAACCTGCTAATATATGCTTGTCCTTCGAAGTCTTCCAACCAGTAACTATTCTGAATCATCACTGCTTCTGCATGTAAGAGTAATAGCTGATTCGTTGGCTGATTTGGGGGATGGGACCAAACAGCGAGGTCGTCAGTCCCAACCCTGAAGGCTGGGGAAGGAAATCGACCGTTCACTTTCAAAGGAACCATCCCCGCATTCGCCTGAATCGATTTAGGAAAATCACGAAAACCTAAGTCAGAATAGCCGGATCGGAATTGAACCTTCTTCCTCCCTAATGCGAGTCCATTGTGCTAATCACTGCCCCACTTTGCTCGTAAGTAACAGTGTACACAGATTTCCTTAACAGCAATCTAGCAGACTTTAGCTTGATATTAGAAATCGTTTCTTGACAACTGAACTTTGATGTGTCTTTAATTATCCTTTTATGGCAAGTAGGTGGATTACATCCAATTATCCTTCTATGGAAAATACGTGGATTACTTCAAAACTTATACTCACTGAATAATTATGAAATTTACTACTCCACGAAGTTTGATAACTGTAGTGAAGGTTTACTGAAATGACTATTCAGTTCTGTAAAATAGAATAATCCGAAATATCGTAGCACTTTGGATTGAAAGCTGTCTAGGTAAATAACTAACGATAAAATACCGGTGCTCATCATGATGTCTATACAACACGAACTTTTTACTGAAAAAGAGACCACATAATTGGTCCATACAGTTATACAGTACTTAACTCATAATATGAGATGAAGGTACTGGCAGTGTCCATCACTGAGTATTAAAAAATGGAGGCGAAAGTATCCATGGCTCTTGCTGCGTAACTAGATCTAAAATTTCTCCCCTTAATGTCTGATGTTCGCAGTGAAGAGTTAGCCTAAGTATGCGATGTATAATAAGCCAAATTACTTATACGTCCGAGGCTCATAATCTTGCTGTTTTTTGTCTCGTTCAGTTCATGATATGTGAACACGTTGCCTGCTAACCAGCGACTGACTCATGTCACAAAGGAGCCTTGGAGTTCGATAGCCACATCCACTGTATCTGTTCCTGCCAAGTCACGTTCCTTGCTGAGGGGCTTCATGTTTTACATGATTGCAATCCTACGGACCCTATGCATGAACCAGTATTGCAAGTAAAGATTCAACATTTCCATCCTTTCACAGTGTACTGGATTTCAGATTGCATCCATAGATTAATTATCATTACGTAAATGGTCATAAATAATCAAAAAAAAAAACTTTTACGTGGATCTTACATCAAGGAGCATGGCTATACTGAAGTCACATTAAGTAAAACGACAAAGAAGTTATATAAGACATCTATAGGTAATACGGATATTAGTGCTACAACATTGTTCCTCAACATAATGAGTAAGGAAAAGAAACGGATGCAATGATATGGTTTACAGAAAAGTAGATGGTCACGAAGAGCAACTTTACACAAAAATATTTTACAGTGTGATTTCGGGATGATGTTAGAATTTGTCAGGGATGATTGAGAAGAGTAAATGTAACAGATTGAGGTAAGGGACTCTGCTCCTCGAACGACAGAGTTGAAAGTTTTGAGCAAAGATCTTTCTGATACCTCTGAAGGTGGAATACATCTACCAGTGTTGTTGTTGCTAAGACTGTAATGTAGGCAATCCTGACAAGCACTGTGGTGTAGAGGTCGCGATAGCAGCTTTGCTGATCCAATGCAGATGGCGTACTGAGTGCTGACACGAGTAACCCTGGTGTACAATATCTGTACTCTGGTACACAGTCGTTTGTGTTTACAAGTTGCAATACTAACGTCGATCAGCCCGAAACAAATGGAGCTGTACCCAGTGACGAAGCTTTCAGACATGTTTCGTGTGTGGGCTGTCAAAAGGAAGCAGCAGAGAAGTGGAAGGTCTATACATTATCAAACATCCGTATAGAAGACATCCGGCTCACTCATTGTTACCAAGTGTGTTCGAAGGATTAAGTGACACAGGCCAACTAGTAACACAGTACAATGGCCAAGGAGTACGACCAACTAGACGGGCTCCCAGCTTGGACAGATGTTGACGGTGGAAACTGTATCACAGACACAGTCCCTTTGACTATTCAGAGACGTCACTTAATCTGCCCACAGATGTAAACAAACATGCATGAGCAGCGGCTATTAGACGACAGCCGATCGGTTCCAGTCATTCCACCAGGAAGGAGGTACACGGCTCGTGTTGTCTGTAGTTCAACCACGCCTAGGCGGTCAATACCGCTGTTTGATCGCGACCGTGTTGTTACATTGTGACATGAGGGGCTCTCTACAAGGTAGTGTACAGGCGTCTCGCAGTGAACCAAAGACATGTTGTTCGGGCATGGAGGAGGTACAGAGAGATAGGAACTGACGATTACATGCCTCGCTCTGGCCGCCCAAGGGTTACTACTGCAGTGGATGACCGCTACCTACGGATTATGGCTCGGAGGAACAAGCAACGCCACCATGTTGAATAACTCTTTTCGTGCAGCAACAGGACGTCGTATTATGACTCAAACTGTGCGCAATAGGCTGCATGATTTGCATCTTCACTCCCGACGTCCATGGCGAGGTCCATCTTTACAACAACGACACCATGCAGCGCGGTACAGATGGGCCCAATAACATGGCGAAGGGAACGCTCAGGATTGGTGTCCCATTCTATTCACCGATGGATGTCGCATATGCCTTCAAACAGACAATCGGCGGAGACGCGTTTGGAGGCAACCCGGTTAGGTTGAAGGCCTTAGACACACTGTCCAGAGAGTGCAGCAAGGTGGAGGTTCCCTGATGTTTTGCGGTGGCATTATGTGAGACCGGCGTACACCGCTGATGGTCATGGAAGGCGCAGTAGCGGCTGGATGTACGGTACGTGAATGCCATTCTCTGACCGATAGTGCAACCATATCGGCAGCATATTGGTGAGGCATACGTCTTCATGGACTACAACTGACGCCCACATCCTGCACATCTTGTGAATGATTTTATTCAGGATAACGACATCGCTCTACTAGAGTGGCCAGCATGTCCTCCAGACATGACGCTACCGCACATGCCTGGGATAGATTGAAAAGGGCTATTTATGGACGACGTGACTGGCCAAACAGTCTGAGGGATCTGCGCCAAATCGAAGTTGAGGGGCGGATAATCTGGACTAACAGTGCCTTGTGGATAGTATGCCACGACAAATACAGTCATACATCAATGCAAGAGAACGTGCTACTGGGTATTAGAGGTACCGTTGTGTACACCAATCTGGACCACCACCTCTGAAGGTCTCACTGTATAACGGTACAAGATGCAGTGTGCGTTTTCATGAGCAATGAAAAGGGCGCAAATGATGTTTATGTTGATCTCTATTCCAGTTTTCTGTACAGGTCCTGAACTCTCGAACCGAGATGATGCAGAAATTTGTTGATGTGTTTATATGTACGTTTCAGGGATGAAGCCTGTTTCACTAGAGACGGAGTGCTAAATAGTCGCAATAGTGGTATCTGGGAAGTTAATAATCCAGAAGTTACCGTTCTGAACAGCCATCAACACATTTTGTAAGCCAACGTGTGATCAGGCATAGTCAGTGATCGCTTACTGGGCCACTCTATTCTCCCTCCACACTGAAGCATATTAGTGTACACAGTGTTTATTGAGACATACTTCCTAGGTTCCTAGAACATATCCCACTTGTTATTCGTCAACGTAGATAGTTCTAACGCGATGGGGTCCCACTTCACTTTGGACTGAGGCTTCGTGAACACCAGGCTCAGACGTTCTCTGAATAGTGGACAGACGAAGGGGGTGCAGTTTCGTGGCCAGTATATTCGCCTGATCTCACTCCAGTTGGTTTTTCTGTTGTAGGGCCTTGTCTTGTACACGCCTGTCGACACTGTTCAGAGACACCAGGGATATTAGAATGCGTACGACACAACGTGATGCGATGATGCCATAGCAGTATTGACACTGACGAACGCCATTTTGAATAATAGTTCTAAATTGAGTGCTATGTTAAACTTGTGGAGGTAAATGGAATTCTCTATAACTGCTCTGTAGACTAAGGATTTTCGGTTCTCTGACAACAGTCTATGTATGACGTTATAGTCCACCAGCAAGAAAAAATATCTGAAGGTGTTGGGAACTATTCAGCGGAAAATTTTTAAGTCATGAGGTGGGTTCAGAAGTTGGAGCTCTTAATTTTATCGCTGCACTGGCTAAGAAGGAACTTGAGTAGATTTCGCTAATATAATTCGACACTGTCATTTCCAGACTGTGGCCCCTTACCTAAAATTGATGCATTTACCCTTTCTCGTCGTTTATGTACGTCTGTAACATCATCACTGAATCACCGTGTTCAGTGGGAATACTAGAAGTATGGACACTGAAGCTAATGGTGTAGGGTAAGCGTAATTATGAAAGTAGAGTTTGAAGGAACTATGATAACAGATGAAATAAATGTGTACTGTAATGAAACGAATTGATGTTTAAATGGCAACGTACCTACTTATTATAGCTTGTAGTGAAATAAGCTCCAATTCTATTTTATATAAATTTTGTGGAGGTGAATGATATTGTATAAGATGTTTCTGTTGACGGAGATATCAAGAAGGTGCATGTTTTAGTACTGAAGCGAACTGTGTGGAGATAGAGGGATCTGTAAAGGAAAGTTAAGTACATAAGCATGTCCAGAACAGCTGGGGCTAATGAAGTTTATGTTGTGCATTGTACGACGTAATGAAAACCAAAAGGAGCCTAGCATTTGATCTTAGATTACACCTAGCGCTGTATGGCTTGCAGTACAGACGAACGTGGGTTTAAGATGAATAGGTACTCAGCCTGTTGCGTAGTTATACAGGGGAATTGGCCAATATAAGGAAACTCTTGGAAGCTGTGCTGACCACAGTCGACAAATTTCAGGCTGCTACCATGAGGTGAGACGACGTTGGAGGACCTGAGAGGAACACACAGGCACCTACAGTGTTGTCTCGTCGTGGTTTTCAACACTCGCCTCATGGCGAACGGCAAACTAAGGCGGGTTCGCAAATCTCTAAGCGACATGCATAAGTGAGTACTACGCTTTACAATATTTTATACTACTGAAAGAATTTCCGACCTAGCACATGACGCCTCATTTGTTACGACTGGAACCAATTTCAACTGATACTCAGAGGGAACTCCAAAAGTAGGCTGGTGATGGACTCCCCTGGGGAATTAGCGGTAAGCTCAGTGGGGAAGGCCCGTGTCTAAAGTTTTCTTGCCTGGTATTCTCGCGCGAGAATTGAAGGTGGCTTTACCAGCAGCGACTGGCTGTATTGGGAGCACACGGCATCTAATCTTGACTCATATCGAAAAGAACGACACCTATCGCCTGTGTTCAGATGCCGTCCCCGTTTCTTGCTGGTGATAAGGTTGCTTTGGTAAGTACATCTAGTCTCGTGGACGGAGCGAAAAAAAAGCGTAATTCCCAGAGCCGATCGCTGTTCTTTAGGTTGAAGCCGAGCAGGAAATCAAGCCAGACAATTATGTATAATCTTGAAGGAAGATTTCTAGGCTACGCCATCGTTTGGAGAATTGTATGACCTCTTTAAAAGACCAGGCGCACACGATAAGTACAAAGTGCACCGGTCATACACATGTGGTTCTTTTCTCATAGCTACATTTTCCAACCGACTTAATAATCTGCGATCTGCTTTCAGAAAGGAACAATATCAGTCCTGTTAATTAAAGATAGAATCATCCGTTGTGGCAGACAGTACAAATAAAATTTTATTCTTCAGGGACACCCAAGGAATAATCGCAAACTAGTCTAGTTTATAAACTGTAATAATGCCCAGGCAGTGTTAGATAAGAACTCTGGTTTAAACAATATGTTAACAGCAATGAAGTTCTCCAATTTGATGGTACTGTGTAAACCAAAGATAGGGTGAACGCCAGTGGTATGGGCATCTTTACAGCTTTAAATAATTTATAACCTCCTGTGAGTTTATTAGGGCTTACGAATTCGAAATCGTGTGAAATTGCTCTGAGGAGTGTCAAAAGGGGTTTATAGGATGCGTTTACAGACCCTTGCCTCAGCAGTATTGGTGGCCCATATGAAACAGAATTAGGAGAAGGTTGTGAGTATATTTACTGGTCATGTAATGTTATTATAGAAGGATTTCAACTTAACCAGCTATACATACGGACATTCAGTTGTTTAGGGTGGACTGTAGGAACAGCGAATCGTGTGAATATGTCCGGAATGCTTTATCTGATTATTACATAGTACAGTTAATTTGAGAACCGATTAGTGACCGTAACACATTTGAGCTTCCGATAATAAACTATTCTGCTCCTTTAACGTATTGCATAGAATTAGTGATCACAAGGCCGTTACAGAATAACGCTGTGTACAGGAACATAGAGAAATGTAGCCTGCAGTTTCTGCTTTTCCGATGACGCAAGAAATGTTTTTAGATTACCTGAAGAAAGAGCACCAAAACGTCGTCTCTGGGGCTAAAAAAGGCGAGTGTAAGTGGTTTATAGATCGAGAGTATTGTAGAATATGCGTTAGACACAAATGTGCGGAGAAATATTATGAGAGACAGGAAAGATCCGTCGTAATCCGACAACTGTTCCGAAAGGAAAGAGACGGTCACAGTGGATTTAAGTGCACTAGAAGTCTATTCGACAAACTAAAAGTAATGCCAACTTAAACATTTTTGTGTCTAAATGGTTCAAATGGCTCTGAGCACTATGGGACTTAACATCTAATGTCATCAGTCCCCTAGAACTTAGAACTACTTAAACCCAACTAACCTAAGGACATCACACACATCCATGCCCGAGGCAGGATTCGAACCTGCGACCGCAGTAGTCGCGCGGTTCCGGACTGAAGCGCCTAGAACCGCTCGGCTTTTGTGTCTAAGGCATTTCTACTATAGTCTAGATCTCTCACATCTTACACTCAACATTTACAGCCTCAGAGACGACTTTTGGGTGTTATTTGTTCAAGTAATCTAAGAACTTATTCTTGCCTCATGTGAAGCATTCAAAAAATACGAAAGATAAATTCTATCAACCGACGGGACAAACATTCTAAGATATACGAAATGTATTCACTGCTGCGAAAATGGACAACCATCAGGTGTATAATGGAATCACGACAGTGAAAATTTGTGGCGGGCAGGGACACGAACAGGGATTTTCCACTTATCGCGACATTTTTCCGTTTGGCTTTCAATGCTAGCGCCTTACAGTGGTTCGAAAATGGCTCTGAGCACTATGGGACTCAACTGCTGTGGTCATAAGTCCCCTTGAACTTAGAACTACTTAAACCTAACTAACCTAAGGACAGCACACAACACCCAGCCATCACGAGGCAGAGAAAATCCCTGACCCCGCCGGGAATCGAACCCGGGAACCTGGGCGTGGGAAGCGAGAACACCTTACAGTGCAGACATTTTAATTGAATGAATGCATGCATATCTGAAGGAACATTGCGTCCTATTTCTGAATCACAAAGACATTGCCATATCGTATTTAATCGCCGAAACCAGGAAAGAGACTTTCAATTAAAATGTTTAGCCTGTGGGGGAATAAACATAATGAAAGTACGAATGCAGGTTGCAGACATGTGGTTGACGACAGAGGGAAGCTTGGGTATGGTTGTGAGTTGTCTTCCGATAGACTAAAGGCCAGTTTGGCTTTACCAGAGGAGCAGTGCGGTCGTACGATATTTTCGCCTGCAGAGTGCGCGTGTTAGTTTTGTTTACCTTTGCGGTCGTTGCATGCGCGCGGTCCAGTACTCGAGAGTAACGGCGAACAGATTCCGTAAATCAACACTCCGTTTCACGTTCTGCAATGACTATGCAATACCAAAAGCACTCGTAATAGAGCGCTTTCTTCATGATATAGCCAAAATCCCAGCAAACGAGATAGTGGTCATCCACTTATTAACACTGCACAGTACGATGTATGTTAAGGTTAGCGATGACGTGACTTGCGATAAGATCCTCCGGAACACTCAGCAGGGGCTCCGGGGCTTCGTTTCTGCCACTCCGAAGGTAACGCCGGGCAAGTAACGGTCGATCACGGAGTGTTAGACATGCAAAAAGTACAGGTCTTTGAACTGCCGTTCGAACACCCGGCGGACGAGGTCATGGACGACTTGAGTATTTATTGCACATTCCACAGCCATGTAGCCGAACAATGGGCACAATTTCGAACCGGATGGTCCCAGCGTAGTTTCGAGTCCTCCCTCGGGCATGGGTGTGTGTTTTTGTCCTTAGGATAATTTAGGTTAAGTAGTGTGTAAGCTTAGGGACTGATGATCTTAGCAGTTAAGTCCCACAAGATTTCACACACATTTGAACATTTGAACAATTTAGAACATATCCAGTCCTCAATAGTGTCTGCCGTGTGTTTGTCGTTAGGATAATTTAGGTTAAGTAGTGTGTAAGCTTAGGGACTGATGACTTTAGCAGTTAAGTCCCATAAAATATCACACACATTTGAACATTTGAACAATTTCGAACATATCCGGTCCCCAATGTTGTCCACCAGATAACCACAGATCTCCAAAATCGTGTGCCATCCAATTTTCCGTTGCCATGGCAAGGAAGGGAATGTTCGATTAGAATCTCTCCAGCTTCACATCACACAACTGCCAGCCTCTGATGTATCACATGCACCGCAACCGACGTCCCCTCCTCTCTCCTACGTGACGGCTCTTGTTGCCCTGCAGCTTCACACCACCGCCTGGATCCTGTGTTGTTATATATATGTCGTGTGACCAGGGTCTCCCGTCGTGTAGACTGTTCGCCAGGAGCAAGTCTTTCGATATGTGGCAGGTCTGCTGGACAGCAGGGCGTGTCACACCACCAGCTACACACAGCAGCAGAGGGGGCGCCAGCATTCCAGTCCTCGGCGAGTTGCCGGTTCGACCCTCTGAGACCGACGTAGGGTGTTTCGCAAGCCAGCCAGTGGCAGGCCACTCTTCGGCTCACTACTGCGGGCAGGCGTCCTGGCTTCCAACACGTGCCAGAGGCATCCCGAGGCGAGGGCTGCAGATTCGGACGCCAGATCACGGGCACTTGATGTTGCTGCGATCTCAGCCACGCCGGCGAGAAGGACAGAGCTAGCCACCTTTAGCTAACACTGAGTGGCACTGAGTTGGCGAGGATGTAGACCGTGGAGTCAACTGCCAGCATCCTGACGACAATGCACTCTGCTGGCGTACAAGGCTCGACACAAAATTGAATTGCACAGGCTGCTGTGGTCCTTCCTCAGCATTGCGGAGCCCTGTGACGTGGACCGAGGAGATCAGCGCCAGATGTCATGGACATCAAAGACCCATACAGGTCTCTGCACCATCGCGCCGAAAGCTATGGAGGCGCACGCCTCCTGGCCCGCTTTTAGTGTGAGGGCGCCACAGTGGAACACGTGGTCGCAGCGGCCAATAGCGGCGCTCCCGATAGCATACTTAAGCGCCTGCCTCACACTCAGCCAGCCCCCCTCCAGTACACCTCTTGCAATATGCTGATGACACCGCATTCCTCGCCCTCGCTCCTACCCTCCAACGGTCACAACGCCTTCAGCGGAATCACCTTGACGTTTTTGCTGCATGGTGTAACCAGCGGCACCTAAAACTCAATCCTTCCAAGACCCAGGCAATCATAGTAGGTCGTACCACTCGCTCCTTCCGGCTCCTGGATTTCTCCCTTACTGTCTGCGCACGTCCTGTCCACTTCACCCCCACCCTCACCTACCTTGGCCTCACCATTGACCGTCACCTCACCTGGATCCCTCATCTCCGCTCCATCCAATCCAAAGCCCACAACCGCCTCTGACTCCTCAAACTCCTCTCTGGCTGGACGTGGGAGTTGCACCCCTCTACCATCCTCCACACCTACAAATCCTTAATCCGTCCCATCCTCTGTTATGCCAGTCCTGCCTGGATATCTGCCCCCCCCCCCCCCCGAAATTTTATAAGTCCCTCCAAATCCTTGAGCGTCATGCACTTTGCCTCGCCTACCGTATACGCCTCCCGTCCCCCATGCGGATCCTCTATGATCTCATTCCTTTCCCCCATCTGCTCCTATTCCTCGAACATATCCGCATCCTCTACACCTCCCGCCGTCTTGAACCCCCTCACCCCCTAGTTGCTCCTATCCTCTCCCATCCCCGCCCCCTGCCACGTCTTCACCGTTGTGTCCCCCCTACCCACCATCTCCACACCCTACATCTCCTTTCCCAAGGTGGCTTCCATCAGCTCCCCCTCCCGGATGATGCCCTCTCTCCCTCCATTTATCCTTCCCATCAACTCTGATCCTCAACCCCCCCTCCTTTCCTCCGTCCTTTCCCTGGGCTCCCTCTTCCTCCCCCCTTCCATCCTGTGTTTTCTCCCCGCCTATCACCTCCTTTCTCTCCCCCCCCCCCCCGAGTCCATTTGTACTACCCTCCTCTGCCTTCCCCAATACCTGGCCCGTCTGCTCAGCACCCCCACCCCTCTTATGGATCCTCCTCTTCCATTGGCTCCTTTCCCCCCTCCCCCTTCACTTTTCCTCTCCTTGCCCCCCTTTTTCCCGTCATCTGACCAGTTTCCCCCACCTGCTCACAGGTGTGGTATGTCGTATTTGTGCCAACTTTTAGTGCAGTGTTTAAGTGAGTGTTCGGTGTTGTGCGTCCTTCCTCAGTGTTGCGAACAGAAATCATGCTTTCGCTGGGTGTGCTTTTTATATCTCTTGCGAACAGAACCCAGACGGTCGCTGTGTTTTTTTAATTGTCTGTCTATTGTTATTCTGCTTCCTGTGTGTTTTATTAGCTTCATCAACCCTGTGTTTTATGTTTTACGCTCCAGAATTTTCTGCCATTTTTACCTTTAAGTCACCGATTTTATCGCCAACTCTTATTATTTTTTATTATCTTCATCTTTTTAAAACAAATTCTGTAGGCTGAAGAGCGGCGTAATAAACTGCTGCCAGCCCGCCCCCTTTAGGGGGAATCGAAACCCAATAAAGGAAAAAAAAAAGCTCAGCCAGCAGTCTGACATCGCATTGCGTCTGAGGACATATCGTCTCAGACAGCGTATTGACTTCGTGTTTCTATTCCAGCGGACGTGGTTGTCTTGTTTGGTTCGTTACTCTGTTGTCTATTCTTGTTGTGTCGTAAGGTCCTCCGTTGGTCGTGTCCGTCCTCTCTCGTTGTGCTGTTGTTCGCGGGCTGCTCCGCGGTTCCCGCCACCTTTCCGTCACTACTACCCCGCGACAACAAAGGGCACTGTAGTGGAAACAAATAAATCATTTTGAAAGCTTGGAGGAGTCTTAATATGGTGCCTTTACCTATTCCTGCTACATTTGGTCATCCTGATACATTTTGTTGCAGAAGTTTCCACTTCCTTTGGTGTCAGAATAGCAGACGTTGTCTGTCCAGTACGACATTTGAGCAAACTGCCCGCATTACATTCACAAGATGTTGTGAGTTTTGACCAGTTTCCTTTTGAGTGTTGGACATTTTCTTTATTTTTGTGTTTTTGAGTATGGATCCTGGCAAGCCAAATTTTAGATGCTTTGCGTAGGCATTTTATTTATTTTTGTCAGAATAAGTGTATTTGGGCAGTAACATTTATAATTTTTTCCTCATGGCATTTGATTACTTATTTATGATGATACTGAGTGTGATGATATGGAGCTGTAGCAAGTTAGGTTGTTCTTGTACATATACGCTTTGTTTCGGGAGTAACTAGGAATGAAAGCAGGGTCAGGGATGCCAGGTGTGTCAGAACCAGAAGCACTACAGATTTTGTTGGAAAAAGTAGCACAAATGAAAGCAGACAATACGCAGCTGAGAAATGAATTAAAATCTAGAAGTTAGCAGGAAACCGCATCTGATCAGTTGTTGTTGCCTTGGGTACAGCAGATTGATCCAGCTGCCGCGAGTCTGATTATTCCGTTTTCTGGCAAGGCATCTGAGGATGTGCGTTCGTTTGTTGAGGGCTTTGAGCATTCAACGGTGATGAATGGTTGGTCTGATGAGCAGTTGTTACATATACCCAAGATTAGATTAAGGGGTGAAGCGAAAATATATGTAAGGTGTTCTAAGGCCTTAAGGAAGCCAGACAGTTTAAGCAGTTAATGAAAGGGCTTTTACAAAGGTACAAAAATTACAATAGCGCTCGGTACATTAGTGAGAGGTTAAGTACAATGTCAAAGAGACAGGGGGAGACGATGGAGAAATTTGCGGACAGGATAAGGACAATTAATGAGTATACTTACGAGGTGCGTCAGAGCGAAGAAGTAAATAGTGTTCTGTGGCAGGAGACCGAGAAAAGGGCTCTTTATGTATTTTTGAGAGGTTTAACGGCGCATATGTCACGGAAAGTGCGTGAAGGGGCTCTGAAACATTTGTATTCATCCATTCAGCTGGCAATTCAGTGTGAGGAAATAGTCGTGGCAACAGGGGTATGCGAAAGTCAAACAGTGTTTACAGCGGGTGTGAAATGTTATGAGTGTGGTCGTATGGGACATGTGCAGAGGAAATGTACCCAGTCACCGAGGAATAGAGGAAGGGGAGGAAATCAGCACCATGGAGGATGGAGAAGAGGAGATAGGAGAGGTGGACAAGCGTTAAACGGCAGAGGAGGGCCCGAGACCAACCTAAGGGAGCTTCCGTTTAATTTCAATGCTAGGTATATGTATGCAGAGGTAGAATGTTCAGTGGTAGGATCCATAGGAACTAAAAAGTTTAAGATTTTGTGGGACACAGGGGTGCAAGTGTCAGTGGCTACTAGGAATATAAAGGGACGAATGAAGCTAGAACCACCACGTTATAGGTTGCGTGGAGTGGGGGATGAGGAGGTCATGCCTTTGGGGTCGGTGACAGTTGCCTTTCGAATAGAGAAAGTCAGATTTAATGCATGCATGGAGGTAGTACCATTGGTAAGCGAGGGCTACGACATGATCCTAGGAGTAGATTTCTTGCATCAGCATCATGCCAAAATTGACCTTGGACAACGAACTGTGGAACTTTTTGGAATGTTATTTCACCAAGGGGAAACTGTTGTCAATGCAGAGCCGTCGCGAGAGGTGTTCAACATAATGAACAAACCAATTGAACCGCGTACATTAGCATTAAGGCTTAATTCGCATGAGGGTGTGTCTAGTGGCATCGGCAAATCGCTTTGGGTAAGTGTGAAGTCAAATGTACCTGTGGGTACGCTATGTGTTATTGAACGATTATAGGATAATGAAGTTTTGGGTCCATTGTGTTGTTTTGTGAAACGTAGCGTTGTACACGTACAGGAGGGGAACGACGGGCGAGTAGTTAGCGTGGACGTGGATAATTTTAGTGCTGTAGACGAGAACTTGAGGAAAGGAGTTTTAGTAGAAAATCTGGATGTGACAGATGACGAAGACTGGTGTTCGAGAGGTAGGCTAAGCGATCAACAACTTACTGCCGATAGAACTGCATTGCGTGACAAAATTAAGAATTTGAAAGGAGGAGAAAGAAGGCATATGGAAGAAATATTGTGGGAATTTAAGGATTTGTTATTTCCACAAGGGCCGTTATCAGAAACTCCGTTAGTTGAACATAGGATACCAACAGGGAAAGAAGCGCCTGTTTACCGTAAACATACAGAATACCGAGGTATTTGCAGCCGATTGTGGAGGATTTCATTGATCAGCAGCTTGTGGACGGTATGACAGAGCATAGTAATAGTTGAGGGGAGCGGGTATTGTCCTAAAAAATTTATGGATGGAAATAAGAAATGTAGGGTCTGTCGTGAGTACCGATACTTCAATAATGAGACAGTAACGGACGCATACCCCATTACAAACGTATCGGAGACTTTGGATGACTTAGAACAGTGCCAGTACTTTTCTACGATTGATTTGACAAGTTACCATCAGTTAGAGGTGGCTCCAGAGGATCGTCCAAAAACTTTTTTCTCTACCCCTGGAGGCCATTACCAGTACATTATAATGCCATTCAGTTTGAAAAACGCTTCGGTGACCTTTCAGAGGTTGCTAGACAGTGTCTTGAGGGGCTTGTAACCACGGCAATGTCTTGTCTATTTGGACGATATTATAGTATTTTCAAGTAGTATGGAGCAACTTAGACAGCGGTTAAAAGAAGTCTTAATCAGATTAAGAGCATTTCGTTTGACGTTGAGTCTGGAGAAATGCCATTTTGCATTAGAAGAAGTAAAATATTTGTGTCATATTATCAGTAAAGACGGAGTGAAAACTGATCCGAGGTTGGTACAGGCTGTAAGAGATTATTGGGAACCAAAAACAGTTAAGGAAGTGCAGTCATTCATCCGAATTTGCAATTTCAATCGAAAGTTCGTCAAGGGTTTTGTAGATTTAGCACAGCCGTTGACGCGATTGTTACGGAAGGGTGTGAAATTTGAGTGGACAGCAGAGTGTCAGAAAGCGTTAACATCATGTCCGGTTCTTGTGTTTCCAGATATTGAAAAGGAGTTTATACTTACATGCGATGCATCGAATCAAGCATTAGGGAGTGCTCTTAGTCAGGAAATTTATGGTAAAGAACATCCTGTAGCCTATGTGTCTAGGCAGTTCAATGCAGCAGATAGGAATTACTCTACAACTGAGAGGGAGATTTTTAGCGTAATCTATGGAATCACGTATTTTAAATGTTATTTATATGGGAGATGATTTCGGGTAGTGACAGATCATGCTGCATTAAAGTGGTTGTTGAGGTTGAAGGATCCATCCACTGGAATGACTAGATGGGCTGTGAGGCTCAGCGAATTCGATTACGAGGTGGTGCAAAAGCCTGGGAAGAAGCACGGTAATGCGGTTGTACTAAGTAGGAAGGTAGCAAAAGTATAGGAAGGTAGCAAAAGTAGAAGTCATAGATTAATACCTAGCAGTATGGCAAGAATTACAACGATTGTAAATTGTATCGGACACTGCCACAGTTTAATATGAAAGACGGTCTTTTGTGCAGGGAAACGAAGTTAGTGCCAAGGGTAGTAGTGCCAGCGAAATTGAGGGATGAGGTTTTAAAGGAAGCACATGATCATGTGTTATCTGGTCATGGAGGTTGTACAGCGACGAATACGAGTGTGCCAGAGAGGTATTGGTGGAGAGGAAGGAAAGCAGATATAGATCAGTATGTCAAGAATTGTATACCATGTGCGCAGAGAACCGATCTGAGCCGGAAACAGGTACAGCTACAGCGATTACCAGAAGCGTCATGTCCATTTTCCTTGTTGGGGATCGATGTCTTAGGACCTTTTAGGCGAACTCCATCGGGTAACACATTCAATCCGGAAATAATAGATCATTTTTCGAAGTATGTGGAGATGGTGGCTACGTGAAAATCAACAGGCAGCAATGGTTGAGGAGGCGTTAGTAAACGAATGGATTTTGAAGTTTGGGGTACAATCATTACTGACAAAGGGACCAACTTCATGTCGGATCTAATGAAGTGTAAAGGATGAGCCAGACAGCAGGAGATTTTACTTTATTATATAAGCTTCCAAACGGTGACTTCATTTTTCCATTGCGGTTAAGCCATGACCGGCAGTGTTAGCTGCCTGTAAATTCTTTCATCCCACAATCTAGTTACAGGAAGTCAGCACTGAGGAAGGGCACCTTGATCACGCGCCTCTCTCATGTGCTTAAGAAGTAACGCCGCCCCAGGCGTCCCTTAGCAGCATTGCTCTGGAAAGTTCCATTGCCGCCCCCACGGGTTTCTCGGTCCCGACCAATCAGAGCGGAGGAAGCCACGTGGTGTTTCGAATATACGCGGCCGCCCGTCGCCGGGCCCCCTCTCTTGTACTCTAGCTCACCAGCGAGTCAGACGCGCGCCCTGCAACAGTGTAGGCCTTCCCGCTTCCCCCTGTGATGCTGCACTGTGGACTTAGTTTTGGCAGACCACAACTTTCGTTAGCTTCGTGAACTATGTTTCGCCGAACTCTACGCTCTGGCTCATTCTCACCTCCCTAGGCCCATGTGACCCCTTTTTAACGTGCTTTCGCCAATAAATGGCCTTTGTCAAAATTTTGTCCCATTCATTACATGACGCCCACCGCCTGCCCATACGCCCATCCTGTACAGAAGGATCTGTGTAAATTGTTCAACGTAAAGAAGTTTAGGACGAACGCTTTGCATCCACAGGTCAATGGAAGGACAGAACGGGTACACAGAACAGTCAGAAAGATGCTGACTTTTTATGTGGATTCTCATCACCGTCAGTAGGACGAGTATTTGAAGCATATTATATGCGCATACAACACAAAAGTCAATACAAATACCGGTTTGTCTCCATATGAGGTAGTGTACAGACGATAAATGCTTTCACAATTTGATTTCGTGAGTCTACAGAAAGGAAGGGCCGGTGAATCTGTACGTCAATCCGCAAGGATAATTCGGGATGTTTGGAAACGGGTACAAAAGGCGAATACAAAGGCTTTGGAAAGGAAGGATGACGCAATAAAGCGGAATGGAAGTTTACCACAGTACAGAGTGGGGCAATGGGTAATACTGTCCCGCTCCAATACGCAAAAAGGGAAAACAAAGAAGTACCTCACGAGGTATCAAGGGACAAAGAAGTTGTTGAAATAACATCCCCCATTAATGTTAAGCTTCAGCTGCCAACTAGGACACCAATAGCTCACACTGGGCGGTTACGGCCATCTAAGGGTTGCCTGGATGTGATTCCAGGCGTGCCACAGGAAGAAAAGAGGAAGAAAGAGAGAGTGAAGAGATGTGTTCATTGCAGAGAAAAGCAGGAAGATAGTGTACAGCATGAAGTACTGTATACTTCGCGATCCAGAAAGTAGTAGAGCATTAGAAATCTTTTTTTTTTCGTGTCACGTAGCATTGGGTCTGCGTAGAGTAATTAGGCAATGTAATTTCGTATGTTGTATGTATTTTCGAATATAGCCTGTTGCTGACAGCAGTCCTTTTAAAAATGGAGGAAGGGTGATGGTGATCCCTGTCCTCAGGTCACTGAAAAGGGAAGTGTAGCGTCTGAAGTATGTGGAGTGCTGTTGGAGGAGAAATCAAAAGCAGTTCTCGAGAAATAAATGCGTCAGAGTAAATTTTGCGCTCAAAGCCGTAATAAATATGTGTTGAACGATGTCGGAGTCATACGATTTCCTGTTCAAATTTTTAGTTAGCGTCAGTGCTTGGTCAGGGAAGTCGTGTTTAATGCACCAGTTCATATATTGTAAATTTAAGGATGAAAGTAGTCACACAGTCGGTCTTGAGTTTCAATCAAAAATAGTGAATGATGGAGGAAAATCTGTGACGTTATAAATATGGGACACGTGCACAGTGCAGTTATTTTTAGCTAGGGGGAAAGGAACAGACTTTCCAAGGGACATAGTGGTGCCAAAATTGAGATCGGAACGGGTTGGGGTGCATTGAATCTTCTCCACCAATGAGAATTTGGTAGTAGTAGCAAGCTATTTTAAGCAGGGGGTATTTGCAGAAGTGAAACGTATAAAGCTCGATGAGAGTGGAATTTTAATTAAAGGAACTAAGTGTAACATAATGGGACCAACCTTTCATCTGCCAGCATCACTTTCAGGAGTCACGCAGTCGAATGTCACACAGCCACAGCTGTACTGGCCAGAAGCCTATTTAGAGTTTTTGCGAAGGCAGAATCTGGCCTAGTGAAATTAACTCTGGGAGCCAGGTCTGTTGAGGGACGTAAACCAGTTCATTTCAGAGCAAAAGGTGCGTGTATCAACCAAACAGCTTGAGCAACATGTTTCTCGGTATAGGGAAAGGCAGAGGCAAGTGACGATCATTTTGAGCACCTCTGTGACAGGTGTCTTCGCAGCTTTAACTTTGTTATGTGTTGTTTTCTTTCTGATCAGGCGGAGATCTAATTCCAAGAGGGAACCAAGGGTAGTCCAAGTCCGAATGGATTCGATACTGAGGGCGTGAGACGAGTAGGTAAGGGGTTGATCGAGCAGTGGTCGTCCAGTAAGGAATTTTTACGTTTTGTTTCATGTCATGGATTTAAGGGGCACTACACCACATTTAAGTATTCAAATAGTAAGGAAATATGCCATAGGTGCCGACTCAACAGGTTAAGAGCTAGTTAAGGGAGGACACGGGGACCGTGTCTTTCCGACGAGGGGAATAATGTAGCGGCACCACAGTTTAATATAGGAAAGGTGTATCTGGGCAACATTTCTGAGAGCACAAGTTACAGCCAGGCGCAGGCTTGTTGACAGTAAGTTACGTTGACCAGCAGTTGCGAAGTAGAATGGAGGCCACAGGGCCGTCGAACCACTGAAAAGCGTAAACGCAGCGGTTTGCATAGCGCAAGTTAGAGGCAGGAGGGGCCCACTGGCGCATCCTAGATGTTTTGAGTATGTTACTTGGAGCGGCGCATTAGCAAAACAGAGGTGAACATCCACGTATTAGTAAGTGCAGGTTTCTAACAAGATTAACTGAAGTGAGGCAGCTGTCCTGGATGGCGGGGCATGTCACACCACCAGCCACATGCATCAGCAGATGGAGTGGCAGCGTTCCAGTCCACAACAGGTCGCTGGTCTGACCCTCTGAGTCCGATGTGGGGTCTGTAGCCAGCCAGCCAGCAGCAGGCCACTCTTCAGCTTCCTGGCTTCCAACAAACGCCGGAGGCATCCCGAGGTGAGGGCCACTCATCCGGACGCCGGATCGCGGGCGCTTGGTGTCGCCACGATCTCAGCCATGCCACCCAAAGGATGCAGCTGGCCAACTGCGGCTCATTTCGAGCCACACTGCCTCATCAGGGACGCCACTGGCGTACAGGGCTTGACACAGCACTGCATTGCATGGGCTGTTGGGGTGCTTCCTCAGCATTGCAGGGACCTGTGATATGGACTGAGGTGAACGGGGTCCTGTAGTGGTAACAAATAAATGATCTGCAAAGCTCGGACAAGTCTTAATATGGTGCCTTCTACCTCTTCCCGGTACATTTGGTCATCCTGATACATTCGGTGGCAAAATACCTAGGCTGACACCTAGGAAGCTGGTTGGGATGGTCTATGACCTCTTTATTCGCCCTAGATTAACTTCAACCTGATACCGTACCTCTCATTACTGTGCCGCCAGTAATACAGGATTGCAACGATCGATACAAACCATGTCGGTTTACCCCTGAAATTATCTCGTTATGAGACAGGGTTCGGATATCTGGCATTGACACTGCACTCCTCCAGGAAGCACACTGGCTGATCTGTCTCATGGTGACGAATACATACATTACGCCTATGTTAGTTATACCCTTGGCAGAGTGTGCAAAGCCCTCTTTACAGCATATTCTGTTGCGACACGGGAAGAACATGGCGGGATGATGCCGACACACAAGTAACTACTATTGTGCCATTCTCCTGACCTGATGATCCAGAGGGAGCGACAGTAGATTAGGGCACACATAGTAACAATGGCCTGACCTTGTATAAGGGAGTCCTTGTGAGAATGCGTCTACAGGACTCACTCGACCATGAGATACCTATCATGCACTAACGATGACGACGACAGCTCATAACCAAATGCGTCGTCAGAGGCACCGTCTCTCACCTAACAATCTGAAATAGTCACTGCCTTTGCCGGTCACTACCGGTACCTCACTGGCGCCAGGATTACCGACACATCAGTCAGAATGATCCACGATGGAGAGAATACGGAACTGATCACTAAGGACGAAATGGAGGTTGCCATCGACAAAGGTGCCAATAACTAGTCTCCTGGTTTGGATAGTCTGTCTCCAGAGTACTGTCGTGCCTTCCAGACGTTAATGGAACCGAGATGGACGAGCATGCATGTGATCCCACTCAGTTATGTCACATTCATCATCATTTCTAGACATAAGCCACGCCATGGTGTGGCGGTCACCGACTACCACCTGCTTAATCTCCTTAATGCGGACTGCAAAATCTTTGCCCGCATTTTGGCGGCGCGCCTTCGCCCCTTCTTCCCATCTTCCTATCAGTGGAACGGAGAACCCCAGGTGGACAGGTGAATATGTAGGCAGCAATAGGTGATGTGATAGCACTGACCATGACGTGGAGGCTCATAGCAGCTATGGTCGTAATCAAGCTCGATAGCACATATGGCAAAGTACATAACGGTTTCCTACTCTTCGTGATGAATCGGATGAGCTTCCTGTCCCTGTTCCTTAAACAAATTCATGAATGGCGTTTATGACAGAACTAGCTGCCTCATACATGTCAGCAGTTACTCAAGCAGTCGGTGATCTATCCGACAAGGTTGTCCACTATCGACCCTGATACACGACTTCGCTTTGGAGCCCGTTACCAAAAAAATCAAATCTACATTCAAGGGGTTCACACTAGGACAGTTCACACTCGATTGTCGAGCATACGCTTTTGGTTCGCTCCGAAGTGGAATTACCACGGACCCGGGAAGCAATCGTGACATACGGCAGAGTGGCATTCAGTTCGATGAACGTGAGTAAATCAGCAGTACTGACAATAATGCGTGGCCCCCATTGCCTCTCTAGCACCCTTCACATCGGTGCAAATCATCCAGTACCTGAGCACTATGTTCACTCACAATACATCTTATACGACGGCCACTAATTTCCGCCACACGTTGCGGAGTGTTCGCGCCAAAACCCACAACAGTCTACTCCACCGTCTCGACCCTCTTCGGCGGGTGGTCTACCTCAGTCGCCATGTTTCTTCGCAAATGGTGCATATCACACAAGTCCTACCCTCACCACACACGATTAGACTTCGTTTGGAAGCAGTATTCGGCTATATGCCACCAGGACAATCTTTAAGGTCCGGTATGAAACGCTTACACTCCTCCCTCGTGATGGGAGACTTGGTACGCTCAGCTTACAGACAGGGCTGATGCTCTGTATATGCGTATGATGTGAAAACAATGAACTGTACCGGCGGCATCCATTATAAGCAGTTTGGTTGGGGCGTCTCATAAGAGCGCCCATCCTTCCACCAGCGCCGATTGGCTACAGTCCTATCTAATTACTACGTATTGTTACCTTTATTGTGACCTGCAGTTAAGTGCATCCCGCATTCACAGATACGTGTCTCCTACAGCCAAAGAATCTATCACACCCTGCTACTTTGAGTGTCATGCAACACTGTTGAAAGGAAGTATCCTGCGATTCGTTGGTCAAATGTATGGTGCCATATCCAACAAGTTTACCACTCCAAAATTGTTAGAGCATCGTGGTACTTGGTTACCAATGGCAAAATTGCGACACGACAGAATTTACATGCACCCAATTGGCAGCCCACACCTCGACGAGGACATCCACTGCCTCACATGCCCATCAACCCTTGACATCTGGGACCTAAGCCGCAAGATGGACGCCTGTTTTCTCTGCATTCCTTCGACTATGGTTGTACGTAAGATATATATCTTTCCTGAGGACGCATGCTTCCCAGCTCTGAAAACCAAAGCTGTACTCTGGGTAAAAGGTTGATCGCTCAACTATATCTAAGGCGACAGCGACAAATCAGGCCTTGGCTTTTGGTGGAAGTTACGGAACGTCCACGCCGACTTGGAGCGACGATCTAATTACCAGACGCCAATTACGTGTATGACGTGTTTATGTTCCGCCCCCTCCCACCACCCAGATGGGGTGGGGGCGCTCATACCAGCGCCCATCCTTCCACCATTGCCGATTGGCCACAGTCCTATCTCATTACCACGTATTTCTACCTTTACTCTGGCCTGCAGTTAAGTGCATCCCGCACTCCCCATGACTTCTCCTGTTTTCGCTCCATCTGTATTTTTGGTCGTCCGTCTTATGAGCACGTCACAAAAGCGAGCGCATCTTTCGCTGGACAAGGCAGCCCAAGTAAGGAAGCACCATGACGCTCTGCCACCTTCATCATTGTCACATGAATACGGACTACATAAATTAGAAAGTCTCCACCACCATACCCTAACTATCACACACACTCTCCCACTATACGTCCGATCGCGGAGGGATAAAGCTGTGCCTTGTCCAGGCCTCAGTTACGATCCCTCCCCTCCCTACCTTGGGGTTTTGCGAACGGACGGATGTGTAGCTACTATTGTTTCACCGGCACCTTTCCTTACTTTGTAAATTTCATTACACTGTAAATACATTTCCCTATTGTTCCTATGTCCGCCCCGATAGCTGAGTGGTCAGCGCGGCGGAATGTCACGCTACGTGTCGCGAGTTTGATTCCCCGCAGGGTCGGAGATTTTCTTCGCTCAGGGACCGGGTGTTGTGTTGCCCTCATTATCATTTCATCCTCATCAGAGGAAGGCAACGGGAAACCACCACTGGAGTCACTCCCCTAGACGCTCATATGGTGGACCTCACTGACGAGTCTTCCACCATGACAAGACCTGCCGCAAGGCAGACCACGAAGATTTTTATTGTTCCTCTTTGGTTTTATACTAATAAAATTCTATATCAATAAAAAATGTGTGTAGATAACTGTAAAAGAAAGTAGGGCGTCAAAAACGTCAGTAGAGCACTTACCCTAGTAAAAAAAATGTTGGGTAACCGCTAGCGGTAAGCGGGAAATCAAGGTTTGACTCCCGGTCCGGCACAAATTTTAAGTGTCGTCATTCCATTAAACAGATGATCGTTGTCAATATTCGCAACTGTTGAGACATCTGAAGTATATTATAACGGCTGTAGTCACTGCAGTGCCTGTTCCCTTGGACACGCATGCATTTTCGAAGGAACATTGCATCGTACCTCTGAACAACCCAAGTACAGCAATGTCGTACAAATCCTAAGAAGATGTGGTCTTATGTCAAATTAATGAACGGTCCGATGGTATCTGTCAAGATAAGCTGTGACCATAATGGAAGAGAAACGGAGGATTGCAAAGAAATGGCCGAAGCACTAACCGTCTTTTTCAAAATTGTATCACTGAGGAAAATCGCAATGTAGATCCTCCTTTAGATTGGCGCAAGAACGTCAGAATGACAGATATCTAAGTAAGTGACCATGGGATAGAAAGCAACAACTGAAGCCACTCAACACAAGAAAGGCCATTAGATTTGACAGGGTACCAACATAGAATATGGGAAAGAAATGACACCTCTTGTAGTACCCGTCTACAGTACACTCAGTGGAGGAATGACGCATTCAAAGTAATTGTAAAAAATACGCTACTCATTCCTACTTTCAAGAAAGGTCATTGAACAGACGGACGTCACCATACATGCATATCGCTGACTTCAAATGGTTGAAATGGCTCTAAGTAATATGGGACTTAACATCTGAGGTCATCAGTCCCCTAGACTTAGAACTAGTTAAACCTAACTAACCTAAGGACATCACACACATCCATCCCCGAGAGAGGATTTGAACCTGCGACCGTAGCAGCAGCGCGGTTCCGGGCTGAAGGGCCTAGAACCGCTAGGCCACAGCGGTCGGCTCTCTGACTTCAGTCTGTTGTAGAGCTTCTGGTACATGCTTCGTGCTCACGTATTATAACTTTTCTGGAGGTCGGATACCTACTTTTTAGGAATGAACATGGACACCGCTATGTAAAGTCGTATGAAAATCACGGCCTTGGTTTGTCTATGGGATTCAGAAGGAAGTAAATTCAATACGACAAAACTGTTTGCATGTTTTGATAAGCTCGTATACTATCGGCTACGTAGAACGTGCACCAGTGGTAACATAACACACATTGACAACGGCGGTAGTAACACATGTAACATATTTTAGCAGTGTATGTGTTCCTTTCTTATTGTAACAATTTTACTTATAGACCTTTTTTTAGTTTCCTCTAATGCTTATGATTACTGTAAAATGTTTTATGTATACGTTATAACACTTCTTAAATCTCCAGAATGAGATTTTCACTCTGCGCCGGCCGCAGTGGTCTAGCGGTTCTGGCACTGCAGTCCGGAACCGCGGGACTGCTACGGTCGCAGGTTCGAATCCTGCCTCGGGCATGGGTGTGTGTGATGTCCTTAGGTTAGTTAGGTTTAAGTAGTTCTAAGTTCTAGGGGACTTATGACCTAAGATGTTGAGTCCCATAGTGCTCAGAGCCATTTGAACCATTTTTTTTTCACTCTGCAGCGGAGTGTGCGCTGATATGAAACTTCCTGGCAGATTAAAACTGTGTGCCCGACCGAGACTCGAACTCGGGACCTTTGCCTTTCGCGGGCAAGTACTCTACCAACTGAGCTACCGAAGCACGACTCACGCCCGGTACTCACAGCTTTACTTCTGCCAGTACCTCGTCTCCTACCTTCCAAACTTTACAGAAGCTCTCCTGCCAGGAAGTTTCATATCAGCGCACACTCCGCTGCAGAGTGAAAATCTCATTCTGGAAACATCCCCCAGGCTGTGGCTAAGCCATGTCTCCGCAATATCCTTTCTTTCAGGAGTGCTAGTCCTGCAAGGTTCGCAGGAGGGCTTCTGTAAAGTTTGGAAGGTAGGAGACGAGGTACTGGCAGAAGTAAAGCTGTGAGTACCGGGCGTGAGTCGTGCTTCGGTAGCTCAGTTGGTAGAGCACTTGCCCGCGAAAGGCAAAGGTCCCGAGTTCGAGTCTCGGTCGGGCACACAGTTTTAATCTGCCAGGAAGTTTCACTTCTTAAATCTGTTTAAAAAGCCGATATGCTTCTGTCTCGACTAAATAAATATGAGCAAATGCCAAAAAATGTAACATATGACACAATGTCATTTACTGCTAGGATGACTTAGCAGACGGAAGTCGTGAGACATATGTCCCTGACACTCGTCCTTATATGATGGTTACAGTGCGTATGAAGCGGCAGGCACGTTCGGCGTTCAACCTCTCTGAGGCCGAAAATGGATTAAGCGGTGCCTCAGGACAGGAGTAATTGGCCGGGTTCGAGAGACGTGATTAGGAACGGTGTCGAACGTCTCAGTAAGGTAACGTGTTAGCTGTCGCCTGTGCGGAACAGCAGGTTTTAAACGCCGTCCAACCGAAGAATGAGACCTATCTCGTTGGATCTGCGCAAATCGTTCACAACAGTTTACGCGATGCTTGCCTAAAAGCGCATAGGGCTTCTCATTAAGTGGTCCTATCTCATTATTACACACTACACGTCATCTTTTCAAAGGAGTCATTATTTAGCTCAGTGAATGGGAGTCCAGTGGTGACCGAAGGCCACCGGGAGCACGTTATGAACCACAGAGCGTGGGGCAACATTCGAGTGTTGGCCACATCATAGTCTCGTGCCGGTGTTTATGTGATCAGATGGGGCACGAGTATTTCATCGAATTTGTGGCCACATCCCAAAGGATCAAAACGTGCACATCATGAAATATATTACGGTGCTGAGTCTGAGGACCATTCAGCAATGTCTTTCATAACAGAATGAGGTCGATCTAGTTGACTGGCGTGTTCGAGCGCCGGACTTGAATCCTATGATAATTTGTGGCCCAAAATGAAAAATGGTTCAAATGGCTCTGAGCACTATTGGACTTAAATTCTAAGGTCATCAGTCACCTAGAACTTAGAACTACTTAAACCTAACCAACCTAAGGACATAACACACATCCATGCCCGAGGCAGGATTCGAACCTGCGACCGTAGCGGTCGCGCGGTTCCAGACTGTAGCGCCTTTAACCGCTGGGCCACCCCGGCCGGCGCCCAAAATGAAGAGTCACATGAATTTACACTGGCCGACACAGTCCACGCGCATTTCTGTCCCACTGTGGGACCTAGTGACGAATACATGCAAGAGTGTTGCGAACAATGAAACATATATCCAAGGGTAGGTTATCGATGCCAGTGGTGGGTGGACCTTGTAGCAGCTTCATTCCTGATGCGAAAATTTACTGATTACACAGTATTCCACTTTATATTCCAACATTTGATATAACTATATGTTTCGGCTCTCCCTGTCGGAGGTTCGAGTCCTCCCTCGGGCATGGGTGTGTGTGTTGTCCTTAGCGTAAGTTAGTTTAAGTTACTAGTGTGTAAACCTAGGGAGCGATGGCCTCAGCAGTTTGGTCCCATAGGAACTTACCACAAATTTAAAATAACTGGTTTTTATTAATTGTTAACGCAGGTGCAGTCATTGCACTTTAAATTCTGTTTATTGAATTCGAGCTTCTTAACACTTAATACATGAAAATGCAAACAGAAGCACTGAGAAGTCAATTTAAATTGAAATATAAATGGTATCAGAGAAAAACATTTAATACCGACCGATATAAGAATAGGTAAAGCCTGAAATAAGATTATTCTCTTCCCTGCTGCCTCTCCAAAATTTTCTGATCTTCTTGTGCAAAAGAGGTACAGTCAGTAAATACAAGACACGTTTCTCATGTTCACATTCTTCGGGAGCCCAGGGATAGAATTCCATATATTGTGCCCATTTCTTTAGGTAAGTCTTCAGAGAAACGGCAGCTACACATTATGAATACAGAGTTTCCTTCTTCATATTACAAACTGAAGCAGATTCTTCAGTTAAATTTGTATCAGATTTCAAATGACTTGAAGATTGTGATTCCTTTGTTTCCTTCTTTTCGTTTTCAAGAACAAACCTTTTGTTTTTGTCTCCTTTAATACCGCTACAGCTTTGTTTCAAACTTCCTCCATAAGAAGGCGATGTTAACAACTTAACAGGTTCATAACCCGCTGATTTTATAGAGCTGGGAACTCTTCATGTGTCTTGCTGATTTTCCTTGATGGCTGGATAGCCCTTGCATCTGCATCTACGTGATTATTCTGCTATTCATAGTAAAGTGCCTGGCAGAGGTTTCAATGAACCACCATCATGTTGTCTCTCTACTGTTCCACTCTCGAATGCCACGCGGGAAAAACGAGCATTTAAATTTTTCTGTGTGAGCCCTGGTTTCTCTTATTTTGTCGTGATGATCATTTCTCCCTATGTAGGTGGGTGCCAACAGATGTATTCGAAATCAGAGGAAAAAACCGGTGATTTAAATTTCATGAGAAGATCCCATCGCCACGAAAAACGCCTTTGTTTTAATGATTGCCACTCCAATTCACGTATCATGTCTGTAAAACTATCTCCCCTATTTCACGATAATACAAAACGAGCTGCCCTTCCTTGTACTTTTTCGATGTCATCCGTTAGTCCCTCCTGATGCGGATCCCACACCGCACAATAAATAAATATAGGATGGGGCCCCTCCACGCCCGCACCAACGTGGTGACCAAACCAAAAGTTCTACTGTCACCTCCGTAAGCATGTTAGTATTTGAATCAGGCGTCACAGGATGCAGGCTGTGATGTTATCCATGCGTCTGGGTAAGACTACTCATTAACATGGTCCATCAGGAGAAAGAAGTGGTCGAAAACGATCGAAGGGTAGCGGTTGTAAGAGCAGAGGAAAAAAAGTGCCAAGGCCAGCGCCAAGGGAAAAAAACCTCTGCGACAGTAGGACGGGTAGTAAGGGCAGTAGCGGCTTGCTAGCTGCGACAGAGCATGCAAGGTGAGGGGTGGTTAGCGTGAGGTATCGTGCAACGTTACCTATGTACTGCGTGGTCGTTAGCTGGGTCAGTCCGGTTGCTGCGGCTGGGCTCGCTTGTAGTCTCCTGGGCCGGCCGCAGTGGCTTCCTCCCTGTAACATAAAAGTTCGGCGCGGCAACGCATGCGCTGCTGTTAGGCCCTCTGCTGCGCCCTGTCGTCAGTGACTTGGTGCAGCTTCATCAGGCTGGTGCAGAACGGCGGCGATCGGCTACCGTTCAGCGTCGTCCTCTACTGCACGCCGCAGCCTTTCCGTAATGTAGCTTCCATGAGCTCCGCTTGTTCGGAGAGCTGCGCCAGTTCAGCGTCGGAGGAAGTATTACCATTCGCTCGCGCTTGTGCGATAAAGGCTGCCCTTTTGGCTTCTCTATCCCTTGCGGGGCCCGCTCCCGCAGCAGTCGGCGTTGCCACCGGTTCAGCTGGGGCGGCGGTTGTCTTCTTTGCGCCTCTCACCTGCGGTGCTGCTGGGACAACCGCTGGGATAGGCGCGCGAACGTCCTTCTGCGAGGTCGCAGGAGTGTTCGCAGGTACGACTGCGCTGAGGCCTTGGGCGAAGACTGCTCGCAGTTGCCTCAAGGCCTCATCCTTCTCTGCAGCCACGGCGGCTGCGAAGGCAGCCCTCTCCGCCGCCATGACGGCTTTGAGGGCTGCTGTGGCCTCTTTCACGGCGGCGCCGAGTTCGAGGTCACACTTCTTCACGGGAGGGCGAGCTGCGTCCTGGCTGCCCGTTTCCGAGCGGTCGTCCCTGCCCCTGGCAGGTGGATCTGCTACTGCGCCGTCCCTCAGCTGCGCCGGGCTTCTCTGCGCCCTACGCCGTTTCCGACGTCGTCTTCTCTTCTGCTGCTGCGTCGGTGCGGCCGCTTCGCCGCCTCCGGTTTGGGTGCGGCTTGAGAAAGCCGCACAACCGCGCCAGCTGGCGACGTGCGGGCCGCCACACCGGACACAAGTCGGCAGAGCGTTGCTGCCGCGGTCGCAGGCGCGGCTGTCGTGCTCGCCTGAGCACTAGACGCACCGCGCCGCGTTGCGGCAATACTTGGCTACATGGCCCTCGCCCTGGCACCTGAAGCACTGGGGCAGAGGGTCCGTGGCGGTTGGGAGAGCCTCTGTCGTCACCGGGAAGCCCAGCAACTTCCGCAAGTCGAAGATGTCGCTCCCGCCGTCGACCGTTTGCACGGTCACGGCATAGAGCGGCGCCCTCTTCCTGTTGGTTCGGTTGTGCAGCCTTGCGGTTGCACAACCAAACCCGGCTCGCAGCAGCCCTTCCCGGACCGCTGCCTCGTCACAGCACCAAGGTAACCCCCTGAGGAGTGCCTTGGTCGTCTTCATCCTTCCGACGGAAGGTGCCTTATCACGCGCCGGCGGTGCGTCGACGACGTGGTCGGCCACTGCGACCTTGATCGCCCTGTGGTCGGCCACGTTTTCAGCTCGAACGCAGATCAGCGAGTCTGTATCGACAGACTCGTAGACCACCTCGTTCCGAGCGCAATTCGTGATGGTGTCGAACAGCGCTGTCCACGCGCCTTTGCATTTGACGTACAAAGGGGGAGCAGGCCGCGACTCGTCTTCACGGGAGTTCCTCGCATGGTCGGCAGACTCGGTGAGTTGCGCAACCGAAGGACCCTTCGTAGCGGCAGGTTTCCTCTGCGCACCCTTCTTTCCCATGCTGCGAGGCGCGGAACACGACAATTTGCACGCGTTGTAAGAACAACGCACGACAATCTGCTCTCCGCGGCGCCCACAGCACAGAAAACCTCTTCACGAGCTCTCAACGGCCGAGTAGGCTAAGCGCGCAACGGCAGCGATGCGCTCGCCTCGCCAGCTCAGGCCGCTCTCTTGCCCCACACCGCACAGTAATACTCCAGAATAGGGCGGACAGTCGTAGCGTAAGCAGTCTCTTTGGTTGACCTGTTGCACTTTCTGAGTGTTCTGCCAATGAATCGCAAACTTTGGTTTGCTCTACCTACAATATTATCTATGTGATCGTTCCAGTTTAGGTTATTTGTAATTGTAATCCGTAAGCATTTAGTTGAATTTACAACCTTAAGATTCTTATCACTTATCGCGTAATCGAAATTTAGCTGATTTCTTTTAGTACTCATGTGAATAACTTCACATTTTTCTTTATTCAGGGTCAATTGCCACTTTTCGCACCATACAGATATCTTATCTAAATCATTTTGCAAGTCGTTTTGATCATCTGATGACTTTTCAAGACGGTAAGTGACATCATCATCTGCAAACAATCTAAGACGGTTACTCAGATTGTCTCCTATGTCGTTAATATAGATCAGGAACAATAGAGGACCTATAACACTTCCTTCAGGGTCGCCGGATATTACTTCTGTTTTACTACGAACTGTGACCTTTCTGACAGGAAATCACGAATCCAGTCGCACAACTGAGGCGATACTCTATAGGCACGCAGTTTGGTTAGAAGACGCTTGTGAGGAACGGTGTCGAAGGCCTTCTGGAAATCTAAAAATATGGAATCAATTTGACATCCCCTGTCGATAGCACAAATTATTTCATGAATATAAAGAGCTAGTTTTGTTTCACAAGAACGATATTTTCTGATTCCGTGCTGACTATATGTCAAAACATCGTTTTCCTCGAGGTAACTCATAATGTTCGAAGACAGTATATGTTCAAAAACCCTACTGAAAATCGACGTTAGTGATATAGGCCTGTAATTCTGCGGATTACTCCTACTTCCCTTTTTGGATATTGGTGCAACTTGAGCAATTTTCCAGTCTTTAGGTGCGGATCTTTCTGTTAGCGAGTGGTTGTATATAAGTGCTAAATATGGAGCTATTTTATCAGCATACTCTGAGACGAATCTGACGGGTACACAATCTGGTCCGGAGGCCTTGCCGTCATTATATGATTTAAACTGCTGTGTTACACCGAGGATATCTACTTCTATGTTTCTCATCTTGGCAGTTGTTCTTGATTGGAATTCAGGAATATTTACTTCGTCTTCTTTGGTGAAGGAGTTTCGGAATACCGTGTTTAATAACTCTGCTTTAGTGGCACTGTCATCAGTGACTTCACCGTTGTTATAGCGCTGTGAAGGTATTGATTGCGCCTTGCCACTGATGTGCTTTATGTATGACCAGAATGTCTTTGGGTTTTGTGCCTGATTTCGAGACAGAGTTTCGTTGTGGAAAATATTAAAAGGATCTCGCATTGACGTACGTGCTATATTTAGAACTTCTGTAAAACTTTGCCAATCTTGGGGTTTTTTCGTTCTTTTAAATTTGGCATGGTTTTTCGTTGCTTCTGCTACAACGATCTGACCAGTTTTGTGTACCATGGGGATCTGTACCATTACTTATTAATTTATGTGGTATATTTCTCTCAATTGCTATTGACACTATCACTTTGAAAACATTCCACCTCTTTTCTACACTTACATGATCAGATCGGAAAGAGTGAAGACTGTCTCTTAAAAAGGCGTTCTTTTTATGGTTGTAGGTGTTATGGTATTCAGCCTAACAGAAACTGCCTTGTGGTCGTTAATTCTTGTATTCGTCACAACACTCACTATTTGTGCAGGATTATTTGTTGCTAAAAGGTCGAGTATGCTTTCGCAACCATTTACGCTTCAAGTGCGCTGATCAAAATAATTTTCTGAGAAAGCATTCAGTATAATTTCGAATGATGTTTCATGTCTGCCACCGGCTTTAAACGTATAATTTTTCCAGCATATCGAGGTTAGATTGAAGTCACCACCAACTTCAATTCTATGAGCGGGGTACTTATTTGAAATGAGACTCAAGCCTTCTCTGAACACCTATGTCTTCTGAGTCGGGGGATCAATAAAACGATCCAATTAATAGTTCAGTCACATTGTCAGGTATAACCTCTACCCATACTATTTCACATGAACTATCTACTTCAATTTCGCTACAAGGCAAACTACCGCTGCCAGCAATAAATACTCCATCACCAACTATACTTAATCCACCCTTTCTGAACACTGTTAGACAGTTTGAAAAAATTCCGGCGGAATTTATTTCAGGCTTTAGCCAGCTCTCTGTACCTACAACCATCTGAGCTTCAGCGCTTTCTATTGGGGCTTGGAGCTCTGGTTCTTTCCCAACACAGCTACAACAATTTTCTACCACTGCCTTACTGTGTTTTACGTGCCCACTTTTAGACGGACGCCGTTTTGTGGTTCCCTGAGACCCACTAATCTAAAAAAAACGCCCAGTCCCTCCCACACAGCCCGCGCTACCCGTATAGCACCCTACTGTGAGTAGTCGACTCCTGACCTATTAAGCGGAACCAGGAAACGCAGCACTGGTTGGCGCTAGTCAAGGGATCTGCAGCCTAAACGGTCACAGAACCGCCTGAGCCTCTGATTCAGACCTTCCACTCGGCTCTACACCAAAGGACCACAGTCGGTTCTATCGACGATGCGGCAGATGGTGAGCTCCGCCTTAATCTCAGCAGCAAAACTGGCAGTCTTTACCATTTCCGCTAGCCGTCCGAAACCAGACAAAATATGCTCCGATCCAAAGCGACACACGTCATTGGTTCCAACATTAGCCACCATCTACAGTTCGCTGCCCCCTGTAATCTTTATGGCATCCGTAAGCACCCTTTCCACATCCGGAATGAGTCTCCCCGGAATGCACACGGAGTGCACACTGGCTTCCTTCCCCTCCATGGCAGCCATGTTCCTAGGGGGCCCCATTACGCGCCTAACGTTCGGGCTCCCAACTACTAGCAAACCTACCCTCTGTGAAAGCTCAGACCTTGCGGGCCGAGAAGCGTCCTCTGGAACAGGGTGGACGACTGAATCCGGCTCAGGGACATCGTCAGACACAGATAACGCCCGAAACCTGTTCGTCAAACGAACAGGGAAGGCCCTACAATCCGCCCCTCGGAAAGTTTTTCGCTGCCTGCCAGACTTAGGAATGATCTCCCACCCGACCACGGTTGAGGGGTCAACCTCAGTGCAGGCAGTACCCGGGGAGGTCACAGCAGTGGACCGATCGGAGGACACGTGGGACGTGCTCGACGTCCCTCACATCCCCGCGTCCGATCCCCCACAGTGACCCCCCTTGGCAGCAGCTTCGAGCTGTGTGACGGAAGCCAACGCAGCTTGAAGCTGCTAGGGCAGTCACCAGCTCAGCTCGCGTCTGTACACAACAGTCACAGTTCCTATCCATTACTACAGTCGCTCCTCATTGGACTCTTATATACTCCATTGTTTGCGTCTTGTATGCCTTCTTGTATAGAAAAGTCACTGTCTATAAGTATATTTCTGTTACACATGGAGATTCTCCTTTTGCAGAGGCGGTTAATAGCATTTTATGTTGTTGCTACTGTCAAGTATGCCGCTCCAAGTAACCTCGTATTCAAAAAGTAGGTTACTAATTCTCCTGGCTTATTCGCTCAGCGAGTTTTTATCTCCTGGGGATAAGGCGTTTCAAACGGTCCCATGAATTACACAGAAAATACTGCATTTTATACTTGAAAGGCGGTGATCAACACATGATGAGTAATCGGTTTTCTCTTGTTACGTCTATCACACAAATCGGATATGATGCCCAACCGCATTAGTACAGCGGGATCATCGCCAAATGACTTCACAATATTCAAAACTTTGTCATACCACTTGGTAAAAGTATGAGTCGGAGACGGCCGGTGTGGCCGGGTGGTTCTAGGCGCTTCATTCTGGAACCCCGCGACCGCTACGGTCGCAGGTTCGAATCCTGCCTCGGGCATGGACGTGTGTGATGTCCTTAGGTTAGTTAGGTTTAAGTAGTTCTAAGTTCTAGGGGACTGATGACCTCAGATGTTTAGTCCCATAGTGCTCAGAGCCATTTGAACCATTATGCGTCGGAATCCAGCTACTGGAGCGTCAAGCAAAAGTTACCATAATATTAAATAGATTGTCCTTATATGCGATACTGTCGTGTATTAGGAGATGCATGACGTCTCAAATTTCGAATCAGCCATGTTGTGTTAGAAATCCCGCCTGGTAGTTACGCTGCTGAGTTGAAAGGACCATTCATTACAGCTAATGAAAGAGTAGATTGTGACAAACATAAGCATGTGAATATTGTTGCAACACCTACTTAACTTCAGATACTAAAGCGCTACAAGCACGTACACTCAGAAACCTTAAAATTGAGCTCTTATAAAATCGAGTTTCCTCGGCAATTTCCAGTTTTTGATTGACTTGTTGTCAGTGCGCTGTGCCTCAGGAGCTGTGAGAACAGATTTCTGATGTGCCGCAGCAGAGCTGAGCACTTACTTTAGTCAGAATTTAACTGTCTCACGTTAGCGCATGGTGGGCACCATTCCTTTACATTCCATATAATTTTTAGTAAAGTTACATCTAGTGGGTACACAATAATTTCAAACCAGTACATAAATATTCATTTTCTCAAATTCAATTCTAACTGTAGTCAGGCAAATCGTTCCTTGGTCTGGCGTTTGTAGTTTTCTCGCCGACAGACCACCGAAATATCTGAGTTCTACTTTTCTTCAGAATTAGGGAGGAACGAACCATACTTTCCGTTAGAAAACCAAACTGTAAGCTTGTTCTGTCGATTGGAAGGTCGAGCATTTCTGTACGTGCTTATCTCTTTCCGGTTATTATACACATCGAACCGGATTTTAATAAACGTTGTCTGACAACTATAAATATCTTATTGAGACCTATTACGCCCAAAAGTTAAAATTATTTTTTCCAGCTTATTTGTAATTTTGCTTCGAGTCAGAAGTACATGAGTTCATTCCCTTTTAGCGAGTTTTATCTTAATAATTATTCGACTAGTTACTCTATCAAATACTTTAAGTGTGAGCTTCTTTAAAAATGTAATTCTACTAACCTTGTGAATGATCTAAAATTACTTAATCCTCAAAATAATAACATTCTCTCACTTTTGTAACACACTTGTTTTCAGAATTTTATGATGGTTTTTGTTATCTGGTACTACAAGAGTTCTCTTCAAGGCAACTAATAATATGCACCAGTTTTGTACTCATCAAGAAAACAGGAACTACCACAGAAAGGCCGTTGGTACATACTACGATGGCGACATAAATAAAATTGGCCAGATGACGAAAAAGAACTCTGATTCGCCAAGTGACTACCAAGCATTAGATCGGTAACTACTTGTTTTAACTAAAATTCTGTATTGCGCTGAAAAAAAAATTGAATTACCGTGCGATACAAACACAGATTCGGAGCTTCATCGCTACCAACACATGCTTCAAGATATAATATGAAGCAAGGTATAATTAATGCGATTAAAAGAACAGAACGCGGTACCAGTATACTCTTGTAGGCACAAGAATGCGTCTATGTTATTTACACTGGCATATTGTTTTCTTGGTAAAGAACAAAACTGTTTCATCAAGCTGTTGACCGGGGTGATGACGGAAGATTGTACTAGGGCGTATCGTGGTATTAAAAGCTCCAGCATTCCATGAGCGTAGCCAAAAATTGCAAAACCCTGCGACGTGTGGATGTCAAATCACACCGGAATGAGGGAACTGCTCAAACTCCATCACACTTTCCAACGTTGGTACCACATTATACATCGTGTCTTAAGGAGAGTGTGATGGAGTTTGAGCAGTTCCCTCATTCCGGTGTGATTTGACATCCACACGTCGCAGGGTTTTGCAATTTTCGGCTACGCTCATGGAATGCTGGAGCTTCTAATACCACGATACGCCCTAGTACAATCTTCCGTCATCACCCCGGTCAACAGTTTGATGGAACAGTTTTGTTCTTACCCACCATGCGCTAACGTGAGACAGTTAAATTCTGACTAAAGTAGGTGCTCAGCTCTGCTGGGGCACATCAGAACTCTGTTCTCACAGCTCCTGAGGCATAGCGCACTGACAACAAGACAATCAAAAACTGGAAATTGTCGAGGAAACTCGATTTTATAAGAGCTCAATTTTAAGGTTTCTGAGTGTATGTGCTTGTAGCGCTTTAGTATCTGAAGTTAAGTAGGTGTTGCAACAATATTCACATGCTTATGTTTGTCACAATCTACTCTTTCATTAGCTGTAATGAATGGTCCTTTCAACTCAGCATCGTAACTACCAGGCGGGATTTCTAACACAACATGGCTGATTCGAAATTTGAGACGTCATGCATCTCCTAATACACGACAGTATCGCATATAAGGACAATCTATTTAATATTATGGTAACTTTTGCTTGACGCTCCAGTAGCTGGATTCCGACGCATAATGGTTCAAATGGCTCTGAGCACTATGGGACTAAACATCTGAGGTCATCAGTCCCCTAGAACTTAGAACTACTTAAACCTAACTAACCTAAGGACATCACACACGTCCATGCCCGAGGCAGGATTCGAACCTGCGACCGTAGCGGTCGCGGGGTTCCAGAATGAAGCGCCTAGAACCACCCGGCCACACCGGCCGTCTCCGACTCATACTTTTACCAAGTGGTATGACAAATTTTTGAATACTGTGAAGTCATCTGGCGATGTTCCCGGTGTACTAATGCGGTTGGGCATCGAGAAAACTCGATTTTATAAGAGCTCAATTTTAAGGTTTCTGAGTGTATGTGCTTGTAGAGCTTTAGTATCTGAAGTTAGGGGCTGCAGATATCGACCGCGGTCCGTAAAATATCGCTGGACCCGCGAGTCGCGACTAGAGCCACTAGCGCCGCTCAGCGGCATGTGACAAGTATATAGCGAGCTCTCGTCCACTCCTGCTCGGGACGTCATCTAGGAATGTAGCATACTCTTCAGCTGATAGGAAGCAACCTCTAACAAGGCTCTTAGTCAATTATGGCATAAGTAATGCCCCTCTACATATGTTTGTAATTATATGTATGTTGCATATGAAGAAACCTGTAACACAAGTTAAGTACAATATACAGGGTGATTCAAAAAGAATACCACAACTTTAGGAATTTCAAACTCTGCAACGACAAAAGGCAGAGCTAAGCACTATCTGTCGGCGAATTAAGGGAGCTATAAAGTTTCATTTAGTTGTACATTTGTTCGCTTGAGGCGCTGTTGACTAGGCGTCAGCGTCAGTTGATGCTAAGATGGCGACTGCTCAATAGAAAGCTTTTTGTGTTATTGAGTACGGCAGAAGTGAATCGACGAGAATCCGCGGGAAACAACTCAGTATGAACGTGACTCGCCTAAGGTGAACGTTTTCTGTGCCATTTCAGCCAATAAAGTTTTTGGTCCCTTTTTCTTCGAAGGTGCTACTGTAACTGGACTACAGTATCTGGAGATGTTAGAGAATTGGCTGTTCCCTCAGCTCGAACAAGAAGCACAACAATTCATATTTCAGCAGGATGGAGCGCCACCACATTGGCACTTATCTGTCCGTAACTACCTGAACGTCAACTACCCGAGGCGATGGATCGGCCGCCAGGCAGCCCGTGACAGAGCACTTCATCACTGGCCTCCAAGAAGCCCTGATCTTACCCACTGCGATTTTTTCTTATGGGGGTATGTTAAGGATATGGTGTTTCGGCCACCTCTCCAAGCCACCATTGATGAATTGAAACGAGAAATAACAGCAGCTATCCAAACTGTTACGCCTGATATGCTACAGAGAGTGTGGAACGAGTTGGAGTATAGGGTTGATATTGCTCGAGTGTCTGGAGGGGGCCATATTGAACATCTCTGAACTTGTTTTTGAGCGAAAAAAACTTTTTTTAAATACTCTTTGTAATGATGTATAAGAGAAGGTTATATTATGTTTCTTTCATTAAATACACATTTTGAAAGTTGTGGTATTCTTTTTGAATCACCCTATATATTATTTTTTACCGACGGCTACTAATTATTTCAGTCGTAGCTGATACACACTACGCAGCCAGCTCCTTACCGATTTCACTGTCAATCCTGCAATACATGTTTCTATTTAGCATTGGACACTTGTCATCGTAACAACTGACGACGAGAATTATAAGATGAAATCTTAAACGACCAACGGAATAACTATTTCAAAAATGGCCCTAACATGGAATCCATAGGTAGAGAATTGCTGTAATATCCTACTGAATGACAATTTTTTTACTAAATCTACAAATAACAATAATAATTAAAGGAAGAGAATTACACGTTACTTCAAATGAAATACAAATAAAAATTAATTGATGTTTCACTATATTAAAAGCCATGGCACAGCAAAAGACTCAGTGGCATGACTGTTCATGACTGTTAGAAAAAGTGACTGCAATAAAGATATGAAGCAATTACGAGAGCACTACCGTATCCTAACATGGCTTCAAATGGCTCTAAGCACTATGGAACTTAACTGCTGTGGTCATCAGTCCCCTAGAACTTAGAACTACTTAAACCAAACTAACCTAAGGACATCACACACATCCATGCCCGAGGCAGGATTCGAAACTGCGACCGCAGCGGCCGCGTGGTTCCAGACTGTAGCGCCTAGAACCGGTCGGCCACTCTGGCCGGCTACCGTATCCTAGCTGCACATTCAATCACTAATATGAATGCAGTCCACCAAATATTTTAGCTACTCCTGTGGTTGACTGAATAATAAATGAAAGCGATACTGTTAGTTGAGCCGGGATTAAGGCCAGTGTGGCAGCGGTACGTCCCCTTTGTATACATGAACACCCACCAATCGCCGGTGCTGATGCATACTCTCACCAGTCTGCTGTTGCCTTAAGTCGGCCGTGCGTGGTCGCAAGTGAAATACTAGAATCTCGTTCGTCAGTATTCGGACACCATGAAGTTTCATCAACTGTTTGAACTCGGAATCCCGGACGTCTAAATCCAGCGACCTTTCACCTTCCACATCCAAATCAAGTGGGTCCGTTTTCACGCGTCCCTGCTCCCCACACTGCTGGTTGCGCCGATCCGGCTGCAGCCACATATAAGGAAATATTTTACTGTTTCCACCAATAGCGGGAAAACCGCCACGTTTCATAAATTTCCACCACAGAATGACTCCAGACGTGGGCCAATCAGAGCACATCATTCTCTCCAGTTTGTTTTAGAAATTCCCGTGTGACGTCGGTAGGTGATGGGCGAATCAAGCGTTGTTTATACACTTCTGAATTTCCCGAAGCCTCACCAACGTGAAGGGAACTCCGTGAGGCTTCTCTTCCCATTGCATAGGCCCAGACATTCCAAAATTTGTTATCTCACATCATAAATTATTAGGAGGCAGCCAGCACTTGAAACTACCGCCGTTAGCCGTCTACACAACCAAAACGTGCCGAATCGTGCGAACCCCGTCTTAGCTTGATTGACAGAGGCCCTCTCAGGTGGCTCCTTGACACGTGTAAGTCGTAAGAAACTTCTGAATGCTGTGTGGTCTCCCATGTCGCTTTCAGAGTTTTGTGCAAACTGCGGTTCTCACTCATTAGTAGAATTAAGCAACCAGCTTCGACCGACCGCCACTGCAGTTTTACCAAATAAAATGTCAACGAGCTGGCTAGCGAATAAGACCTTAATATTTTCAAACTTGGTCACTGATATTTGTCTTTGTTCTTCGTTCTTTCTCACTTTGTATGTCTATGGTTTGAAGTTTGATCCCAGTTTCGGATTTGTTAATAATTTCCAATTTTTTCGTTAGGTTGCCCAGGGACTATTTGTCTGTTCTTTCATTATTTCTTATTACGTATGAGATGTAAATACATATGGACGAAGTTAATGTCCTCACTTTCGCCCACATAAAGGGTTGAATGTCTAAGTAAACCAGCTGTCTGGTGTCTGCGGAACATATTTAATAGATCTGTACCTTCTCCTTGGTACTTGTCTGTGTGGATCAACTTCTTCAGACGTGCCCCAAGCTTGCTTACTGCATCCACAGGCACTATGAGAATATGAAGTATATATTTCACAAGGAGTTTTGTTGACTTGCACTCGAAGCCTACCAGATGGAGCCACACTTCTTTCGCTGGGAGCGTTAACTGTTCGCTGGTATCCGGGTAACAATTTCATTTTACAACCAAAGTATTAGTGACATAAACCACGCACTATCGCATTCGACACGTAATTTTATGTTAGGTTGTTTTTGCTGGAAGCGTATCAAGAGTACTCTGTTGTTCTATAACATTTATTTTGCGTTCTCGTACAGGAACTCACCTATTATTCTTCTAAATCGAACACCTAGTATTTTTACTTCTTACGACCTCATCCCCTTCCCCCACCTTCTCCTTTTCCTTGAACACATCTGCACACTATATATTGTCCGCTGCCTTGATCCCCCTCACCCCCTGGTGTCTCCCTTCCTCTCCAGCCCCAACCAGTTGCCGCGCCTTTACCGTTGTGTCCCTCCCTCTCTCCATCTCCACACCCTCCATCTTCTTTCCCAACACAACTTCCCCCATCTACCCCTCCCGGATGATGAGCTTCGCCCTGACATCTACCCTTCCTACCAACTCTATCCCCCTCTTCCTGCCTCCTCCTTAGGTCTCCCTCTCCTCCCCCTCCCTCCTTCTGAGTGGCTTTCTCCTCCTACTCCCCCTCACTCTCTTGTGCCTCCTTTCAGTGTCTCTGCGCTCCCTCCTGCCCTGTCTTCCCTTTTCCTCTCCCACCCAATGTGTCTCCTGCCTCTTCGTGAACCCTCGGTTGCCCCTCCTCTCTTCATCACGTCGCTTCCCCAGCTGCCCCATGCTCTCCCCTCCTTTTCCATCCTCTCTGACCTTTCCCTCGGTAGGTCCCACCTGGTAGTTTTAATCTTTGTCATGTGTGCTCCAAGTGGGTTTTAAGTGTGTTGTTTCGGATTGTTTTTAATACTGTGGCCAACGTTTAACCTGTGAATGCACATTCAGTGTCTTTTCTGTGTTTTAAGAATCGCCAACTGTGTTTTTTAACTTTCTGGTGACTTTCTTAACTGTCCCCCATGAACGTCTACATGTCAGTGTATTTTTACCTCCATTTTCTCCCCTTACTCTTTATAATGGTCCCCTTTTTCATCTCCTTATGTATGTATCATTTTATTCTTGTTTTAGTTGTCGTGTCACTCGGATGAAGAGCGGCGGATTGTGCCGCTGACAGCCCTCCCCTGCCCATATGGGGCATGGCAATGAAATCACAATAAAGAAAAAAAAAGAAAAAAATTTTTACTTCTTCACATCCCACAAGAGGATGAATGTTGAAGTGTATGTGATTCGTTAACCAGTGGTATTTGCTGTTCCTGACATCAACACCTGCTCCCCATCCTATCCACTGCGGCGGCGCGCTGCGGAGCTGCCGCGAATAAAGTTCCACTCACTTTTTGCTTAATCTCTTGTCACACGCACCCCTCATAGAAGTCTGTCACACACACCCCTCATAGAAGTCACTGAAACGCAGTTCTCAGTCGGAAAAAGCATAGAAAAACAGCTACACACCTCATAACCACAAGTCGCACTAAAAACTGTTTGGTCGATGGAAGGTTACTAACAATTAAATCAAAGTACATTTATGTCGGTAAAATTTCACTCTATTACGCTAAGCTTGTGTGCACCAGTTACTACCAAGCTTTATTCTAAGCTGTACAGAGTCAGAAAAGTCCACACGCACACATTATTCATAATTGTAGCTTGTTTGTGGTATTTATTAATTACCCATCTCAGAACGTTTACAAACGGATTGTTATTTTTTTTTAGAATTCCTCGCTCAAATGTAGCTACAATCAGTATCACGTAACAAAATGTTTACGTTTGCGTGTAAGCAATGCAACACGAAGAATTTAGTTATTTAAAATGTCAGTAAAATTTATGAATTTCGCATAGTGCATTAAATCTAACTCTCTTCCACACTGTACGACACTTCTGAAATATTTTGGTATCGGCATATCACAATATCAATAATTTTCATAGGAGCATCTTTCATTGAGTGCGATCATCATGAGATCCAAGCCCAACTTCGCTCATCTCTCTACACAAAAGAAGTTTATAGTTTCCAAAAGACGTGTGGCTATGCTAATTTCTGATTGTTACAGAAATATCAAAGCCATTCGCAAGACAGCACTGGCCCCGTTCAGTACCGCGAGTATAACAAGGCCAATAACAATTTGTCGCTGAACCAGAACAGTATATTAACATAAATAGGTTTTGAAAAACCACAAATGTAAAATTAGGTCCCTCTTAACAAAACTGCTTTCCCGAAATCGTCATCTCATTTCCCAAGACCCATCAACTGACGAAATAGTTTATAACAGATTCCCCATTACGAATGACTAATAACACACACGTCTTTCCCGAACATACCTCTCGAGATAACTTCCTTCAGTGTATAGATGGTTCAAATGGCTCTGAGCACTATGGGACTTAACATCTGTGGTCATCAGTCCCCTAGAACTTAGAACTACTTAAACCTAACTAACCTAAGGACCATACACACATCCAAGCCCGAGGCAGGATTCGAACCTGCGACCGTAGCGGCCACGCGGTTCCAGACTGAAGCGCCTAGAACTGCACGGCCACACGGGCCGGCTTCAATGTATAGCATAAAAATTCTACATAAAACATTATTTCACACTTACACCTTCATTCTCTCTCACACCCAAGCACAACCATAATAATAATTGTTAAATAATTAGAAAATGAAAGAGAACTGCACATAAAAATGACAGTATTTTTACTGCAGATCAAACAGTGTCCGTCAGCTAGTGACCTCTATGAGATCGGACAGAACTTACGTACACTCGTACAACGGGCGTTACGTGTCCTGTGCGTGACACACACTGCACGTCTGTTCAGCACTGTTATGCTCGATCTCAATAGGTACAGTGTAAGGCGCTGTATAAATCACATCCCCTTTAATTATGACAAAATTTTCCTGCAAATAAAAATTTTGAATAATTCAACTCAAACAATGGGCCAATACTACAACCAAAATGTATTAAATTACATTTCAGTTCCTTCACTTCAGACTTGCTATTTCTGAGACTAACCAAGCTTACGATTTGGCAAAGTTATATTCCTTCCGAATACATCACAATATTATTTAATAAAAAAATTGGGTTGTTCACACAGTAATTAAACTTCTATTTCCTCCGCATTTAACAGTATTAATATATCTTTTTTCGCTATAGATGGTGTCTCTTTGTTTTACACGAATTAAATTCTCCCCTACCTTAAAGTTGGCACTTCGTTAGCGTCACCATTTGTTTTTACACTCGTTTCTCACATACGTAGGGCAACCAAGTATGTTGCGTCGCTAACAGTTGAACTTTAACTACATTCCAGGCTTGAGTTAGAAGTCCATAGTTCGCGAAAACAGAGTTTCGTCTAAGCCTACAAATAACAAAAATGGTTCAAAAGGCTCTGAGCACTATGCGACTTAACTTCTGAGGTCATCAGTCGCCTAGAACATAGAACTAATTAAACCTAACTAACCTAAGGACATCACACACATCCATGCCCGAGGCAGGATTCGAACCTGCGACCGGAGCGGTCACGCGGTTCCAGACTGAAGCGCCTTTAACCGCACGGCCACACCGGCCGGCTACAAATAACAGTTACGTCTTCCTAAAATGAATCATTGTTAGATACGTTTCTTAAATTTAATTTTCCAAGTAACTAAATTACCGGGTCTTTACTCCACTTAGTGTGATAAAGTACCACCCAATTAAATTTACTTGAAACAATAAGCAATTTAGTCGAAATAATTTCATAACTTAAATAATTTCAAAACATCAGGAAACTACGGTATCTAATGTTGCCACTTTGTTTATTTACTTAGCTAAGTGAAATATTTAAATAAAGTAGATTCAAGTTCTTTGAAAATGGACTTACATCTAGCACAAATCATTCCTTACAGTATTTACAACATATCATAACATAGTTACTACTGCTTATACAAGTTCCGTCATTGCATCTTACGTACAGTCTCTCACCTGGTATAAATACACAGTGAAGACATAATGTCTCTCACCATCTTCCCCATAGCGTTTTGGCTTAATAAAGAGATCGATTATATATAAGTTCTAAAGACCTATATACAATTTTTTCCTTTCACCTTTTTTCTTTCCAACTCTTTCCCATATGAATTTAGCTAATGTCAGTATTAGTATTCTCCTTTCCAAACGTCATTAGATTCCTTACATCAACATATTAACCACTTAATGCCAATAGTCACATCCGATAAATTTCTATGTTAAAAAAATCTGTTATCCATTTATTATCAGAACAACTCACTATCTCCTTACTACAAGTCATCTTACTCCATCATTATTTGGTTTTAATCATAAAAACACCTTATTTCTCATTAGTCTCCATTCACTTATATGTTCCTTCAAGTGTCACCTTCAGTAAACTTGACATAATCAGTTCAATGCCTACCGCTCACTTTTCATTAGCCCAACATCTCTCACTATCCCAATTTACCTCAAATCATCATTAGTCATTTCATTTCCACAACTCCGTCCTGTAATCATTTCAAATTACATTAACTTTCCATCCACAATTAAACATATCTCTCGGTTTATAACCTTCAATATGACAATAACACTGTTGCTTTTCCTTTGCTACAGAAGTTAGAAAAGTTAAAGACAATAGGCCAAAATTCAGAATGATAGAGGAGGAAGACTGACAACACGGAAAGACATTTAAGTAGTATTGTCAATGACTCGAGCACTTGATAATCGTCAGTTACCCAGTATTGCAAAGAATTCAATGCCCACTGAGATATTTACCCCAACTCCTTTTCTTTTGTTATCTTCCTGACACCCTCAGCGTTACTCGACTCACAATTTACAAGGGACCATTTACGAATCTATTTCTCCCTGGCTATCCAATTATAAGAATCCAGTTCTTTCTCCATGTTACTTTTACATGATTAAAAAGATAGATGTGCTTGCTTAACCCTTACATTGATACGAAATGCAACAGAACTTACCTCATTAAGCTACATTTCACCGCTTACAGATTCAGCTATCGCAATATGGTTAACACATTTTTCCTTCACATAAACATCTCTTACTTCCTTAAAGCTAGCACCCTTTAATGGATTACCATTTCAACACAACACAAGACACAGGAAGCGCTGTCTGTTTGTTTTAAGCTTCCAGCTCTTCATTCGAATAAGCACCCCTTCTAACACCAGCTTCACGCCCTACTGCCTGTTCTCAATAACCACTGACTTTCACTGATACAGACATTTCCCATAGGCAATTAAACAGGGTGTCTACGGTCACAATTTTGCAGCAGGTGCTTTGCTGAATTACATTTGAGCATATGAGGGGGTTGTTTTCCACACACAACATATGCACTATGATTTTATACAATCACATATGTGGATGTGGGCTTCTGTAATTCTACTTCAGCTGTTCTAATACCATCCAGCTTGCCGTGCCAGACGAAGTTTTCTGACCACATTAATTTTCTGATACCATAAACTTTACCGTATAAACGAAGCATTTCTCTTATTTTTCTCAGCGGCACTTTGAATGGTAAATGTCATGCTCCCACAAGTCATAATACAAGACCTTCATCTGTTACTGATACTGTGGTAACAGAACCATCATTATGCTGAAACTTTATGCAACCATTAATGTTTCCGATCACCCGCTCACATACATCGTTAATTATACTTTTTGCCAATACACTACTCATAGTGTTGTCAATTCGAATATCTATCACATCCTGATCAAGCAACTTTACATTATTAATCATCCGTTTTCGAACAGCGAAAGAGGTAGTCATTTTGGTGTTCCATTCAAAACTAAATTTCATGGCTTTTCTCTTCGAAAAAGGCATTCTGCTAACAGTTCAGTTAACACGTCCTTGCGCCGGCCGTTGTGACCGAGTGGTTCTAGGCGCTTCAGTCCGGAACCGCGCTGCTGCTGCGGTCGCAGGTTCGAATCCTGCCTCATGAATGTATGTGGTGTCCTTAGGTTAGTTAGGTTTAAGTAGTTCTAAGTCTAGGGGACTCATGACCTCAGATGTTAAGTCCCATAGTGCTCAGAGCTATTTGAAAACGTATCTGCAACACAAATGACACTCCCCAGTAAACGTATGTTTCATTGCACGTGATCAAAGGGTACTTACGAATGCCATGGCGACCAAACACGGAATTCTGATAATTTCACACCAGCAATAACACCTCCTTCTGACATCATCGAGGGCTGTCTTTGAAGTCTCTGTATATTTCGCGATTGCTGTCGACATCCAGTACTTCCGTGTGTAATGTTTAATTCTAACTAATTTCCGATGTTGTGTATAGTACGTCTCGCTGTTGCCACCATACCCCAACAGGGGAATTAATGGAGTGATAGCGTTGTCATAATTTGTGACGTGGCTCTACACGACGAGACGGTGGGACTTAGCCATTTTCTGAGCGAGAAGTTCTGATGTACATTCTGGAGCCCAGGGTGATATTATTTTCTTTGGCTTCTAGAAGACGTTACGCACTGTTGTCTAATGAAGAAGAACTATGTGCGTACCAAACATGTAATTAGGTACTTCACTGGCTCAAAAAGTACTCTTTAAATGGATCACAATATATCATTCTTAACGGAGACAAACATTGAGACCTGAGTAACTACGGGAGTACCCTAAGGAAGTGCTGCAGAAGCTATACGGCACACAGGGTTAACATTAACAAAACCGACAATCTACAGGGGCGGATGAAGGAATACAGGCCCTATGAGCGTGTGTCCGGAAATGCATCGTTGCCATGGTAGATGCGACTCTTACCACGTGCCGTGTGTTATTTGTTGGTTGCAGGCTATAAGATTGGCGCAGCGTACTTTAAGCAGCATAATGGTTCGGTCTTCATGTCGGGAACAAGCCAAAATGGTGTTTCTGTACGGCCAAGCTGATGGAAACGGTCGAGGGGTAGCACGGCTACACCAAAACAAGTACCCCAGCAGACACTAACCAGATCAAGCAACATCTCCAGCCCTATTTGGGCGTTTGTGTGACCATGGGTTCTTTCAGACAGACGAACGTGCAGGAAGCCGGTGGACTGTGATTGCACTAGATTTGGAGGACCGGATTCGACAGGATATTGAGACGAACCCTCATACAAGCTACTGGCAAGTGGCCCGCCAACATGATGTAAGCCAAAGTGTGATTATGTGTATCCTGCATGACAATCACGTACATTGGATACCCTGGAGGCCACTTTAAACATTTGTTGTGACGTGGATGCAATGCTGCTCTGTACTGTGTTCCGTGATGATTTGTTGTCTTTGCACGCACACCATACATTTCCGGACACATGTTCATATGGCCTTTTTTCCTCCATTTCCCGTCAGGGGACCTTCCCTGCAGTTTTTCGCTTTTTATTGATGTTCACCCTGTATAAATGGCCTAACAGACAGTCAGAAACTCAGGCTGTCCGCGGATGATGCTCTTTTATACAGAGAAGTCGCAATGCTAGAAAATTATATCGAATTTCAGGAAGACTTGCACTTTAAACTAGGTTTTTCATTGGCCTTCATTATAAACAAACGTATAGTATTGCGTATAAATAGGTGGATAGTCCCGTATTTTTACGATTACGACACTGCAGAACAATCATGGAAAGCAGGTACATCCTGAAAATATATTGTTTTATGGGTATGGGATAATACAAAGTGGAACGACCTCATAAAACTAATCATTCGAAATGCAGATGTCAGACTGCGCTTCATTGCAAGAATCCTTAGGATGTTCAGCCCACACAAGAAAAGAATTCATTCAATTTCTACTTGAGTACTGCTCGTTAGTCGTCACCCTTGCAAGATTGGACTGACGGATGAAACAGAGAAGATTCGAGGGTGAATGGCTCGCATCGTCTCAGGTTCATTTAGTAGATTTGAAAGCGTCATGTAGGTGCTTGCCCAGTGGTTCAAATGGTTCAAATGGCTCTGAGCACTATGGGACTTAACATCTGAGGTCATCAGTCCCCTAGAACGTAGAACTAATTAAACGTAACTAACCTAAGGACATCACACACATCCATGCCCGAGGCTAGATTCGAACCTTCGACTGTAGCGGTCGCGCGGTTCCAGACTGATGCGCCTAGAACCGCATGGCCACTGCGGCTGGCCGCTTGCCCAGTGTCTATACATGAAATGTATTCGCAGTAGTGACTATGGACAACCATAAGCTATATACTGGAATGACGACACAGAAAATTTGTGTCATTCAGGGACACGAACCTGGATATCCTGCTTATCGTGAGCGCTTGCCTTACATTTAGGCTATTGAAACACGACTAAGATCAGACCCAAACTTCCATATTTCGTTAACCACGTGTCTACAACACTCATTACGTGTATTTTCGTACGCGTAGACATTTTAATCCGACGGAACATCATATGGTACTTATGAAGAACACGTTGTTGTTGTGGCCTCCAGTCCAGAGACTGGTTTGATGCAGCTTTCCATGCTACACTATCCTGTGCAAGCTGTTTCACCTCCCAGTACCTACTGCAACCTACATCCTTCTGAATCTGTTCAGTGTATTCATCTCTTGGTCTCCCTCTACGATTTTTACATTCCACGCTGCCATCCATTGCTAAATTGGTGATCCCTTGGTGCCTCAGTATATGCCCTACCAACCGATTACTTCTTCTAGTCAAGTTGTGCCACAAATTCCTCTTGTCTCCAATTCCGTCCAATACCTCCAAATTAGTTATGTGATCCACCCATCTAATCTCCAGCATTCTTCTGTAGCACCACATTTCGAAAGCTAATATTCTCTTCTTGTGTAAACTATTTATCGTCCACGTTTCAATTCCATACATGGCTACACTCTATACAAATACTTTCAGAAACTACTTCCTGACACTTAAATCTATACTCGATGTTGACAAATTTCTCTTCTTCAGAAACGCTTTCCTTGCCATTGCCAGTCTACATTTTATGTCCTCTCTACTTTGACCATTATCAGTTATTTTGCTCCAGAAATAGCAAAACTCATTTACTACTTTCAGCGTCTCATTTCCTAATCTAATTCCCGCAGCATCACCCGATTTAATTCGACTACATCCCATTGACCTCGTTTTGCTTTTCTTAATGTTCATCTTATATCCTTCATTCAAGATAATCTCCATTCCGTTCAGCTCATCGGCGAACGGAAAAGTTTGTATTTCTTCTCCATGGATTTGAATTCCTACTCTGAATTTTTCTTTCCTTTCCTTTACTGCTTGTTCAATACACAGACTGAATAACATCGGGGATAGGCTACAACCCTGTTTCACTCCCTTCCCAACTACTGCGTCCCTTTAATGCACCTTATTAAACTGATAGTTCGGTAATTTTCACATCTGTCAACACCTACTTTCCTTGGGATTGAAATTATTACATCCTTCTTGATGTCTGAAGGCATTTCGATTGTCTGATACATCTTGCTCACTAGACGGGAGAGTTTTGTTATGTCTGTCTCTTCGAAGGCTGTCAGTAGCTCTAATGGAATATTGTCTACTCCCGGGGCCTTGCTTCAACTTAGGTCATCCAGTGTCTGTCACAGTATCATATCCCCCATTTCATCTTCATCTACATCCTCTTTCATTTCCATAATATTCTCCTCAAGAACATCGCCCTTGTATAGGCCCTCTATCTACTCCTTCCACCTTTTTGCTTTCCGTTCTCTGCTTAGAACTGGGTTTCCATCTGAGCTCTTTATATCCATACAAGTGGTTATCTTTTCTCCAAAGGTCTCTTTAATTTTGCTGTAGGCAGTATCTATCTGTCCCCTAGTGAAATGCGCCTCTACATCATTACATTTGTCCTCTAACCATTCCTGCTTAGCCATTTTGCACTTCCTGTCGATCTCATTTTTGAGACGTTTCTATTCCGTTTTGCCTGGTTCATTTACTGAATTTTTATATTTTCTCCTTTCATCAATTAAATTCAATATTTCTTCTGTTACCAAAGGATTTCTATTAGCCCTCGTCTTTTTACCTACTTGATCCTCTGCTACCTTCACTATTTCATCTCTCAAAGCTATCCATTCTTCTTGTTCTGTATTTCTTTCCCCCATTCTTGTCTCGTTCCCTAATGCTCTCCCTAAAGCTCTCTACAACCTCTGGTTCTTTCAGTTTATCCAGATCCCGTCTTCTCAAATTCCCACCTTTTTGCAGTTTCTTCAGTTTTAATCTACAGTTCATAACCAATAGATTGTGGTCAGAGTCCACATCTGCCCCTGGAAATGTCTTACAATTTAAAACCTGGTTCCTGAATCTCTGTCTTACCATTATACGATCTATCTGAGACCATCTAGTATCTCCAGGCTTCTTCCATGCATACAACCTTCTTCTATGATTGTTGAACCAAGTGTTAGCTATGATTAAGTTATGCTCTGTGCAAAATTTCTACCAGGCGGTTTCCACTTTCATTCCTTACTCCCATTCCATATTCACCTACTAAGTTTCCTTCTCTTCCTCTATCGAGTTCCAGCCACCCATGACTACTAAATTTTCGTCTCCCTTCCCTATCTGAATAATTTCTTTTATCTCAACATAAATTTAATGAATCTCTTCGTCATCTGCTGAGCTAGTTGGCATATAAACTTGCACTACTGTGGTAGGCGTGGGCTTCGTACGTATCTTGACCACAATAATGCGTTCACTAGGCTGTTTGTAGTAGCTTAGCAGCATTCCTATTTTCCTATTCATTATTAAACATATTCCTGCATTACACCTATTTGCTTTTGTATTGATAACCCTGTATTAACCTAACCAGAAGTCTTGTTCCTCCTGCCACCGAAATTCACTAATTCCTACTTTATCTAACTTTAACCTATCAATTAACCTTTTTAAATTTTCTAACCTACCTGCCCGATTAAGGGATCTGATATTGCACGCTCCGATCCGTAAAACGCCAGTTTTCTTTCTCCTAATACACGGAAACATTTTGAACCGACGGAACATCATATCGTACTTATGAAGAACACAGGCAGAGAAATATCGTAATTATCTGTCGACACCGGGCAAGCGAGTCATAATTAAAATGTCTTCCACGTACGCGAATATTCATTATGAAAGTACGAGAGCAGGTTGTAGACACATGAAAGTTTTGGGCTGGCTGTTCATTGTGCTCGAGAAGCCTAATGGTAAAGAAACCCCTCACGATAGGCGAAAAAACCGGGCTCGAGTCCCGATTTGGCACAAATTCTCACTGTCGTCATTTCATTATACAGCTAATAGTTGTCCATATTCCCAAAAGTGAATACATTTCAAGTATTTCATAAAGTCTGCAGTCGCCACAGTGCCATTTCCTTTGGACATGCATGCCTGTCCGATTAAACATTGCATCGTAGTTCCTAACAACAGATACACTGCAATGTCGTATATGGATAATGTTCATGGTCTACCGTTAAAATTCAGAGATCACACGTTTCTAGAAGAGTCATCCAACATAATTCTTGCTGCTATCTGATTTTGGCGGAAAGTTCATGAACGCATTATTGTAGAGATTCGAGCTCACATGGTGGCGTACCAACAGTTTTACTTCCCGCACACCACTCGTGGGGCATTGATTTTAGTTCACAAAGTACAAACCCCGCCACACGACCTAAGGGGGCTAACGAAGGATAGTTATACAGAACATGTAGAGTTATGTACTGGTCAGTCCATTTTGGTATTATACATGTAATCAGATTGAGTTGTTGTAAATTGCCAAACAGTGTTTAAAATAATCACATAAATATATAACTTTCTGAACGTACCATGGCATTATCCTTCTGTGAAGAAGATACTGATTGTCTCCTAAGCTAATCTTCTGAAGATAAAAAATTAATTTCTCGAAACCGGTAGTGCATAATAAAATGTATTTTCAACTGATGACTGAAATTTATCCTGAAAATAGAATTGTATATCATTTTCTATAAGCAGAATGATCGGGGCTTTGAGGCTGATTGTTTGCAATGGGAAATTTAGTGATATGAGTAAAAGGCTTGTGCATGATGCTATCTATACTTTCTGAGCTTTGTTTATATACCATGTCGATTGTTAGTTTTGGTTGGAGAAACTTTTGTCTCATTGGTCGGCGCGTTCAGTGTCTAGTCCTCTTCTAAACTTCGAGGTATCGGGCTGTTGTTGCTAAAATAAAAATTCTGTACTGTCCCTACCTTACGTGGACGTTAAAAATCTCATTTGCCGTGTCAGAATTCTCACTGAAATTTTGCTTTTGATTGTGACGAGTATATATATCATAGGTTGTGGTTTGAATCTAGACAGTTGTGGGTTGATTAGACATGCTGATTGACGGGAGAACCATTGTGTTATCTTCATTCGCTCTTGCTAGCGACTAGACCACTTTGTAGGTAGCGAGACTGCAGAAGTGCTGACGTTTAACGTGCTACTATGTAATGATTAGAGTCAGAGAAACAACAGAAGGTAGAATGAAAAAATGGTATTGTGCAAAGAAATTCCATTAAATAGGGGCACAATAGTGCAATTAAGGGATACCGTACGCTTCACAATTCAGCAATTTCATGAATAATGAATTTTCAGACTAAATAAATACCTAGAAAGTTAAGAAAAGCCACTTTGTGCTTCTTCGAACACTTCTAATTCTGATTTTAATCGGTTACATGTGCTTTACTATAACAAAAAGTATAGAACATACGCCAAGAGGAATAACATTTCGGAGACGACTAAATAATTATTCTGTCAATTATCCCCTACTCCTTTATAAAAATGTTGCTATTTATGGTTCATGCAGAAACACACCTTCTGTTGTGTGTATGGATTAGTATAGTTTGTAGGTTATGGCACGATTTACCTCATAGAAAGCGGGATAAAGAACTTAATACTGAAAAAAAAACTGTTTCGTCAGTGACAAAAAAGATCTAGTTGAGGTGACTTAACAGACGAGTTTCGATTTCACTGATGCTACAGACCGACCAGACATGCCATGAGTGATTTTCATTAGACCCAATGAAACCAGGGTGTTGTACCATGTCGGAAGTTTCAGCCCATTTCCGCGAATAATTTAATACCCTTGGTTAGATAATCAGTTTTAGCAACAATATGTACAACAAATGCAATCTACGAGATTTTTGAACACGGGTGAATAGCAATTTCAGGGAAATGGCCATATTAACAAAGGTCCTTTGGTGGAACGAATTGGCAGAGGTAAGATTTATGCACATTTGCGGCTTGTCCTTCGCCACTAGCAGTGTTCCAAATTTTTGTGCTACAGGTTTAATGACTTTTGATGGACTTTAATCCGAAAAAACGTTGTAGTATTAACGACTTGTACTATGTGTGGTTACGTCCATGGACTTAGATGTGCTTCCACTGTAGACTTTTCGAACTTGAACTCTGAATATCCGTACGGTGTTGAGGACCCATGTCGTTGCACTTACAGTATTTAAGCTTGTGTTAAACAAACACTTATATTTACTAACCTGTTCCATTTGGTAATTTCATTCCCTTATCATTGTGGCCGATAGGATGTAGCTACTTCAATGCTCTTCAGTTTATCAGTTTTCTAACGTCCACATAAATAGGGCCAACAGTCGACATGATTACGTAATGTATCCTTTGAGCTTTAGCCAACAAAGTCTTCCTATGCTGGTGCTGTGAACGGCAGAAATCATGGGGAAAGCACCTTTTTTCATTTCACGATGACATGGTTAAATGGTGAAGCATCCTCTTGCACAAAATATTACGTAGGCACACTAGTCCGCAACTGCAATCTCTGACAAGGATATACTCAAAATGTTTCAGAAACTCCAATTTGTGGCATAGGGTAGGGTTACATATGGTAGGTAGGTTACAGAATTTAAATCGAGAAAGTGCTAAGTTGAAGTTAGCAGTGGGAAAAAAATGGAGAGTGAAGCTAGAAAGAACAGGGCTTCTTATCGGGTGAGTTCCAGGTAACCAACACAAAATCAAGTTAAAGTGAAACAGGGGTAGGCCCATCACTGAGTAAGAACATACCAACGCCAGTGAGCGACTGTGAATACCACTGGTAATTCATTATAGTACCCGCGACTGAAATAAATCAGAAACTCACGCCAGTAAAACGAGTTTATGTGTCTACTACCTCCGCAGATAGTGAAGGTATTGAAATATGTACGGTGAGGTAGAATACATTATTCAGACCGTTGAGGGTGTGAACAGTTAACTGAGATGGGAGAGTGTAGATCAGTATTAGGAGACGAAAGAGAAGGAAAAATTGTACCAGAACACGGGCTAGAGAAAAGGAATGAAGGGGGTAGCCGATTAGTAGAACTGCTGACAGAGCCCAATTAGATCATTGGAATCACTTTGTTTAAGATACCTGGAGGAGGCTCTACGCGCGGAAGAGACATGGAGACATCTGAAAGTATCAGAAAGAGATTTAGAAACAGAATACTATCCTGAAAAACCTGAACTCTGATCATACTTTGGTGATGATGAACTGCAGATACAGACTGAAAAAATCGCGCAAAAAAGTGGGAAAGTAAGATGACGGGGCCTGAATAAATTGAAAGAATGAGATGTTATTCAGAGTCTTAAAGACAGCATTAGGTAATATGAAATGAGCCTTTTGATTCAGGCACCCTTCATTTGCATCGATTACGGGAGATATATTTCCTTTATTTTCCGACAACACGTTCGTCGATTTCGATATTTATCTCTGTTACATGAGAGGTACTTGAGTTGTATATGTCTGTATAGTCGGTAGCTCGGCGAGTGAATGGATAGCGCGTAGTCGTGCCCCACGAGCAGGCAGAATTTAAATGGAAGAAGGAGAGGCCGTCGTACGCAGTCAGACAGTCTGTTATGGTCAAATGTGGACCATATAGTGCTGTGCGTGTTGTTGTTAGTCGGCGCTGATTAGTTTTGAGTATGAAGTGCCTATTATTATGAGTTTCTGCAGGAAGCAGCACTGAGCAGCAAGGGACTTTAGATATTTGTTTGTGTAAGACACCGTATCATCTGGTACTTTTGCTACCATTCAGTTGAAGAGAAGGAGTGCCTAACATTGGAATTGCTATTGCGAGTGGCTGCACTACTATACCTTGAGATGGTTCAAATGGCTCTGAGCACTATGGGACTCAACTGCTGAGGTCATTAGTCCCCTAGAACTTAGAACTAGGTAAACCTAACTAACCTAAGGACATCACAAACATCCATACCCGAGGCAGGATTCGAACCTGCGACCGTAGCGGTCTTGCGGTTCCAAACTGCAGCGCCTTTAACCGCACGGCCATACCTTGAGATGGCGAGCCCCGTTTTTCTGAAATTATTACGACAAGCACATGTCTCTCCTCTCTCTTATTCGCTCAGCGATATGAGGTGAGGCGTTATAGTTTCCCTCACTGTTTGGTGTGTTATGTAGAGGCAGTATAATTGAAGAGGTTTCAGTAAGATTAGAGTGAAGATTACACTAAGATCAATATAAAGTATTTTGATTGGGTTGTTTCCCCGTGTTTAACCGGCGATCAGGAGTTATTAAATCGTTGTTTCATTCACCAGACAGGTTGGTAATATTTCTGTACTCTTGTTTTGTAAAATCACCGGTTCATGAATCTAGCGTAATGTGTATGAATCTTTAAATTAGTTCTCCCTAAGGAGAAAACGTATGAGAAGCCACTATTGTTTAATAAGGTCAGTTTTGTAAAGGTATGTTAAGTCACGTTGCAGAAGGTCGAAACTGCGTCTGCCGAGCTCTAATGTTATTCTTTTCAGGTTATGTGGCATTGTATGTCCCTGTTTGAATAAGCGAATCTAGGATTCAGGTTCTTTATCATATATAAACGCATCAAAAAATGTTTTGCATTACCCTGGTTCCCAGAACCCATGAAGATAGACGTTGAATGTGGATATAGTATTACTGACACAGTCTTCATTGGCGACAATTCGCGCCCCCATCGTGCACTTCTGGTGAAAGACTTCCTTCAAGATAACGACATCGCTCGACTAGCATGTTCTCCAGAGATGAACCTTATCGAACATGCCTGGGATGGACTAAAAATGGGTCTTTATGGACGACGTGACCCAGCAACCACTCTGAGGGATCTACGCCGAATCGCCGTTGAGGAGTGGGACAATCTGGACCAAAAGTGCCTTGATGAACTTGTGAATAGTATGCCACGACAAATACAGGAATGCATCGATGCAAGAGGACGTGCTACTGGCTATTAGAGGTACCAGTGTTCACAGCAATTTTGATCACCTCAGATGGTTCAAGTGGCTCTGAGCGCTATGAGACTTAACTTCTGAGCTCATTAGTCCCCTATAACTTAGAACTACTTAAACCTAACTAACCTAAGGACATCACACACATCCACGCCCAAGGCAGGATTCGAAGCTGCGACCGTAGCGGTCGCGCGGTTCGAGACTGTAGCGCCTAGATCCGCTCGACCACCCCGGCCGGCTGGACCACCTCCTCTGAAGGTCTCGCTGTATGGTGGTACAACATGCAATGTGTGGTTTTCATGAACAATAAAAAGGGCGGAAATTATGTTTATGTTGAACTCTATTCCAGTTTTCTGTACAGGTTCCGGAACTCTCCGATCCGAGATGATGCAAAACCTTTTTCGGTGTGTTTATAAGAACAAGAACTGCCTGTTAGTAACGTGCATAGCTTCTTTATTACTTGAGTCTTACAAGAAAGTAATGTTAGATTGCACCATGACACAATATGTGTGCCGATGTCTGTTTAAAATTGTGCGGATATATTCAGATGCATATCTATACGATTACTGGACGAGTGCACCTGAATATTAACTTTCGCTGTACAAATGATTTATTGATGCACATGAAAAGAACACAACAGACTAATTACAGGTAGCTCCGATATATGAAATAGAGCTTAAAACAGAGGATCAACTACGCAAAACGAGATGATCCACTAGAAATCCATGGATGACATACCAGACACTGAAAATATTTGAACAATGAGGACTATAAACATCAAATGCATAAAATAGGCTTTGGGGAATACAGATGTCCAAAAAATGAGATTGTGACAGAAAGTGCAGAATTGTAAAAGTATATGAGAATGATATCTACATCTACATCTACATCCATACTCCGCAAGCCACCTGACGGTGTGTGGCGGAGGGTACCTTGAGTACCTCTATCGGTTATCCCTTCTATTCCAGTCTCGTATTGTTCGTGGAAAGAAGGATTGTCGGATGTGTCAGATACAGCAAAATTAAAGAAAACTTTGGACAAAGAGAAGTTCGAGTATGAAGATTAAGAGCTCAGATGGCAACCCATTACAAAGAAAAGGACAGAAAATGTGGGAGGTTTATGGAATGTCTCAAAGAATTATAAAATATATTAAAATGGAAACAAAATTATAGAAATGGAAGAGGAAGTAAATGAAAATGAGACAGGAAAGCTGACACTGTGACATGAATTTGACAGAACACTGAAAGGTCTAAGCAAGAAGTAGGTGAAGATGAAATGAGAGAGATATCACTATAAGAATTTGACACAGCACCGAAAGCCCTAAGTCGAAGCGAGGCGTATCGAGTAGCTGACATACCATCAGTATTGTTGAGATACATCGGGGAACAGGTCATAAGAAAATTACTCGTATATCGCCAGGTCCCCAAGGTATGTGAGACACGCGAAGAGATAACAACGAAAATGTTGGATGGAATACACTCCTTTAAGTTCTGGAGGTAGTAGGGACAAAGTAAATGACGCAAAATGTTATGCAGAGCTTTTACACAAACCACACCGCATGTATAATAACAGAAAGACATGAAAAGGAATCGGTAAATGAGAAGGCAATTACTTAAGTTTGTAACCAATTCCCCACGTCATTCGATCAGTACACTGAGTAAGTTCTAAAGGAAACAAAGGAGGAAACTTAAAATAAGATAAAGGTTCATGGAGTGCTAAATTAAAATTTTGTACTATACCGATAACACCACAAATCTACCAGGGAAAGCAACAGGTTTGTTAAAGCAGTTGGAGGGAATCCATAGTGTCTTGACAAGAGTTTACAAAATAAAGTACAACAACGACAAAACAAGGATAAATGAAAGCAGTTGTTTTCAGTTAGGTGATGAGGGATTTAGATGAGCGAATGAGATACTAAGAGTAGTTGATAGGTTTTGGAGGCTAGCAATATAACTGAGGATGACTTAAATAGAGAAAACATATAACAGCACGATAATAATTTCTGAAAAATAGATAACTTTGAAAGTAGAGGATAATTCTAGATATTTGAAGATCTTTTTTGGGTGTATTTGTCTGGAGTGTAGCCTTTTACGGCAGTGAAACGCCGGCGATAAACAGTTCAATCAAGATGAAGATTGAAGCGTCTTAAATTTGGTGATACGGAAAAAACTTGCAGTTTTGATTAATAGTTTGCTTTGAAAGCCCCCGTTTTTGTAGCTTTACTTTTGCATACGTAGGATTTGTCTGATATATCCTTATTCTTCGTCGAATAGTATATGAAACTGTTCCCAGACAGTGGACATTATAGTTTCTATAGTGGCTAACACTACTGCTACTTTCTTTGATTCGGTGCTTGCTGTTGATAATAACTAGTGGCAGCCCCAATATTTATCTAACAAATTAATTATTTAAATCTCGAGTTAATAACGTGGCACAACGGATAACGCAATGGGCGGGCGCCAGCTACCAAAGGAGATAGTTCAATGAAAGCATTTGTACCACTGTCTGACACGATCAATATCGACATGCATTTTGATTTAAAGAAAGACTGATTCATGACTATTTTCGGGGTATAACTATTGAGGGTATCATTACCATGTGAGGCCAAGTGAGTGAAAGTAATAGCGTGAACACTGACATTGAATCTCATTACAGACACAATTTATTTTGGCACTTGGTCCAAATGTCACTGGAGAGCTAAGCTTATATATTTCATGAAATGAGCGCGCTCAATATCTAAACCTAAGCCATCCCCAAATTTATTATGCATGGGTTAGGGAAGAAAATTATGTTGCTTCTCGGGTTGAGACGGTTCTCCCACGTAACTTCCAGTCACATGCCACTCATACACTGGTTATCGATTATTATTTCTAATAGGGATCCACACATCAAGGTTACTGGATCTGAATACTCTTAGCAGGAATAATTAAAGCATAAAATAAAGATATTACAAAATTTGGAACGTGGGGGTCAAGCAGACAGAAACGCCCAGGATAAATCATACATAAATCATCAGTAAAGTCTACCAAATCCTTCACACAAACGTATGTTTAGACTACTTGAAACTTTACAAGATCGATCCATCTGCAGTGAACGTGCAGCCAACAACACGTGGGCGATTAGAAGTCAATGACGAAATACGTACTCACCATGTTGGTGGATTAGTATCAGATTTTCACATGCTAAACACACAAAAACCTTGTCATAAATTACACAAGAACATCCTCTCCTCATTGACTGTGCAGCCATCACCATACTTGTAATTGGGTATCAGTGACATCAGTAAGTACTCACTGTGTTGGGTCGTTGTTGGATTAATGGCAAAACCTCGCTCTCATCGCACGTAAATCATATTCTTAACTAACTGAGCAAGCAGATGCCCTGGCAGTTAGGCTCGGGTGGGATCACGGAGGCAATGTCCAGCAGATAAAAAACAATAAAACAAAATCAATTAATTCCCTATGCCCAGATAGTTAAATATTTCACACTATTCACTCGGTGATAGTTCCAAATTGAAACCTGCAGTCGGAAGTGCCTATTCTTTGTTTTACAGTTGCGACCACATGTACTGTAACAAAGTCTTTATCCTGCGTCTATGGTCATTTTAAGTGACTCAGCCATACGACCTACTCCATTCACTGATTCATCAAAAATCAAAGTTGCTTCATTCTCATCACTGACTCAAATAATAAACACACAGCTGAAACTCAGGCTAGTCTGATACTTCTACAGAACGTCTGACCCAAGTATTGCCTCCAAGACAGTTTCGATATAATTAAGCGTACTCTGACGAAAGTATGTTGTTGATACACATGAAATCGTCTTGACTTTGCTACCTAACATCAACACTTTTCTGCTGAAAAGCTTCTCTAACTCTCCTTTTTTGTGAAGGCAGTGTCAGCCACTTCTGCACCACAACAAATTGAAACATCCTCACTTATCACTGATGCCTACCAGATGACAGAAAAACAAGGGATAATTACATATTTAATAATTACACTAACATCTGGATACTTGAAGGAATCCACCTTCTTATTCTCTTTCTTATCTCTCCACAATCAATGTACAACACACATCTCTCCTACGTACACTGCACACAGACTCCTTAGTCACCCTGTAGCACCCATCTTCCCTTGATTTCTAATGTTATGATATGAATCAGTCACCACACCTCAGCAATCTGTGGGGGCGAATGACTGTCTGTCCACCGTCCATTTCCACAGAAACCTCATCTATGATTGTTACATGGACGCCGTCCCCAGGTTCTGTAACCTCTACTTCCACGCCAATGAGTAATATTGTTATTCAACACAAAACTCGGACTCTCAGCTCTCTAGTATAACCCTCCATTATACAAATGCACATTGTCGTCTCTTCACATTTCATCTGATTCACATAATGCCATGTCACCACTCAACTCTTATAAAAAATGTTACAATGACACTACGTCTTGCATGTTTCACCCTGCAACGATTATTTCTCTGATCAACTTATACAAGAACTCCGTGAAACATAATCTAATCAATTCTGTAAGCTCGCAAGGAGCTTCAAAGTACTGATTATTGTTCAACATGTCACACAAAAAGTCACAGGTTCACGATCTCCACTTCCATTACAATTCTCTTTCAGCAGTATATTGGGAAAAATTCTGTCCTGAATGCTTCTGAACCAGAAGTGATTGAATAAAGCTCTGCAGATGTCAACATCTATGATAAAATCACACGTCACAAGCCGCCTCCTTGCACTCGCTTCTTCGCGCAGACGCCTACGTACGAACCTAACCTTCGTAACATGTCCGCAGGTTGTAGCCTGCATTCTTCCTCATCCAAATCTATGTAAATACTATGTATGTCTCACTGGAGCTGACTCTCCAGGAGAATATGTTACACAACCGTTCTTCCAGTTCCCTACTTTCCTCTGATTCTGTATGTCTCTTTTTATTTGCTCCACGAACATCTTTTGTATCATTATAGTTAACTGCACTACTACCATTTTTATTACTACTGGTTTGCAACAAGCCTGACAACCTGTCACAATAGCGCCTATTTGTTTATACATGGACATGCTTAAACCATAAGAAAGACTGCAGTTCTTCACAATCGCCAAACGCTGCTGGCTGTGTGCTGTTGGATTCTGCCACGGTATATAGTGTGATTTTCTAAACTGCCTTTTCATCTCCTTCACGTTAACCCAAAACATTGCCAGTTTTGCTGGTTTGTGTTTGTAGTACAACTTCCTGTTGCGCTAATTGCTAACACACCCTTTCGTGTGTTTGATGTTGGTTGGAACAGAGGTCTCCCACTACTTATTTCATCAAACCCTTGTCCAGTAAAACACCCTTATGAACAAACAAATCCTACTGAATCGTAGCAAAACGATTTTCAACTCGCTCGCTCATATCACTTGTGCGTATCTAATTTCTTTTGCGTCTTTCTACGTAGTTTCCGTGTCCACAACATTTCCTACAAATACGGTGTCAGGTCTAGTACTGATCTTATCTAATCTCTTATTTTAGTCACCAAATATCTTATTAAGTACTTTAACTTGATTGTCAGATTTCTTATGTAAGTTGTTTTCCTTATAAAAAAAATGGCTCTGAGCACTATGGGACTTAACTTCTGAGGTCATAAGTCCCCTAGAACATAGAACTACTTAAACCTAACTAACCTAAGGACATCACACACATCCGTGCCCGAGGCAGGATTCGAACCTGCATACCGTAGCGGTCGCGCAGTTCCAGACTGTAGCGCCTAGAACCGCTCGGCCATCCCGACCGGCTTTTCCTTATCATCAAAACCTTTCTCCCGATCATCAACTAGTTCATTAGATGATTTTTTCCGATTATCTACTTTCTTATCCACGCACTGTAAAGACAACATGAGTGCATCCGTTGGCGAGTGCACTGAGACACCCTCTATTTCTTCTGTGTCACCGCCGGCAGGTGACCCGGCTCAGGCAGATCATTCAGTTTCTTCAGTGCAAAGCCATTCGCCTAACGGTGCTGTTTCCTGGTCGGCTGGGACAGATTCACTGTCTTGGCAGGACGCTGCCATAGTGGCTACTTCCCATTGGAAAAGCTGCCCTGGCCCGGTGGTAAAAGTAGAACGCACCTGCCTCTGTCCGTTAGCCCACCTCACTTACATCTACCGAACCCACGCTATACACGTTTGCACAACTCTGAATGTGCCACCTGGTTGCAATGCTCATAACAAATGAAGCTAGTTAAAATACCACTGAACACGATGCAAAAACAGTTAAATATCCTCTCCTACTACTACCGAAAATATTCACATACACTTTTTTATATATTCTCCAGAAATATTGCTTCGCCAGTTTTAGTAAAATAAATTGAAATATGCCTCCAAAATTCACAAGATTCCAATTCTGAAACCAACTACTGAACAACGCAGTCACACCTTTTTTTTAAAAAGGAATGAATCCTGAAGCTATAGTTAATTTTGTGCATACAAGTATGCATATTAGTGTTTACTTCACCAGAAGGATCCTACCATTCGGAAATAAATTCGAAGCAGGGTTCACCAGATCATAGCCTACCGATATTTTGGATTTTACTTTTTCATGGGTAGAATTTGACTGATACGACTCCATTGTTCGTCGAGTAATATACGAAGTCGTTGCCAGACGATGGACATTAAAGTTTCTGTAATGGCTAACAGATGTGCTATGCTTTTTGACTCAGTGCTTGTTGTTAATAATAATTGGAAGGGCGGCCTCATCTCCAGTTAAACAACTAGACACAATGAAACTTTCTGGCAGATTAAAACTGTGTGCCGGACCGAGATTCAAACTCGGGACCTCTGCCTTTCGCCGGCAAGTGTTCTACCAACTGAGCTACCCTAAGACGACTCACACCCCATCCTCACAGCTTTACTTCTGCCAGTACCTTGTCTCCCACCTTCCAAACTTTACAGAAGCTCTCCTGCGGACCTTGCAGAACTAGCACTCCTGAAAGAAAGGAAATTGCGGAGACATGACTTAGCCACAGCATGGGGGATGTTTCCAGAATGAGATGTTCACTCTGCAGCGGAATGTGCGCTGATATGAAACTTCCTGGCAGATTAAAACTGTGTGCTGGACCGAGACTCGAACTCGGGACCAGGAAATTTCATATCAGCGCACACTCCGCTGCAGAGCGAAAATCTCATTCTGAAACTAGTCACAATGGTTAACGCAATGGTAGGGTGCAAGCTACCAAACGAAACAGATGAGTGAAAGCATTTACACCACCGTCAGACACGATTAATAACGACAAGTGATTGCGATTTATAGAATGACTGACTCAATATCATATTGCGGATACAACTATTCAAAACAGCGTTCTCAAGTGGAGTCAAGTGACTGAAACAACTAGCATGAGAACGACGTTTATTCTCATTACAGATACAATTTATTGTGGAAACTGGTCCACACTCACTGGAGAACTAGGCATTATAATAGATTTCATGAGCCGAGGGCGCTTAACGTACAAACCCAAGCTGTGTCGTACGTTATAATGCATGGAATTGGGAGGACAATTATGTTTCTTTTGGGATTAAGGTGGTTCTCCCATATAACTTCCATTCTTCTTCTTCTTCCGTTTCCGGATGCACCAATTATATCTTCCCTTCCCAGTAATTAGCAACGTAGACTGCTTTGTCATTGACTTTCAAAATATCATCTTTAGTGCATGTTATAGACATATCTGGGCAGATCAGTAGGTGGTCCAATTCCTGTATTGCTCCGCATTCACACCTGTCGCCATCACTGTAACCCCATTTAAATAGGTTTGATTTGCACCCAGTTACTCCAGTGCGCCGCCGGTTTAATGACCTCCAAGTTGTAAAAGGTAGTTGAAATCCTGCAGATCCCTCCTCAAGTAGTTCCATTGTGGAGTGTGGCACTGGCTATTGGCTGCTGTTTCTAACAATGGCCCAGACATCGCGACTACTGGGAGCGTTGAATAGCTTTAGAGGGAATAATCAGTGCCTAACTTTAAGATACCGTAAAATTGGGCAAATGGAGGTCAAACAGACAAAACACCCACAGTAAAATACATTTCAATCGTCAGTTCATCTTACCAAACCCTTCACACGTTCACACATGTAGCCTTCTTGAAATTCTACTAGATTGATCAATCTGCAGTGACTGTGGAGCCATCAGCATGTGGGTGACTGGACGTCACTGGTATTAGTAAGTATTTAACATACTTGATCGTTCTTTGGTTAATAACAAAACATCACTCACATCCCACGCAAAACCTTTCCTTACCTAACTAAAGAAGTAGATGGTCTTTTTTCCGTGCAGATATGCTCACGGGAGAGCACGAGGGCAATGACCAGCAGAGAAAAATAAATAAAATAAAATGATTTCACTCTCATAAACACTTAAATAATTCACACTATTCACTCGGTTACTACCGTAACGTGAAACCAATACTCGGAAGAGCTTACTCTTTGATGTAAAAGTTGTGAGCACATGGCTGACTGATACGCAACGACTGAGACACATACTGTAAGGAGAAACGATTAATATTCTGCATAAATGTTAACGAAACTAAAGATACGCACTTGGAGGAAAAAAGATGACTTCAACAAACCTTAGATGTATTGGAGGCACTACAAGGTTAACCACATACTACTTGATTTGAAATGAGCTCGTCAGAAATCTAAATCCTAATCACTGAATGTAATGGGGAAATGATTACAGAAGGTGGTCGGGTGGTAATTCTGACTGAGGTGGTCTAGTAGGAAGAACACGTTGCTTATTTTAACTGTGATGTATCTCATATTCTGAGGTTTGTCAGACTGCCTGATGGAGCTCTGAACAGATCCTGTCCATGCTCTAAGCCACCCGGAAACTGAATGCCCATAAACTGCGGAGAGTCAGTTCCTAAGTGTTAGGGGAAGTGACCTACTAACAGCGAAGATTCGACTGTCACAGGCCAATCTTTGAGTGTTCACCCCTAGTATTAGTTGGCACCAAAGTTTAAGTTAACACACGTATCTTAGGTTTACAGTTGCTTAATTCGCGAAAACACATTGAAAGCATTCACAGATTCCGTAACTGATAGCGATACAATAGGTGTGGAGAAAGAATGTGAAATACGAAATAAATAAATAAACATAGTCGTCTCCATCCCTTCGGAAGAGACTAGCTGTACGCGAACAAAAAAATGTCACGGTGGCCGATGTGTCATTAATGATAAAGAACATACGGCACCTTGAGGTGAAGTAATGCAGCAGAACAAACACTCCGTCTCAGCATAACTAATCGAACAGGGACGGGAGTAATTTATGGGAGAATGTCGCTAAAAGATGTTATTGGCTGAAAGTACACATCCTGGGGCATAAAAGAATCGTTAATTTGGTAGCAGTGGAAAGTTCAAAAAATGGTTCAAATGGCTCTGAGCACTATGGGACTCACCATCTTAGGTCATAAGTCCCCTAGAACTTAGAACTACTTAAACCTAACTAACCTAAGGACACCACACACACCCATGCCCGAGGCAGGATTCGAACCTGCGACCGCAGCAGTCCCGCGGTTCCGGACTGCAGCACCAGAACCGCTAGACCACCGCGGCCGGCGCAATGGAAAGTGTGGGAGGTGAAAATACACAGGGAGAACAACGCATGAGTACAGTAGGCACGTACAAATGAATGTAGGATGCAGAAGTTTTGTAGAGATGAAGAGGCTTCTGTGGGAAGACTAACGTGGAGAGCTGCATGAAGTGAGGCCTCAGAATGAAGACACCGAAAAGTATAATTACGAGATAAACGATTACAACTTTTAAAATATCTTGTTGCAGGAGCGTAGTTATTAACAATGAGACTGAGCTTTGTAATGCTGACAAAAGACTTATTACGTCTTTCTAGGATGACAACTGTCGGGATAGTAACCGAACAATGAAGAGTTTTGATAAGAGGAGCTCGTTATGGGAGCTGCGGGGAAGTTTTTAGTAGGTAACTTGTGATTCAGGACGTGGGAGTTGGTCAGTGGTACCTCAGGGAAACCATAAAGTGAGGTTCATTGTGGAATGGTCGGTTTTACTACTTATATCTGCCAAAAATGTTCTACGTAATGGTAAATCTTTTATTTAGGTGAGATACGAAAATTTCTTTTCGAGCGAAACGATGTCAGTCCGTATAGCATCGTTCTGTCGCTTTAAATTTCGTTGTTGCAAAGAAGGCACAAATACAAATATTTTGCCTCTATACTTTGTTGCCAAATGTGTATTTAATTTCGAGTTTATTTTTGTCAAGCGAGAGCAAAAATTAAGTTAAAGGGAGTACTATACTAACTACGGAACGCAATGTGGTGTGGTCCAAAGCGTCAGGCGCGAAAGCAACGTTGGGAACTCAAGCCGAAGGCACAAAATACTATAGTCACTGAATGCCACTCCGAAGAATGAGAAACGCTGGCTCAGCCACGTCTCCTGGAGCTACTTCACGCCGCAGCAACAGCCCGTCTACTTGCGGCTGGGCAGAGGGATTCTTGGCCAAGTTCGCAGTCAACGAACAAGACGAAAGCAGCGTCTTAGATAGGCTACCAGTGTATGAAATGTCTTATGCAGAGTTTTATGTGAACAATACGTCAGTTATTCCTCAAGTAGAAAATGTTGTAAATTTGTTTCTATCAATTATTATTTCAGTATTCGAAGACGGTTGTATATACTCAGAACAGCCCTGTGGGAATGGATTGTACAGTGATAAGTAAGTCTACATATATATATTGTAGTAAAGTGAACTAATATTTTATATGTTACAATTCCCCCCAACCGCCTTCTGCACCTGTGACTGTATTTTCGTGTGGCACAACACATACGACACAAAACGTACATACTGCAATGCCCTTCAGCAGCTGATTTTCGATATAGTTCTCTTACGAAAAGTTTTTATGTGATGTGTGCCGTATGATCCGAAAAATGTAATTTTTCGCTTTTATTATTTATATAGTGTAAGAATTTCTTTAAGGGCATGTTATATTTGAAAAAAAGGAACAGTATAAAATCCGATACTGTCACAAAATCCGTGTGGCAGAAGAATTTAACGTCATCGAACGGGTAATGTAGAGGCCTTACATAAGGGTACTGTAATTATAACGACAACATTAAGGATCACATGGCACTGATGGACAGCACACTGATGCCGTAGACATTAGAGAAAGGAGCTTTGATACGGGGTGTTGCGCTTCTCTGTTTACCTAAAATGTTTTGGTAGGCTTATAAGAAAACATGGTTGCAGAAATTTATAAAAATGTTGATTTTAAGATTATCATTGCATGCGAGTACTCTACCTTAAAAATAATTAATATTTATGTCTGTACATGGCCTCTGATTTAGAGATTAAGTTTGTAGACTTGTGATTGCGATTACGTTACTGTTACATAAAACATATTATATTGTTGTTTCACTCACTACTTAAATTTAATGACACCTATCTCAGATCACTAGAGTACGGAACATCGTTGCGATCGTGTAAAAGGCCAAGACAATTACAGGTACACACCGTTCCACAAGGCTTACAGTCACACCCTACATTATGTCAGTTATTCTAAGATGCAGCCACAACATAGAAAATTGTGTACATTGACATTACACGTAATATTTCATAGATAAATACAATGAACTGCCAAAATTTCTCTTTAAAATTTACTGTCACTTTCAAATGTACTGCGTTAAAGCTCATAGTTTTTTTCTAGCTGTTGCTGGATCGATGTGCACCTGTAATAAGTTTCTACCATTTCCTTTAACTGTCTTAACGTCAAGTCAGCCGATTCTGTTGTTGTTCCCAGGATATTTACCTTGTCTTCAGTTTTGTTACTTTGTTATTGATTTCAGCTACTGTCTTCCCAACGTTGCTGTCATTGCTATCGACAATAGCTACTTGTCCTCAGCATTTCACAGTGTTATGTGGGAGACGTTCAGAAGTAGGATACACAAATGATGTCCGGTGTAGGTAAACGTTTGTTGGCTGAAAAAAATATAACGAACAATGTACAGATGGTGGCTAACAAAGATTCAGTTCTCATCGACCACGAAGAACGTTAGGAAAATTTGATTCATGGGATGATTATAGGCCTACGTATGAGTATTTTACAGGCTGAGGCATAAAACACGAATTTAAAATAATGTACATAAATACAACTGAAACGCCATAAATACAGTAACATGTTATTATTAGTTAGACAATAAGAATTAATTTGCAAGAAATTGCATTTAAGACGTTAGATGTCAGAGAAACATAAGAAACAAAACAACTGAATTCCGAGACTTTTCCGCAACAACTGAAAATCGATGCTACATTGGGTCGCTTTATAACGTAACAAATTCACCCATGTGGATAAAGTATATCTCATTGAAGTGAAGCTCACAAGTAGTGTAAGTGAAGTATTAACAAAATGTTATGATCTAGGAACTCAGGCTCTTTAAAATACAGAAGACGAAGTTATCCAGAGAAGTAGTTAGTGATTAAAGTCACGACGAAATGTGGGGCACGTCCTCTGTCGTCACGTGACAATTCCGTTTCTTACAGAAAGAGTGGAGGTTTTACAGTTGGACAAATCCTTGTAAGCCAGGTCAATCATGTGCAGAAGATGCTATCTCTCTCTCTGTCTCTGTCTCTCTTCTTGGCTTCTAAGGTACGGTACATGAAGCTCCCGTGCCGGTACCACATGTTGCATCCAAATAGTTCTTCTGGTACATCCTGATAATTATTGACGCCCATCCTATTGTATGTTGTTTTAAGTTTTTTACCCTTGGTCTCTTAACAAGTCCCTTCTCCATAAACGTTCTTGGAAACACTTGATCCTCCTACATTCTTATCAGAGCTGACAAATGATATCTTGGAACGCATAATTGTTGCTTGATTGCATGTTGATTTGTGTGTCGTCTCATCTCTTCTAGTTTTGCGATTTATTACCATAGAATGGAACAAAGATTTCCATTTAAACTTTGTTATTAAGTACTTGTAACTGGTGTTCTCCCATTTCAGTTAAATTTCGCATTTCTGCTCAATACATTATGACTGGTCTGATGATTGTGTGATAGAGTTTCATTTTAGTTTTCCATTTCAGTAGTTTTGATTCTAGAAGTTGTTTTGTAGAGTAGTACGCTATATTGCGGTTTTGCAGTCTCATTTTCGCTTCTGCGTGTCTCGGCTAATACTGCGCCAGGAAATATGAACTGTTCATCGAACTCGAATTTATCTTTGGCATTGGCTAGATGCGGCTGGTGGCATTGGTCATTTTTACATATTTGGAGTCTCATAGGGTATTTTGTATTCTGATTATTTACTTGTAGGTCAAGTTTAATGCTTTTTCTACGAGCTCCTCAGACAACTCTCTAATCTCCATTCCACTTTTTCCAGTTGACACTGTGTCAACTGTTTATGCTGATAACATTAGCTTTATTGCGTTGGAGGATCCCAGCACGTAGTAGTTACTTTTCGTGACACATTTCTCCCAGGACTCAGTAAAGAGAAGCGGGAAAGGTTCAAAAAATTGGCTCTGAGCACTATGGGACTTAACATCTATGGTCATCAGTCCCCTAGAACTTAGAACTACTTAAACTTAACTAACTTAAGGACATCACACAACACCCAGCCATCACGAGGCAGAGAAAATTCCTGACCCCGCCGGGAATCGGACCCGGGAAGTGGGAAAGGAGCATCTCGCTGTCTTAGTCCAGTTTTATTTAGAAAATGGTCAGATATTATTCCATTTAGTAAAGCCCTGCTTATATATCATCCATGCATACTTTACAAACATTTGTAAGTTTCAATGGAGATCCCAATTCTGTCATTAAGTTCTACAGACATCGCCTGTGAATGAAGTCATAAGCTTTCACTAAATCGGTGAACAATTAATGCACTTTAGGTTTACATTCCTAGGGCAAATAAAAAAATAAAAAAATCATCCGAATTAAAAAAATCGTAACTATTATGTTATTTGAGATATGTGCGTGAACAACATACTGTTGGAAAAAGCAAACCCTCGAGTTTTACATGGTTACCACACGGTAGCAGCAGTGTGCGCTCACTTCAGTTCTAGTAAAGATGGTGTCGGGACAATAGAAAGCGTTTTGTGTTCTACGTTTTGCGCAGTGGGGGTCGGTAATAACGGATCAGCGTGATTTTCGTACTAGGTATGGTGTGGATAATCCTACAGCGAAGGGAATTAGACGATGGCATGTACAATTCCGAGAAACAGGTATATCACCAGGCTATCCCCGAGTGTCTGAATCAGACGTCGAAAGCATCCAACATAGGTTCACAAGGAGTCCGTAGAAACCCGTTCGCCGTGCAGCTCGAAAGCGCAACATTCCTCCGATATTCCTCTGACGTGTGTTGCGTCGACGTCTACACTTGAGACCATACAATATTCAGCTAATGCAATCACTTCGTCAAGGTGACAAACAACAACGTGTGGAGTTCGGTAATTTCGTCTTTGCAAGATGGAGGATGACAGTTTTCTTCCACGCTTAGTGTTTAGCGATGAGGCAACACTCCATTTAAATGGAAAGGTGAACCGTCATAATGTGAAAATATGGGGTACCGAACGACGACATGAAGATTCACAACATGAGAGGGACTCTCCAAAATTTAATCTGTTTTACGCAGCTTCACGGGAAAAAGTGTATGGCCCATTTTTCTTTGCCGAGAACACTGTTACAGGAGCACGTACCTTGATTGATTCTCAACTGTCTTTTTCCACAGTTGGAGAGTGATTTGAACGACTTCATTTGACAAGAAGATGGGCACTGCCGCACTGGCATCTGGAAGTGGGGGAAGTTTTAAATCAAGGAACGAGGGATCGGTCACACTGGACCAAATGATTTAGTCTTACATTACTGGCCTCTAAGGTCATCAGACATGACTGTATGTGATTAATTCTTGTGGGGATTTATAAAAGACGCTGTTTATGTGCCTCCGATACCGATAATATAACATCAGGTATGGAAGCGGTAACTCAAGATATGTTCGTTACAGTGTGGGAACCAACCATTTGAATACCGCATTGACATATGCCATGCACCTCAGGACCTCAGGGAGGGGGGGGGGGGGGGGGGGAACACTGAACACCAATGAAAATGTATGAAAAACTTTTTGAGTTTCCCGTTCATTAAAAAACAAAATTCAGCGCATAAGTGTATTAGTTTCAGAAATATAGACGTGCCAAATCAGATGATTCTTTTTGATACGCTGTGTATTTTCATTTACAGTACTTATACCAAATATTTCCTGGGTAATGGCTCCACTCTTGCGAAAGCCATTTTGATATTCCCCAATTATATTTTTTGCGAGTAGTTTCAAGTAGTTTATCAATAAACAACATAAATTCTAATAGACAATGTTAACTAGAGATATTCCCCTATAGCTTCAGAAGTCCACTCTATCTCCATTTGTATGTATCGGACTACTGATGATTCATTCCGTTCTGTTGTTACAGCCTCAGTTTTCCAGTTTACCTATATCATGTGACACAGTGCTGCTACTCCATATGTTTCTATTTCAGCTGAAATTCCTTCACTCTCAGTTGCCTTGCCATTTTTTAAGTCATTAATACTTTATATGAAGACAGTAACTGTTCTCGAAGGAACAGATACCATTGATGACGATGCAGCTTCTTTAGAATAGATGATAATTAATTGAAACCCTCAGCTGAAGACAGGTGTTGTTAACATACCTCGATGGGGACAGCTGAAAATGTGTGCCGGGACTCGAACCCGGGATCTCCTGCTTACATGGCAGACGCTCTATCCATCTGAGCCACGGAGGACTGATGAATAGCGCGACTGCAGGTCCTGTGCAAATGCGGACAGGTTGCCCGAACTCTTACGGGAATCGTCATCTTAGTGGGCGCGAATAATGAGTGGATGGGCAAATATCTATTAGAAACATTACGTATGTAGATTTTGAGCAGTTGGGAATGTGGGTCTCACGGGAAGCGTACTAGAGATAAGTCCCTGCAGTCGCGCTATTCATCTGTGTCCTCTGTAGCTCAGATGGATAGAGCGTTTGCCATGTAAACAGGAGTTCGCGGATTCGAGTCCCGGTCGGGGCACATAGTTTCAGCTGTCCCCATCGAGGTATGTCAACTACCATGTCGGCTGCTGAGGGTTTCAATTAACTATCATTCATTAATACTTCCCTACATCTTTTTATATGTCGGTTGTTGAGTGCATCATATATTTTAAGATGGTTACTGTTTTGATTATGTTCATAAACAGTGTCAATCAGTTGTTTTAGATAATGTTTCTTTCTCATCCTACTTATCTTATCAGCCAGATTTTGTGTCTGGTGACAAGTAAGTACTATTTCACGATTATTATTAGCTTTTACTCCTACACTGTGTTATTTTATTAACTTGTCTTAACCTTCCTCACATTAATCATGAAATTACCTCTTCCTGCCTTTTTTATTCTTTGTGAGTTATTTCTTGCAGCTGTCGTAATGGCTTCTTTTATTCTATTCCAGTACTCATTGATGATCAATTCATGGTTTTCTCCAGTTGTACGTGAGACTTCAAATCTATTTGAAACTTCATCTTTGTATTTTAGTAATTCCTCCGTCCCTGTTTCATTTTCAATATAAAATCTGCGCACATTACCAAGTCTGATATTTGCTTTTGGTGCTGCCTTCAACCTAATTCTCATTGTAGGAGGTGTTACTAGATTGTGATCTGACTCTCTGTCCGCTCCTCGACAGAATCGAACATCAGTAACTGCCATTATATGTCTGAGAGGTCTATGAGAGCATGGCCAACTTGGTTTACTGTTTACTTGCCATCGGAATTCCAGATTTCATTATGAATACGTTTAAAGGGAAGGTAGTGCTGCTAATAATCACGCCCGCTGGTGTAGTAAAATTTATCAGCTGAATAGCATTGCCATTACTTTTCTTATGCAGGTTTTTGTCATGACATCATGACATGGTTTTCAGATCCTTAAATCTGACAGATCTTCAATGAAACTGCCCTTAAGTGCATCGTTTTTCCTTTAGTTAATGGATGACGGTTTATTAGTGACGAAATGAACCTTTTGGATTTCTGTCTTAGAGTAATCTTTCATCAGCTTCTTCAAAGGATATTGTTGAGGGTAGAGATTCATGGGTAATACTTTCTTTACCGCCTTTAAAAATTGTATATTTATGCATTTCTCGTACATCGGTATTTTTGCTATTGCAACAAGTGTTTAGTTGTTTATTGATTATTCTGAAAGGTCCTGTTTTGAAGATACTCCGAAAATTCTGTGTTCCCAAATGTATGTTCATTATCGAGAGAAAGATCGTCATATTTAGGAGTACATGTTTCATTCGAGACATATTCAGATGCTCATAATCTTTGAATTTTCCGTAGGTGGATTATTAGCTCTGTGGACAATCCCCAACATACAGACCTGGTCTTTCTCTGCTGGGATCTTTCTCTCTTACTTTTTGCGGATTTCTTCACCCACCAGAGGACAGCAGACATCATGCACGAGTAGCAGGTGTAGGGCCTACCTATTACTACCACTCAGTAAATGGCTATCATAATACTAAATTGCCGAAAATACAATGGTTACATAATTGGAAAATTGTGGAGAAATGATTTTTTTATTCGCTGTCAGGTAACTGAGTCAATTGTAAATTTTTATCTATTAGCCCTGGCTAGGGTGAGCGGTACGCTTCGAAGTCACAAATCGATTCATCCATTTCATGAACTAAGAGACCTTAAGTTAGGGTGCTGTCAGAGGGCAGGGACGTTATTTTCATTATTTCTTCATTAAGGAAGAGTCGTTTAGAGCTAAGTGATATGACAGCGAAGATAAAGTTCAATTTGGTAAAACATGAGCCTGCACGCCAGCCACTTGTGAGATTTCAAAATGGCCGTGACGTCCCTCTTGCACCCAGGATTGTTGTGCAAGTAAACAAGGTGAAGTAGCAGGTAGTCTGCCTCACTTGGAGGTACTCCTGTGCGAATTTAGACGGTAAATAGTCGTACGAAGCAGGAGCAGGCGTCATACGTTCGCACTGTGGGAGGCAGGATATGTGGATTCCAATAGAAAGTCTCAGGCGGTGTGTAGGGTGGTTACCACTTAACTTTCGCTATATAAGCCTGTTAGACGGAAAACTATTTACCATATGGGTACCATAGGAATGATGTTCATACTGTGGTCTGCAGGATTTGCGTTGTTAGTGGTGTTAGTGTCATGGTTTGCCTTTATGACCCGGCACTTTTACGTCGACGTAGAATTGAAACCCAAGTATCAATGTGCATTCCAGCTGCTGACAGACAACGTGAGTCGGGACAAAGTTAGCAGGGCTTTAGACGTAATGCTGTTTTATCAAAACAATAGCGATAGTGCTGCTGCTATTCGCAAGTATCGAAGAAATACTTGTGAGGTCACTCGATTACTCCTTACTAAATCTGGAAGAAACCGAATCACTGGCCGATCGTTCCAATCTGCGTAGCCATCAAGATAATCTGATTTCCACCGGTGTGATATCTAGCTATGGGGTCACCTGAAGGATAGGGATTAACAACGGAACGCTAGCAAACGTTGGACAAAAGATGAAAATAGGGAGGGAGATAGCCTACTTCCCACCTCATATACACTCCTGGAAATGGAAAAAAAACACATTGACACCGGTGTGTCAGACCCACCATACTTGCTCCGGACACTGCGAGAGGGCTGTACAAGCAATGATCACACGCACGGCACAGCGGACACACCAGGAACCGCGGTGTTGGCCGTCGAATGGCGCTAGCTGCGCAGCATTTGTGCACCGCTGCCGTCAGTGTCAGCCAGTTTGCCGTGGCATACGGAGCTCCATCGCAGTCTTTAACAATGGTAGCATGCCGCGACAGCGTGGTCGTGAATCGTATGTGCAGTTGACGGACTTTGAGCGAGGGCGTATAGTGGGCATGCGGGAGGCCGGCTGGACGTACCGCCGAATTGCTCAACACGTGGGGCGTGAGGTCTCCGCAGTACATCGATGTTGTCGCCAGTGGTCGGCGGAAGGCGCACGTGCCCGTCGACCCGGGACCGGACCGCAGCGACGCACGGATGCACGCCAAGACCGTAGGATCCTACGCAGTGCCGTAGGGGACCGCACCGCCACTTCCCAGCAAATTAGGGACACTGTTGCTCCTGGGGTATCGGCGAGGTCCATTCGCAACCGTCTCCATGAAGCTGGGCTACGGTCCCGCACACCGTTAGGCCGTCTTCCGCTCACGCCCCAACATCGTGCAGCCCGCTTCCAGTGGTGTCGCGACAGGCGTGAATGGAGGGACGAATGGAGACGTGTCGTCTTCAGCGATGAGAGTCGCTTCTGCCTTGGTGCCAATGATGGTCGTATGCGTGTTTGGCGCCGTGCAGGTGAGCGCCACAATCAGGACTGCATACGACCGAGGCACACAGGGCCAACACCCGGCATCTTGGTGTGGGGAGCGATCTCCTACACTGGCCGTACACCACTGGTGATCGTCGAGGGGACACTGAATAGTGCACGGTACATCCAAACCGTCATCGAACCCATCGTTCTACCATTCCTAGACCGGCAAGGGAACTTGCTGTTCCAACAGGACAGTGCACGTCCGCATGTATCCCGTGCCACCCAACGTGCTCTAGAAGGTGTAAGTCAACTACCCTGGCCAGCAAGATCTCCGGATCTATCCCCCATTGAGCATGTTTGGGACTGGATGAAGCGTCGTCTCACGCGGTCTGCACGTCCAGCACGAACGCTGGTCCAACTGAGGCCCCAGGTGGAAATGGCATGGCAAGCCGTTCCACAGGACTACATCCAGCATCTCTACGATCGTCTCCATGGGAGAATAGCAGCCTGCATTGCTGCGAAAGGTGGATATACACCGTACTAGTGCCGACATTGTGCATGCTCTGTTGCCTGTGTCTATGTGCCTGTGGTTCTGTCAGTGTGATCATGTGATGTATCTGACCCCAGGAATGTGTCAATAAAGTTTCCCCTTCCTGGGACAATGAATTCACGGTGTTCTTATTTCAATTTCCAGGAGTGTATTTCGGGCAGCATTGGAGCAATCTCTAGTACGACTCCACGCTGTCGTCGATGCAGACGGTCGTCACATCGAGCAGCGTTTTAACCAGGAACGTAAACACTGTGCACTATTAACAAATGTTGCACCTTATTGTATAGATTAAAATGTGTTTCTTTCAGTGGATTATTTGTTATCTCTTTTCCGCATGTGCTTAGAAATGTTTCCACGAAGTTTTTCTTGCCTACCATCACTCGTTTTCCATTGGGGCCCTCTCAAGTAGCGACAGTGTGATTATATCCACCCAGTACATCACGTGGCAGCGAATGAAAATTCTATGAGCCGTCAGTTCTGGCAGCGACATAGTTTAATAATGTTACAAAACTATTATTTAACTATTTTATAGCATCAGATACTTACAATGATCAATGTTCTCTTATATCTGTCGAATAAATTATGTACGAAAATTGTTAATGGATTTGCGATTGAGTTTTCTTAGAACCTGTGGCTTTGTTCTAGCGTAGTTATAACAGTGTGAGACTAGAGATGGTAAAACGTTTATAAGATTTTATGTTATTAATAATTAGAATGCTCGTCAGTATTATTTGATAAAGATGTGCGTTAGTTATGTGTGTCTCACTGCATAATACTAGGAAGTATGCACGAGTTGCATTTTTAGCTCAGACTGACTGAATTATCGAGCAGTTACCCACATCGGCATGAGCAAGTGATTTTTACGAAATTCATACGAACTTTTAAGAGGTGAAATTTTATTTCAGAAGAAAGTTTGAAAACGTGCCGAGACACTTATACTCTGAATTTTAATCTTACAAAAGAAATCATGATAGTTGTCGGTGTGCGCATAACCTAGGAAGGATGAAACGAAATGAGACATCTTGGGTTCAAATGGTATGTGATGTTTTCGCAATGACAAGACCTAGAGTCAAATTTACAATGAACTTGACAGTGTGAGCCCACCTCCCACTGTGACGTTGCACCTACGCTAACCAGCTCGCATGCATTCATTCGACTGAGAAAGGTGTCGTAAGGCCACTGTATTCTCGTCTGTCCTGGATCCTGCCACTGAGACAGAGTACACCTCTCAGCTGGTCCCACACACTTTCTATCAGGGACAGTTCTTGGTATCTTGCTGGCCACGTGATTGCAACGTCACGCAGAAAGTTTATAGATACACATGCAATGTACGGACAAGCATTGTCCTGTTTACAAAGGGCATCACAATACTGTCTCCATTACTGAACACCATGTGACGCCATTCCCAGCAGTCGTGCTTTCCGGTCACTTCAACGCTCCTAATGCGGCATTAACGGCAGCCAACACACTGAATGGCAGTTCCATAGTTCGGTTGCTGCTAGTCTACAACTAATGGTGTAGACCGGGAGCTCATAACTTCTTCTCTAATGTAAAGGCTAAAATGGTTCAAATGTCTCTGAGCACTATGGGACTTAACATCGGAGGTCATCAGTCCCCTAGAACTTAGAACTACTTAAACCTAACTAACCTAAGGACATCACACACATCCATGCCCGAGGCAGGATTCGAACCTGCGACCGGAGCGGTGACGCGGTTCCAGACTGAAGCTCCTTTAACCGCACGGCCACTTCGGCCGGCCAATGTAAAGGCCAGACCTTGGTCTACAATATGGTGTCCCACTTGTCAGACATTGTCGACGAGAACCATGAGGATGTGGATAGCCCTCCTCATGTTGATATGAAGTTCAACATCAGACCACTTTCACTTCCGAAAGCCTCAAAAATCTGAATACTGCAATAGTAGGACCAATCGGCCGAAATGAGGTCCACAGAGCTCTTTATAACTCTGTCAAGTGCTGATAACGCTGTCTCACAAATGTCTCTAACGTCGCAAAATCGTAAGAGATGGAAAAGAGCCACCGTGGTTCAACAACCGAGTTAGAAAACTACTGCGGAAGCAAAGGGAACTTCACAGCAAACATAAACATAGCCAAAGCCTTGCAGACAAACAAAAATTACGCGAAGCGAAATGTAGTGTGAAGAGAGCTATGCGAGAGGCGTTCAATGAATTCGAAAGTAAAGTTCTATGTACTGACTTGGCAGAAAATCCTAAGAAATTTTGGTCTTATGTCAAAGCGGTAGGTGGATCAAAACAAAATGTCCAGACACTCTGTGACCAAAATGGTACTGAAACAGAGGATGACAGACTAAAGGCCGAGATACTAAATGTCTTTTTCCAAAGTTGTTTCACAGAGGAAGATTGCACTGTAGTTCCTTCTCTAGATTGTCGCACAGATGACAAAATGGTAGATACCGAAATAGACGACAGAGGGATAGAGAAACAATTAAAATCGCTCAAAAGAGGAAAGGCCTCTGGACCTGATGGGATACCAGTTCAATTTTACACAGAGTACGCGAAGGAACTTGCCCCCCTTCTTGCAGCGGTGTACCGTAGGTCTCTAGAAGAGCGTAGCGTTCCAAAGGATTGGAAAAGGGCACAGGTCATCCCCGTTTTCAAGAAGGGACGTCGAACAGATGTGCAGAACTATAGACCTATATCTCTAACGTCGATCAGTTGTAGAATTTTGGAACACGTATTGTGTTCGAGTATAATGACTTTTCTGGAGACTAGAAATCTACTCTGTAGGAATCAGTATGGGTTTCGAAAAAGACGGTCATGTGAAACCCAGCTCGCGCTATTCGTCCACGAGACTCAGAGGGCCATAGACACGGGTTCACAGGTAGTTGCCGTGTTTCTTGACTTCCGCAAGGCGTTCGATACAATTCCCCACAGTCGTTTATTGAACAAAGTAAGAGCATATGGACTATCAGACCAATTGTGTGATTGGATTGAGGAGTTCCTAGATAACAGGACGCAGCATGTTATTCTCAATGGAGAGAAGTCTTCCGAAGTAAGAGTAATTTCAGGTGTGCCGCGGGGGAGTGTCATAGGACCGTTGCTATTCACAATATACATAAATGACCTGGTGGATGACATCGGAAGTTCACTGAGGCTTTTTGCAGATGATGCTGTGGTGTATCGAGAGGTTGTAACAATGGAAAATTGTACTGAAATGCAGGAGGATCTGCAGCGAATTGACGCATGGTGCAGGGAATGGCAACTGAATCTCAATGTAGACAAGTGTAATGTGCTGCGAATACACAGAAAGATAGATCCTTTATCATTTAGCTACAAAATAGCAGGTCAGCAACTGGAAGCAGTTAATACCATAAATTATCTGGGAGTACGCATTAGGAGTGATTTAAAATGGAATGATCATATAATGTTGATTGTCGGTAAAGGAGATGCCAGACTGAGATTCATTGGAAGAATCCTAAGGAAATGCAATCCGAAAACAAAGGAAGTAGGTTACAGTACGCTAGTTCGCCCACTGCTTGAATACTGCTCAGCAGTGTGGGATCCGTACCAGATAGGGTTGATACAAGACATAGAGAAGATCCAACGGAGAGCAGCGCGCTTCGTTACAGGATCATTTAGTAATCGCGAAAGCGTTACGGAGATGATAGATAAACTCCAGTGGAAGACTCTGCAGGAGAGACGCTCAGTAGCTCGGTACGGGCTTTTGTCAAAGTTTCGAGAACATACCTTCACCGAAGAGTCAAGCAGTATATTGCTCCCTCCTACGTATATCTCGCGAAGAGACCATGAGGATAAAATCAGAGAGATTAGAGCCCACACAGAGGCATACCGACAATCCTTCTTTCCACGAACCATACGAGACTGGAATAGAAGGGAGAACCGATAGAGGTACTGAAGGTACCCTCCGCCACACACCGTCAGGTGGCTTGCGGAGTATGGATGTAGATGTAGATGTAGATACATGGCATCCCTGTGTCTTTTACAGTGACCATACAACATCTGACGCTGTTCTCTTCCCTTATAATCCTTATCAGACCTGGTAACAACATTAAATACGAACAATAATAATGCACTCTCGTGGCCATTCCACTTGGCCGGCCGGAGTGGCCGAGTGGTTCTAGGCGCTTCAGTCAGGATCCGCGCGACCGTTACAGTCGCAGGTTCGAATCATGCCTCGGGCATGGATGTGTGTGATGTCCTTAGGTTAGTTAGGTTTGAGTAGTTCTAATTTCTAGGGGACTGATGACCTCAGCTGTTAAGTCCCATAGTGCTCAGAGCCATTTGGACCATTCTACTTGTCTCAAGAAATACAACTTTGGTCATCTACGTACCCGCCAGTGACGTTTTCATGTACAACTTACAGTAACATCTGAAATTCTCTTCTGCGTGCTGTAAATTTTTCTCGATATATGTATAAATATATATAGCGTATGTTTTCTTTCAAACATCCAACAGAAGATATCTGAAATAATTTTTATTATTACTATCACCATTATTATCAAAACAAGCACTTATGTAGATAAATAAATTTTTTTTCAATAACTTAATATTTATTTAGCCTTGCTCTTCTGTGAAAGTTACCATCACAAGGAATCGGAAAGAAACAACTGAATTACTCAATTTATGTTTTAAATAATTTATGATGTATGAAGATAACCGAAGGAGTTGTGAGGTGCACCAGTGAAGCCTCTTTGGAGAAGGTTACGCAGAGTAATTATACAGTGCAGTATTTTACCAGTTTATCGAAACCAAATTTCAGACATTTTTGACTATTTTCGATACGTAATTTAGCTTCATGAAATCAATGTAACAATTAATTTTCATTCCAGACCTACATATATTTAGTGTTATTTATATTATCTATTCCTTCACAGGCTCCAGCGAAACACAAATAGGGTTAATAACAGCTCGCGCAGAGGTGTAGTCATTCCTTCTTCTAAAAAAATGGTTCAAATGGCTCTAAGCGTTATGGAACTTAACAGCTGAGGTCATCAGTCCCCTAGAACGTAGAACTACTTAAACTTAACTAACTTAAGGACATCACACACATCCATGCCCGAGGCAGGATTCGAACCTGCGACCGTAGAGATCGTGCGGTTCCAGACTGAAGCGCCTTCTTCTCACATACGATAATATTACACAGACATGAAACACCAGTACTGACTATCGATAGATACTAAAGGGAGTAGAGACACGTTACACACGTGGCACAACGGTTTATAGTGCTACATTTAATAGCTAAATTATGCCAACAGCATCCGAAAATCCCTTTCATTCCATGGAAATGATGTTAAACAACATTCCTACGCGATGAGTTGAATGGTCTGGGGTATGTCGTCATGACGGCAATGCACGTTGATAATTTCTTTCCACTTGAAAGAAGTCCATTGTGGAATTTGCTGTTTCCTTGTACGTCCGGGCAGACCAGTGTCTGTTGTTCTGATGTGCATTTCTACTTTGCACTCCTGCTAGTGCTTGCTAAATCTATATATCCTTTCCATTGAAACGTATTTCAAATGATTCGGCAGCAGTTTATACTCGTGGTTATATGGTTTTTAGCCTGTCAGATAAAGCACTTGGCATGCTGACATGAATGGCAGGCTTGTGGTGGTCCAGCATCTCTTTACACACCTGTGAAACAGCTTCTTGCCTTCTGACTTAAAGTGTAGGGATATAGCTTAGAGTTGGGAGTCTGTAAAGTGGTAAAATTTTCAGACAGTGCGCTGTAGGTCGTATTGTTCTGCTGAGCTGGGTATCGAGCTTATTGGTATGGTTGCTATATAGACAGGACTACAATATACTGATTTGCAATATACTAATCCCAATCCAGAGCAGCGGGACGTTACTGCTTTTGCTATCCGAGTGATGTTTCGGAGGTTTTGGAGGGTACTGTTCTTCTTGAGAACTTTGGTGCAGCGTTACTCACGCAATTATATATTGTTCTAGGACGTATCATGTGTGACACCCAAATACGCTGGAGTATGGTTCTGTGCTACAGCGTTCCTTCTAAAATTTATTTGCAGCTGACGGTAGGCATCTTTGCTGTTGAGATGACGACAAGAGAAATCTGACTTACTGCACTAGGTTTCAGTCGCCACTTATGACAGTAATGTCAAAAGGCAAAGAGTCATGTGTCAGTATCTTATATGTTTCCTCTATGGCAGGCTCGTCCAAACTGTGCACCTGGGGCGCTAGCGTCCGCGATCGCCCGCGGCCAGCGCCCCGGGCAAATTCGTGTGTTGTCGCAGTGGCCGAGCCGTGCCGCTTAGCTGGCCTTGCAGACCGCCCGAACGCCAGCTGGCAGATATATTTGTTCGCCCGTTTTCCCTTCGGGCAGAGGACGCCTCACAAGTGCTTCAACTAGAGCTGATTGACCTACAGTGCCATATCCGCCTGAAGGACCGCTTTCTTAAGTGTAAAATTTTGATTGACTTTTACAGCTGTCTGCCACGAGAGAAATATCCTCTTTTGCACAAGGACGCGGACTAGTTCTCTCAATATATGGTTCCACGTATATTTGTGAGCGCTTTTTCTTTCTTTTAAAGCTTGCTAAAACTAAGAACCGTTCATTCCTTGGCGATAAAAATTTGACCAATTCTTTGAGGTTAGCAGTCTCACGGAATATCGTACCAAGCCTAGACAAAATCGTTTCCTCGGAAAAAAAAACGTATAAAATGTTAATTGTCTTCTTTAACAATGTTGACTGTTTCAACTAAAGAGCTTTGTAACCTTAATTCTATTTCAATAAGTTTTCAAACTTGGCCAGTTAAAATTATTACGTACAAAACAGCAAACTAAGGATCTGATTTCTAAACTCTGAGAAGGGATACAAGAAATTGTAGCACAAGGTATAACAACAAATACTTACTTGTAACTACTAACAGTAAGAATGAGACTCTAAATCCCCTACATAAAATTAATTCTAAAATAGAATATTTTGTTTACATTAAATCTGACTGCGGGACAGTACAGCAGCGCAGAACAGTGCTGTGCAGTCTCACTCGTAGAGATGGGAAAAACTGTTCTTTTCAGAGATCGGATCAGAACTGTTCACTCCCTGAAATAAACTAGCTCTTTTTCATGACTCACCACTCATTCACAATAGAAAATAAATGGAAGGCACATTGCCCTTTAAACTTGGTTTATTCCAGTACCATACCTGTATTTCGATCATATTTGATCCTATTTTGAAGTAACACAGATAATGAGTAAGAATTTTGTATTGTTTATTGAAATTTCCACGATATGACAAAGTTTTTGATTATTGATTTATTTTGCACTATCGTGGTTTTTTGGGTGATCGGAAAATGTTGTAACTTGAGATTTACATTAACAATATATTTGGCTATAATGAATTAAAATATCATTAACCTCGTACAAATACATCGCTAGACATATATTTTTAAAGTGAACGTTTCCAAAGACGCCTAAAATCGCAAAATCCGTACCTGAATAAGAAAAAAAAAATATAAATTTGACTGTAAGACTAAAGTGCTGCATATAGCCTTACGCAGAATAAAACAAGGAAAATATTGGTGTATCACATTTTGCGATACGTTTATCAGTTCGCTCGTAATTGAAGCGTAAATTCGAGTATCCATAATAAAAATCCTATAGTAAGAGGAGTCGTCAGGAACCAAACTGACCAGTTTAAATAAATAAAAATAAAATAAAAACAAATGATGTATACATAACATAATAATGTAATATACATAGCGGTATTACTACGAAGAACAATATCCAGTAGAGACGAACTCCGATGCAGAAGCGCTGAGTCAAGCAGGTCGAGCCGCGAGCTGTATTACTGCATGAGCTAAGACCGCAGAGACCGGAGTGATACCTGAGTTGCTCTGCTCAATGCTCTGGCTAGAGTCGAGAATGGTGGGGTGAGCGTTGAGCGGGCGAGTTCCAAGGGTGGGGGGAGCGGTGAACGGACACCAGTCACCAGCTCTGAGATAAATCGTCCATTCTCTTGCGAGCAGGTTGTTGCTAGTAGTTCTTATGTTCTCCGATAGGAGGCTCTCTGTCCTGTTGTTCGCATCAACTGCCAAGAGGGCAGGATGTGCGACTGATACGATCGCCGACAGAGTGCGATGCTAAGTTAAGCTGCGCCAGACACTGCACGTGGCAGAGGACGCACAGAGACGGTTGGGTATATGTGAAACACAAAATCCAATGGGGCACTGCACAATGCAGGCAGCCAAGGTAGAAGCAGGGCAGAGGCCAGCGCCAGCTGTGTTGTGTGGCGTGCACTGTGCTCTGACCAGCAGAGGCGCCGCTGATATGCTCCGTCTCTCTCTCTCTCTCTCTCTCTCTCTCTCTCTCTCTCTCTCAGTGGTGGGAAACGTTTGGAGCTACCGTTCTTTTTTTCTGAATCACTGATTGTTCACTCCTTTGAAAGATTCAACTCTATGAATCAGTTCAGGAGCGGATCCCCCATCTCTACTCACTCGCTGTGCAGCTCTCTCTCTCTCTATCTCTCCCTCACTCTCTCTCTTCTCTCACTCTCGCTCCTATGGCGACACTAGCGACACACGGTCTCGGACGGTGCGCTGAACTACACTGTCTTGCGCTCGCGGGGCGCGGGCGCGCTCGCCGGGCGCAATTCTTGGATGAGCCTGCTCTATGGACTTCTCGTGGACAGAAATCGTTAGGTCATCTGTGTAATGCAATTTCCGGCTGTAAGTGTGAGGAATATCTGCACTGAACATGTTGAAAATAATTAGTACAAGCCCTGAGAGATCCATTCTTCCGAGCTCTTCAGTTGCTTATTACCTAAGATAAGGACGAAATATCGATCGCATACCATAGTATTTATCGGCGGAGTTGTAGTTTTACAGGGGATTACTTTTACGAACGTTAGAAAGAGTCCCTCTCTCCACTCATAGTCACAAGCTGAATTACTGCCAAAGCTATGGACGTTCTCATGCCTTCTTCAAACACTGAATTAGTAAAAGTTGTGTGACTGAGGACTCGATCTGTAGGACTCTGCCGCGTTCGAGAACCAGCGTGTTCATCTGGCAGGCGTTGCATAATCTGGCTAGTAATAAGAATCAAAACAATTCTTTACAGCAGTTGACAGTAAGGAATAACGAGACCCATACAGAGAAAGAGTCTTGCTTTATCCAGTGTTTTTTATGGTTTACAGATTACGATTATTTCAATTTCCTTCAGTTCAGTATGAATCGTCCACTCGTCATAACGCTGCTAAAGAAAGCTTCCATGTTTACTTCAAGGACCAGTATTCAATAGAAATTCATTGATTTAACCATCAAATCAACAGGTATCCACAGCTTTTTTCCTCTTCTCTGCAATAATAACACTCCCTTGTGTGGATGGGTGTCGCCGGCCGCGGTGGCCGTGCGGTTCTGGCGCTGCAGTCCGGAACCGCGGGACTGCTACGGTCCGAGGTTCGAATCCTGCCTCGGGCATGGGTGTGTGTGATGTCCTTAGGTTAGTTAGGTTTAAGTAGTTCTAAGTTCTAGGGGACTTATGACCTAAGATGTTGAGTCCCCTAGTGCTCAGAGCCATTTGAACCATTTGAATTTGGAAGGGTTGTCAATATTCAGTATGCTTTTTGAAACTAGCTTTGTCCCTACTTTACGAGCCGTCTGTAGTCTTTGTCCATAGGAGACCTTGATAGGAAATTAACCCGGTAAGGAACTTGTTCTATTATAACTTAACATTCTCTGAGTGGATGGACTTGTTCCTGCCCTCTTCAGAAACTTCCAGGAAATTTTACTGAACGTTTGAAATCAAGAGCATTGTGCACTACATAGATTTTTCTCTACAAGCGAAAGTTCTGAGAAGTCCCTCCCTGATATTACTGATGCCACTAATTAGAGATTCTTTGTACAAAAATTCGCTTTTTTCATTCCGGCCAGGTACACGCACTCTAAGGGGAAAAAGAAAGGAACGATACACAACCAAGAAATAATCCGAAGAGGACGTAAATCAGTAGTTATAATGTACATATACAGACAAACAAATGATTACATTTTTAAAGAAATTGGATAATTTATTTAAGAGAAAGACCTTCGCAAATTGAGCAAGGCAATAACGCGTCGGTCCACCTCTGCCCCTTATGTAAGCAGTTATTCAGCTTAACATTGATTCACAGAGTTTTTGGATGTCCTCCTGACGGATACCGTGCCAAATTATGCCCTTAGGTTGTCATCGGCAGCATGTTAACAGCACAGAGCTACGTCGACGATAGTGTACGCCCAGCTTTGTTGCCCCCAGGCAAGCCATCGTGGGCTTAAATTTCAGCTAAATAATGCCCTCTCACACACGAAGAGAGCTTCTAATGCTGGTCTTCGTGCTTGGCGAACCGTAGCTTGCCCAGGAAGGTTGCCAGATCTCTCCCAATTTCGAAACTTGTGGAGCATTTCGGTCGGGGCCCTCCTGCCGTCTCGGGACATTGTGGGTCTAATGCGTCAGATGGAGAGGATATGGCACGACATACGTCAGGGGACTTCCTACAGCTCTATCAGTCAATGCCAAGCCGAGTAATAGCTAACATAAAGACCAGCGGTGCACCAATTCGCTGTTGTCTTTCTCAATTTGTAAAGATATTTCTATTGAAAAATTAATCCAGTTTTTGTGGAGCTTTAATAATTTGCTTTAGTGTACATGTACATCACATTTATTGACGTCCGTCACATTTCACATTCGGAAAATTCCGTCATGGTGCGTCGTTTTTTTTTTTTTCTTCTCTTGTCTTTTAGTGTTCTTCTTTCGATATCATCGGACGATATACCTCTTGCGAGTCAACACGACATTATGAAACCAGTGTACTCAAATGATGTATGTGGTACGAATCTTAACGAACTGTCCTCGTCAACGGAAAAGTTGCTCCAGCTATTTTTCTAGAAATTCCACTTGAGCCTAGTAAAATATTGGATACTTAGGGTCCGAATAACGAGTTCAGTGGACACTTACCAGTATTTGCTTTTCCGAAAAGCGTGATCAACCATTATACTTGTGTGGAGTAAATGATTTCCGGAGACTAAAATCTGCTCAGGGTTGAAATACTTATTTCTAGTAGTTGAGATGAAGGGGGCGTCGCCTTAGGGCTCAAAAATGCTGAAGAAAAACTTCATCTGCCCGGATGGTAGATCCCCGTTTGTGTCGTTCTTATTAGACTTCCAGTCAGAATGGTGATAATTTAATTTACCGCAGTAAACTGATGGACGCTGATGAACTTCCAAGACACCTAATCGTCAAATATTCTTATACGTATTACCGTTATCATTTCTCGTTTTCTAATTGCTGTTACATGAATGTTATCAACCACATATGTTGGTTGTGTGAGCGCTAGTTATTGATGCTCGATTAGAAACACCCGGGGACTCGCGAGTAGGGTAGATGGAAGGTAAATACCAGGTGATTATAATTAATTTCCGGCTACTACGTAGGTCCACTGAGGGGTAATTATCGTATGTCAACGAATCTTGGTAGGTACGTTAGTGCATTAATGTGGGACCGATTTACGCCAGTAAAAATCACTTTCAGTTTTGCCCAAGAGGTTCAGATTTAGCAATGTACAATGTTCGTCTGACGGTATGACTTCCATGCTGTCATTTGGTAGGCCACAAAGTGAGTGGACGGTATGGCTATCGAGAAGGGAGACCGAGAGCTGTTAGTAAAACTATTTTATGTGAATGGCAGCATTTACATCGCTACATTGAGAGTATTGCCGACTTAAAGATCTGAGGAGATGCCCGATGTCTTTAAATGGTTTAAAGAAGATGATAATGAAATTCTAAAACACATGTGAACTTGATGTGTCATATGGAAGAAGAAGCCATCCTATCCCGAAGAAAGTTACTAACGAGGTTGCTGTAACCGACTATCCAGCACGTGCTCAGGGTAGTGCTAGTGCTCTTGCAGTCTCACGAGAATTTTGTACCTAATGCTGAATAGTACGGGAAGTTTTGCGATGTATTTTGCACTTGTAGTGGTACAACTTCCGAGCGGTTCAACAACTGAAATCTCATGATATCCAGCAAAGATCTGAATCTTAGGTGTACTTTGAGGTGTACAAGTCATCGAGACCTTCTTGAACTGCATGTGATTCCTGCTATGGAAGAGGATATATCAACGTCTACGTGATTACTCTGCTATTCTCAATTAAATGTTTGGCGGAGGATTCAATGAACCGCCATCAAGCTGTCTCCACCGTTCCAATCTTGAACGGCGCGAGGTAAAAACGAGCACCTAAATTTGTCTGTGCTAGCACTGATTTCTCTTATTCTATCGTGGTGAGCACTTCTCCCTATGTAGGTAGATGCCAACAGATTGTTTTCGCAATCGGAGGAGGAAACTGGTGATTGAAATTTCATGAGAAGATCCCGTCGCAACGAAAAACGCCTATGTTTTAATGATTGCCACGACAATTCACGCATCATGTCTGTGGCACTATCTCCCCTATTTCGCGATAATACAAAACGAGCTAACCTTCTCTGAACTTTTTCGATGTCATCCGTCAGACCCACGTGATGCGGATCCCACACCGCTTAGCAATACTCCAGAATAGGGCGGACAAGTGTGGCGTAAGCTGCCTCTTTAGTAGATCTGTTGCACCTTCTAAGTGTTCTGCCAGTCAATCACAGTCTTTGATTTGCTCTATCCGCAACATTATCTACGTAATAGTTCCAATTTAGCGTATTTGCAATTGTAATCCCTAAATATTTAGTTGAATTTATAGCCTTCAGATTTATGTGACTTATCGCGTAATCGAAATTTAGTAGATTTTTTTTTAGTACACATGTGAATAACTCCACACTTTTCTTTATTCAAGGTCAATTGCCACTTTATGCACCCTAAAGATATCTTATCTAAATCATCTTGCCATTCATTTTGGTCATCTGTTGACTTTACAAGATGCTAAATGACAGCATAGTCTGCTAATAATCTAAGAGGGCTACTCAGATTGTTTCCTATGTCGTTAGTATAGATCATGAACAACAGAGGGCTGTAACACTTCCTTGGGGAACGCCGGATATTACTTCTGTTTTACTCAATGACTTTGCGTCTATTACTACGAACTGCGACCTACCTGAGAGGAAATCACGAATCTAGTCGCACAACTGATGCGATATTCCACAGGCATGAAGTTCGGTTAGAAGACGCTTGTGATGAACGGTGTCGAAAGCCTTCTGGAAATCCAAAAATATGGAATCATTTTGACATTCCCTGTCGATAGCACTCATTACTTCATGAGTATAAAGAGCTTGTTGAGTTTCACATGAACGATGTTTCCTGAATCCGTGTTGACTACGTGTCAAAAACCGTTTCCTTCGAGGTAATTCATAATGTTCGAATACAGTATATGTTCCAAAACCTTACTGCAAATCGACATTACTGATATGGGCCTGTAATTCAGCGGATGACTCCTATTTCCCTTTTTGGGTATTGGTGTGACTTGAACAATTTTCTAGTCTTTAGGTACGCATCCTTCAGTGAGCGAGCGGTTGTATATAATTGCTTAATATGGAGATATCGCATCAGCTTACTCTGGAAAGAACCTGACTGGTATACGATCAGGACTGGAGGTCTTGCCTTTGCTACCCCGAGGATATCTACTTCTATGTTTCTCATCTTCGCATTTATTCTTGATTGGAATTCAACAATATTTGCTTCGCCTTTTTAGGGGAAGGAGTTTCATAAACCGTGCTTAATAACTCTGATTTAGTAGGTATTGATAGCGCCTTGTCACTGGAGTGCTTCGTGTATGACCAGAATCTCTTTGGGATTTCTGCCAGATTCGGAGACAGAGTTTCGTTGTGGAAATTATTAAAAGCATCTCGCATTGAAGACGCACTGTATTTCGGACTTCTGCAAAACTTTGCCAATCTTGGGGATTTAGCGTTCTTTTAAATTTTGCATGCTTTTTTCGTTACTTCTTCCACAGCGATCTGACCCGTTGTGTGTACCATGGAGGATCAGTAGAATCACTTATTAATTCATTATCTCTCAATTGCCGTCGATACTATCTCTTTGAAATCATTCCATATCTTTTATACGATTACGTGATCAGATCGGAATGAGTGGAGACTGTCTCTTAAAACGGCGTTAACAGCATTTTTATTAGCTTTTTTAAATATATATACTTTGCGTTTCTTTTTTATGGTTATGGGTGTTACGATATCGAGCCTAGCAGCAACTGCCTTGTGGTCGCTAATCCCTGTATTCGTCCTGATACTCCCTACTTGTCCAGGATTATTTGTTTTTAAGAGGTTTAAGAGAGGCTTTCGCAACCATTTACGCTTCGAGTGGGCTCATGAACTAATTGTTCAAAATAATTCTCTGAGAAAGCATTCAGCGTTTTATGCCTGCCGCTGGCTTTAAACGTATAATTTTTCCAGCATATGGAGAGTAGATTGAAGTCGCCACCGACTACAATTGTATGACTGGGGTACCTATTTGAAATAAGACTCAAATTTTCTTTGACCAGTTCAGCAAGTATATCTTCTCAGTCAGGGGTCGGTAAAACGACCCAACTAATAGGTTTTTCCGATTGTCAAGTATAGCCTCTACCCCTAATATTTCAAAGGAACTATCTTAATCAATTTCTCTACAAGGTAAACTACTTCTGACAGCAATAAATACTCCACCAACATCTGTATGTAATCTACACTTTCTGAACACGGTTAGGTCGTTAGAAAAAATTTCGGATGAAGTTATTTCCAGCTTTAGCTGGCTTTCCGTATCTGTGAGTATTTCAGCTTCAGTGCTTTCTATCAGGGCTTGGAGCTCTGGTTCTTTCCCAACACAGCTGCGACAATTTACCACTACAATACCGATCGTTTCTACAACTACCTTACGGTGTTTTACCTACCACCTGTTTGATGGATAGCGTTTCTGTGGTTTCCTGAGACCCTCTAACGTCAAAACCGCCCAGTCTCTTCCACACTGACCCCACTACCCGTGTAGCCGTTTCCTGTGTGTAGTGGACTCCTGACCTATTAAGCAGAACCCGAAACCCACCACCCGCTGGCGCAAGTCAAGGAATCTGCAGCCTACACGTTCACAGACCCGCCTGAGCCTCTGATTCAGACCCTCCACTCAGCTCTGCACCAAAGGACCGCAGTCGGTTCCGTCGACGAAGCTGCTGATGGTGAGTTCCGCCTTAATCTCGCAAGCAAGACTGGCAGTCTTTAACATTTCCGCTAACCGCTTGAAACCAGAGAGAATCTCCTCCGATCCAAAGCGACACACGTCATTGGCACCAATATGGGCCACCATCTGCAGTTGGCTGCACCCCATACTCTTCATGGCATCCCAAGGCACATTTTCCACGTCCGCAATGACTCCCCCTGGTATGAACACGGAGTGCACACTGGCTTCCTTCTCCGCCTTAGAGCCATGTTCCTAAGGGGTCCCATTACACGACTAACATTGGAGCTCCCATCTACCAGCAAACCCACCCTCTGTGAATGCCCAGACCTTGCGGACCACCTATGGCACAGTGTGGACGACTGCAACCATCTCAGAGACTTCGTTAACTGCTGATAACACCTGAAACATGTTCGTCAAGCGAACTGTGGGAGCCCCACGATCGGCCCCTCGGAAAAAATTTCGCTGCCTGCCAGACCTAGGAATGAGGGGTCAACCTCAGTGCTGTCAGTACCTGGGGCGGTCACTGCAGTGGACCGATAGGAGGACATGTGGGTTGTGCTCGACTTCCCTCGCATCCCCACAACCGAACCCCCACATTCATGCCGCTTGGCAGCAGCCTTAAGCTGTGTGACTGAAGCCAACACTACCTGGAGCTGTGAGCGAAGGGTCACCTACTCAGTTCGTATCTATACACAGCAAACATAGTGCGTAACCATTGCTGAAGTTACTCCTGTTAGAAACTCGTGAAATTATGTAATAAACGAACGGTGTACTCACATTTTTAGCAGCAGGAACTCATGGTGTTCTCTCACTGACGGTCTAACCGACACTGGTAGAAACCGCATGGTGCTCGCTCCACGAAACATCTGCTTAATACACCCCACCAAGGACGTGATATCTCCTGAGGTTTTCCAGATGCATGTTCCACGACATCACCTGATCTGAATCCATATGACTTTTAGCTCTCTGGCTATCTAATAGAATGCTTTTACCAGGGACACTCCCGATATTTAGCTGATCTGAAAGCCAGTATACATGAACACGTTGGTCAAATTCCAATGGAACTGCTGCGATCAAGCACTGATCACTTCTTTCTACGGATACAGCACCTCACTGACGCATCCATTGCTCATAATGGACAACTAGCGTAAGCGAGCGTTAGTAATAAAATCAACATTATTCCTTACTCACTTGACCAGCACCAGATTTGCATCTGGTGGACAACATTGAATCTAACTTTTCTTTCATCTTAAATCGGTTCCGCATTAACGCATCAACATATCTGCCAAGTTTTGGTGCCATACTATACTTACAGCCCATTCGGGACGTCTATGAGTAACTACAATATTTATAACCACTCTGTACTAAGGGACCGAGCGAGGTGGCGCAGTGGTTAGCACACTGGACTCGCATTCGGGAGGACGACGGTTCAATCCCGTCTCCGGCCATCCTGATTTAGGGTTCCCGTGATTTCCCTAAATAGCTTCAGGCAAATGCCGGGATGGTTCCTTTGAAAGGGCACGGCCGATTTCCTTCCCCATCCTTCCCTCACCCGAGCTTGCGCTCCGTCTCTAATGACCTCGTTGTCGATGGGACGTTAAACACTAATCTCCTCCTCCTCCTTGTACTAAGGAAATGAGCAACGACTACCTGACTGTTAACACGAGAATGTCGCCTCTTCACCTCCAATAGTTATTATATCAGACATTTTTGTCTCATCCAAGTTGAAACCTCTGTATTATGCAAAACTGTTTTACGTGTATTGCTGTATATGTTAATGGCATTCGTTAGATCCTACTGTTTTGCAGTTGATTTCACAGCGGTTTAAATCTTTTGTGAAGGGCCAAACAATTTTCCTTAGCCACTCGTTTACGAGTACGTTTAAAGCCAACATACACTCTCCTATAAATCAAGACTTTCCCTCGGTATATAAAATATTCAAATAATTCAAGCAAATTGTGCTCTTAAGGAAGCAGCTGAGACTAAATTAGCACGTGACATTAGTAGAGAAGGAAGTGTTTGCTTAAATTATGCTTTGAATTCTGTTGTCTCCTTGGTCCAACAGCAAAGCGGCAGAGTTAATGTTACTTTCTCATCCCAAGTTAATATTCAGCGTCAGTAACATCTGTAATCTACAATTTGCATACTGTAGGGTCTGCAGCTGTGATGAATTTTTTGAATGATTTCGTGATGCATTCAGTTGCCATTCTATTCAGAAATTACGTCCTCCCACAGCAAAAGGACAAATATTTACAAAGTTTTCAAAAAAATTACATACAGTCACACTTACAACAATGATGAACGACAGTTACATATAATTGAGAACAAAGCCATATGCACGTTAATTAACCAATTCTGTGAAATAATTAGCAGTGTTAAGCACTTAAAACATGGACTTCATATATAAGAGCCCCGCAACAACTGCTCGAAAGTTACGTGCTCCTAAAATTGCGAAAAACCTCTCTAATTTATTTTATGAGCACTACATGCAGTAATAGGAGCAAGGACTAGGTGGCATAATACAGTACTAAAGAATCATCTATAAAATAAATTATAATGCGCCTAGTATATTTATGGATATAAATTGTTCCCATGTAAAAATACAAGTGTCACTAATGAATCCGATGTATAATGCTTCCGAGTTGGGCTGTTTTCGGGTAGGAGACCAGACAGCGAGGTCATCGGTGTCATCGGATTAGGAAAGGACGGGGAAGGAAGTCGACCTTGCCCATTCGAAGGAACCATCCCGGTATTTGCCTGGACCGATTTAGGGAAATCACGGGAAACCTAAATCAGGATGGCCGGACACGGCATTGAACCGTCGTCGAGTGCGAGTCCAGTGTGTGAGCCACTGCGCCATCTCGCTAAGTATATAATGCTTCCATTTTATATACTTGAAAACGGGGTACGGTCGAAATTGCATAATAGTACATTAAATAAAGAGAATGGCACCTGAATGCATCACGAAATCATTAAAAGGAAACAACTGCAATCGGTCATCTTTGGTTGTGTGTGCCGGGCGTAGTAGCCGAGCGGTTCTAGGAACTACCGTTTGGAACCGCGCAACCGCTGCGGTCGCAGGTTCGAATCCAGCTTCGGGCATGGGTGTGTGTGATGTCCTTAGGTTAGTTAGGTTCAAGTAGTCCTAAGTTCTAGGGGACTGATGACCTCAGAAGTTAAGTCCCATAGTGCTCAGAGCCATTTGAACCATTTCTTTTTTGTTGCGTGGTTGTGCTAATTGTTTACAGCATGTGTGTTATCTTCTTGGTTAAGCCGTATCGTGGTTCCTGTACAGCGTAGTTCCGTCTACCAAAGGTTTAAATTTCCTTGCACATCGCTCTCTAATTGCATATGTGACTGGAAAATGACTGGGTGGTTCACCTATCAGAATATCTACTGCTGTCGAAGACGTCACCTGGTTCCTTGAACATTAGTTATCTTTAAAACCTGTATGGTTTTATAAGTGAAAAGACACGTATTTCAGTGATATTTTCTCAGTCTTTCGAGAGCGTGCAGCACATTTCGCTACGAGTGCCGCCTACTGCGCCAGCTCAATCACTCGCTCCGCAGGAGGCACCTGCGTTGCACCCTCCCTCTACACAGAGATACAGATGAGGTCACACACGCTGTACATACCTAGGATGTGCTAAAAATATACTGTATTTCGTAGCACACGACTGATAACTGGGAAGAATGCAATCTGCCGTGCAAATCAGTCAAACGTCTCTCACGCAATGAATACACTTTCATGTAAAAGTAAAGCGTAATCAAGACAGGCTACCGTATGAAGTAAAACTGAACCTCAATACATTTGACTTACAAACCAAAACTTAAATTTCAGAAAACTCAGAAACGGAAGAAATATTTTATAGCAGCAACAAAATGCAATCTACAAAGGCGTGCTGAAAAGTGAAGCTATCAAATTTTTTATTCTGTTCGCAGTACCGATTAAGGTATTATACACACATCAAAAAAAGTTTTGCGTCATCCTGGTTCCCAAAACACCTGAAGATAGACGTTGACTGTGGATATTGTATTCCAGACACAGTCCTTTCGACTGTTGAGAGACGTCAGTAATTCCGCACAAAGATGTAAACAACCATGCATGAGCAGCGCTTATTGGACAGAGTTTTGATCTACGAAGAAAACGAATTTTTAATCATCACTATATGCAAAAAAAAATGTGGCCATGGGGGACTTCCAGGATTTCATTTAGTATAACCAACAAATTATATGTGAATGCAGGTGCATACTGCTGTTGAAATCTTCTCGGGCTTCCATCCGGGTAGCTGCGTCGAAAATCCGCGACGTATCGATGAGTGTCATTCTACCGGATGGAACCCTGAGATTTCATCGACAAATTATATACTTAAATGTTCTAATAACATAATAAACACATTTAAATTTATTATTTTTCCTAATTCCGTTGTATATGTGCTCCTAATTCAATAAGTTTTTGCCCTGCAGTTCAGATAGTGTCAAACTATCTATGTTCTGATCGCACATGACGGTCCCAGAAGCAACAATATGTTACTTATTTTTGTAACCAGCATCAATAAAGAAAATGGCTCTGAGCACTATGGTACTTAACAGCTGTGGTCATCAGTCCCCTAGAACTTAGAACCACTTAAACCTAACTAACCTAAGGACATCACACACATCCATGCCCGAGGCAGGATTCGAACCTGCGACCGTAGCAGTCGGGTGGTTCCGGACTGCGCGCCTAGAACCGCGATACCACCGCGGCCGGCCCAGCATCACTGAAGTCCCACAAACACCTACGCCAAGCATAGATATACAAAAAGCGAACATTATTCTCCGTTTCCCACTTCATATTTCAGTTTGTCTACACTCTACGTACATAACCTCAAAACTCATGCAACTAGTATCGCCAAACTTGGAACACGAGGAAACTGTTTAGTTTCACCGACGAGTTGCGCAAACGCGCAGCGCACATTCGCAGTGGCCGGTAACGCAGTTGCCTGCAACTTAGTGTCGTCGTGTAAACTAGGCTTTAGGTCCAGCAGAGAATTTTTGTGGCGGAGCGGACTGGTTTTCCCCACAGGCGTGACACTCTGACGCCATTTGCTCTATTTGGTTGTCCATTCGCTGCGCGCTAGCTGTTTCGTACGAACAATCCGCCAGTATCCTTGGTGAAGTAACTGCAACACTTCTTTTTGCAAAGCTTTTGGGATCAACACACGTGACTGTCCACTGTAATTTTGAACGAGAATCACACCTTCCTGTACAGCGAGGCTATGCCGACGTGCAAGTATCGGGGCACTATAGAGTCCTTTATCCTATCCAAGGAATGAGACTAAGATGTGTGAATGTATTTTAGCTAAATGTCTTAATCCGAATCAGCTTCCGTGGCCTGTGCAATTTTCCTACAGTTCAGCGGAAAATATTGAAGCAATTCAGAATCCTGAACATCGATGTGACTGCAAGATGCATTAGAAGCTCCAAAGTCTGTATCAGGGCCAATCGGAAGACGTGAAAGTGCGTCCGCATTACCAATTCAGCTGTCGGACGATACACAGTTCCGTACAGGTATTGAGACAAAAACAAAGCCCATCTGTGCAATTTTTGGGCAGTTCGTACTGGAACCGGTTTCGTCGGATGAAACAAGGACTGCAAAGGCTTGAGATCCGTTAGTAAGCAGAATTTTGTGCCATACAAATAATGATGGAATTTGGTGACACCATACACAATAGCCAAAGCCTCTTTCTCAGTTTGGGAATAGTTACACGGTGCTATGGACAACTCTTTTGATGCGAAAGCAGTTGGCCTGTCTTTATCAAAAATTCTGTGCGAAAGCACTTCACCGATTCCGTAAGAGGTAGCAACAACTTACAATACAGCTGGTTTGTCAGTATCAAAGTGAACTAAGCATCGATCACAGAGCAATGCATCTTTAAGTATTTCAAAACAAGTGTACGTGCCCACTAACTAGCTGATATTGGCGCAATAACTCTGCTCTCTTGCAATTCCTTAAGTTGAGGAGCGACTTTGTCCCGTAATGGAATGGGAACAGTTCTGTTCTGGCAAAATTACGGCTGAGTGTTGCCTTTCAGAGTAATACGTGCAACAAAATTGTTAGTCTTGCCTAAAGTTTCAGGAAAGAGTTGCGGGAATTCTTTTAGCAAGCTAGCTCTACTGTCTTTTACATGGAATGCAGACACTGACAACACATTGTCCTGAATGTTGAAGACAATCAAATGAAATGTATGAAGACGAAATGTGTTCTCAAAATCGCGTAACTGTAGCACCGTATAAGTCACTGTTCACATATGCGAGAGATACATTAAGGCTTTTTCATTTTCCAAGAACGGAATGTCGTGTCCATTATAAGCCGTCAGTTGTGTACTTCTTTTAGACAGGCGTGGGGAGCTCAACAGTTCATATGGGTGACGATATAGCAATGGATCAGAGTCATGACTCTTATAATGCGGCTCTGGTAGTACGATTCTTCTAATCCTCTCTCCTAGTGTATCTTCTAATCCCCGCGGCTAGGTGGCACGTAGCTTTTATTCTCTTCATGTACATGCCGCTCCTGCCGTGGTGACGCCCTACTCAGCGTGCTATTAGCTGACGTCATCTCACAGCCCTCTCTGCTGTGAAGTTCTTGATCTTCATGCCGGTGATTATGGTTACGCCGGAAGAGAAAGGTCTTCAGTACAGGTGCACAGATTCCTGTGAGCGAGCTTCCACACAGCTGAAGTTTACGCTCAGCAGCATGCCTAGCACCCCTTTTCTCATCGAGTCCGATTTTTAGGTCACAGATGCCTTTTCATATGCAACTGGTGCAGTGTTGGCGTTTAGGAACGATGACACCGCTGAGCAACCGACTGACTATACATCAAAGATGCTGACACCCGCTCAAGAGGTTTACTCACTAGACAAGGAAGACTTAGCATTTGTCTTTGCAATTAAAAAGTTCCATGTTTAACGTTTAGGGACTAAGTTCATATTAGTTACAGAACACAAACCGCTGGTAGTGCTCCTCAGGATGCACTGTAATCTTTTAGAGGTAACAGCATAATGGCTTTGGCAGTGGGTGCTTTTCCGTAGCTACTAAAATTACAGCATTAATTACAAGTTCACGGCAGATATCCTGTCTGGACTACCTGCTGGACCAGACCTGGCTTTTGGAAAGCAGGATATTTAATGCTTTCACATTGCCATAGAACGGTGAAAAATCCTGGATGAGTTCCCCATTATAGGAGCACTGTCACCCAATCATACGACATGTCATTAATGCGCTATGTGCTCAGTGCGTGGCCCACAAACATTTCAAAGAACCCCATTCAAGAGCTCCAGGCCGGAGCCCGCCTCTCTTAATGTCTGTCAGGCATCATCGATGCCCCCTGATTGAAGCTGCGGCAGAAAGCAATGTGTTGTCTTCCTGGTCACCCTGCTACCTCAAGTTTTTAACTGCTCCATCAGGGACGCTAGGGGATGTAATGGGTGAAAGTGACAAGTTATTGACCAGGGTTAAACAACGACATGGAAACCATGGTGTGCAATTGTACGACTTCTGCCTGGCAGAATTTGCTTTGACTTAGCTGGTTCATTTTTTCGCTCGATGTCGCTCATTGTCATGGACGCTTATTCCAACTATCCAAATGTGGCCAGCATGGCGCCCACCATAACAAACGCCACTATTAATATGCTCATACAGATTCTCGTCATCGAAGTGCCTCCTCTAAAAATCGTGTCAGACAATGGCCTCAATTCACGGTGACAGCTTTCGAGAAACTTTGCCCTTTAAACTACATAAAACACGTGATTTGTCGGCCAATTCCCCATTCTTAGAACGGCGAAACAGAGCGTATTGTGTGTACATTTAAGCACCACATGTTGAAAGTGATGGGAGCGACCGCCACCACCACCACCAACACCACCACCACCACCAGCACCACACCAGTATTCACGATATTCTTGAGCACATTGTGAGGGTACAGTGAGCTTTCGACGTACTCATGTGGATGTCCGAATCATTCACACCGGTTGGAGTGATCGATAGCTATGTCGCTCCCCATGGGTTCAGAAGCATTTAGTAAATTGTGTCATTCAATGGTTAACCAATAGCACAGGTGTGGTCCCAGCATAACTGAGACACAGGCGTTGCATTTTGCAAAAGGTGACAAACAGCCCAACCAAATAACTATGAACTGAAATAAAGGTTCACATTAAACACTGTTTATTACAAAGTACCTAGCTGACACATTTAATAACAAGAAGTTATTACAGAATCCATGAGATCTTAACAAATGCATAGAATAGAAAAAAATGAGAATTATTGACATGAGGCAGTACTAATATATCAGCCTAATGTCCCAGCAGAGACCAGATGGTTTAGGTGAGTACGATGAAACCGTAACCTACGAATAAATTACACAAAGACAAATCCTCATGGAATACACAGTAATATCCTGAACGCACGACAAGTTTGAAGACTTTACCACATGCAATTAAAATTGCCAGCAGAGTCACAAATGAGCCTTCACTCCCTCGAGAAATGCATAAGATTCGGGGAATATACTTGACACCGCCGCGCGGGATTTGCCGAGTCGTCTGAGGCGCTGCAGTCATGGACTGTGCGGCTGATCCCGGCGGAAGTTCGAGTCCTCCCTCGGGCATGTGTGTGTGTGTTTGTGCTTGGGATAATTTAGGTTAAGTAGTGTGTAAGCTACATCTACATTCATCTACATCTACATTTATACTCCGCAAGCCACCCAACGGTGTGTCGCGGAGGGCACTTTACGTGCCACTGTCATTATCTCCCTTTCCTGTTCCAGTCGCGTATGGTTCGCGGGAAGAACGACTGTCTGAAAACCTCTGTGCGCGCTCTAATCTCTCTAATTTTACATTCGTGATCTCCTCGGGAGGTATAAGTAGGGGGAAGTAATATATTCGATACCTCATCCAGAAACGCACCCTCTCGAAACCTGGCGAGCAAGCTACACCGCGATGCAGAGCGCCTCTCTCGCAGAGTCCGCCACTTGCGTTTGTTAAACATCTCCGTAACGCTATCACGGTTACCAAATAACCCTGTGACGAAATGCGCCGCTCTTCTTTGAATCTTCTCTATCTCCTCCGTCAACCCGATCTGGTACGGATCCCACACTGATGAGCAATACTCAAGTACAGGTCGAACGAGTGTTTTGTAAGCCACCTCCTTTGTTGATGGACTACATTTTCTAAGAACTCTCCCAATGAATCTCAACCTGGTACCCGCCTTACCAACAATTAATTTTATATGATCATTCCACTTCAAATCGTTCCGCACGTATACTCCCAGATATTTTACAGAAGTAACTGCTACCAGTGTTTGTTCCGCTATCATATAATCATACAATAAAGGATCCTTCTTTCTATGTATTCGCAATACATTACATTTGTCTATGTTAAGGGTCAGTTGCCACTCCCTGCACCAAGTGCCTATCCGCTGCAGATCTTCCTGCATTTCGCTACAATTTTCTAATGCCGCAACTTCTCTGTATACTACAGCATCATCCGCGAAAAGCCGCATGGAACTTCCGACACTATCTACTAGGTCATTTATATATATTGTGAAAAGCAATGGTCCCATAACACTCCCCTGTGGCACGCCAGAGGTTACTTTAACGTCTGTAGATGTCTCTCCATTGAGAACAACATGCTGTGTTCTGTTTGCTAAAAACTCTTCAATCCAGCCACACAGCTGGTCTGATATTCCGTAGGTATTACTTTGTTTATCAGGCGACAGTGCGGAACTGTATCGAACGCCTTCCGGAAGTCAAGGAAAATGGCATCTACCTGGGAGCCTGTATCTAATATTTTCTGGGTCTCATGAACAAATAAAGCGAGTTGGGTTTCACACGATCGCTGTTTCCGGAATCCATGTTGTTTCCTACATAGTAGATTCTGAGTTTCCAAAAACGACATGATACTCGAGCAAAAGACATGTTCTAAAATTCTACAACAGATCGACGTCAGAGAGATAGGTCTATAGTTTTGCGCATCTGCTCGACGGCCCTTCTTGAAGACTGGGACTACCTGTGCTCTTTTCCAATCATTTGGAACCTTCTGTTCCTCTAGAGACTTGCGGTACACGGCTGTTAGAAGGGGGGCAAGTTCTTTCGCGTACTCTGTGTAGAATCGAATTGGTATCCCGTCAGGTCCAGTGGACTTTCCTCTGTTGAGTGATTCCAGTTGCTTTTCTATTCCTTGGACACTTATTTCAATGTCAGACATTTTTTCGTTGGTGCGAGGATTTAGAGAAGGAACTGCAGTGCGGTCTTCCTCTGTGAAACAGCTTTGGAAAAAGGTGTTAAGCATTTCAGCTTTACGCTTGTCATCCTCTGTTTCAATGCCATCATCATCCCGGAGTGTCTGGACATGATGTTTCGAGCCACTTACTGATTTAACGTAAGACCAGAACTTCCTAGGATTTTCTGTCAAGTCGGAACCTAGTATTTTACTTTCGAATTCACTGAACGCTTCACGCATAGCCCTCCTTACGCTAACTTTGACATCGTTTAGCTTCTGTTTGTCTGAGAGGTTTTGGCTACGTTTAAACTTGGAGTGAAGCTCTCTTTGCTTTCGCAGTAGTTTCCTAACTTTGTTGTTGTACCACGGTGGGTTTTTCCCGTCCCTCACAGTTTTGCTCGGCACGTACCTGTCTAAAACGCATTTTACGACTGCCTTGAACTTTTTCCATAAACACTCAACATTGTCAGTGTCGGAACAGAAATTTTCGTTTTGATCTGTTAGGTAGTCTGAAATCTGCCTTCTATTACTCTTGCTAAACAGATAAACCTTCCTCCCTTTTTTTATATTCCTATTAACTTCCATATTCAGGGATGCTGCAACGGCCTTATGATCACTGATTCCCTGTTCTGCGCTTACAGAGTCGAAAAGTTCGGGTCTGTTTGTTATCAGTAGGTCCAAGATGTTATCTCCACGAGTCGGTTCTCTGATTAATTGCTCGAGGTAATTTTCGGATAGTGCACTCAGTATAATGTCACTCGATGCTCTGTCCCTACCACCCGTCCTAAACATCTGAGTGTCCCAGTCTATATCTGGTAAATTGAAATCTCCACCTAAGACCATAACATGCTGAGAAAATTTATGTGAAATGTATTCCAAATTTTCTCTCAGTTGTTCTGCCACTAATGCTGCTGAGTCGGGGGGTCGGTAAAAG